>NC_137890.1:168678222-169352657 GCF_963455335.1 Martes martes | reverse complement strand
AGAGATGTGGACAGGAGATACAGACTTGGTGAAGGATGGACTGGCTTTGGTTGGTGACAGCAGAAGGTGCAGAAGGTGTGGCTTTTTTGTGTAATACAGCTATCTGGATGCTGGTGCCACTCCATGGGATAAAGTCTAGACATGGGGACAGGGATCATCATGCATTTTGGTTTAAAACATTTCAGGTTTGAGCTGCCTTTGAGATTTCCAAATAGAGATATTGTATGATTGCTGGGTTCATGGGTGTGGAGCTCCAAGTAGAAGCGTGAGCTGGAGATATCTACCCTCTCCAACTTCCCCAGCAATGGATTCAATAGCCAAGCTTTTCTTCTTCCTCCTTCATACCTTATATTCAGTCCTTTCAAAAACATTTCAGTGGAACTGGGTCATTACTTCCTCTTTCTGTCCCTCTTTCTCTCTCCCCTGCCATCATCCTCATTTAAGAACCAAGCACCTTTCATGCATCACGTTCTTAGCAAAAGTTGGTTGACTTTTCTAGAGAAGAGAACTAGTTCAAGTTCCACTCTTGGCATTTCTGATGCCTATAGGTAAAAGGACAAGTCATGTTTTGAAACCCGGGTTCCTTGAAAAGCCACCATAATGGACATTTTCCATTATCCTGTTTCCAGGTGGGTTCTGTTGGAGACTTCGATTCCCTCAAAGAGGGAGGACCTCTGGAAATAGGCTGTGGGTTTGCCTTGTTGTATCTTGGGACTTTCTTGTACACTCCAGTCTTGTTCCTCCTATAAGCAAGATCCACAAAAGCAGAAGTTTAAAACTTATGTTTGCTGCTCTGTGTTCTCGAGGCCTTGAACAATCCTTTCACAGAGCAGGAGCCCAATAAGGGCCCAATAAGGGTTGAATAAATAACAAATCCTTCGATTTTCCTAACTATCTAAATCCTCCCTATTTCATCCCACCTCTCCAGGGAAGGCTTCCTTGACTTCTCAAATTCTCATTGTTTTTTGTAATTTGTCCAATGTTCATGGTCCTTAATAGTGTTCTCAAAGTCAACCAAACCTAAGTGTGTGACACCCTGTTCCATGCCCATATTGCTGTATAGTATGCATTAGTCTGATTTCAAGAGGAGGCATTGTGTCTTGGTTCTTATCCCGACTGTGCCCTAAGTATCACTTCTTTGGACTTCAGTCTCTTTATTTTGTAAATGAACTGGTTGGGTTAGGTGATCTCTGACATCTGACTTTTGCTGTGGGCACCTTATAGTTAGGGGTTGTATTTTTTATTTCTACTGCATTTTCCACGGGTACTGACACAGTCCACGGTAGGTGGTCAATAAACATCTGTTCATTCTCACTTCTTGGGTATTATGAGGATAGAGAGTAAGACACAGAATGACTCTGGATACCACATAGGAGTATTTCTAGACAGGGAAGGGTCAAAAAGACATTGTCTCCATCATAGGCCCCCTTGCTCCTGTGCCTGCTGACTAAAGCATTTGCAGAGGAACTAGCCTCTTTAGTTGGAAAGACATTTTCTGGATGGTCCTGGAGACCGGATAGCATTTCTCTCCCCACTGCCCCGAGTCCATTCTATCCCCAAAGACCCACTCTGCCCAGGGGAAGCTGAGATCACAGGGAATAAGGCAGCCAGACTTGAGAACTGATGAACAAACAAGAAGAGTTCCCTTTCGCCTAGGGTTAAGGAATGTGGTTTCAGACACCCATGCTGAGAAAGTCCAACAGCAGAGAGCCCAGTGTAGGGGAAAGCTCTTGCAGGCCAGTTGGGGCTGGGGCTGTGGGTGTTTGGGTTGGCTTCTGGCTCAGGCCTCCTGGACTGAGGACAAAGCAGGGTTGAGCATTGGGCACTGCTGCCCGTCTCTGTTTCTGCCCCAGTGTTGCTTGAGCCAAGGGCAATTTAGATAGAGCACAATGAGTTCACTCCTGACCTTTAGTGAACCTGGAGCCAATTTTTCTTTTTTTTTTTTGAAAACTGTTTGTGAATCCAGTCTGCTGGCTGTCTTCTTATCTCTAATTCTTTTCTTTTTCTTTCCTCCTCCTCTTCTTCTTTTTTGGATGAAGAAACTGAGGCACAGAGTGTTTACATGAGCTCCTTCAAATAATCCAGCATAGGAATAACAGAGATGCCCAATAAAACAATTTCCTCCATGCTTTCCTGGTGGGTCTTAGCTTTATTTCTCTTGATGCAAGGAAATGGATATTTTCTGATATTGCTAAGGGGACATGAAGAGAGAACTGAAGTTCTTGTCTTTTTAAAAGGGGAGCTATCAGCCCTCTCTGTCTTGGAGCAGAGTGTTATCTTGCTTGAAAACAGGTGGATAAACAGAATAGTAGTCTTTATCTCCCAGAAGGATGACCAAAGTGGTGTTGTGGGGAAAAGTTTGGAAGCCAGCACTCCCAATGGTCCCTTTCTTAGGTTAGGAAGGGGCAGAGGCTTTGGGCGTCACTGTTTTAGAAGTCAGATCTCTAGTGGGGTCCCATCTCACCTCTTCAATTCAAACTCACTCTATTAATTTTCCTAGTAAGTCCAATAGATGTCTTCTTCAGGGCTGGATCTCACCAGCAGGCCAGGAATTGGTTTATTAAGAAGGAAAATGGAAAAGTTTCTGACAGTCCTTACACATGTAGATGACTCAGTCTGAATCTCTTTCTAAAACCCAAGTCTCTCCAGATGTTGACCTCAGCTGAGAAGTGGGGACCTTCTACCTTGTTCACATGCATGCTCTGTCTTCTTTGCTCTTGTTCTTGCTGTTGCTGCTGCTGTTTGGGCAGGCGAAGGGGGCTCAGGGGAAGATTATGAGATGAGAAAGCTGCTGAGAGAGGGGTCTCAATAGGGGCAGCGGTCTCTGAGCTCAGGACTCATCTGATGTCTCCAGTAGGGAATGAGGAGAAACCAGAGCCCAAAACCAAGGAAGGAGGGATCTCAACTCCATTTGCCTCTTTCCATCCAGTCTGGGAAAAAAGGAAGGATCTTGTTTCTGAGGATGTCTGGATTCCGCCTGAAAATTTGTTGAGATTCTTTCCTCATTTGTCCTCCAGGCTCCTTTCCCATCCTTGTTGACTGCTTTCCTAAACTGTTTTTCCATAAACAATTTCTATTTTCCAGGAAGAGAGAGTTTGGGCTGCTAAAAGGCAGGAGACACATCGCAAGACCAGTGGCCCTGCGAGGTTCCTCAGGAGTCACCTCAACCTCCTCCTTTTGGAGGTCAAGAGGCTTGTCTAAGGGCTGCACCCTGGTAGTGCAAAAGACATGGCTCAACCCGGAATTGCTGATTCCTATGCCAGAGACTATCCACTGCTCTTTACTGCCTTCACTCTCCATCTTCTGCCTTCTCTGTCTTACATGTGCTGCTAGGGTCATGGTGAAGGAATCTAATACTGAAGGAAGACAGAGTACTGGGTGGGGGACATAGTGAGTTCTTAAAGGTAGGGTGTGACTTTGGAGGTCTTCTGTACAAATTTGAAATTCTTACTTGGAGAGAATTCAAAGTTTTATTTTTGTTGTTATTTTTGGACTTACAAAAAGTTATTTGAATATGTCCATTCCTTTTGTAACTATTAACAATAAGACCACATTATGTAATAGTACACAAAGTAAATCCAAATTTTATGCTTCTGAAGCTTCCAAATAAAGTTTCCACATTAACTACTCCCCTGGCCCCACTGACCATATGACCTGTCTATACCATGGTGAAGAAGAAGCTATTCCTTGCTGGAATGCACTGAGGATATAGTTCCCTGCAGCCATAAGGCAAAAATAGGGCTGTGGTCTGAAAATAGAAAGGGTGTATTACCATATGAAACTATCACACATATTCCATTATTTGGCTTCATGTGGTCTTTAGGAACAAATGTGTTTTATCCATCCACAAACTGGAGTAAAGAACTTTGAGTTGGTAGGGTTGCTAGAAAACAGTTTCCTAATAAATAGGTCTGGGGATGAAGGATAACTTGGCCAAAGTCACAAATTATAGGCAAACTTAGATCTCAATCCCAGATCTCTCCATCTCCAGGGCAGGTCTCTTGCCAATCTGCCATCAGGCACTACTGTTAAAATTTATGACCTTTCCTCTCTTTCTTCCTTTCTGTGCTCTCTCTCTGGTTTTCCCTTCACCACTCATGTTCTGGGAGCCACATGCCTGGAACCTTTGCCCTCTTGAAATCATCCCACCCACCAACCACCATCATGTCACTGAGTTTGAGGACGGCTGCCCTGTGAAAGGAAGAGGAGCTGTCACCAAAAATGGCCAAGGACCAGAGTGACAGACTGTTGCCACAGTCAAGGGTCAATGCCTTAATACTATCATTGTAAGGCATTGTGACCAATATGTTGGTAGGGTACATTGGCCAGAGGAGACTCTCAGTATTTCTGGATTATTTTTAATATAATTGCCTATTATAACTCTACTAACCAAATTTAGGTCAAGGGAGAACATCATAATTCAATGATATCTCTCTGACCCGTTATGAAGAAGCTCCACTTCCTACTCTTAGTGGTGAGCAATGCGGGTGAAAGAGAGAAGAAATGTTGGTAGAACAATTTTACTTTGCCTTTCAAGGATCTCAAGAATTAGAACTGACAAAGAAAGCTTGTCTGACCGAATTGTTGCCTATTTGGTTTCGGCATTGTTCTTTTGAGCAGAATTCTCATATTTTGAAAAGTAGGTTTAGCTGTATTTATACTAAAGAAGGGGGACAAAGCAAATCTTTCACAATTCCTGCAATTCTGTGGTCCAAAACACAAAGATCTGGTGACACTTTGCCCTTCATACACCCCATGCTGGGACAGCAGGTATGACTGCCTAGTGAAATCTTTAAACCAAAGCCTTCGCTTTCAATAATGACCCTCTTCCCCCACTGATGCCCCCCCCAAAAGACGCAGATTCTTTGAGTGTTGCAGTGATCAGATTTTATTGATCAAGAAATTCTCAATGATGGGCAGTTTCATTTTTGTTCTGGGAGGAAATGTGGAGGGTAAGGCCACAGAGGTGCTCTGGAGTTCTGGTAAGTACTGGTAATCACCACGTGGAAATATTTGTATCCCCTATAGAGCATTGTCCTGCAATAGTTCTGGACAGTTTTTCCATGCTGTAAGGAAGCAAAGACAAAATAGAAGTTATAAATTTCCCTGGTTAGGGTGAGAGAGTCTCAGAAAGTTCTTCAAATGGGCACACAAGGCCACCTTGGCATTTTCCAGATTTTTCCTTATGGTTTTGTTATCCTTTTAGCTATGGTTTGGCCTGACTTACTTGAAACTCCCTACAATGCCTGTTCCTCATAAGGCATGTCTCCCTGGAATAAGCTACATTATTTGTGGGACCCAGGGTAAGATGATTACACTGGCCTCTTGTTAGAAGATATGCTCTGGATCGTGATAACAGAGCATAAACCAAGCCTCAGGTCCCCCAAGTACAGGGCTGTTTCTCTTCTAATGGTAAACATCCAGATTGAGACATTGCTATCTAATTCATCTTTATAATCCAGGAGAGCTGGTTAAGATCTTATTCATAATGGGGGCTTGATGAATACTTGTAAATGGCTTGCTTCTCAATGAGGACATGCCATGTACCTGAGAATGAATGAAGCCTCTTCAGTAATGCCTTCATCAACACCTCCTCTCTCCCCTCCTCTTACGCATCCCCCAAATGCTCCCTTTACTCCTCCTACACTCCCCCAGGACCACATAGTCAAGAACTCACCAGTTGCTTTCCTCTTTCTCCCCCATGTTCTCCTTGGTGGTACATTTTTCTAAGCTCCTGAAGAAAGTCCTCTGAGTCCTAAGGGATGGGCAACATTGCTGTATCCGTCATGGTAGGTTGGCTGACTGGGTGGCTGCACTCAGTCATGGTAGATGTTACAATCCCAACATGGGTTTTCTGGTTATTTACCAGAAAATGGTTTTCTGAGCCTTGAGATGGGGCAGGGGGAGCATCTGAAACTAGGCCACTGTGGCCTGGGACTTCCCCACTCTGGGATGTCACAAAGTCTGTATGAGATCAGCGACCAAACTACAGGAGAAGGGCTGAGCAGTAGGACCTCGGATGATTTCCTTCAAAGTTTAGTCAGACTGATTTTTCTGGATCCAAGCCTCTTGACCTACTAAACTTGGATAGATTATTTTATTTCTCTGGTCTTAAAAATCTTCTTTTAGTTAAAGCCAGAAGGACAGGGACTCAATGGCAATCCTATTATTTTACTAATGAGGAAACTAAATGCCCAGTTGGAAATTACTTCCTTATAGGCTTCAGGAAATTGCTCAAGGACACATAAATACTAAATGACAGAGGAGGGAATTAAAACTGCATCTACTTAATTTTAGTGCTTTTGTACAGTCTCTCCTCATGTATTTGCTGCCATGGTAGATAGAGGCAGGAAGTTTAATCACCTAGGGGGTGACATATACTTAATGTTCACCAAGAAGAGAAATATGGACAAAAGGCTTGAATATTAAAACCCAGAGGACACTGGCCCAAGTCAGTGATGGGGATGGAGAAGAAGGGGTGGATTATGAAACACTGAGGTGACTGAGGAGAGGACGGGAAAGAGCTATGAAGGGAAAGTTTGAGTCCTAGACTTCTGTCCTGAGTGAATAAGCACCATGACCTCCAGTAGGTACTAGAGCAGCACCTACATTTGGACAGAAAGTACTGGTTTTGGTTTTGCACAGATGGAGATGACTACTGGACAGACCTAATATCCACTACCATGTGCTCAGTGGACAAATGAGATATAGGTATCTAGGCTGATGAGGTAGAGCTGAGCATTGGCAAAATAGAGTTTTGTATAGTTGAACCTACAGAAGGTGAAGAGGTGGTCTAAGGACAAAATTATGGGATTTGTCATCAACATTTAGGCATTTCAGGGGAGGCAGCTGAGGAAGGAGACAGCAAAATAAAACTCAGGAAAGAGTGAGTTTGCAAAGTAACATGAAAGCGCCAGATGTGGGGTGCCCATAGCACTCGCTGGAGTGCCAGGCACTGTGTAGACACTGGAGGAACCTCATCTCATTTTTCAGTCCTACCTTATTTGACTTTGTAGAGCATGTGACATTTAGGGTCCTGCAGAGACAGAGTAGGGGGTGTAGTCAAGAGGGCAGTGGGTAGAAGAGAGACATGAGGTGAGGTAGTGGAGAGTAGAGGTTGTTTTTGAGAAGAAGAAGGTAAGCCTTCTATTTAACCACTATTCTCTGACATAGAAAGTTCTTGCAGACTCACTTTACCCATATTTCCTTCACCCCTACCTGACCCTAACTTCCTCCTTTAGAGATAGATAAGTCTGCAGTTTGGGATGTACATCCAGTCCTGACTGGTCCTTATTATTTCACATTTGTATCTTCCTTCAAGCACCTTACACTCTGGGAGTACAGAGCCAAGATAATAGTTTGTGCTTGGAACAGGGCCAGAAATGTGGTAAGTAATCTAGAGATATTAACCTATTTATGTGAAGTTGATATTATTAACCTCTGTGAGGTTGATATTATTATTGCAGTGTTCCAGGACCAGTGGTGTTGGATAATTTGTCCAAGATCCTGCAGCTAATAAATGGAGGAGCTGAGATGTTCTTGTGTGAGAAACTAGATTGATTTTTCATGTAAGACATATTTTACAATTTTTAAAAAACATTGAGCACAAAGATAGGCACTTAAGAAATTGTCAATAAATCCTTGCCAACTGAGAGGTGGATTACTATTATTTATCAACACAAAGTTCTGGAGTAAAGATATCTTGTTCACAAAGTATAGATTTATTCACGCATTTGATGTGTGTGAGATAGGGGGAATCCATGTTGATATGTGCCTAGGTTGGTGAGTTCTCAGGCATGCTTTAGTCATAATTTTGGATCTCACAAACACAGCTCTATTACTTCCTTTCTGTCCATTCCCCACTCTGACCCATGCCACCATGAATGTATAGGAAAGAGCACAGAAACACACAGGCCCAGAGGCAACCACAGATCCTCAACACAAATTTGGATGAACAAATCAGTAGTTCTATCAAACCATCTCTAGGACATAATATTATGATCATTGAGTCCAATCCTTTTAGTTTAAAAATCTGAATTCTGTGGATGTGGAAACAGCTGGATTGTTAGTAACTTTTGGTGAAAGAGGACATAGAATAAATTAAACTCAACTTCACAAATGTGTATATAGGTTGTTTAAATACAACTCTATGTCCCTCTTTTTCTTCTCTCTCTTTCTCTCTCCAATCTTTGTTACATTCAGTGGGATTAAAACCTTAGGTCTTATGTTAAAAGAAAAAGAGTACTGTAGAAATTCTTGCCTCCTAGAGTGTGCAAGAGGCAGGAAATCAGAGGGACTGTGGGAGGTGCTTGGGTTATCACCTCCCTTGTCCCCACATGAGATGGATCCTCTTGGAGGGGGAGAACCATTGTTCAGCAAGTGTGCTTGAAACCAAGCTTTGAAGGAAAAGAGAAGATGACTTATGTCTTGGGGCCCTCCTGCCAGTTTTTGCCTTCTGGCACCACCCAACAACCATCCAGGTGTGTTCCTGCAGTCTTCTCTCTCCTTTCTTGTCCATGTTGAGTCGTCCTTTATGATGCTGATGTTTTCATGTGCTGGGGTGGCAGCCATTGACCGATCCTTGTTACTTCGGGATTAAATGATTATTGAAGCTACTTGAATCTCTATTTTCATGCTAACTGTTGTCCAAATAAACTTCCTAAAGCAAAACTAATCATGTCACTCTTGTTCAAAACATTTGGGAAACTCTTTAGTGCCTTTGAAGTTTTCATATTGGCCCTCTCAACCTTAACCTTGCTTTCTAGCCATGTCTTCTGTTCTCACCCTCAGGGAACCTCTGCTGTTTCAGCTAAGTTGGGTTATTTGAAATGTAGAAATGTACAGGTGTTCATGGGAAATTCAGTGTCTTACTTCAACTGTTAAATTTTAGCACCTTTACTTATTAAATACTTATATGTCCTTCAAGACTCAAAACAATGTCCCAAATTCTATAATTACTTCTTCAATGAACTCTTCACCTTTTGGAGACATTTTATATCATTTACCAGATTCTGTCTAGAATTTTTTTGTATGCATATCTTCTCTTCCCAGATATTGAACTTCTTGAGATTGAAGTTATATCTCTGTGAGGTTCTGGGGGACAGGGCAAGGATAGTAGGTAACCAAGATAAGTTGGACTAGAGTTTTGAACTCCACATTGTTGTGGATTGGAGTTGCAAAGGGTTACAGGGAAACTTTTGGGAGTGGAAGATATATTTATTATCTTGATTTGTGCAGATATATTTATGGGTGTTCAAATCCTTGCTAAAAAAGTTCTTTCTAGAAATAAGATAATGGGACCAGCAATGCCTAAATGTGCCAGCCAATAAAGGCTTTGAAGATACTGGGTCTGAAAGGCCAGAACAATTTTACTTTGTTCGTATCTTTCAGGTTTGGTCGTATGGGCTATACTGATGGGCAGTCAGCTGATTCTAGCAGTCCTAATAGGTACTTTCTTGATTTTATCCAATTGTCTCACTACTCGCTAACCACCCAACTAAGCTCTTTTGTTGACTTTCAGCCATTGTGACAAGGCATCACCAATCATCAGGTCCTTTTACCAGGAGCTCCCATGTCATGGCCACTTGTCTCTGTATATAAAGGGAGTGATGGGGGTGCTGCTTTGGATGAATGGACCTGGGGTGGGGGAAAGGGGCAGCAGACAGAGGCTGCCTTGGCAATAAGATCTCTGCTGTTGGCCAGAAATTGGAAATGTAAGAAGATGGTGAAGTACCATAGATGTAAGTGTTCAGTATGCTGTGTGAAGGATTCACTACAGAGAAAAAAATCAAAGAAGTTATGCCAGAAAAAGAACAGGAAGACAAGGTATTGATGACATTTTCTTTCTTTCTTTCTTTTTTTTTTTTTTAAGATTTTATTTATTTATTTGACAGAGAGAGAGAGAGATCACAAGTAGGCAGAGAGGCAGGCAGAGAGGGAAGGGGAAGCAGGCTCCCCGCTGAGCAGAGAGCCCGATGCGGGGCTTGATCCCAGGACCCTGAGATCATGACCTGAGCTGAAGGCAGAGGCTCAACCCACTGAGCCACCCAGGTGCCCCTTGATGACATTGTCTGATTATAAAAGGGGACTCTCAAACCTGAGGAATTGTCATCCTGGCTTGCAGGCATTCCAAAATGTCATGCTTTTGGCAAAGCAAAGTTCTCCATTTGCCTTCTGGAGACTGTCTTCAATTCTTTCCTGGCCTCCCTGTTCCCTGCAAAACCCCAGCTCTACCCTACTTTCCAGCAGTCCTGCCAAAAAACAGACTTTCTGCATTCATTACTTGCCTTCTTTATGCTAGAGCCTTCCTTTAATCTTCCCATTCAGTAGAGAGGTTGACATAACCCCTGGACCCACCTTTTTAAAGGTGAGTTTCTCAAACTCCCTGGTCTTATGTCTCATGAAATCTGAGAAACTGAGCTTAGAAGCTCCCTATATTAAAAAAAAAATAACACATGGGTTTCCTGAATATAAATCTTAGGTTTTTTTTCATTCTTATTTCCTTAGTCAGCAGCATAAGCCAGTGCCCTGGTTGAAGACACTGCTTGACATCTTGTTTTTCCATGTCGTGTTTTCTCCCATGGCCAGGAAAAAGAAAAGCCTCTCTTGGTGCAGGCCCAAGACCACCATGATCATCGTTGATTTTACATCTCCACCCCAGGGTGTCTAAGTAAAATCTCTCTCCTTTCACTGAAGAATGTGTTTTGTGTGTTTTTGCTCAGCTGAAAGGTGACCTGTGGCAACCTGGTGTACCCCTGCCTTTTTTCATGTTAACAGGAGAAGTGGGGTTATATAGGTAAAGGGATAATCAAGTGAGTCAGAAGAAAATACAGAGTTCCTGTTTAAGAGGCTCACTAATGAAATATATGGTTGGGTTTTGGCTTGATAGGTTGAGATGCTTTCTGGATATAAAAAGACTTAACTTGGTTTGATAGACTGGTAGACCTTTTTGAGCTGGCTAGGCTGGGGTACAACAACCAGAAAACCCACAGCCAGATCATTAGTTTATACTTCTAGCTTCATTTGTTGGTAATTAGTAATGAAGATGCCTATTTTTCTAGAAAAAAGTTCAGGTCACATCAACATGGAGCCCAGGAATTGTAAACATGAAGAAGGGCCTAGAATGGCCTATGTGTATTTGGAATTTCTATTTATTTATTTATTTTAAATATTTTATTTATTTATTTGAGAGAGAGAGAGAGATATCACAAGTAGGCAGAGAGGCAGGCAGAGAGAGAGGGGGAAGCAGGCTCCCTGCCACATCATCTCTGACTCCCAACACATTACCCTTAAGTTGCACAATCTTTAAAAATCATGTGCCAGCCAGACTGATCTATAAACTGATCTATAAGCTTGAGGCCTCAAAACCCAATTCTCCTATCTTCTTCACAACCTGAAAGATGCAGGAACTATTGTTCAGCAGACTTAGGTAGGTTCCTGGGTTTTGTCGTATTGTCTAGATATTGATGAGCTTTTTGTTCCTGATGGGACATGGGTTTCTCTGATGGTCAGTTTGCTCTTGGTGGGCACATTTGGTCTTAGCATGAGGGTGGGTAGAGATTGTCCCTGGACCCAGGAAAAGAGGCTCCTACAGTAATGTTATAGCACTGGATATAACATGTGGTATCATTAGATAGAACATGCAGTAACATGTTAGTTATAGCATTAAATAGAAGTATACCTTGCAATGGTACCCCACAGTAACAGGTTAGTTATAACATTATAATTAAGTCTATTTTATTGTGGTACCCTGTAGTAATATGTCATTGCTCTGTCTTAGGGTGGTACTCTGTCATAATGCTCTACTATATCTTGTAAGTCATGTGTTTGGCATACACTGGTGTAGTCTTGGAGAGAAGGCAAAAACAAAGGAGGCCAGTAGCCTTTCCTGATTCATCCTGGTGCCAGTTATCTATACCACACTCACCATTTTTGCCAGATTTACATAGAATGTGATGTTGTTCACATACATGTATTATTGAAGAGCTTATAGTCTAGAGTCAAAAGTAGCAGCACAAGGAGACCTGCCTACCAGGTGCCCCAAGATTGAAATTAAAGGCAAGATCTTTGAATCTTAGTGTCTAAGGTATTAAATATTTATTGATGATTAAGTCCTGTATGAAGTAAAAAAATCATGACCCTAGTTACACCTTACAGCCACTTTTGTGAGTTATGTCAGGTGATAGAGTTACTTGAGGGGGGAACCTTGCAAGTAAAAGGCCAGATAGTACACATTGTAGTTTTTGCAGGCAAAAGCAGCCACAGTAAATGAGTGCCCATATGGCCACGTTCCAACAAGGCCTTATCTGGAGTTTGTGCTAACTATTATTTCACTTATCTTGTAACAATGATCTCAATTTTACAGCTGAAACACACTGAATAAACATACTGAATGACTACCTTGAAAAATCACTGAAAGGCGGAGGTAATGGAGTGTTCTTTCTACTCTCACAGTCCCCTGGACTAAAGCCCCCCAGGGCCTCATCCGGGCTCTTCCTGGGACAGGAAGTTCTTTCTTTGGGTCTTGCCTAAGTGTTAAGCTTTATTCCTTTTCTAAACTCTTTGTGATCGTTTATCCTTTCTATCCATGGGCCGTCATCTCTTTCTGGATGCCTTCATGCAATGTGTCATCTTCCTACTTGTCTTGTTGGTAGTCTCAGGCTTCTTGTAAAAGAGAAAATTTTGAGGGTTGAGGGTAGGAGTAGGGGAGTGGGGCTAGAGCACAGAACCTACTAGTCCTAAACCAGATGTTCCTCAGGCAGGCAAGCCAGTGATAGGAAGAAGAAAGATACTGGCTATTCCCTGGGTCAGGATATTGTGTGATGCAATGGGGTCATAATGCTACATAAAGTCACCATTATCCTTATACCTCATAAGGGCAGATGTTGAAACTGGCCCCAAATTGAAGTTTGTAAGTTTATGAGTTTGAGTGCAGTCCCTTTTGCCTGTCTGTAACTCAGTTCCTAATGTCTTTCTCCATTCTTCCTGCTTTTTCAAACTTTTAAAGTTGTCTGTTACTATGCTACCTGATGTCTGTTTTAATACATTCTCCAACTACAGTAGATTATCTCACTCCCCTGATGTATGTCTACCTTATGGTTTAGAAGCCAACTATAGTCCACAGATGTGTTTGGACCATGCAGGCCAACATGGGTTGAGCAAAAAACATTTGAACTAGTTGCTACCAATGAAGTCAGCGACTTTCATGTACCATTTGGATTTTTGACTTCTTTCTTGCTCTTAAATATTAGTCTAGCAACACTGCATCCCAATTGACTAGAGCTCAAAAGTACCTTTTAGATGGGGCATGCGCTCTTCACCCTTGTCTCTGAAAATCTCTGCTTGTTTCACTTAATATTACTGGCCTGAACTCTGAAGACATTGACTTTGTAACCTCTGTCCTCAACCTTGGGAATCTACCACTACTGACCCTGTTGGTTCCACTTCTCTCTTGCCCACGTTTATTAAATAGTCCAGGGGCTCAGTTTGGTGTTGTAGGCCCAGGAGCCAAGGATAAGAATCAGGGAATGAACCAGGACCTCTTGCTCTCCTTTGGCTTCCTTTTCAGACCCGAGGAACCACATGTTATTACGGCCACTTCGTTCCTGGCCTCAGAATCCCTCCTTATTCTAAAGCACAGTTTGAAATCCATGAGGAAAAAGAAGAAGAGAGGCAGCTGTCTGTCTAGGTGGGGCTCAGGTTCCATACTGGGAATGAGAGACTCGTAACAAGACAGAGTCCTCCCATTCCTGATACTCAGCGCTACATTTTGGTGGGTACAACACTGTGGTCTCTGAAACACAGGCCCCTTCCAAACAGCTGGAGCATCCAGCTAATTGTGTTAGGCAGAGGAACTGCCTGAAACAGGACCTACCCTCAGGAATCTTTTCCAGTTCCTGAATGTCTGCCCAGCAGGGCCTCTGACTTCAGCATCTTTAGCGTTTGACAGTCATAATGACAGCACTGATGATGATGGTGTGACAGGATAGTTCATTGAATTATTAGTTCATGTGTATCCTCTGAGCATTTCCTCTCCCTTGCTTGAGTTGGAGAGCCACATTTTCCTTTTGTTTCCTTGCTTTGGCTGGGGGATGAAGCCAAAGCTCTTTGAAGATAGATTCCTTCCTGAGTGTTAAAGATCTAAAAACCTGTGCTCAAGAAAGTGTTGCATTTCGGAAGTGACTAAACTTGACTCGGTCTCCAGTAGAGCCTGAGGTAAGGACCTGAGTACAGTTTTATATTATGAAGTACATTCTGGGAAGCAGGAATGGGGGAAGAGGGTGTGTGGGCCTGGGAACGGGGAGTATAGAGTGTGTTACTCAACTGGTGACGGTCCTGGGCAACTGAGTGAGAAACTACGTGAAATTTACCTTAGAATTGTCCCTCCCAAATAAATAAAATCTTTAAAAAAAGGGGGGGGGCACCTGGGTGGCTCAGTGGGTTAGGCCTCTGCCTTCAGCTCAGGTCATGATCCCAGGGTCCTGGGATCAAGCCCCCCCATCAGGATCTCTGCTCAGCAGGGATCCTGCTTCCCTTCCTCTCTCTCTCTGCCTGCCTCTCTGCCTACTTGTGATCTCTGTCTGCCAAATAAATAAATAAAATCTTAAAAAAAAAAAAAAAGAATTGTCCCTCCCAATGCTGGGAGACTGGGGCATTCATCCATTGATTTTCACCCCCTACTAGCTGAAGGCTTCCTTTGGGGAATGTTAACTGCTCTCTTCCTGGGCTGCCTACCATCTTTGGTGTGTGGGAATACTTGCTCCCTCTTATTCTGTTCTCTGATCTTTAGGTCTTTAGCCAAAAATAAGCCAGAAAATGCATCATTTTAACATTTAACATTGTGTGTATCTATCTATTTATATTTATCTATCTTTGCATTTTATATACACACATATATAATTCCTGCATTACATTCTACAATACAGGATCAGCATAATTTTCTGTTATTTGGATTTACATAAACTTAAATTAACCAACATCCTATATTTAGCACATTTCTAATTATTTATTTTTATGCAAAAATGCATACAAAATGTACATAGTTTTTCAGTATTATATTTTTTGTATTTTCTTAAGACACAGCTATAGAAGTGAAGTTACAGAGTCAAAGAGGATGATGTCCTTCAGATTCTTAATAAATTTTTTTTCCAAATCATTTTTCTGAGAGGTTTTATTGACCCACCCTCCCATTAGCAGTGTCAGAGAGCATTTAGGATGAACTTTGGCAATGATCGGGAGTGGTAACCAAAAGAGTTTGTAAAATTTTATTGGTTAGAGAACATTCAGTGCAGTGGGGATGTCTTCTTATTTAGGATATATTAGGATAGGTTAGGGGGTTATTCTACTTAAATAGAGAAGGGATGGATGATATTCTGCATTCCCTGACTTCTCTATTCTGAAAAATGCTTTTTCTTATACAGACTGAAAAGAGCACATGCCCACCCATGGGCACACATTAAACACACAGAAGAGATTCTTAGCAAAGAGCCCCAGTCTGGGCATATTTGAGTTTTCAAAGGTGCCATTTTATTTTCTGTTGATCCATATAATAAGTCAATTTCCAGATATTCTGTGTTCAAATTTCCATGACTATATAGAAAAGGAGAAACCAGATACATGTTAGGATTCTTGGAATTTCAATATATATTACCAAACTTTTTGAGTAAAGTCCGACAAGGATAAGTCTCAGGCTATTAATCATCAGGGTTGGAAAGGACTTGATTTTCCTTTGTGTCTTCTGTTTCCCATGAGTGGACTGGTAATTAAAGAAAGATAAAAAAAATAGGGATCAAGGAAAGAGGGAAAACAAAGATCTAGATAAATTGGATTTCAGTTCAGCCCTTGGATAAGTGAGCAGGGGCCACAGTTCTCCATCAGAACTCAGGTGAACAATGAACTGCAGCCATATCTATGTTTTTTTTCCAGCACCTCCTCTGTCTTCATGTTTGACCTCCTTGCCTTTCTTATCTTACAGATTCAGTGCACATTCACATCTGTCACCAGCAAGAAATGGGCTTAGGTATCACTGGAAACAAGGAGAACAGAATCTAAGGATTCTTAAGCCCAGAGAAAGCTCTGACTTCCCCATTTTCTCTAAGGCTTCACACTAGGTCTTTTAAAGTTCACAACATGGATAAGTGGTTACCTTCATGAAAGAACTTGGTAAACAGCTCATTTTCAACCCTTGTAGGTCCCCCCTCCAGTGTCAAGGCCATTCCTCCAGAACACCAGGGGGAGCTGTTGTGCTGCCCAGTCCCAGCACCAAGATGGTTCCTAAGCCGAGGGTGGCTATGGACATATGTATATGCAAACCATCAGGACCCAAGTACCTAGGATGTACCAGTCATAGAGATAGAATATTTGAAACTGGTCAGTCCTAGAGTTTCCAGAACTATGGTGGCCAATATCCATGGAGGGAAATGTAGTTTCTATCACATCTGTAAGCTGCTGCCTCCCCAGACTTCCCCCTTTCACTCCAATCCCCTGCTGTAAGTGTTTTGATTCTTGATGAGGTCTGCAGATAAAATAAGTGAAAAATGAATCCATCCTGAAGTATTAAAAGGAGAGCATCTCAGAAGGAAGAGATGAAGAGAGAAACATCACTACCACCATATGGCTTACATTCCATGCCTGCCACTTCCTAAAATGTCTGATTAATATTTTCCAAGGGCCTTAGACCTGGGGCTGAGACAGTAGGTGCTCAATAAATACTTGCTGAATGGAGGAATGACTCCAGTTTCGGGGCTGGTCTTGCCACTCTCTGACCACTTGATCCCTCTGGGTACTAGTGGGTGGGAGGAGAAAGTGAGATTCCACTACCTACTCAGTGGGCTCTGCCTTGTTTGGGATGTTCCATAGTTTCCATATTCAAGGACCTGGTTAGTTAAGCTTCTTAAGTAGGGGTCTTTATTGTTGCCCAGAATAAACTGACCCATACACGAAAGAGAAACAGTTCCTTTCTTGAGCACAACATCAGAATATGACCATGTTGAAACAAACAAAAGCTTTCTTCTTCAGTTCTGGCTCTGCCTCCTGTTAATTTCCAGCTGCCCTCTGGAACTCATATACACTGCAGGTAAAGTGATTCTAATGTCTATAGGGGGATATACTGAATCCTCTCTCCAAGGCAGCCTGCAGTTTGGTGTGGCCAGCACTCCTCCCTGTTTGCTTTCTGTTGCTCTATATGCTCACTGCTCCTGTGGGGATCCCATAGTAGTGCTGCTCCACAAGGACCATCCTTCCAGAAGCAGCTGGTGTTCCAGTTTCCAGTTTTTCCAATACTTGCAGAAATAGGCCCATTGTTCTCCCTCAGAAATGCTATCATCAGTTGGCTGACACTCCCTTCTCAGGGCTCCAGGTCCCAGAACCACCAGACCCTTCCTCTAGCAGAGCAGCAGCCCATTTGAGAGGGCTGAATTTTAGCCCTGGGGGTGTCTCCTTCCAGGCCTTCTAGTTTTCTTCATTCGAGTACTCCCTTTTGTTCCCTCCTACTGAGAGACTTAGCTGCTTCTAGTAATTGCTACCTCTTTGCTACTTAAATATTCCCCTTGGCCTTTTCTGTTCTTAGTACTAGGTTAATTATTCTTTAAATTCTCTCTGTGAAGATAATACATATGTTTTCTGTCTACCAAGCCTAGATCCTGACCGATAGATGTCCTATAACAGGGAAGACAGAGGTCATTCCATGAAACCATAAAATTCCAGTCATGTCAGTCTATCTACTTGTGTGCAGGTGGAGTGGCTCCAGCAGGCCAAAGGTGGTCCCCCAAAGGAGAATGGAGGCCAGTACAAAGCACTGGGAAAGAAAAAAGCACACCAGAGCTGGAAAGCATGTGATGAACCAGTAAAGGGGATCTGAAGGGACCTGCACAGAGCCCTGGTGGTTTTCACTATGTGGACCTAGAAAAATCCAGCTTATCGCACACAGAGGCTCAGGGGCCTCAGATGTGTGATTTGGGCAGCTAGTGTCCTGGGAGCTTGGGGAAGGGAAACATCAGTCAAGTCAGGGAGGATCAGATCATCTCTTGGAGAGGTAAACATAGAGGTGACGGACAATGCTTTCCAGGCTGGAGAACCAGTGACAAGAATGGTCAAGGCAAATCCAGGGACATGGACTCTACTTCAGGGAAGCCTCATACATGAGGCCAAGGAACTTGCTGGAGTCTGTACTTTGCTTCTGTGCATTAGCGTCACGTCATAATGTCATCCTCAAAAATCGTACATGACTCAGGCACGGTACCTACCACCCAGTAGGTCCTGGGAGTAAGTTGGGCTGACATCAAAAGATGTGCTTGTTGAAGGAAAGGACCAGCCTTCCCTGTCCTAGCTTTAGATGGATCTGGGATGGCACCCTGTCTGCTGGCTCCTCCTAGAAGGGACATCAGACTTGGTTTGTTTTTTTAGGTAAATCTGCAATTGACGAAAGGATGTCAGACAGGAGGAGGCTGTTGATGTATGGTCTGGAGAATAGGTCCCTTCAGATTTCCACTGCATGTTGTCTTCATCTCCTTAGCTAAACAACAGAGCCATTGGACACACCTTGTCCAAATGACTCCAGATCCTTCCCAGGCCTGGTTGGGGGCAGTGTACTTAATTTCCACATGTAACAGATTTTCCAGGATGGTTCCAAGTGCAATGCATTGGTTTGGGAGTGTGGTCACAGTGGACTTCTACCACACTGTCAAAAGGCACAGGTCCTCCTCTCAAGAAGCCTGTGGTTAGTGGGTGAGGCCACCTTGCCTTATCGCTCCGTGCTTTCACCCGGATGCACACAGCTACCACAGAGGTCTAGGAACCAGGAGTGGCCCCAACACCCTCCCTTGGTCTTGGTGGGTGACAGGGAAAGAAGGAAAAAGGCAAATGAATTGTGTATGGTGGGGGGGGGTGGCTTGGAGAAATGGGGTTGTTCAGCTGCCCATGAGTCATGACGGGGCCCAGCAGCCGTGCTGCCTTGGGAGGAAGCAGGCTTTGAGAACCAGCCTTTACTCTGTAATCACCTTCTCCAGCGCTTCCTGATTTCCTGTCTGGCTGGAGAGAGAGCGGACCAGTTAGTCTGCAGCACCACCGTGGAGAAGTGAGGCACCCCTTATTACTGTGTTCCAAACCCCACTGGAAGTTTTGTCCTTGACTGCTTAGCTACCAAGTGTGGAACCACACTGAGAAGGGGGGGGGGTCAGGTGGAGGAAGAGAAGTTCCAAGGAGGGAGCAGAAGAGCACAAGGACCAGAGCAGAAGAGAAGGAGGAGGAGGAAAGAAAGGCTAGCGGAGGACAGAAGCAAAGTGGTGGGGACACTTGGAAGGAAGGAGAGAGAAAGGCATTGGGGGTGGGGGTGCATCTCTACCTCCTGGGGGCAAAGGAGGCTAGGGTGGGCCAGGAACTGCGGGGCGGTGGGGGTGAGGAGGAGGTCGGAGAAGGGAGAGGTTCCCCATGGGAGGCCTGGGATGCCCCCGGGGCCCCGGAATCCTTCCAGTTCCAGGCTGGGGAAAGAGCATGAGCTGCCAGCCCGCCCGGCCGCACCAGGCACAGCGTCCCTTCCCAGTGCGCACACTCACAAGCCAGCTGTTGGCCTTTTTTTTTTTTTTTTTCTTGCCCGCTTAGCTACCCCCAACCCCGCCCCCCTGCTTCCAGTTCTCAGAACTCACTCCCATTGGATTCCAGGAAGTGGCTGGTGCAACTCTGTAATCAAATCCCCTTGAATCCCTTTGTATACTGTGTATGCCCCTCTGCCCCTCCGCGGTGTCCTTCACGGCTGGGCCTGGGTCAGGTTACAGAGAACTCGGGATCAGCGGGCGGCGGGCCTGGGACGGTCCCGGGATCTCAGAGCCTCCGGGAGCAATCCCCGCCCACCGCCAGCAGGCAGCCCTCCCAGACTGGCCCGGCCCTGCAGACCTAGCCCGCCAGTCGCACCCGCCTCCCAGATGCTGGTGGGACGCTGTGCCTCCAGCCGATTCGCCCGGGGGAGGGGGTGGCACCAGGCCTGTCGCTGATCCTTCCCTCCCTCCTTTGGTCCTAGGTCCAGGCATAGCTCATTTCCCCCAACCAATCCTTTTCTAGGGGTTGCAGGCTCTGGAGGAAATGGTCAGAGGACACGTTTTCACTGTCCTCAGCTGAAGTCCACCCCAGGCTGAGACCTGGTTTCCTTTTCCTGCATCTTTGTGGTCCAGCTACTTCCTCCTCTCTGTGGAGGTTTTTTTTTTTTTTTTTTTTTTTTTGACCACATCTTTTGTGAGAGGTGGGGCAGCCGGTCAGGGGTTGGCAAGGATTTTCTGTAAAGGAAAATTCAGTAAATATTTTAGGCTTTGCAGGGCCACATATGTTCCTGGTACATGTGCCTTTCCTTTCCTCTCGCCACCGTCCAGCTCTTTAAAAACGTAAAAAAAAAAAAAAAAGAAAAAGAAATTCCTAGCTAAAAGGCTGTACAAAATAGGCAAGGTGATGGCCAGACTTGGCCATAGTTTGTTGACCCCTGGGTTAGATGTTCTCTCAGGCAGTTACCTATTTAAAATGTCTTAAAAACTAATTCTGGGCCTAGATTGAGCTTTGCCGAGCCCTAATTCCACAGGGGGTCATCCTGGG
This sequence comes from Martes martes, assembly GCF_963455335.1. Classification (NCBI taxonomy): domain Eukaryota; kingdom Metazoa; phylum Chordata; class Mammalia; order Carnivora; family Mustelidae; genus Martes; species Martes martes. The sequence goes on along the minus strand of NC_137890.1, from coordinate 169,332,083 downwards.
AGTGTTGACAGAGTGCCACAATCTAATAAGTTCGAGAAGCAGAGCCCTTCCTACAAGGACTTCACAGAGCCTTTACTCTGTCAGTGGGAACCACTTCTCTCCCAAACCGACCTCAGGAGATTCCAGCACATTTATCTGTAGCACTCTGGCTTTAAGGAAAACTGCCGGTGTTCTGTGAAATACCCTTGGGGAAACAAACATTTTTCTATATGGATCGTTTCCCAGCTCTGCTTTTGACTTTGAAGAATCTACTTTTCATCTGAAGTTCGAAGCCTCTCCCCAGCAGCAAGTAGCGTGAACACTGGGGGGACACCCCTGTTTGCTGAGCAGCCTCTCTTGGCCAGGAAGAAGGGGCAGCAGGTGATCGGGCAGTGGGAAGAGCTTTGGGACCTTGTACTTTGGAGGTGAGGAGAGGCCCAAGAGCCTGGGATGGGGCAGCAGGCTCCTTGAGAGTGGGATTTAAGGTGTTTCCTGTCCCCTGGCTGGGGGGCTTGGAGAGCTCATTCATTATAGCCCATGCAACAGTGAGATTCTCCCCAGCCCCAGCATCACCCATGTGGGCACATGTGGTTAGATCACTCAGATGACACCCCGGGCCAACTTGCTGTGAGGGAAAGTGCATGTTCAAGTCTCAGAGACCTGGGCTCTGTTCTCAGTTCTACTAAGAATTAGTTATGCAATGTCTGGCAAATCTTTTGCTTTTGGAATCTCAGCTGTGGTCACTGCCCATTTCTGCCCTGTGGGGACTGAAGCTCAAAATATTAGCCCACATTCCCTGAGTTTGCTTCCAGAATTCATGCAGGAGGTCCAGTGGGAGCGGCATTAGAGAGAGAGGAGAAAGTATGGTTTGATGAGGAAGAGCAAGTAGTCTTCTGCCCTGTGCAGGTCATCTGAAAGCAAGAATGGGGATGGGATGGAGCATGTCTGGCTGCAGAAACATCACTCTTCTGGGCAGTCTGTGGAGATTTGCAAGGTCTTGGTATGAGTGCCAGAGATCCTGCTAGCGGTCTAGAGGGCAGGACTTGGGTTGCCAGGGTTCCCCTCTGTGATTCAGATCAAGCTTGGGACCAGGGCAGCAGGTGGCTTCTGGGATAGCCTGGGTGACAATGGCTGGGACAGTATCTGTCAGCACCCTGGGGAAGATGACTAGAGACAAGGTCCTATCGTGCTTGGGTACCAAAGCGAGGAGAGGGCCCCAGGTAGAAGGTGGTGAGATGAGGTGTTAAAAAGTTGATCAAATGCCTTCATCATCAGAATGAATATTTTGCTCAAACCTTAAATCCAAGGAAGAAGAACGCAGCGAGGTAGCAAGTATGGGGAAAGCTGAAAACAACGTCTTCAGATGGGCACTTGGCGGTTTGGTTGTGAGTGGACAAGTGGTCTGGGAGCTGAGTGCAGGAAAATACCACAGACCTAGAATTCTGTATCCAGCAAAATTATCCTTCAAAAGGAAAAAGGAAAATAAAGACTAGACATTTGTGGACAAATAAGAATGGAAAGAGTTTGTCACCAGGTGGCCTTCCTTGAAAGAAATGTTGAAAGTTCTTTGGAGGAAAGGAAAACTATATAGAGCAGAAATCCAGAGCTACATAAAGAAGCCAAAAAATTAAAAATAATAATAATAATAAAGAGGCATTAGAGCATTAGAGAAGTAAATGAAGACAAAATAAATCTTTTATTTTTATTATTCTTAATTGATCTACCAGACAGTAGTTAGTTCAAAATTATAGTACCCACAGTGTATTCAGTAATTATGGTTTATGAATAAGCAAAATGAGTGACAGGAATGTCATAAGGGATGAGAGGAGTAATTGGGAAAATTCTGTTATTGTTATGAGGCATCCCTCCCGTTTCTTACCACATCCAGATGAATGGAGAGAAGGAGGTTGGCCCTTGACAAACATGCAGGTGAAGCTAGGCTTTCCTTTCTCTTTCATGACCCTTGAACACTCTAGTGCAGGAAGAAGCTTGCCTGAATGTGTCTTAGTTGCATTACTAATGGGGAAGGTGAGGTCCTCCACAGCTCATTTACGGCAACACCTTAGTGCTTAGATCACCATGGATTATGGGGAGCAAGATGGCCATCCTTCCCCATTAGGGACTTTCTTAGGTGCAGGGTGTCCTGTGGTCTTTGTCTCCTAAGAGTCGTGAGGGAGGTGGGTGAGGGAGACAGACCTGAGGATGTATACCAGTATTGCCAGTATCGCCAACAGTATTGCCAATATGCCAGTACCACCAACAGTTCTTCAAGTGTGGTCCTTGGACAGGCAACATCAGTCACCTGGAAACTTGGACATTCAAGTTCCCAGTTGCCCCCAGCCTACTGAATGAAGATCTCCCCAGCCACCTGTGTTTAGGTTATAGCCCTCTAGGTGACTCTGATACTCCCTGGAGATGAAGAGCCACTGGCCTCGCGTGTTCAGGTGGTGCATGGAGGGAAGACCAGCATTGCCATCTTGACTGGGAACCCCTGGAGACCCGCAGAGGGGTTGCAATAGAGGAGCTTGAGAGGCTCTCTGTGTTCTTCCCCGCCCTCCCCATTAACTACGGTGTTCCTTAGGTCTCCTTCCCACTGGACACATCCCGTGGTCACCCCTCTGGGCTTGAAGCCTTATCTGCTGGTCTCAGATAAAAAGTGAATTGGTGTAATCAGTCTGACTCGACTGACTGGCTCCAGGGAGGTCTGCCAGTGGTGCCACTGCCAGAAATGGTGCAGCTCACATGGCTGACCTCCGTCTCCGCACACAGTGGGCCCCCTCACCACTGCCATCTCTCCTCCAGGAAACACCAGGCCTAGGCTGTGCTCTCCCTCCTTCCTAAACAGCCCCCAGCAACTTCATTCCCCAGAGAGATAAGGGTGACTATCTAGGGTTTCTGTGCAGATCGCAGTGGCAAAAGCCTCTCTGTCAAGGTCAGGCTGTCTTATGGGTGACTGCTGGGGGAAAGAGAGAGCAACTGGGCTGAAATTATCTCAGCCTGCCGCAGAGCAAAACAATGTGTCTTTGTAGTTCTCATCAGTATTGCAAGATAACTGGCATTTTGAATTATGGCTAATTCTCTGCCTTTATTGCAGAAATGGACCATCTTTGAAGACACTGCTTTGCTTATTATAATGCGTGGTTAAGTAAATTGATAGGGCAGGTTCTCCCCAGATCACAAAGACGGGGAAATTTGTTGACTCTCCTCAGGCACTGAGTAAGTCCTTGCCCGGAGCAGGGACCCAAAGTCCCATTCCTGGTATTGTGGTAGGAACCAGGGCTAATGCCCATGAAGGCCCCATCTGTGAGGGAGGTCGGCTCATGGGCCAGATGTCTTCCCAGATGTTCCTCCCAGGCTCAGCCTGTGTGGCATGATGGCTCAACTAAAGGGATTTTTAATCCTGGGGAAAATGGTTGTCATTCAGGGCTGGCTTAACATTTGGCAAAGTCTGCTGTGAGTGAAACCAAGAAATAGGGCCAAAAAGCAAAGAGGGGTTTCCATGAGATCTTGGGTTGCAGGCCCGGGGTGAGGTGGGGCTGTGGCTGGGAACGAGGGGCCGGGGAGGGGATGTCAGACTGCATAGAGGCTGACTGCGCTCATCTGGGGCCTCCTTGTCCTGCTGATCCATCTTCCTGGACCTGAGCTTTCTGCTCTGTCCTCCTCCTTGCTCCAGAACTGGGAGGTAGATGGACCCAAGTGTGTGAGAAGGAACATCTGGTCAACTGCCAAATTCATGTCGAAGTCTGTTGAGTATTATTATTACTTAATTGTTACATTACTATTTACTCACTGTTACTGAAGGAGATGAGTTTAGGAGGTGGCTGGATGTCTTGAGGGAACAGCGGCAAATCCTGTAGTCCTGGGTGTGTTGGAAATGTGTTTTTGTTTCTAGCTTTTAGATCAGTCTTCTTATGAAGAGCCTCAGTAGAGCGGAAAGGTCTTCTGTGGTTGAGATAGGAAGGGGCTTGAAGCCCCGTCCCCTCAGCTTCTCCACTGCTTCTCCCAGTGACTTTTAAGGCACCTTGGAGGATCCTGGGGTCCCATGGAACACTGTTTAGAAACCCCTGGGGAAGCCTAATTAATTCCACATGTTATTAGGTAAGTTGAAGGCCTGTGTCTCAGCGTGAGCACTCGGATGGCTCCAACTGCTCCCTCAAGAGTCTGGCCAAGAACAAGGAGTCAAGAAGCCTATTTATTTGCCAAGTGAGGCCTGCTGCTCCACAGCCCAGGGGTGGGCCTTGCTGCTAGGAGGACAGAGGTGAAAGCACCTCCATTAGGCAGGCCCCACCAGTGGCTGTGGATCCATTTCCAGTGGGGATGGGCAAGGGGAGGTGAGGGTTGACAGGGCAAAGAAGCAGGAGCTAAGCCAAGAGCAGCAGCTATTCTTCTAGACCAGTCTTTCCACTCCTCTGATTTTCTCCACTTGCTTATGTCCATAGCAAGACTTTGAGGTAGTATTTCCACAGCTGCTTGACAGACCATCAGACCCTTTGGATCTTTACCCTAGGACTCCCACCCACTTTTTTACCCTTCCATCCATAAAACAAGTTTGGCAAACGCTGCCACGATAACCCCTGACTGGTGGCTCATAACCCCAAGAGCACAGCCAAGGTCCTGAGAAGTCCTGCACAAAAGAGACCTCTTGTGCATTGCATAACCATGCCTTGCAATTCATTAGGAAGCACCTGTTTAGTATCCCTAGGGATTAGCTTCTGTGTCAAACTATGTCTTATACTGAGGTCAAGTTTGTTTACTCACAATATCTTCCGCCCCTGGGGTTCTTTGCTGTGAATTGAGTCTCTCCCTTAATGAAATTTAATCTCACAAAAGCAAGGACTTTAATGGAGGACAGTGCTTAGCATATAGCAGACAATTAATATTTGTCAAATGGAAGGGTCAGTGAGTGGTATGGGTGCTGGGAAAGGGAGCTGTTTTTACTATGCCTTTACCGGTGCTGTCCCTCCCGCTGTGGACACCCTCCCTAAGCTCTGCTCTCCCCCATTCCATGCTTATCACTTCTGTCTGGTCTCTGACTCACCCCGTCTATGGAGTCTTCTTGGCTATCCACCACCTGCCGCCATCCTTCCCTGGCCACACTCCCGTAGGACACCTGTTCCTACTTTATCAGACTCTCCTTACTTGGCTTTCCTCTTTGGGTAAACTAAGGAGAGCAGGTTCAATTCAGGGAGCAGGCTGAAGGCTGAACCGTGATGACTGCTGGGCTGGGCTGGGATCAGTGTTCCAGACAGAGGTGATCACAGGCCCTCCTCTCAAGGGCCTGCTATCCAGTGGGAAGTCAGCTCCTACTGGATCTCGAGAGCCAAGTGTTAAATTGCCAGGGATTTTCCAAGCTGGTTGTCAAACACAGCTCTTAACTAAATCCTGGTTGAACAGCAACCCCAGGCTGGCCACAGATATAGGAGTATGGCAACAATCTACTAAAGCATTCTATGAGAATCAATGCGCTATGTGGAATTTACAGTAACGGATATTGTATGTTTTATTATTTGTCAATTATCTGCTTGGGTCAGGGTACCCTGCCTGAATCAGGGTATAGGGCTCTGCATTGGGACTGTTCTGTGTTTAAGTACTTTATTAGGGGAGAGCAGGCACCATGTGATCAAGGGGAAGAGAGATTTTCTTGGCTCTGTGGGATCAGAAAACTCTTCCCAGACTTGGGAAACTGAGTCTCTGAACTAGAAATTATCTTAGAGGATGGGCACTGGGAGGCCCACAGACTTGCTCACCATCACAGATGTTGCTGGTGGCAAAATAAAGTATAGCTCCCCATGCCTTGGCCTATGTCACACTAGCATGCTGGCCTCCTTAGTGCTGCCCTCCCTGGTCCCTGGGCTACCCCACTCTCTTTCCCGGTTCTCATGGGCTGTGCAGATGTTCTTAGCTTCTTTGAGGGCCTTTCCCAGGAGGGGGAAGGGAGAAAAGACGGGAAGGGGCGGGCAAAATCCCCATGAGCCTTGCTCAGAGCGCATCCTGAGGCACCATCTGCCACAGCTGGGCTCCCGGCTGTCCAGACACCCTTCAGTCACGCTCTGACAGATGCGTCCAAATAAATCAGCTCCCAGCAGGAAAGGGCTTAGAGAGTTCCAGGCCTAGTGAAACAAGATCTGGTCTGAAGGGACAGACAGAAGCCATGTCTGAGCCAGGAGGGTCAGGCCCCAGGCCAGACCTGGGTGCTGGAGCTCTGAAGGGAGCTTGAGAGGAAGCTAGCCCCCCGCAGTGGGTGTCTTTCTGTGTCTTCCCCCAGGGACCTGCCTTTTCCTCTCCTCTGTCAACTGGACTTGAGTTGTAGGCTCCATGTGTGAGAGCATGCCACTGTCTGGTGCCTGCCTGGTTCCTAGTCCCACAGGGCTCTGAGTCAGCATGGCCGCCCCCCAGGGCCTACAGGGCAGGGCGAGTCAGTGGATCAGGGTGGATGAGTTTGACAGGCCTGGCTAAATCTCACCTGTTGACTGGATGATCAGATTTGAAGCCCATGGTTTTCCAATCACCAGAGTTGGGCATCAGAAGACCCACTGTGTTTGAAGTTGTCCTGGTGGGTGTTGAGTTCCAAGCACTGAGACAAGCTGCGGCTTCTTTTCATGGCACAAAGAATCACACATATTCCCTTCTCAGGAACTTTCCTTCTGGGCCGTTGTATTTCCTTTCCTTCTGGGTCATGAGGTACGAGGGTGCTCTGGACCTCCTGTAGCGACGTATCCCAGTATCTGTATCCCATGTCCTCCTCTCATGAGGGCAGAGTGTAGGGTTCTTCCTGTGGTCTCATGCAAACCTCTTCAGCTGTGACTCTATCACATTCCTTCTTACTGTGGACCAAAGAGACCTTGAGCCTGGGGTGGCTTGTTCTTGCTCGTGTGAGTTTTATTTCTCATGTTTGGAGGAAAACCTCAGCTTTATTTCCTCTTCATCTGGAGTCTGCCACTTATGTTGGTGGGATTGACAGCAGAGGAGATGTGGGTCATTCAGGCTCATGGGACATCTAAGGTGGGGCAGCCAAGCCTTGGATTGAAAGGCAGGGCCCAGGGTCCAGGAGTCCAGGAGTCCAGAGACATGGCTAGAGCCCCGCTGGAGAGCTGCGTTGGGAGTACTCATTCAGGGGCAGAGCCAGCTCTCTGTCTGCCCTCTCACCGATGTATGGAATCCAGGCCACCACTCTCTAGCCAGGAGCTACATGAAACAAACCTGTCTTGTTACTCACACCCAAGCCAGCCGGCTGGGAGGTGATTGCCGCCAGAGGGAGGCCAGAAGCCAGCAGGTGAATGGTGCCCCCAACGGAGGCTTACCTCACCCAGCTGGCATCAGGGCTGACTCAGAGGACAGGGTCTTATATCACTGCTACCTCCTGTGCTCCCCTTGGCAGTTACCTCTCCAAGGATAGACCAGGCCAAGCTCTGCCGCACTTACATAACAAGGCCTGATTACGCCTGGTATGTGCGTGCTGGCAAAGGCCAAAAATAAATGCTATTGACTGATAAGGATTTGAAATGCAGTTTGTGGGGGTGGAAAACGGGTAGGTCGGGTGGCAGCAGGTATTGCTAATGCCAGGGAGGGGTAAGAACTATGTTAAGGCCATCTGAGGCCTTTTCTTCCCTGATCCACTGTGCCCCTCCTGACAGCTTCCTCCCATCTCTTCTGTAAGTAATAGTAAATCCACCACCTGATTCGCGTATGTTCCCATATGGTTCCCACATAATGTCACACAGAAAGATGTGCTGAAAAGAACCATCTGAGAGGGTGAGAGATGGCTGGGTGGGGATTGTCACTGACATTTTATACCCTAGGAAGCTAAGGCACAGGGGTTTAATGATGGGCCCAGCATATAAAAGGCAGATCTGGTTCTACAATAGGGTTTTCTGATTCCAAATTCGGAGCATCCTCTGTAGTGTTTTCTCACTCCACTTCTCTGACTCATTCCCCATGCTTCATAAAGCATCCACTGCTTGGGTGAATACCTGGGAGGCCTAATAAACTGATCTCTGATGAGGCCTTATTAGATATAAGGAATGTGCATGGTCGGGTGGGTTACATCGTGGGTTTTAATATAGAGTTGCCAGATTTATATGGATGCCAGATTCAATTTGAATATCAGATAAACAATTAATGGCTTTTTTAGATTAAATATTGCATGAGACATATCTTATACTAAAAATCCAAAACCCAGATGGAACTAGGTGCTCTGTATTTTATCTGACAACCCTATTTTATTGGTCCCTAAGCCATGAGAACATGATTTTCTTTGCTACGAAGACCAGCTCTATATTAGGATACTATAACTTGTTAGCTAAGGAAGAAGTCTTAGAAAAAAGGTTGAGAGCTGACTTTCTGGGTAGATTTGAAGTTAATTCTGTGGAACTAACTAGGGGATAGGTAGAGGGGGTTTTGAACAATAAACCCCAGGATCTTCCAAGTTTACATAACCTCCATATTGCCCTCCATTGGTGTTTATTTTCTCACAGCTCTTGGATCTTCTGTTCTGCTTCTGTTTCATTTTATTTCATTTTCCATTTTCTTTTCTGCCTTTGTGTTTCAATTTATTTAATTTCCATTGAGCTATCTTCTGGTTCACTGATTCTTTCCTTAACTGTGTCTAGACTGTGTTAAGTCTATGAATGGGTCCACCATTGGCTTTTAGAATTAAGAACTGGCTCTCCAGAAATGGACTGAAGCTCTGGCAGGGAGGGAGTGGCCATAAGACAGAAGAACCTCTAGTCGTGGAGGATACAAAGTCGTGGAAGGGAAGACTGGGGAAGGGGAAGGCAAGGCTACAAGTGGGTCGAGTCTTCTCTATCCCAAGCATTTAATCTACTGTGTCTTCGAAGCAAAGAGACTTTTCCTGTGATGCCAAGACAAATCCGACATGCAGGCAAAGCCTTGAGCCCAAGGAGAGGTAAGTGGGAAATGATGAGCACTAGAAAGAGAATCATTGTGAGCAGATTTTTACCCTGAGGCAAGAGTCAAACAGGAGGAAGCTCTAGAGCTTCTGGCTGGAGGCCTCTAAGGACCTGCCTGGCTCTGTTGTGACTGCAGGGCTGGTTTGGGAAACTTGGCAAAGCGAGAAGATGATAGTTAGGTCCTGAAGATAACTGTTTATATTCTAAAGACCACGAGCCCTTTTTTTGGAAGCATAGCAGATGAATTTTGCTCACATTTATGGAGACCCCCCGTTTATTGAGGTAAAGTTCCAGTGGTAGTCATTCTGGGGACTCTAAGATTAAATAGGACTCAGCTGTGGCTTTATGGAGCTTGTAGTTGAGAAATACCCAGAATGCTTCTCCAGGTTTGCATGAAGAGATTTTGGGTTTTGTTTTTGTCATTCAGCTTTCAGCTTACATGTTAACTACAATGATAGGCCCTCCTTTGAAGTCTCACCTAACAAGCCCACTCCATCATTTCACGTAGTCTTAGTGCAACCATTGAGACCTAGTATGTTCTTGTTTATTAACTGGCTTATTTGCTGACTGACCATCTTTCCCTCCTAGAATAAGCTACAGCAAGAACCTGTAGTAGGTTTCCTCCTCCCGTTCCTGGCTGTATTTCTCTCGTCTGGCAAATAATAGGTATTCAATAAAATGTATTTAATAAATAAAAGAAAGTTCTTTGGTTAGTTTGGCTGCTCTACAATGAGCTGTTTGACCTAAAGAGGATCCCAGTACTCCTTTTAACATGCTGCTGTGTTTTTGTCCAATTTCTTGTTTAACAATCTAACATGTGTTACACAGAAACAGGAGGCAGAACGATCTCAAGCTATGAGCTTTTACAGGACCGTATCTGTCTTTTTTTCCCATTTATTCTTATTTATTTATTTTTTATTTACAGTGCCTAATACAGCAGGGCTTAATGCATGCTTTCCTGACTGATGAATTAAGATTTGAACTCGATGAGGTTCTGACACAGCAGCACATTCCTTTGTGAGCAGCGGTTCCTGCTCTCCTCCAGTAGTTCTGAACCCCTGTTCTGTGTGGTAGATGAGTGTTTAGTTTCTGGAAACCTCAACAAACAAAGAACATACATTCACAAAATAAATATACATTGGAATGTATTTATCTGATTGAAAAAGCTACAACTTCCTATTGAAGCAAATAAATTTATGGCAATACTTTGTGAAGCATATGTCTTACAGGAAATCACTATGATTTTAGACACCCAAACAAATAGTAAAATCCAGCAATGGTTGTCAGTTCTGGTAAGTTTCCCTCTTGAGCGCCTGACTGAGCTGCGGGAGAAAGCCGAATCATTTGCGGCTTTAGGGTCAAAGGTCCTGTGTCTACAGGTGCTAAGGTCACAACAGAATTTGACCTCAGATCTTTCTAAGCTAAATAGATCTGACTTTGGCCAGAAGTAACAGGACAAAGGAGTGTGTGTGGGACGGGGAGCAGGAGAGAAGGACTGTGTGTGTGTGTGTGTGTGTGAGAGAGAGAGAGAGAGAGAGAGAAACAGAAACACAGAGAGAGAGAGAGATAATTGATTAATTCATTCAGTGATTACTTCTACCACATTTATTAACTTTTTCCAAGGGCCAGACACATTTCTAAGTCTTGTGGGGTCTGGCAAGGGGAATCAGATAAGGCCTCTGACCCTGCATGGTGGTGTTCACTGGGAAGGAATGCTGGTGTTGGGTTGGTCTGGGGGAGTTAATCATTGGGCTGAGCTATGCTGGTGTTGAGAAGGTGGTAGGACATCAAATTGGAGGCATCCAGACATCAGTTTGCCAACTGTAAACAAGGCTTTTCCTCTGGGCTCTAGAGTCACGAATCCAACTGCCTAGTGGTGTCGCCTCCTGGAGAGTTCACTTCCGGTGCATCTGAAGCTGATTGGCACCCTCCACATACTCCTTCTCCATTGTCCCCATTCTGTGTGAATGGCACTGCCATTGGCCTGGGCCTGGAGCCCCAGGGCCTCTCCCTCATTTTCCATTTTATATTCACCCAACCCCAAGTTCACTGCATCTCCAGAATGTGTCTTGAATCTTCACATTCCTTCCTCTGTGTGTCTAGGCCCCTGTCTGGATTTCTGCCACTTCCCTGACCTCCAACAGCAGTGCCTCCTCTCACTGGGCTACCACCTACCCCCACTTCGCCTCCTTCCCCACTCTCTCCCTGTGGCACAGCTGCCAGAGTGGCCTTTCAAAATACCCATCCGGGGCCACCTGGGTTGCTCAGTTGGTTAAACATCTGCCTGCGGCTCAGGTTATGATCCCAGAGTCCTGGGATCGAGCCCCCCATCTGCTTCCCTGCTCAGAAGAGAGTCTGCTTCTCTGTCTCCCTCTGCCTCCCCACCCACCTTGTGCATATACTCTCTCTCTCTCTCAAATAAATAAAAAAAATCTTTTAAAAAAATGTCCATCCAATCACTCCAGTGTCCTCTTATGCCCCAGGGACTGTGCTTCAGTGAATCCCCCTTGCCCTCAGAAAATGACACAATTTCTAACACAGTTTCCAAGGCACCCCAGATGTCACCATGCCAACCAGGCCTCTTATTTGCTTCTCTATTTTTTTTTTAAGATTTTATTTATTTATTTGACATACAGAGATCACAAGTAGGCAGAGAGGTAGGCAGAGAGAGAGGAGGAAGCAGGCTCCCTGCTGAGCAGAGAGCCCAATGTGGGGCTTGATCCCAGGACCCTGGGATCATGACCTGAGCCGAAGACAGAGGCTTTAACCCACTGAGCCACCCAGGCGCCCCTATTTTCTCTATTTTGACCACATGGACCTTCTTCAGCCCTGTACTTGCCCTTTTTCTTTTTCTGAAGGACTTTTGCATATGTTACCTGTAAAAGGAAGAATAATGACTCCCCAAGGATGTCTGTATCTTAGTCCCCAGGACCTATGAATATGTTACATTACATGGCAAAGGGGAAGTAAGGTTGCAGATGGAATTAAGATTATTCATGAGCTGAATTTAACACAGGGAGATCATCCTGGATTATCTGGATGGGCCCAGCAGAATGATAAAGGTCCTGCAATATGGAAGAGGGAGATAGAAATTAAGATTGGAGTAACTGGATCTGAGAAGGACTCAACTCATCATTGCAGCTTTGAAGATAGAAGGGAGCCACAAGTCAGAGACTGTAGGAAGCTTCTAGAAGCTAGGACAGACAAGGAGCTTTCAGAAAGAAAGGCAGCTCTGCCAACACTTTGATTTGAGCTCAGTAAGGTCTATGTCACTCTTCTAACCTATGGAAGTGTATGACAATATATGTGTGCTATTTTGAGCCACTTGAGTTTTTGGTGATTTGTTATAGCAGCTATAGGAAACTAATTCACATATTGTCCCTTTGCCTGAAATTGCCTTCTTTTCCTTTGTTGTCTAGTTATCTCTTCAGATTTTAGCCTAACTGCCATTTCCCCAAGATCTGCACCTGCCCCTCCCCCCCACCGACTCGGTTACAGCCCCCTTTTATAATCGACGCTTATAACTTTGTCTTTGTTGTTTTAAAAAACGATTTGCTGTAATTTCAGTTGTGTGTGTTTATATGAGATGCAGCATAGTGTGCTGGTTAAAATCATAGATGGCCCCTGGAGCCCAGTGGTCTGGGTTTGAATCCTGCCTCCACACTTGTTATCTGTGTGACCTTGTGCAAGTCTCTCTACCTCTCTATGTATGCCGTGGCTATCTCGCTGATTGAACAGGAAGAATAGTATCTGTCTCATAGGACTATTATAAGAACTAAGTGAGTTCATTAAGTGCTTAGAGCAGTGTCTGCCCCATAGTGAGACACTTTAAGTACAGTTGACTTTTTTTTTTGTTTTTTTTTGACACAGAGAGAGGCAGCAAGAGAGGGAACACAAGCAGGGGGATTGGGAGAGGGAGACACACGCCTCCTGCTGAGCAGGGATCCTGATGCAGGGCTGGATCCCAGGACTCCGGGATCATGACCTGAGCCAAGGGCAGATGCTTAATGACTGAGCCACCCAGCGCCCCTACAGTTGACCCTTGAACAACATGGGGGTTGAGGTGTCAACCTCCTGCACAGTCAGAAATCCACATATAAATTCTGACTCCCCTAAAACTGAGCAACTAATAGCCTACTGTTGACTGAAAGCCTTACTGATAACAAGACTATTAACACATATTTTGTATGTTACATTAATCGTGTATTGTACTCTTCCAACAATGCAAGCTAGGGAAAAGAAAAGAAAATTATATTAAGAAAAACATAAGGAAAAGAAAATACATTTATAGTACTGCACATTTATTTATTGAAAAAGTCTGCATATGTGTGGACCTGAACTGTTCAAACCCAGATTGGGCAAGAGACAACTGTATGTACTCTTAGATGTCCGTCCCTCCCCATGACCTATATTCCCTTTGAAGGCGGGACCCAAGCCTCTTCTGCTTGCCCTTTTATGTGGCACCTTCACAGAGCCTGGCATATTATAGTCTGTCAAGGGGCTCGCAATTTATCTAGAATGAATGAATACATTAATGAAAGGATGAATTCAGAATCAAAGCTTGGGAGAGCGTGAGTTTGAAAATACATATCAGAAAGGACTCTTTTCGTAAATGGGTTATGTTACGGCAGGATTTCTCCACATTGGCATTATTGACATCCTGAGCTGGATAATTCTTTGGTGTGGGGGCTGCCCTGTGTGTTGAAGGCTATTTAACAGTATCCGTAGTATCAGTTCACTGGATGCTAATAGCATGCCTCCCCAATCCATGCTACTAGTGATAAGCAAAAACGTATCCAGACATTAACACACGTCCCCTGTGAAAATGCCCACTCTAAGGGGTGCAACCACTATACCCGGTTGCAAACGCAAGGGGTGAGTGTGGTGCCCTCCTTGGCCATCTTGGCCTCTGACAGGACTCCCTTGGGCACCAGCTGCCCAGCACCCCAGCTCCTTATCTGCAGCTGCTCAGCGGCTCAAGGTCTCCAAAGGCGAAAGTGTGATTTGATGGGAGGAGGGTGGGACTGCCCTTCTTAGAAACACAACCTCATCATTTGCTGAAAACAGGAAGGCTTTATCTCAAAGCAGATAGTTCTTGAACTTTTCAGAAGACAGATTTTCTTGCTAATCTAAATGCCAGAAAGATTGGAGTAAATGGGAATAAAAAATTTTGGCTAAACAGCTGACCTTCACCTTTGGCTCCCTTCGTTATCATCTTGAAAATGAAAGGAGTACAGGACACACTCCTCTCCTCTCCTTGAAAAGTGGCTCTCTTTAAATTCTGTTTATGCTCAGGAAGGGGTTGCTTGAGTAAATCCTGGCGGCTAAATATGAATTTCTTGTACTGAGGGCAGTGGCTCAAGAAGGTGGTGAGAATCTCCTGCCCAGAGTTTTATGGAAGGACTGCAGAGTTGTCCCAATGGCCCAGACCTGATAGGGGTAGGAGACCTAGAGGAGGCAGAAACTCCAGGCATCCCTCAGTCTGAGGAATATGCATGTGTACGGCTGTGAGCTCCCGCCAGACAGGGCAACAACCACCCATCCTTAGGGACTAAGGGCTCACATTCCTCTCCATATAATCCTGATGCTACGACCTCTAGGCCCTCACTCAGTAAAAAAGAAACTGAAAACAGGACATTTAAGTGGGAAGCAAGAGAATTCTGACCTCTCCTTTATTTTTTATTTTATTTTTTTTTAAATTTTTTATTTATTTTCAGCGTAACAGTATTCATTGTTTTTTCACCACACCCAGTGCTCCATGCAATCTGTGCCCTCCCTAATACCCACCACCTGGTTCCCCCACCCTCCCACCCCACCCCTTCAAAACCCTCAGGTTGTTTTTCAGAGTCCATAGTCTCTCATGGTTCACCTCCCCTTCCAATTTCCCTCAACTCCCTTCTCCTCTCCATCTACCCTTGTCCTCTATATTATTTGTTATGCTCCACCAATAAATGAAACCATATGATACTTGACTTTCTCTGTTTGACTTATTTCACTCAGCATAATCTCTTCCAGTCCTGTCCATGTTGCTACAAAAGTTGGGTATTCGTCCTTTCTGATGGAGGCATAATACTCCATAGTGTATATGGACCACATCTTCCTTATCCATTCATCCGTTGAAGGGCATCTTGGTTCTTTCCACAGTTTGGCGACCGTGGCCATTGCTGCTATAAACATTGGGGTACAGATGGCCCTTCTTTTCACTCCATCTGTATCTTTGGGGTAAATACCCAGCAGTGCAATTGCAGGGTCATAGGGAAGATCTATTTTTAATGGTCCCTCAACTCTATGGTCAAATAATCTTTGACAAAACAGGAAAAAATATCCAGTGGAAAAAAGACAGTCTCTTCAATAAATGGTGCTGGGAAAACTGGACAGCTATATGTAGAAGAATGAAACTTGACCATTCTCTTACACCGTACACAAAGATAAACTCGAAATGGATAAAAGACCTCAACGTGAGACAGGAATCCATCAGAATCCTCGAGGAGAACATAGGGAGTAACCTCTTTGATATCAGCCACAGCAACTTCTTTCAAGATATGTCTCCAAAGGCGAAGGAAACAAAGGCAAAGATGAACTTCTGGGACTTCATCAAGATAAAAAGCTTCTGCACAGCAAAAGAAACAGTCATCAAAACAAAGAGGCAACCCACGGAATGGGAGAAGATATTTGCAAATGACAGTACAGATAAAAGGTTGATATCCAGGATCTATAAAGAACTCCTCAAACTCAACACACACAAAACAGATAATCATATTAAAAAATGGGCAGAAGATATGAACAGACACTTCTCCAATGAAGACATACAAATGGCTACCAGACACATGAAAAAATGTTCATCATCACTAGCCATCAGGGAGATTCAAATCAAAACCACATTGAGATACCACCTTACACCAGTTAGAATGGCCAAAATTAGCAAGACAGGAAACAACGTGTGTTGGAGAGGATGTGGAGAAAGGGGAACCCTCTTACACTGTTGGTGGGAATGCAAACTGGTGCAGCCACTTTGGAGAACAGTGTGGAGATTCCTCAGGAAATTAAAAATAGATCTTCCCTATGACCCTGCAATTGCACTGACCTCTCCTTTAAAAGGGGTCCTGAGGAGGGCAAGGAACCAAGAGCAAAGTCAAAGGTGCCCCAAAGAATATCAGGAAAAACCTGTCTTTCCACTTTCCGAGGCAGCTGGAAGAACGGGGGAAGATAAGCTGAACTTGCCCAGGCAGTTTGGAAGAAAAGAAGCCCCTAAATAGGACTGAGTTTATTTTTCCAGTGGAGGCGGGGCCCACTTAGCACTGTAGGTTCTGTGCCCCCAAGAGAGGCCCAGTGACAGGCCACTGTCCTTGTAGACTGCATTTAGTATTGTCCCTCAGGCTCTAGGGCAACTCAGCAGTGCAGGAGCTAATCCCATCCACAACGACTGATCTAGGCTTTACGTGTTCTTTCATGGGACAAACCCCAGTTCTGGTCTATTAATGCAGTTTCCCTGTCCTTGCAAACTGTTGCATTGTAGGGCACAAGGCTTCCATGCAAGCCACAGGACTGGTACCCAGAAGAAGATGAAATGAAAGAGCTGGGTGCAGAGAGAGGGGGGCCCTGAGAGGAAGGTGGATATAATATCAAAAGGTAGGACTGAGCAGACAAAGGTGGTTATAAAGACCAGGGGATGCTTTGGGTGGAGAAATGGGAACATGCCCTGGTGGAGGAACCCAGGTGCAACAGTACTTGGAGAACCCGGAGTCCAACAGGCACCTTCACAGATGAGAGGTCAAGGAGGGAGGGGCCAAACATCTAGGTTAGGACCGAGCCGATGTCACAGAAGCCAATTATTTTACTGCAGCTGCCATGTGCCGTCCTCTCCAGCTCCCTGGATATTCCACCCACTTCACGAGGCCCGAGTGAGATATTCAAGATATTCAAGATAGATAGGGAGTAAAGTATAGTAATTTTAGCTTTTACTATTTGGGGATCATAACTGATTAGTAGACATTGAAAAGAAATTATAGAATTCTTTGCAATCAATAACTCACACATGATCCTCCCACACAGTTTTCTTTTCAAAGAGAACCATCTGTCTAAAACAATAAAGATACATTGATCTCTATAAATGTATTATAGTAATAAGATCTTGAAGTTAGACAGATTTGGCTCGTGGAAAGGGGGCTTGGATCAATCTGTGTGAAGAATTTTCTGTATGTAACCTGCTGGGTCTAAGGCTTACTAATTCAGAATCTGCATGGTAATAAGGTCCCCAGGTGATTCCTATGCCCATTACAATTTCAGAAGTGCTTCAGCTCTATCTAGATTTGTAGCTTCCAAACATTTTGGATTACTCACTTCCATCTGTAAAAAATAGTTTGAGTACATACCTTTAATATGTGTATGTATATACATGCTTTGCTATCAATATTTGATATCAGTAAAGCTTCTTCTAGACCGCATGCGGTTGGGGTTTGTATTTCAATCCATTCTGACAGCTTCTGTCTTTTAAGTGGTAGATTTAGATCATTTACATTTAAAGGGATTATTGATACAGGTGCATTCATATTTACTTTATTATAAATATCTTCCATTCATTATCCTTGTGTGATATTCCTTTTTTATCTCCTACTTTTTTCTGCCTTCTCCAGTTTTAACTGAGCATTTTATATAGTTCTATTTTCTCTCTTGTCTTTGCATATCAACTATACTTCTTAAAGACTTTTTTGGGTAGTTGTTGCTCTAGAATTTGTGATATACATTTATAACTAATGCAAATCCACTTTCAAATGACACTAAACCATTTCATGGGTAGTGTTAAGTACTTTATAATAACAGAATATTCCCAATTCTTCCTCCCATTCCTCATAACATTCCTGTCACTCATTTTGCTTATTCACAAGGAGTAATTACCGAATACATTGTGGGTACTATAATTTTGGACAAACTACTCTCTGGTAGATAAATTAAGAATAATAAAAATAAAACATTTACTTTCCTTCATTACTCCTTCTCTAATGCTGTAATGCTTTTCTTTATTATTATTTTAAATTTTTTTTGTTTCTTTTCTTTATGTAGCTCTGAGTTTCTGACCTATATAATTTTCTTTCTTTCTGAAGAACTTTCAACATTTCTTGCAAGACAGAGCACCTGGTGACAAACTCCATCTGTTCTCATTTGTCTAAGAATATCTAGTCATTACTTCTTCTTCCTTTTGAAGCATAATTTTGCTGGATACAGATTTCTAGGTTGGTGGTGTTTTCTGTCAATGCATAAAATATGTCACTCCATTTTCTTCTTGCTTGCATGGTTTCTCCGATGTCATTCTTATTCTTGTTGCTCTGTTGATAAGGTCTTGGCTTGTTCACTTGCTTGTTTTTCTCTCTGGCTTCTTTCCAGATTTCTGCTTTCCACAGTTTGAATATCATGCACCCCCATGTTTGTTTGTTTGTTTGTTTTTTGGTATTTTTCCTGCTTGATGGCATCAGGATCAATGTTCTATTCCTGGATTTCTGCTCTCCTTAAGCTGTGATTCTCTGTGTCTACCTGTCTTTCTAGAGTTGAGGCTACAGTCTTCCTTGTGGTCTCAATTTTCTGATGGATCTAGGAAGAGTTGTTGATTTTTAATTCATTCTGGTTTTTCTTGTTGTCAGGATGGGGGTGACAACATCCAAGCTCTTTACATGTCAGACCAGAAACTTGAAATCCAAAGCTTCTTTTCTTTTTTATTTTTTAACTTAAAAATACATTTTGATAGAAGTTTTAAGGTTTTCCTCTCATATCCCCGTAGATTGTCTAACACACAGCCCTGGGGGAACACAGCACACTTTGTAGATTACTTCTCCTGGCCAGGCATCCTCACCTTGACTGTACCCTAGAGTATTCTGGAAATTAAAAGCAAGGGCAATAACAAAAACAAAAACAGATGACTATGTCCCATCTTAGACCAATTAAACCAGGATCTCTGGGAAGGCATTATATAAATCAAAATCTCTCTAGGTGATTCTGATGTATAGATATTTAAGACACAGGTGAGGCTTAGTGGGGTCTGGAGCCGATGGCCAAGAAAGAATTCTCCAGAAGTCTTCAGTGCAAAATGGTGGTTTTATTAAAGCACAGGGACAGGACCATGGGCAGAAGGAAGTGCTGCTTCCTGCTGCTGCCCCTGGATCTTGAGGAGTGACTGGTTCTATATACTTTGGGGCTGGGGGATGTAAAGATAAGAGAAGTTCCAAAAGGATTTTCATATGTTAAAGAAGACTCACAAGAGACCCTGCCATTGTCAAACCAAGGCTGTTTCTCCCTCTAGCAAGGCATTAACATTGAGACAGTTGGAAGCTTCCTGGAGGAACTTTATACTCTGCCTGCCTCGAGTACTTGTCAATGGGCTGCAGGGTATAAGGACATTTATTTTCTTCTGCCTTTGTTTTCCACATCAATTCTACCATGCAGCCAAGGACAAGAACCTCTGTTCTTCTAAACTGAATGTTTAGACTATCCACTTGAGGCAAATTTCCACTTCTTAGCATTCTATCATTGGGTTACCTACAATGCCACAGGGAATTGTCCAGGCAGGACCATTGATTCTTTCTCTGGTCTAGGCTTGTGCTTTTTGTGACTGCATCTCTTCTAGCCACAACCCAAGGGAGGTAGCATGGTAGACAAATTAATTCTAAGATGGTGCCCATGATTGCTGTCCCCAGGTGTGCGTACTGTATATAATTTCCTCTCCTAAAGTATGGATGAGACCTATAAGTTACTTCTAACCAGTAGAACATAGCAGATGTAGGGGCACCTGGGTGGCTCAGTTGGCTGAACACCTGTCTTTAGCTCAGCTCGTGATCCTAGGGTCCTGGGATCCAGTCCCACATCAGGCTCCCTGCTCCATGGCAGGTGGGCCAGGTGTATGTGTGTGTGTGTGTGCTGGTTCTCCCTCTCCCTCTGACTGCTGCTTCCCTTGTTTGTTCTCTCTCTCTCTCTTTCTGTCAAATAGATAAGTAAAATCTTTAAAAAAAGAACATAGCAGATGTAATTAAGGTCCTATTCAGTTGATTTTGAGTTAAACAGAAGGAAGATTATCTTAGGTGGGCATGACTTAATCAGGCAAAATCTTTAAAAGAGGGACTGGATCCTACCTAAAAGGAGAGGTGCTCTTTGCTGGTTCAATAAATTTCTATAGTCAAGCCCTTGGATAAGAACACAGACCAGCTGATAGCTTGCTTACAGCTTGTGAGACCCAAAACAGAGGATCTGGTAAAGCTGTGCTCTGGCTGCTAGCTCACAGAAACCAGAAGATAGTAAATATGTATTGTTTTAAGCTGCCCAGTTTGTGGTCATTCATTACATAGCAATAGAAAACCAAGACAGGTAGTTGAGTGTAACAGAGAACAAGCATTGTAGTTAGATACACTTAGACCCAGCTCTAGCTCTGCTATTAGCTGTGTGACTTCTGATGAATTGTGTAGGGTCACTGAGCTTTGGATTTCTCTTGTGTAGAGCTGGAAAAAAAATCGTGCCTTGCACTAGTAGGAAGGCGATTGTGAAGAATCCACATATACGCATAAAAGCTCGCTACTGTTAGAATCAGTATAGTAAGTTCTCAAGAGCTGCTAGCTGTCACTGTTGAGGTCAGCACAGTTGCTAGTGCAGAACGAGTAAGACTAGTGTTTTGAAGGTGTTTTGAAGGTGCCTTGATCTGAAAATTTCCATTCTGCCTATCTGCTTTCCAAAGGGAAGGAACAGCTTTGCTTTACTTCCTTAGAAGTGAGATGATTTCATGCAAAGAAAGTGCTCCCGAAGTGGCAGTTTTGATAACCTTCTGCCAACTAATATTCTACATTTCAGCAGCTTTATGGGGGGTTGGAAGGGATTGCTTTCTGACCGGCCAATTTGAATCTCTCTTGCTTACAGTAGACACTCACCCATTCACATTTGTTTTCCAATATAAATAGAAAGTCCTTATCACTTTTCAGATTCCAAACTGACAGAGGTTTGGGTTTTAACCATTAGAATAATAACTGCCATGCACTTTATAGCTCACAAGCCACTTTCCATAAATATCCATTTAATTTCCATAAATATTTCATTTAATCCTCACTACAGTGCCGTGAATTAAGCAGTATTTTCTTAATTTTATAAGTGAAGGAGTGAAAGCTCAGAGAGTGTAAAGAACTTACCCTAAGGTCCAAAGCTGTGGAAGGCCAGAAAGGAAAATTGCTTTCAGATCTGAAACTCCGGTATGCTGTGTTTTCAACAGTGCCACCTTGCTTGTTCTTTTTTTTTTTTTTAATTTTGTGAACGAATTTCCTTTCTTTTCTCCCTGACATAACCAGCCCATTTGGTTCTATGCTTCTGAGGGGCTTAACATCAGCAGCACTCCTATGTCTTACAAACTAAAGAGCTAGTTAAAACTATTACTAGTCCATTACACCAGCCACCTGGACACCATGTTGCTTGGATCACATCTTACTTCAGATCTGGGCATATGTGAGCCACCAGCATGAGGCCTTCAACACCCCTTAATTATCCAGGTTAGTTCCTGATCAGTCGTACTCTTGACGTATCTTAGTGGTGGGTGCGTATGTGTGTCCGAATGAACGTGCATGTGTGTACTTGTCTCCCTTAAGAGGAAGGCAAGTTCTCCGAAGAAGTAAGCAAACACACAAAAACAGAGTAACAAAATTTACTAATTTACGATGAAGGAGCTTAAGTGTTTGAATGAAAATAAATCAAATGTGGACTCTGAGGTTTCATGACAATCCACAGAGAATTGGGTAATAAATAAATATATCCTCGGAAAGAAAACATGGCGCCCTGTCTCAGTGTTCTTTCTTTGTTGAAGACATTTTACAT
Source organism: Martes martes (assembly GCF_963455335.1). Lineage (NCBI taxonomy): Eukaryota > Metazoa > Chordata > Mammalia > Carnivora > Mustelidae > Martes > Martes martes. Next base: position 169,310,361 of record NC_137890.1, on the reverse strand, counting down.
ATCTTCCTGGGACAGTATATCCATTTAATTTCCATTTTTTTCCCTGACTTGCTAGAACTTTTCAGGAGTTTGCTCCCCTGCTGTTTTAATGACAGGCTTGACAATCATTTTGCTTTGCTGCTGATAATGAGCGTGCTAAAAGGCTCATTTTCTGCATCTGCTCTCCACACAAATGGCCAATGTGATCTTACGACTGGGGATGTGAGCTCAGTCTCTGGAAGCACAGAGGGCCTAGGCAGGCCTGGCAAATTGGAACGTTTGAGCGCTTCCGTTAGCTTTTACTGAACTGGCTCAGAAGAGCCAAGGGGCTCTTTCTCAATTTTCCTTAACACATGGGATTTCAAAGGCTTAGCTCTGCCCTCCCTCCACCCACCACCACCCTTCCTCCTAACGCTCACTATACAGGGGTTTGAAGAGCAGATTTAAAACTTTGCCCTCAATGGGCATAGTTTCTGTTACGACAGAGAAGTAAGTTCTAGAGATCTGTTGTACAACATTGTGCTCATAGTTAATAGTACTGTGTTGTAAGCTAAAAAAATCTGTGAAGAGGGAGGATATCATGATAAGTGTTCTCACCTCAATAGGATAAGACAAGACAAGATCAAAAATAAAATAAAATAAAATAAAATAGAATAGAATAAAATAAAATAAAATGAAATGAAATCAGATAAACTCTGCCTTCAGCTTCTCTCTTCTATGATTTCAGTGCAAAATCCTCAACGTTCCTCTAACAATTTCATCCCTTTATCTATTTCTCACAAAAAGTAAACACTTTTCCTGATTATCCCCAACAGAGAAGCTCACAATTCATAACCACTAGAACTCAAGACCTTATGAATGAGGAAAACATAGATCCTAAAAAGACCCATGTACCATTTATTCAAATGCTGTATTAAGGGGAACTGAAAGTTTAGAAATAATTAGATGCTTTGACCAGTTATAAAGAAAATTCAGCATTAGGTAAAATAGTAAAATTTCCTTATGCTTTTTTAAAATATAGATTGCTATACCTCTATAACTATTTAAGTAGACTTGTGGTTGGAATATACTATATTACACAATTCAGTATTGTTATTGGCAAAAATACAATATTTGAGATGTCTAAAGATTCAAAATGGAAAAAAAAAAAACAAAACCCACTGTGACACTTTGAACAGAGATGAAACAAGTAAGCCCACGGTTGACCTCATCCTGACATTTGTAGATCTCTCTGGTAACGAATAGAGAGGAGAACACAGTGCAGGGCAGAACGCTGGGCTGGGTGATTCAGGCTCTGCCCGCTGAACCGCTCGGGTCAGAACCTTGGAACATCTCTGGTGTCAGGTGACTCATTTGTAGAAGGAGTAGAATTTGTAGAATTTGTACTCCTGGCCCCTTCCTACTTGTTTCTGTCTCTGTCTCTCTCTTGCCACACCCGAGAGGTAGCATCGTTAAACACCAGGATGGGGCCTGGCTGCAGAGGCCGGGTATTGTCTTTACAGTCTTTTTCAGCTGCCTCCGGCTGCTTGACTGTGCTCAGGCCCCGGGGCCCCAGCTTCCTGTGTCCAGAGTCGGAGCAGGGAGCTGGGCCTGCTCTCTGGAACCGGCTCACGCACCCCCTCGTGTTAGCACTGCTTTGGCTGAGGACTGCTGGAGCAGCTGCCGCTCGGGCGGGCTCTGCTCATGCCCTAAGCTGACACCTGACAACTTCTATTAGGCTGAGGTCCTCCATGGGAAGCCAGTGAGCCCTACCAGCCATCTCCCTTCTGTTTCCCCATCTGCTGGCTCCCAGGGAGGCGGTGGCAGGGCTTAGGTAAAGAGTGCCTCTGAAGAGAGGACAGGGCTGAGAACTGGAGTGCTCAAGCTCTCCTCTCTGTCACATGCGGCCTGGCAGGGGTGGGAAACTGTCCCCTAGGAGGGGATAGGGTGATTCAGGCTCACCTGGCCCCTGCCCAGGGTGTCCCGTCTGCCTCCCATCCTCCCCGCCAGGAGTCTCACACGGAAATCATCTTGTCGCCTAGGGTTAAACATGACCAGGTGTTTCATGGAAGGCAGTGCCAGAGGGCTCTTGGCATGTCCTTTGCACTTGTTTGAATGCTGTGGCTTTTAATATTTGTTCTGATTCTGAAGTGTGTGTGTGCATGCACGTGTGTGCTGCAAGCCTCCTCCCAGGGTCTCCCAGTATGTTCCAGCACACCAGACAGAAAGAGCAACAGTGCATGTGGGGTGGCCCCCGGGCAGGCTGGGTGAGGGCGGGTGGGGGTCTTGACCGGGCCAGGCCATGTGTTCCGCTGGTTAGTGCATTGGGCTGGCAAGGTGGAAGGCTGCTGTGCTGGGACACCCTTTCTCACCAGAGGCCCCAAGGACTCCCAGACGCTACAGCTTGAAGGGAGGGGTCTGAGAGGTGGCGTGCTGCAAGTCTCTTATTTTCTGAAGATGAAAATGAGGCCCAGAGAGAGGCACTGCCCTGTGATAGGTGCATGCAGTTGGTAGTGGGAGCTAAACCTTCAGATTTGAGGCTCTGTGGATACGGGCCTTTACCTATTTGTTATAGTCTTGGTGTCCAGGTAGTGTCTACTGCAGGAATGAGTACACCAGCTCAGGCCTTCTGAATACGGGGTCTGTGCTTCCAGGATTCTTTGTCCTCCACCAAAAAAGACCTGAAAATTTCTTACAGTCATGCTGATTTTATTTCTCTGTTTCTCCTGGCTTGTCCTTATTCCCCAAATGTACCAGTTTAGACAATAAATCATACGGTCTTTTGTTCAGAATCTTCTTTTTGTTAGAATCTTCTCATCTCTCTAGAATGCCTCTTCTTCAAGCATAATAAACATTCCTGGATCAGAGATGCCACTGGGGCTGTGAGGTCAGAGCTTCACGGAAACTCACATCTAGCTTCTGCACTGATGTCAGTAGGGCCACATCTGATGGCACCTTCGAGCTTGTGCAGTCCAGATGCCCCACTGGGGAGACAGTAGCTTCACAGCCAAGGGTGCAGATGCCTGGCCCTCCCCCTTCCTTTTGGTTCCCAAATCTCACACTAGGTTTGAGGAGTGACCATGGACACACAGAGAACCTGGAATCCCATTTCCCAGTAGGAAACTTCTTCTTTGTCCCTCTTGTCACTTTGCCTGGCAAGAAAAATTGGGGGCTCCTTGGAAGAAAAGACATGGGTCATACTGGAGTGTGGCTGACTTCCCAGTAGAAAGCTGTTCTCTAAATGGCACTATCCCAGAAAGAACAGTGGTGAAGGGGTCCCCATCTTTTAAGCCCTTGGACTGATCTGAAGCCTGATCTTGGGAGAACATGCTCTCCCTGGGGGAACTTGTTCTTAAAGACATCTGATAAGTAAGCCACAGCCTTGTCTTTCCAAATAGGGAGAAGCTGCCTCCAGCCTCACTTATGGGGAGCTGTGTAACACTACTGGCTTCATGCATGGCCTTTCGGAGAATCAGACCACCTGAGTCCAAATCCTGGATCAATCACTCTAGGCTGTCAATTTCAGCAAGTTTCTTTCCTCTTCTCCAGACTCTTAGTCTTTTCATTTGTGAGGGGGAGAGGGGATAAAAACAGCAATCCTCGAAGGGTTATTTTGGGGATTAAATGGGGGTAATCCCTACTACAAGAGGAATACAGTACCTATAGTGATCGACACTTTGTAATTGTAGTGAACACATTTGGTACTTAAAGTTTTCTGATCCACGGAGAGGAGCCCATGGCTTAATCGAGGAGGTGTAAACCTATTCCCTGCCCTTGAGCAGGCAAGGTTTGGGCATCAAGTCAATGTGGCAGGAGGAGAAAGAATTCTGTGGTCAGCTCTGGGACTTCTGCTCTCAGCCATGTGTCACCACTAATGGCCTTTGTGGGGTCCTGGGTTGAGAAAAGGGAGCATGTGCCTGAGTCTCAAGCAAACTTGGCCCTGGTGGGTGGTTCCCAGGTTCCCTTCTCAGTGCCAAAGCAGAGAGGCTGTGAGGACTATCAAGTTCTCATTATTGTGATGTGTTTATGGTAATGTTGACCTCAAAAATAAACACTGCCAGTTATTTTATCTGCAAAAGATGGGTCTATTCAAGAAAGTTAAGAATTGCCGCCCGGGACAAACAAGCTGTGCAGTAAAACCATAGGCAAGTCCCAGGAACAAAAGAGAGGCATGCTTTTTTAAGGAGAAAAGGGGAAAGTTGGGAAAGCTGTAAAAAACTGAAAGTCCACTGGAGTAAACTAGGAGTTTAAAGTATGGTGGATTTTCATTGGAGGAGCTGCTGCCAAGGGATAAGGAAAGTGTCTCTTCCTCCAACTGAAATAGTAGAATGGTATCCATCTGCAAGGTCAAGTCTGTGTAAGGTCAAGTGATCTCCTCCTGCTGGGTCAGCAACTGACCGCAGGTGGTAGGGTGTGAGAGGCCCCCCCTTGCCCAACCTCATAAGTCTATTTTAGTGAGGTTTCCCTTTATTAATTTTCACATGAGTAAGTAAAATCTGTAGATCATTTATGAACTTTGCATCCATTTTCACGTAGCTAGTCCTCTTCAGCCAGGCTGTACACAGTCCAGAAGGACTTTGCCAAGCAGAGGCTCTTCTCCCCCAAATCTAGGAGGCTCTGAGAAGAAGGCCAGGAAAAGAGCAGCAGGTGAGGATGAGGGTCTATAATCTCGGTGTCCCGGCCGATCTTGAGGGACTGACTGCATTCTCCTTTAGGCCACAGTCATGGGAGAGGAAGACTAGGGTCAGAATTGAACTACTCAACTGAACGAGATCCTGAGTCCCAGGACCTCTGAGGTCTAAATGTTCTTACCTCTGATCTTTCCCTGATGCATCCACAGTCCTAATGAAGTCTGTCTCCCTCATGGAAATTTTTAGTCCACAGAAGGCATGGGGAGGATAATTGTCCCCATGGGGTAGAGGAAGTCATCTCTGGTGGCCCTTCTGTATTCAACATTTACAGGATTCTGACAGTGATTTCTTTTATTGGCTAAAGAAAGGATTTGCTTTACATCAAACTAACCTAAGGCACTGTGAGGCAAGGCTTAAGAATGGTTCAAGGCTCAATGTAAAACATACTTGAGCCTGATCTTGACTCTGACACATACGAGCTGTGGACACTGAGCCTGAGTCCTCTCTGCTATCCAAGGAGGATAATGACCTTCTCAACTGTCCCCTAGGAAGAATCAGTGAGATAATGTGTTAGGTGCTAAGCACAGTGTCAACTTCAATTTCAGATAACCTTTTCCTCTTCCTTTCTTCTCTTAATTCATTGTGGTTTTCTCTGTCTCTTTCGGGATCTCTCAGAACCAATGGTCCATGGTCATAAGAGGGTAGAACGGCATGCCAGTAGGAGAATGAGCCACGTGAGAGGAGGCTGCCAAGCACAACATCCTCATGTCTGAAGTAGACACCACTGGTCTCCTGATTAAAAAATTTATTTCCCCAGCTACTCAAGTGGCCAGGTCCTCTGTGTCAAGCTACATAAAGGTTATTAGAGAGAGAAGCCTGGAAAAATTGTTCCCTTGTACCAGTGAGACTGGGAACAAATAAGAAGGGATAAGGATTTATAGAAGAGATGAAAGTTAGATTCCAGGAAGCTTTCCTGACAGGTGGAAGGGTGAAGTATTGTCATGGATATGACTGGAAGAGGTGGTATCCTCCCCAGAAGGGTTACAATAAGGTTCACATACATGGCCTGAGGAGAGTTTTCCATAAGAAAATAGGGGCTGACTTTCCAAGGCACTTAGCCTCCCAAGCAGTCTGCCATTCACTCTTCAAAGACACAAAGTCATGGTTCTTATCAACTAGGGAACCATTTTAAATTACTCACTTTGCAGATAGAATTAAGGTCCTGGAGGCCCCATGCCCAGAGAGTGGTAAAGGTTGAACCAGCTAGAAGGCATATTCCCTGACTTCTGGCCTCTTTATGTGGAAGATAGAATCCACCATGACCCCCAACACTTCCCTGCCTCTTTGTATTCACACTCTTGTGTAGTCCACTCATCTCCAGCATGGACTTACCGATTTGCATCTAGTGAACAGTAAACAATAGAAGCAATTGGACGCCACTTCTAAGATTAGGTTGCAAGAAAGACTGAGGCTTCATTATAGACCCTTTCTCTCTCTTTCTCTTTCCAGGCATTCAATAAAGATGTGATAATTGACACAGGAATTGTTCCATCCATAAATTGGCACTTTGGTAAGAGAGGGAAAAATGATGCAGGGCTAGATGTCTCCTCTGGGGTGGGGGTAGAGTAAGATGCCCAGTAAACAATGAAACTCTCTGAATCTGGAACTTTGTGGGCAACATTCACATGCACGTACATGACTTCAGTTTCTCCACCCCCACTCTAAGTACATAAAGTCATCTAGCATCTAAGCTGCTGTCCTCAAAAGTAATACCTCAACTGTTTGCTCAGTAGCCAGAATAATCAAAGCAGCCCAGTCTCTGCCTCAGCTGGATGAGGGAGAAAGGCTGGGGGCTAGCTAGGTTCACCAGCTGGGAGAGCCATGTTAGTTTTTTGGCTTTGTGTTCACCCTGAATTACAAAGTACCAACAACTGCGGGGCTGCTCCTGAGGCATCTGACCTTTTCATCCCTGGGAGTCTGTGGTTTTAAGGGAAGAATGACATAATGGCCCTCTGTTCTTCCTTGGGCTAAACTGAGCTAATGCGGGAATTGTGAAAGTCCTGGGGGTGAGCGAGGGTCCTTTGGAGGTCAACTTGTCCATTCTCCAGGAAGGGCAGCTAATTATCAGTTTAGTAGGTCAGAGATACGATGAAGAGAAGGTGAGTCTGACTCTTATGTCAGATTTAGGATATACAGGAAGGAAGATTCTAGTTTGCTTGGTCAATAATCTGCTACTTCATATCCCCAGCAGTCAGTTCTTCCAGCCTCTGTTTTCATCAGTGGGTCCCTGTTTCAGCCCGTGTCTTCTTATTCTGTCTGAGGTTCAGTTGATTCTGGGGACGAAAGCCTTAATACCCATTAAATAATTGCTTTTGGCCTCTGGCACACTCATGCTTTTTCAGATTTCTCTTTATCTTGGAGATTTTCATTAATAACAGAATTTACCTTTCTGATGTCTGGGCAAGGCATAGACAGTGGGAAGGTGATGGCAAATATAGCATCTTCAATGCTGGGAGTGTCCTCTGGTTTTAAGCCTCTCTCTGCCACATGAAGAGTTTGGGTGACTGAAAAAGCTCTGAGGAGGTGAGTCATGTGGCAAAGATCACCCAGGTCACGGTAGGTCAGAGTCCAATACCTAGACTTTTGCCTTCTGGTCTCATGGTCTTTCCAAAGCTTTGAGTTTCCCAGGCCTGGAATGACTGCTTGTTTTTCTAGAGAGGGAAAAAAAATCCTATCCCTAAAAAATAAAGAAGAGTTGAAAAGCTCTTTGGGCTCATTAAACAGGCTGTTAGAAGGTTTCTTGAACTTCAAATAACTCTTACCAAATAACATTTTGATGAGTTAAGTGTAAATGAATCAGAAACATATGGATAAAATTTCCTTGAAAATACACAAGGGTTTCAGAATCAAGGAGTTACCCTCACCCCCAGCCCATCCCCTTCCCCTTTGGCTCTGGGTTTGGGTGTTGGGAACTTCCTCCCCAACATGGACTCACTGATGGGACTGCCCACCCACTGGCCACCCAGAATGCTCCTGGCTTCTCCCCTGGAATTCCGCCTCATCTCCTGTGGCTTAGTGGCCAAGTGGCTAGGTTGGGCTAAGAGAAGAAAGGCCAGCTGGTGAAAGAGACAGATGGGAGAAAGAAGATGCAGGGAGTAGGGAACCCAAGTGCTTAGAAAACCAGCTGTATGCTGTGTGTAGGGAAGGATGGCATTTGTGGCCACAGGCTGGCTTCAGACTTGGGGCTCTTTGAAAAGCAGTTCACAATGTTTTCTTTCTTTCTAAGCAACAGGAAACTCTCTTGATCCATGCTCAGTTTTGTGTTTTCCAGGTTGCTACAGTTTTCTGGAGCTTGCTCCCAAGTGTCTGTAGGGTCTGGGAGAGGCAGTGTTGAATTCCTCAAGATGAAACATTTAATGAATGGAAATCATATTTCCAGACTGCCTCAGCTTCTAGAAGCACCTTTTGCTTGCCTCCGACAAATTCACCCTACCTTCCTGTGCCAGGCAAATGTGGCCCAGAGTAGATGGAATCACCCTTCTGTGCACCTGGGAGTCCCGCAGCCCAACAGTTTCCTGGTACATGGTCCTGGAACTGAGCAATGTCTACAGGGTGGTCTAGTTCCCTCTTTCTTCATGCCCTCCTTATCTTTGCTGGTTGGTTCTTGTCCTGGCAAAACCAGTAGGGGTGTCTAGTAACAGAGTCTATGCAGAAGGGTGGACAGTCCTCATATTTTACTCTTAACACTACATGCTTAGTTGATGTTTCCCCAAAGCATATCTTGAATCCAGGATTTGGGGGTAAGAGTTCCTTTGTGAGGTGATTCCACGTGGCATTGTAAGAAAGAGGAGAAGTATGATGGGGAAAGGAAGAAAGTCAATAAAACGTGTGTGTGTTAATAAGAGAGTTGCCTATGTAGACAGCTGGGTTCAGTAGTGATGGAGACCTTCTAAGAGATACTTGCCTCATGAAGAAGTCAGACTGTTCTTCCACCAACTGCCACTCCTCCCTGGTTGCTTTCAGAGCATTAACTCCCTAGAGCTTTTTGTTGACTCTATGTGGGGCAAATCAAGTTCCTGGAGCCATAGAAAGCCTTGAGGTAGAGAGATGATGGAGACTGAGGTGAGGAGCTGCTGGAGTATGGTTGGCTTTTGAGAGCAGAAGGGAATATGGTCAGGGCTTGGTCATCTCCTCCTACAAATACCTAGATATGCTCCCACTCCCCTCTTTCTGCCTCTCATACTGACTCCTCATCCCCAGCTCAAGTTTTGGAAGTAGGAGGGAAGTGGGAGAGTAAAATGAAGCAGGTGCCCCCACCTCCCCTGAGCATTGGTTTGTAGATACCAGAGAGTCAAAGGAAGTAAATGTGTGTTTGCACTGCTTGCCAAACTGTTGGGCAGAGTGTCTGGCCCAAGGGTGGCCATGCTCACAGGCCCCATAGATTTGCTAAAAAATAGATCAGGAGCTGAACTTAAGCATGTCAAGCTTGGCACAGTCATCCAAAACTTTGCTTTGGGTCTTTTTGTTTTCCCTCCCATCCTTCCTGGGAACACTGGTCAGTGTCCAGCTGTTGCTCTGAGAGGTCCAGGGAAGAGCAAGAGAGGAAAGTGGGCTGGCACAATCAAATTCAGACCATCTGATGGGGTAAATAGTGTTATACCAAGAGCTGTAGTTTTGTGTGTTACATGTTCAGAGAGCACAAGGAAGAGGAGAGGTGGGATGGTCAGACTGAAAGCTGTGAGATGGGAATTTTTATCTTTAAGGGGCTCTTGTCCAGAGGTCATGGCTTCTGAGAGGCCTCCCTGTCCTATAAGCCCAAAAGATCTTTATCATGCAACATTGAAGTCCTACTTTAAGGCCATCACATTGACACATTCTTTATTCCCAATGTTGTATCATGACTCTTAGCACTATTAAAAAAAAAAAAAAAAAGCCAAAAGCTTTCAAAGGCCAGAAGCAGCCTCATCCTTCCTGAAGGGGAGTGAGTTGAATGGGCAGATTGGCAATGGACCCTAAGGAGGATTTCTGCCAGGTGAGCAGCTCTTGGGTCTGGGTCATTGGGACAGAGTAGAAAAAGGAACAAGAAGGGAGATCACCAGGAGTGGGGTGGGAAAAGAAAGCATGGTGCCGTGCTCATCTCCTCCTCTCTCTCTTTCCCAGATGATTCATGCCACCATCACTTCCCATCTGTGACCCCTGGGCTCGTGGCCATCCTGAGGCCCTTTCCTGCCCAGCTCAGCTGGAAACAGATGCAGACTGACAGATGTCTCCTTCAGGAACTGTGACCACTTCACACCCATCCTAGGGCGGCCACTCCCTTCCAGGCTGGTGGAAAGAACAACACTTCACAGATCTTCCCCAAGACACTAGCCTGGGGCCCTGGGGCCACTCCAGCACTAGACATCATCCTCCCAGCTCTCACTTCCTACCTCTCACACTTCACCATCTACCCCTGCTGCGGCTGCCCTCCCTTCCCATGAAAGCCCCTTGCTCACACTTCCTTCAGTCCTGTTGACTCCCAAAGTCTTAGCATGACTTCCTACTGCCATTGGCTCCCAATGTCTTAGCATGACTTCCTGGCCTCCTCACCTACTCATCTTGCTGTAACAATTTGGGTAAGGGAGTGGTGCCTCCTCTCTGGAGCCTTCTTCCATCATCCAGTGCCATAGCCTCTGCCTGCCCTTCCTCTGTTAGCAATGTCTCTTTCCACATCTCAAGGTGGCCATGAGAAGCCAAAAAGTCCACCTGGATGAAAATGCATTGGAAACCACAAAATCTCCAGAATTAAAAGGATTATGGAATCCATTTTGACAGAGAAGAAAATGCAGGTTCTAAGAAGTTTGCCCATTCTGTGGTGGAGAGAGGACTAGGTTCCTTCTGGGTCCATAGTGCTCACTTCTTCCTGTGCTTGGGATGCCTGGAGGAGCTGGGTGAAGTGCAGATACTTGGGACCTCCTAAGAAACTCCATCTGGTGGGTCTGATATAGAAGGTCATGGTAATCAAACTCTCACCCAGGCTGTCTGACTCCTGGCCTGTTGCTCTGACCATCATCCGCCCGTACCTCGGTCAGCCTTTGCTGGATCCCTGGCTGTATATTTGTTAATCCATTTTCTATCTTCCAAAGGACTAGGCTTGGGGCACAGGCCTATGAACAAATAGTGTGGAAGTAATTGGTGGCTGGCTCCTCAAACTCTAACCTCTGAGACTCTGGAGGGTGAAGTCAAAGTTCTCAACGCAGGTGCAGGCAGAGCAGTGAGGAGAAGATGCCCTGCTGCCCAACATAGCTGAGGAAGTCCTTCTGAGCACAGGAGACTGAGAGTCATGAGCACTGTCCTCTAGGCCAGCTGAGACAGGCTAGGGACGCTGACAGCTGTTCCCTCCTGGTCCACACCCATTCTTTGCAGGCCGCTCCTCACCTTCTGCTTTCCCAGCATTCAGTGTTTCTACCTAACACCCATATACAGGATCTTCCCAGGGGTTATGTGGCACTATTCCTTGCTTACCTGTGGGATCTTCCCCTGAATGCTCCAGGGACTCCCGAGGGCAGTGGTGGCGCCTGGAAAATCTCCCAGTATTGGCGGGTTGTCAGTTCTGAGACGTGCAGGGAAGCAGCTGGATGAAGGTGTTGTGAGCTGATACTGACAATATGATAGGAGATTGCCAGTTCTCCGGGGCCAGCCAGGCCCAGGGTGGAGGGAGCTGGGAAGGAACAAAACAGATGGGAGGACCAGCCATGGGAGGGGTGGGACACTGCGGTGGACAGTGATAAGGCAGATGGGAAGAAGGGGGGCCCGAAGCTAGGGTTGTTGTCCTGGCCCTGCAGGAGCCAGCTGCGTAACTCCCAAAGGATACCTCACTTCCATGGGCCTCTGTTTGACTGAGGGGGTAGGAGGTTGAGATAGCATGAGCACCAGCTGTCCAGGACAATACATCTTTAAAGAAAGCTGATGGGGGCGCCTGGGTGGCTTAGTGGGTTATGCCTCTGCCTTCAGCTCAGGTCATGGTCTCAGGGTCCTGGAATTGAGTCCCACATCCGGTTCTTTGCTTAGTGGAGATCCTGCATCCCCCCCTCTCTCTGCCTACTTGTGATTTCTCTCTCCCTGTGTCAAATAAATAAATAAAATCTTAAAAAAAAAAAAAAGAAAGAAAGAAAGCCGATGGGCCATGGGGCACCTGAGTGGCTCAGTCACTTAAGAAGCGGGCTCTTGGTTTCAGCTCAACTCATAATGTCGGGGTCATGGGATTGAGCCCCATGTCAGGCCTTGTGCTCAGCATGGAGTCTGCTTGAGATTCTCTCTCTCCCTCTCCCTTTGCTCCTCCCACCCCACTCGTGGGCTTTCCCTCTAAAATAAATAAAATCATTTAAAGAAAGCTGATGGACCTCAATCAAGGCTTCTCAGAACGTTTTCTATGGAAAGAGGTTTCTGATGCTAGAGCATCCCTCTGAAGAGTTTGAGAGGAGTGGAATCTTGACCACAGTCACTTGCTTTCCTGCTTTCAGTCATCCCAGGGGTTTCTTGGGGGGAATTTCTGGGTTTTTCCTGAGCTAAAGAGGACTTTGATCTGGTCCAGTGGTTTTCGGTGAGTAAGCACACCATGACTCTCCCCCTGGCTGTGGTAGGTCAGCCAGCCAGGGATGGGGTAGCCATTGGTGGTCCAAAGGCCTGAGACATGGAGGGCTTCAGGGTGGGCCAGGCTCATGAGTCGGCTTGGAAAGTGGGTGTCTATTTAGTGTTTCCAGAGCACCAGAAAATACCCCAATGGTGCACAGTGTCTGAGATTCTGAGTTTTTCACTGCTATGCACAGTACCATGACTCACAATTTCTTATTAGATGAGCTAACGAACACATTTATTTATTTACTGAGTCCTGATGACTTCCCGTCTGTGAGTCCTCAAAGAAAAACCTTTGTGCTGTAAGTTGCTCCAGCTGACGTCTTAGCTGGGCTTAGCTCTTCTGGTCACTTTCTCACCCTTCTTTCTAGGCAGCTGGCTCAGTAAGAGGTTTGGGGAAGAATGGGAGATGTGCAATGGGCCAGGGATTGGGGGCAGAAGAGTGGCAGGCAGACGGGAGGGGCATGCTCTTCAGTGAAGACATTTCCCCTTATGGACAAGCAGGAGATGTGCTGCCCAGATGCCCCTTTTGGGAAGGGCCTGCTGCCCAGCTGTGGGAGTGTGGTCAGCATACAGTTTCCAGCTGTCAGCTCCATCAGGGCCAGCTTCAGCCACAGAGAATGATTTCACCGAAGGTCACCCACCTGTTCCCACCTCCAGTGACTGAGCAGGATGGGGTACCAGGCTTGGCCAGTGCTGCTTGACCAAGGCCACAGGTGTGCAGCTGGGCTTACTCAGAGCTCCCCATCAGCTTGGCCAAGGCCTTGTTAGGCTACATCTTAGTTCAGCTTCTTCCTCTGCCCAGTCCTGCATGGTTCTCCCCAGGGATGGTTCAGAGTCCTGCTTCAGGCCCAGTCCCAGCCCTCAGGTGGTTTAATGCCCCAAAAGTCAATAAGGTGGGTGTGCAGGCCTCCAAAATACATCCTGACAAATCAAATCAATAGCTACCAGTATGTGCTGATTGGTGGGATGTTAATCAGAGTCTGGGGTCTATAGGCCTTCAGCTTCCCAGAACAGTAACACCAATCCCATTCCTGCCTCAGGCACTTTCTGTTCTCTGAGCCAGGAATAGCTGGAGTTTGTGCCCAAATGTCACCTTCTCAGAGAGATCTTCCTTGACCTTTTAATTGAAAGGGTCATCTGTCTAACTCTCAGACATTCCATCACATACAACGTTGTTTATTATTTTCTGTTACAATGACTAGCAAAGGTGATTTGGATATCCTATTTTTGGATGTCTTTGGATTCTTATTTTTCAGTGCCTATCCATTCCCACTAGAACATAAACCCCATGAAAGCAGGGACCTCTCTATCTTGTTTGCCTCTGTGTCCCCAGGACCTTGTGGGGTGTCTTGAGCAAGTACTCCAATAGATAATGAATGAATGAATGAATGAATGAAATGAACAAGTATTTATTGAGCAAAAACAACAGAATCCAGCTAGAACTTAACAATATTTTGTTTCCAGTGTATCAGTTATTGCTTTTCAATTCTAGTCAAGTGATACAGGTTTTCACTCAGAACATGGATAGACAAATTTTTGTACCAAGAGCCAGTTTGGGTAAATATTTTTGCCTTTGTGGGCCATAACAGCTCTATTGCAACTACTTAACTCTGCTGCTGGAATGCAGAAGTAGCCATAGAGAATATGTAAACAGACCACGTTACAATAAAATAGTATTTAGGGGTGCATGGGTGCCTCAGTCGTTAAGCGTCTGCCTTCGGCTCAGGTCATGATCCCAAGGTCCTGGGATCGAGCCCCACATTGGGCTCCCTGCTCAGCAGGAAGCCTGCTTCTCTCTCTCCCACTCCCCGTGCCTGTGTTCCCTCTCTCGCTGTGTCTCTCACTGTGTTCCCTCTCTCACTGTGTCTCTCGCTGTGTCTCTCTGTCAAATAAATAAATAGTTTTTTTTAATTAAAAAAAATAGTATTTGAAAAAGTAGGTGGCTGGCCAGATTTGGCTGACAGGCCATTGTTTGCTGTTCCTGACTGAGAATAGTAATACAAAATACAAAATTTCCTATAAAATAAAATTTATTGAGGTAAAAAAAGGAAGTCTATTGAAATAATAATATTATCTAAATAGTTTTACAGAAACCATATGTAAATTTCCAAAGTTGGGGAGAATTCAGTTCTAATTTTTCTTGCATCATCTGTGGACACAGCCATGGGGATGAAGGAAGCTGGAAGGGAGAAATCCTTTTAATTTGATGTGGCCAAATCATGGGAGGCTGACACTTAGGTATTCCCAAGAGCCTGGCAGGACCAGTGTTCTGCTTTCTCTTCTCTTGCTGTTTTTCTATATCTTTTCTGCCCCCAACTCTGGTCCCAGAACTAGGGCTGTCATAAAATGATCTTGCTTGGGTAAATTATCCTTCCATGGGCTTTAACCTCAGGGCCAGGGTTGGTCATGGCCATACTTACCTATCTCGTAAGTATACCCTCAGCTTATGCATGAATATGGCAGGGCACTGAGGAGGTGGGGGTGGCAGAAGGCGACAAGGTCAGTCTGAAATTCCTGAGCCTCTAAGTATAAGAAAGGCTCAGACCTACTGAACACTTACCATAAATCAGGGCTTCTCTAAGTATTTTACATATATTAACTGATCTGATCATTAGTCATCATCTAATAACCATTTTACAGATCAGAAAATTGAGGCATAGGATTCTAAGTAAATTGCCCAAGGTTATTCAGCTAGCAAAAGGCAGAGTCAGGAGCGTGACCTGGATGGTCAGCACTAGAGTCCACGCTGCTATAGACTGTGTATATTTACAGTACTTACTGTGATGCATTTACTGTGATGCTACAGAGTCTCTGGGGCAACACCATTGAGGGCTCCCACGAGTACACAGCCACATTCTGTAGTCTCGCTCCATAGGTTTTTTTTTTAATCATTTATTATTTTTTTATTGAGGTGAAATTCATAACACATGTAATTAATCATCTTAAAGTGTATTCTTCAGTGCATTTAATGCATTTAATTTAATTCAATGTTGTGCAACCACCACCTGGCTCTAGTTTCAGTACCTTCCACCAGTGTAGGAAAATATCCCGGCCCCATCAAATAAGTGATCACTCCCTTTCTCCCCTTCCTCCATCCACTGACACCCACTAATTTGCCTTCTGTTTTTATGGACTTGCCTATCCTGGATATTCCATCTACAAAGAATCATACGATATGTGATCTTTTTGTGGTCGGCTTCTAACGTGTTTTCAGAGTTCGTCCAAGTTGCAGTGTGTACAGTACTTCATTCCATTTTGTGCCTGAATAATTTATTGTATGCGTTTTTGTTGTTGCTTGTTTGTTTTGTGTTTTTATCACCATCTGTTTATTCATTCATCTGTTGATTGGCATTTGGGTTGTGTCCATCTTCTGAAGGTTGTGAATATTCCTACAATGATCATTTATGAACAGCTATTTATTTGAGTACCTATTTTTATTTCTTTGGGGGTTTTTACCCATGAGGGAATTCGTAGGTCAGATGCTTCTTTTTCAGGACCCACTGGGTTTCTACAGTAGCTGTACCATTTTTGATTCTCATCAGCAATGTATGAGGGTTCTTATATCTCTATAATCTCTTCAAACCTTGTGATTTTCTTCCTTTTTTTTTTTTTCCCATTATGGTAGTCATCCCCGTAGGTTTGAAGTAGTATCTCCTTGCAACTTTGATTTGCATTTTCTTAATGACCACTGTTCTTGAGCGTCTTTTCATGTTATTATTGGCTATTTGTAGATCCTTTCTGAAGAAATGTCTTTTCAAGTTCTTTGCCCATTTTAAAAATTGGGTTGCTTTCTTCTTGTAGTTGAGTTATAAGAGTTCTTCTTTATATTCTGTATCTTTGAACCTTATCAGATATGTAATTTGTGAGTTTTTTCTCCCATCCTTTGGATGCCTTTTTATTTTCTTGATAATATCCTTTGCTACTCAAATGTTTTTAATTTTTGTCAAGTTCAATTTATCTATTTTTTTCTTTTGTCCTTTCTGCTTTTGGTATTAAATCTAAGAATCCATTGCCAAATGCAAAGTCATGAATATTTACTCCTCTGCTTTTTTCTGATAGTTTTAGTTTTAGTTCTTATATTTATGTATTTATATATTTCTTATATTTAGGTTGTCAATTCACCCTCACTGTTTTCACATATTTCTGGCACCCAGAAGGTCCCCTATGTCAGGGCCAGCTCCATGAGTATGTAACCTCAGTAGCTGTACAGGGCCCTACACTTAGGAGGCCTCCACACTTTGTTGAATGTTCTTCTGTTGCTGTGTTGAAATTTTTAATTTTTGAGCATGGGACTTTATGTTTTCATGTGGCACCAGACCCAGGTAATCTTCATCCTCTTCTTTCCGTGGGTCTAAGTCTTTCAAGGTTCAACTCAAGTCCTACCTCCTCCAGGAAACCCTCCATGATCCCTTCCCAATTTCGAGATAGTCTCCTTTCCTCAATTTCTGTAGGAGTTGTGGCCCATACACACCACTCAGTTCTTAGTCACATTGATCATCCTCTGTCCTTGCTGGCCTCTTATCTTCTTGTGCATGGAAATTTTGTCTCTCTAATCCAGTTATGAACTCACTGGAACATGGGGAGATGCCATTTCAGCTGGGCCCTATGATGTGGGCCAGAGGATTATTTACATATATGTAACATCTTTTCTTCCCAATTGCAAGTTCCTGTATTTATCTTGGGGTCCTTACAGCACACCAAGCCCAGGCTATGTCAGGTGGCAGTTCAATAAACTATGCCTGGTCTCTTTCTGTTCTTCTACCCTGTCTGTTTCTGACCAGGTGGCTCTGCTTTACCCAATGTTTCTAGAATAAGAAGGCAATAAAGAATCTCAGAATTCATCTGGTCAAATCCATCTTTGGAAGAAAAGGTCTCAGAAAGGTCTAGAGTCTTACTCAAAGTTCACACAGTTCATGGGGGTCCAGCAGGGAATATAGGAAGCCTTCCTGTGCAGTTACCTCCATCCCTTCATGCCTTCATCTTTGGACAGATGTAGACCCTTCCTGGGAGTGCAGGTGGGAAGTAACCCTTTCCCCATCTGGAGCAGCTGACTGGATTCTCACTGAGACCAGCAGTCCATCAACCCAACTGGCTTGTGGCTTCCTCTGTGGAATGGCTCCCTGGAACCCCACCCTGAGAAGCTCCAGGAACCAGCCGCCTATAAGCCACTTTATTAAATTGATTTCCAGATGTCTCTACCTCAAATTGAAGAAGCAGGAGGAGTGTGAGGGGCTGGGAGTTTGTCTGCTAAATGAAGTTTTCAGGGTCTGTAATAAATAATGTCATGCACTAATGGAGCAGGTGGTCTCCTGAGACGTGGTGATGCCAAGGATGTACTCAGTGAGGTCTACATAAGGATGAGAGAGGCCAAGAGAGAGACAGACCAGACCATTTGGGGGCAAGGACAAGAGAGAAGAGATAGAGGGACAGATGTTGGAGACTGAGTAGAGGTGGGAGTGTCAGAGAGAGACAGGACAGAGAAAGAAAAGGAAGCAGAAAAAAAGAGACAGGAATGGAGGGCTGAAATCTATCCTCGTGTTGACCTGCCAGGGTCAGTCTGTCTCCTTCAGAACAGCTGGTGAGTCCACAGAAGCCCTGGAGGACTCCCTCTGTGCAAGCCTTGTGCTGGTGCTTTGCAGATAGCAGCTTTTTTATTTTCTGCAACAACCTCATGAGATTGCTTCTGCGATTATGCCCATTTCACAGACAAGGTAAGTGAAGCTCAGAGGCTGGAGGGAATTTACTCAGTCACACAGTAGTAGAGAAGTCTGCTTCCCACACTGTGCCATCAACCATCCTACTTGGTGGTCACATTTGGGGGAACAATCTTTTCGGGCTGGGCTCATTCCATGATGAGCACAGAAATTGTAGCACTACCTAAACCTAATGTCATCCTAATGTCATCCTTATGGAGAATTTTGAATCTGTCTGAATGTGGGCACAGGGAGAGGGCACAGAGCAAGAATACGAACACATCCTCCTCTTAAGCACTTATCTTGAAACATGTGGCAAATCCCCTGTTGGACAGACTTGGTTTCCTCCAACCCATGACAGGGTCCACCAGCTGAGGTGCCGCTCTCCCAGCTTAATCACTATGAGAGAGCATTTATACGCATGAGAAACTTGGGTATATTGGCTTCCGGGGGTGGTGTCACAAATGATCACAAAAAAACTCCCTTAAAAAAACAAAACAAAAAAAATTGTTACAAAATTGGTCGCTTAAAACACACACACACACACACACACACACACACACACACACACACACACATGAATTTATTCTTTCACGTTCTGGAGACCAGAAGTCTGAAAACAAAGTACAGGCAGGATGGCATTCCCTCTGAAGGCCCTAGAGAAGAATACTTCCTTGCCCATTCTTAGCTTTGGTGGCTTCCACTGATCCTTGGTATCCTTTGATTTGCAGCTGAATATCTCCAGTTTCTGGTCCCATCACTTGCCCTCCTTCCTTGTGTCTGTCTCTATATTTAAATCCCCCTCTCCGGTCTCTTATACAGACACCAGTTGTTGGATCAGAGACTCACGCTAACTCAGAATGACTTTATCTTTGATTACATCTGCAAAGGCCCTATCTCCAAGTAAGGTCACATTCACAGGCGCTAGGGTTAGTATTTGTACATATCTTTTTGGGATACACAGTTCAATCCCACCACAATGAAGATATGTGGACTGTATAGGTGATAAAAAATAAGAACAGAAGCAAAAAGGACAAGTGCGTGACACACAAGTGTGACAAAAAAAGGCTAGTATGTGAGGGTTCAGGTGTTTCCCTCAAAAAATGGAAATTTAACTTAAGGTTTATACCTCTTGCCTAATTCTTGGTTCCTTCTCCTCATGCCCCACGTGTTGCTACCCACCCTCCTTTGCCTTTTGGACATCATCCCTTTGCTTTGACAATACCACTGTACTTGGGAGTTGGGTGCTTCTAAAATTGTTTGAAATTTACAAAGCGACACCGTATTTGAGATAAACATTCTGTTTTGCCTAGGAGGCAGAGCGGACTCTTGTCTCCTGGCTTGGGTTCATTTCCTAGATCAGAACTACCTGCCTAGCTGGTGTGTAGGAATATCATGAAATCGTTTTTAAAATAAGATATGAGATCCCACTGAATTATCTTCAGGCTGTATGGAAGAGGAAGTCCTGGGTATCTGATTCACATGGACATTGGCTTCAGGATGCTCTGCTCTCCATGGACTCTTCTTAACCCTGAGTCCTCCAGTGTTAGGACTCTTGGTGGCAAGGGATAGAAATATATCACCAAATACTTTTTTTTTCCCCTAGAGGACATCTGCTGACTCATGCTATTGGGTATTCCAAGGAATGGTCTAGCTTCTGGTGTAGCTAAACCCAGGAATTCAATGACATCATCAAAATGTTGCCTCTCTTTCTCTGGCAGCAAAATGCCCCCATGGGTTCCAGAGAAAGAGAGTACCTAGCACATTTCAGGAAGTGACTCTGTTAGTCCATCCTGAGTTCTATGGATATGACTGCCGTGATCTCATGGCCAGGAGGAAGAGATTCTCTGATTGGCTAGGCTGGAGTCACTAACCACAGTGCAGTAGTAAGGATGTTCTAGCTACGGTCACAAACCCTGCCAATCCCAGTGGCTTGACAGAAGGAAAGTTTACCTTTAAATCACTTAAGTTGAATCTAGAGGACATTCTCAAGCACACAGGCTGAGGGAGGTTCTGCTATCTTCCACATGTGGCTTCCAAGGTCACCAAGAACATCAATATTCAACCAACAGACAGGGGAAGAGAAACTGGACCAGCACACAGGAGGTTCTTTCATGCGCCAGGCCCACATTTCACTGGCCAGCCCTTGGCCATATGTATAGACTATAACATTCTCCAAGAAGTACAGACTAGCTGTGAGCTCAACAGGAAAGGAAATAGGCTTGCTGAATGCTAGCCATTTCTGCCATCGCTTGGTATGCTTATACTATGCTGGCAGCATTGTCAGAGAATGAGGGAGGAGTGGCTTCCCAAAGGAGGGAATTCAGAATAGATTCATAAAGAATATCCTTTGATCTAACTCACAGGATGATTCAGACAGGTCTGACCTTGCTGCTCTTGGCTATGCTGGTATCTGATACAGACACAATTGTCTATTGCTGTATGACAAACTATCCCCAAATTTAATGGTTTACAACAACAATTTTGTTACAGTTTTCTTCTATTTCATGATTCCAGTGAGTGAGGAATTTGGGCAGGGCTCAGCTGGGTGATTTTTTTGCTCCACAGGGTGGCAATTAGGATCACTCAATCGTATTCAGCTGGAGGGTTCGGGGCAGCCCCCATTCTTGTGGCTGGTGCCTTGGAGGAGTTAAGTAACTGACTTGAGCTCACAGCACTGGAAAGTGAGGAACCAGTGCTCAGAGTCAGGCGGCTGGGCTCCAGAGGCCATGGGACCCTAGCAAAGCACTCAGACTAGGAGTTGCCTTTAGCACAATGAGCCTGTGGCTCCCCGTCACCTACAGGGGTGCAGCAGTCTGTCACCAGCATTACCAAGCTGACTTACTCTCTGTGGGAAACCAAATGTACTCTGCTTGACTGTCCAGAAGTCTGCTTCTGCCAAGGATTCTTACTTCCAGTTACCTTTGTAAGTTCCGGTAATGCCCATTCATTTCCCTTGGTGCCCCAGGGCTCATACGCAAATGAAGTCAAATGAGTCTGGGTGATGTTATGACTGTTATTACAAACCAGGGTTGTTGATGTCAAGTCAAATGAATGGTTTTTTAGGGGGTCCAGTGGGTGTGCGAGGCCGTGCCAAGGACCTTCATGTGGAAATCCAAGGTCTGAGTTCCCCGAGTCAGCCAGAACTAGAAACCATGCAAAACCCAGAGTTTCCCAAGAAAAAAGCTGCTATGGGATTCCTGTCAAGGCCTCTCATCTCTCCAAATCCCACATCCTGACCGCTTGCTCCTCGCTGCATGCACTTTACATCTGCCCTTTGAAACCAATTTTCTTCTGAGCAAAAACAGAAAGTCCCCAGGGAAGAAATAGCTGGAATCTTCTGGGCATTTTCTAGGATTGGATGGTTGAGGTTGTTTGGCAGAGCTGAGCACTATGGTCCTGGCGTCACGTAGGATCTGTTTGTGGCCCTCTGGCCATCTTTTCCTACAGGGATGGCAGATGGCCTGTATTTTTAATAATTAAGAAAAAAAGTCAGAGGGAAATCGGGCTCAGTGGGAAGAATTTGGCACCATCCAGACAGCACAATTGAGCTGTGAATTTGTTTGGAGATTGGAAATGGTGACTTCCCATTAAGCATGCCTGCAGCCTCAGCCCTTCCAGGAATCTTCGAGGGCGCTACGTAATGATTTTCATCAGTAGGTCCTGGCCGAGGGGCGGGGATATGGTGGGAGGCAGGGGGGCAGGAGGTGGATGGAAGGGAGCCATTGGCAGCCCCCGGTCTCCTTGTACTCAGAGGACGGTACCTCCCAGGGGCCACTGCAGACAATTTGTGAACTCCCCCACGCCCCATCTCCTCTTAGCTCACATTAGCTCTGGGAGGCAGAGGTCCCAAATGATTACACAAATCAGCCAAGAAAACCAGCTTGGTTTGTTGAGCAAAAAAAGAGACCATGTCCAGCTCTAAGGGGAAGGATACAGACTTCTGAGAAACCGTGGTAGAGGTCCTACAACCTGTTAGATTACATTATGGGGATGTGGAAGGGACTGCCACTTTCTTTGTCCTCTGTTTAAGGGAGGCCTGGGGAAGGAGAGGAGGAAGGGTTGTACCCAGAATCCTGAGCCCCAACTTCCAACCTTGACCCGATACCGCCAGCCAAGCAGTCTTCACCTGGTCATCTTCCTTTTCCAGGTCTCAGTTTCTCTCTTTGTAAAAGAGCAGAAATGAATTCTACAGCTGGAAGAGGTTGGAGGGATAGTGTTGCCTATATATGACCTGATTCCCTGTGAAGACATGGAAAAGGTCTCCTAGGTAAAGGTGACTCTAGACCATGGGGAGGTGACTAGAGAGGCTGGAACAGTTTGCTTTGGAAAAACTGCTAACTTGCAGAGAAACATGGGCAGCATGCAAAGGGATAAGCACATCTGGGTGTGGACCCCCTAAGGTCATCTTTTCATCTTAAGCAGACTGCAGAAGAGCTGGGGCCCCAGAGAACATTTACTGGACTCCCCTATCCCCATCAGCATCTCTCCTCCCTTACTGACGTTGAGTCAGGCCTTTCTGGAGAGTGAGCGGAATCAACTCTGTGGGGTGGGGAGCTGGCTGAGCAGAGGGTGGTCTACACTGCACCGGCTCTACCCAGCTAGAGCCCACCAAGTCTCAGTGCCTCTGGTTGGGGCCAGAAAGTCTGGGAGGGGGCATTCCATTCTAGGGGCTAAAGGAGTAAAGAAAGCTCCTCCTGTCTCCCGCCTCATCCCGCCACTCCATTTTGGCCTGGTCAATGCTGGGTCCCACTGACCAGCTGCCATCAGGGGCGAGTCAGCTCAGCAGATGGTGTGAGGCGGGGAGGGGACTACGTCAGCCAGCAGCACAGACGAGCAGTGACTGTGAACTTGGGGCATTTCTGTTCCCAAGTCTCTTGCTCTCCCCCTCTGCTCCCTCCATCTCTCCATTATTCATCCACCTTCTGGGCTCATTCTTCTTTCCTTCTTACCCTTATGTCTCCCTTCCCCTCCTCATTTCTCTCCTCTTTAACCACCTCTCCCTCTTCCCTCTTTTTTTTTTCTCTCCCTTGGTGTCTGCAATGCAGTTAGATGCAGGACCCTTCAGGGCAGCAGTATGAATAAGAGAAGGGCCAGAGGTACTTTCTTGGTATGAATTCTTCCTGGCTGGATGGTCCTGGGGTGAGGCAGGAACTTTGTGCTCCCGGTGAAAGTCACAGCTGAACACTGATTGGAACTCTGGGAGCAATACCGTCAGCTCTGAGCAGTGGGGCCAAGGCCAGTGAGGCGACAGATAGGTTATCTGTGCAGAGAAGGCCAAGGTGAAATCTCCAGGGCTCCAGGGCTTCAGTCCAGATCAGAGGGCCCCTTGCCCTACTCATTCCATCCCTCTTACCATTTGGAAAGGGATGTGGTCATGCCTGGGTCCATCCTTCCCCCATCCTCCCTTTCAGTCAGGACCCTGGCTGGGGACAGAGGCTGAGCCTAAGGCCTGGGGTGTTATCTGTTTCCTCATTAGGAGCCTCAGGTCTTTGGGGGACTGGCCAGTACAGTGGCAATGCTAAGAGTGGTCTCTCCCTGACTTTGTGGTGGTCCCTGCGTCTACCCCATGGATGTAGGCTGTAGTTAAGACAGTCCCAGACTTCTCCCCTAGGAGTTAACTCCATTCTTGGTCCAGATCAAGAATCCAGAGATGTCCCTGGAGGGAAGGAAAGGAAAAGGATTGCTCAAAGGCACGCAGAACTCAACTGCTCCTACTTTTCAGGGATGCCCTAAACTCCTAAGGTCCATTCTAGATTCTGAAACTATAACTGTGCACAGAGTGTCCTATCAAGGTGGAAATTGTCCACATCGGCACTGACCCATGCAGTAGCCACCAGCCACATGGAGTTATTGAGCCCTGAAAATGTGGCCAGTGTGACCGAAGAACCGATTCTTAAATTTTATTCAATTCCAAGTAATTTAAATTTAAAGAGCCATATGCGGCTGGTGGGTGCCATATTGAGCAGCTCTAAAATGTGGGGTGACCCTGGTGAACAGTAGCAACCCCTTAAATGAATAGAGCATTTGACAAACCACTTCGAGAAAGGCCACTTCACTTAGTCCTCTTAATAAATAACTCAGCATCTGGCACTGGTAAAGAGCTTCATAAATGGGTTCTTTCTTTTAATCCACAAAATAGCAGTTGGATGGAGGTGCTGTTATTACCTACACTGTACAGATGAGGAAGGGAGGCACAGGGAAGTGAGGGTATTTGCCCAAGTCACGCAGCTAGTTGGTGCTGGGACAGGATTGGGAGGTGGTCCACTGGACTCCATAGCTGTGCTCTAACAAGTATATCTGATTTACCCGAAGTTCTAAGACCTGGATTCTAATTCTGCCTTACCACAGGACAGCTCTGTGACCCTGGACAAGTGGTGTTTCCTTCTTTGGCTCCAAATGGCTCCTCTGTGGTAAGAGAGGATGGAAGTGTCCATCCCGAGGTCCTCTTCAGCTCTGAGAGTCCCATGGTGTCACTTGGTTCAGCCCAGGTTGGATGTCAGGGCTGTGTCTAAGTACACTCTGAGAAGGATATTTCATAGCTCGGGACGCCATGACCTTCTGTGAGGACAGTGTGAGGGAAGGAGCTGTGCAGTGGGGAAGCCTCTGGGGTGGGCTGCAGGTGGCCTTTGGGGTGGGTCTTGAGGAGGGGGTGGGATCTGGGCCATCAAAGATGCAGGAGAGTAGCGAGCACAGAGGTAGGATGGTGGACAAAAGCAGGAGGAAAGGCCCTTTGGAGAAAGTGGGCGCTTTATGTTCAGGTGACTCTTCTGAAACCCACCTATGTAGTGCCTCCCCACCAGCAAAGGGATAGAAGGAAACCCCAGAATAACAAAGGCGAGGATGGAGGATGCCTGATGCTTGTTTTGCTTCTACCAAGTATATACTGCCTTCTTTCTTCTGAACTGGTTCTAATATTTCCAGCTCCCTTCCTTCCACTGACCAGGGGGTTAGTCCCTCAGGGCTGACAGCACACTAGGCACTTTCTGCTTAGCCTGTATGACTTTAAACGTGTCCCAGCGCACAGAGCAGCCACCCTGTCCTGTCTCCAGGCACGCCCAAGCTGTTGTCTCACATTGCTCAGGCAGCATTCTTGGCCTTGACACCCCCGCCTGGGCTCTCCTTCTGGGGCTGTATGACTCCCTTGGAGTTGCCTCCACCCGCTTCTCTCTGGCAGCTGCTGACACGGCCTGCCACTATACAAGTCAGGTTGTGACTTCAGCTATATCTTGTGCAATGGAGCCTGTGTTTAATCCATGTGGAATGAGAGACCTTTCTGTGTGCACTGCCCTGCAGGGCACCTCCAGATGAATAAGGAAGGTCTTCCTTCAAGAAGGCTGCAGACCAGGACAGCATAGCTAAGGTGTCCCACGTCCAATGTCTACATGTCCAATAGGTGAGCCAAATGGACCTGGTATGAAATACTAGGCAATAGAAGAGATTAGCTGAATTTTAAAGTCTCCCCCCATTAACTGAGCTCCCACTTGTTACTGGCACACAAGACTGGGGGCTGAATGTGCCCCATGACCCTTTTTGTAAAGAGAAACTGAAATCTGGATTTTAATTGGAAATGACCCAATTTTTACAAAGGCACACCGGACAAATAAAGCTCATCTGTGGGTCAAAAACATTTCTGTCTCTTTCTTACACGCAGGCTGATTCCTAAAGACAAGTTTGTTGAGTGGCTCCCAAAGGAAGGCGTGAGATGAGCTGGAAGGTGTTGTTCTTTATTTGTGCACATGCTGCTTGTTACACTGTTTTCCCCATCTTCAGTGTGGGCCCAGGCCTTGTTTGGACCCCAGCAATTAACTGGATAACTATCTCCTTGGAATTTGAACCTCAGAGACTAAGTCAACACAGGAATGGTGGATGCATGCGTTTGCTCACTGGGGCTTTCAGTGGGGTGGATTCTTTCTGCCCTCTCTTCTTTGCACTCAGAGGCAGAAAGGGATATTGGTAAATATTTTCTTAGATCATGAAGCCTGAGGTTTCTGGGCCAAGACATAGTTTAGAACAGGGCTTAGGACTCCCCAGAAACTTCCACCCCACAAACATTTGAACACATCAGCATCTACTCCATGTGAAGTGCACATCTTTATACTATGGCTGTGTGTTCAGTGTCCCTGTGAGATTGTAGGTACATAAGTGTATTGCATTGTGTTCTTGGCTGTTGTATTAGTCAGTGTTCTCCAGAGAAACAGAACCAGTAGGATGTATACATACATGTCTCTATACACATACATAAATACACGTATGTGGAAGAGGAGATTGAAAGAGAGAGAGAGAGAAAGAGATTTTAAGGAATTGGTCATGCAGTTGTTGGAGTTGACAAGTCTGACATCTTCAGGGAAGGCCAGCAGACTGGAGGCTCAGGGAAGAGTTAATGTTGCAGTCTTGAGTCTGAAGGCAACCTGAAAGCAGAATTTCTCTTACATCCAAGGATCTCAGTTTTTCACCGGTGGTCTTCAACTGGTTAGGTGAGCCCCCCCCCCAGATGGAAGGTAATTGACTTTATTCAAAGTCTACTGATTTAAATGTTAATCACATCTTCACAGCATCATCTAGACTGGTGTTTGACCAAACAACTGGGCAGTACCACCTATCAGAGTTGACACGTAAAATTAATCATCATATCAGAGCCACCATCTCAGACCGAATTCTGTCAATGTATTCTAAACAACACAACAAGCAATCTGATGCCTGAGAAAGGCTGTTGGATGGCCACTTGTCCAGATAATGGTCTTTTCAGCGTTATTTCATTTTGTTGATTTTCTTTTCTTTTCTTTTCTTTCTTTCTTTCTTTTTTTTTTTTTTGGTCATCTGAGTTCTGAAACAATCAAAAATAGATGTGAAAAGGAGCAAATAATCCTAATATTTGTATGGAATCAGAAGAGACCCCGAATCACTAAGGAAATGTTGAAAAACAAAAATAAAACTGACGACATCACGTTACCTGATTTCAAGCTTTACTACAAAGCTGTGATCACCAAGACAGCATGGTACTGGAATGAAAACAGACACACAGACCAGTGGAACAGAGTAGAGAGCCCAGATATGGACCCTCAACTTTATGGTCAACTAATTTGTGACAAAGCAGGAAAAAATATCCAGTGGAAA
Organism: Martes martes; assembly: GCF_963455335.1. NCBI lineage: Eukaryota > Metazoa > Chordata > Mammalia > Carnivora > Mustelidae > Martes > Martes martes. The sequence continues at coordinate 169,283,345 of NC_137890.1, read as the reverse complement.
GAAGACAGTCTCTTCAATAAATGGTGCTGGGAAAACTGGACAGCTATATGGAGAAGAATGAAACTCGACCATTCTCTTACACCATACACAAAGATAAACTTGAAGTGGATGAAAGACCTCAACGTGAGACAGGAATCCATCAGTATCCTCGAGGAGAACATAGGCAGTAACCTCTTCGATATCAGCCACAGCAACTTCTTTCAAGATATGTCTCCAAAGGCAAAGGAAACAAAAATGAAAATGAACTTTTGGGACTTCATTAAGATCAAAAGCTTCTGCACAGGGACACCAGGGTGGCTCAGTGGGTTAAGCCGCTGCCTTCGGCTCAGGTCATGATCCCAGAGTGCTGGGATCGAGTCCCGCATCGGGCTCCTTGCTCAGCAGAGAGCCTGCTTCTCTTGCTGCTTCTGCCTGCCTCTCTGCCTGCTTGTGTGTACTCTCTCTCTCTCTCTCTGGCAAATAAATAAAAATCTTTAAAAAAAAAAAAGCTTCTGCACAGCAAAGGAAACAGTCAACAAAATAAAGAGGCAACCCACGGAATGGGAGAAGATATTTGCAAATGACAGTACAGACAAAAGGTTGATATCCAGGATCTATAAAGAACTCCTCAAACTCAACACACACAAAACAGACAATCATATAAAAAAATGGGCAGAAGATATGAACAGACACTTCTCCAATGAAGACATACAAATGGCTATCAGACACATGTAAAAATGTTCATCATCACTAGCCATCAGGGAGATTCAAATTAAAACCACATTGAGATACCACCTTACACCAGTTAGAATGGTCAAGATTAGCAAGACAGGAAACAACATGTGTTGGAGAGGATGTGGAGAAAGGGGAACCCTCTTACACTGTTGGTGGGAATGCAAGTTGGTGTGGCCACTTTGGAGAACAGTGTGGAGATTCCTCAAGAAATTAAAAATAGAGCTTCCCTATAACCCTGCAATTGCATTACTGGGTATTTACCCCAAAGATACAGATGGAGTGAAAAGAAGGGCCATCTGTACCCCAATGTTTATAGCAGCAATGGCCATGGTCGCCAAACTGTGGAAAGAACCAAGATTCCCTTCAACGGACGAATGGATAAGGAAGATGTGGTTCATATACACTATGGAGTATTAGGCCTCCATCAGAAAGGATGAATACCCAACTTTTGTAGCAACATGGACAGGACTGGAAGAGATTATGCTGAGTGAAATAAGTCAAGCAGAGAGAGTAAATTATCATATGGTTTCACTTATTTGTGGAGCATAACAAATAACATGGAGGACATGGGGAGATGGAGAGGAGGAGGGAGTTGAGGGAAATTGGAAGGGGAGGTGAACCATGAGAGACTATGGACTCTGAAAAACAACATGAGGGTTTTGAAGGGGTGGGGGGTGGGAGGTTGGGGGAACCAGGTGATGGGTATTAGGGAGGGCATGGATTGCATGGAGCACTGGGTGTGGTGCAAAAATAATGAATACTGTTATGCTGAAAAGAAATAAAAAAATTAAAAAAAAAAGAAAAGAAAAGTAGCTTAAACTGAGGGAGCAAAAACGTTTCATTTTCTGTGACAGTTTTGATCAGTTGTTGGTGGCTGCTTGGTATGATAAATTGTAAAGAAGCCAAAGGTGACCTGCAGTGGGAATGGGCACAGGAGATGGTGGTGTATGTGCTTCCTCTTTGACATTGATGAGCTAGGCCAAGTCTTCATTGGGGAAGAAGATCAGAGGGAACTTTCTTTTTTTTTAAAGATTTTTATTTATTTATTTGAGAAAGAGAGCAAGCAAGAGAGAGAGAGGGAGAGTAAGTGGTGGGGAGGGACAGAGGGAAAAGGAGAAGTAGCCTCCCCACTGAGCATGGAACCCAATGGGGGGGCACAACCTGAGCTAAAGGCAGACTCTTAACCAACTAAGCCCCCCATGCGCTCCCAGAGAGAACTTAAGCAAATGTTAGCTTAAGGGTGGGAAGCTGGGAGGTAGGTCTCCTAATTCAGGGGGGTAGTTTCCTTAGTAAACAAGAAGTATCTGGTGTGCACCTATGAAATACCTAGTTATCTAAATAATGTTCTCATTTCCTTTATGGCTTCTTTTATTTTTTATTAGAAATTTTATCTCCCCTAAAGGAAGCTCATATATCATAGAACTACTGAACTACATCCTAAATTTGGACCTTTACATTTTCCTTTTATGTGTTTTATTTGTATGAAGCCTCAATAAAATGTTCTATTCTAGAACTGTGATGTCCAATATGGTAACTGGTAGACCCATGGGGCTACTGAGTACTTGAAATGTAGCTCGTGTAACCGAGGAACTAAATTTTAAATGTTATCTAAATAAAAATTTAAAATTTAAATAGCCATGCTTGACTAAGTAGCTATTGTATTGGATAGCACAGATGCAGAACATTTCAATCATTCCAGAGAGTGCTAGTGAACAGCTAACCTAAAAAAAAAAAAAAAAAAAAAAAAAATCCAATTTTTTTTTTCTTGTTCTATTTTTTTTTTTTCTGTTCCTACCAACCTAACTTTGCAGAGGCTTGGTACAAATAAGACTCATTTAGTGGCCCTAATTCCCAATTTCTTTTGACAATCTCCCATTTTATTTTAATTTGTTTAACTAAAAAAAGGACTTGTCTTAGTTTGGGTTTAAACCAGCACTTGGCTTGAGGCAGGATCTAAAGAGATGTCATAGGCAGTTCTTTCTGTTTGGGGCGAGGCTGGAAATTTGGGGATGCTGAGGTTGGTGGGGAGGGAGATTTTGAGAAGAAGGGCAAACCCAGTGCATGTTGCCCTATCAAGCTGAATTTTTGTATCTTTCTAGTTTTAAAATGCCAAATCTCCATTCCTGTTCCATTTCTTTATTTACTAGTATAAATGTCCTGATTCTTTCTCTCTAAGTCAGCTCACATTTTAATGATCGTCTCAATATTTGTCCACTATTTTCCAGAGCTCAGCTTTGATATAAGGAAAGGGCTTCTGAGCTTTCTTCTCTAAAATCTTATTGTTCTGTCCTTCCTTTTCCCCATGAAGGTGACTGCTGTGGTAATACTGGCACTCAGCACAATAGTATTATTATTATTATTATTATTATTATTAATTTGTTCTTAGAGAGGTGGAGGGAGAGGTGGGTCGGGCAGAGGGTGAGAGAGAATCTTAAGCCGATTCATGCCCAGCATGGAGCCTGACTCGGGGCTTGGTCTCACAAGCCTAAAATCACGATATGAGCCCAAGTCAAGAGTCTGATGCCTAACTGACTGAGCCACCCAGGCGCCCCTCAGCACAATACTAGAAGATTACAGGCTTTCAACTCCAGCTCCACCACTCATAGCTGGACAATGCAGATCATGTTACTTAACCTCCCAGTGCCTTAGTATCCTTATTTGTAAAATGAGGGTGATGCTAATAATAGGACTTCTCTCCCAGGTTGTTGGGAGGATTAAGTGCACAGTGCTTAGAAGCCTGGCTGGCATCAGGGAACAGTAGATGTCACTTCTCCTGTGGGTTCTTGTTTCTCTTGCCTGATAGACAATAGGCTCCTTGAGGGCAGGGGCTCCAAGTAATGTCTGGTGGGTGGGAGGACTGCTATAAATATTTGCTTATTGAACAAGGAAGTAAATCACTGTGGTCAGTTGATCACTTTCCACTTCTTTCAAATGTCCCAGCGAGAACTTCCAGATCAGCTTTTATCTCCACTCCTGTTTCTGCCACTGACTGCCTCCTGTATCTTTTGTCTCTTTTGCCTCTGTTGAGTCTCCTTTTCTGAATTTCTCTGCTAACTGTGTCTTGTAGGGGTCATGAAATCCAGTCCCCTATTTTCAGCAAGTTCTGACACCCATTTAACTTCTGCTCTAACTTGGAAGCAGGACCTGGGGAAGACATCCAACACAAAGACTCTAAAAATTCCCCAAACACGAATTCTCTCTCCCTTTAGGAAAGTCCCGGGGCTGCAGACATGAGGACATTGCTCTGTCTTCCATGACACATTCCTGGGCACTGGGGCAAGGAAGTGGGTGGGTAAGAGGTGACAGTATCACTGGCCCTTCCTTGAGGGATTTTGATGGGGGATTATCCTTCCTGCCATCTTGGCTGTGAGTATGTGAAACTAAAAACAGCCTCCCCATCTGGGCTTTTATCATGTGGCCCACCTCTCTTTCCTACCATCTCCTTTCCTGGCCAAGAGGTGGCTTTGTCCTGCCTTTGGCCCTTTCTGAAATATCAAACCCTATTGCATCATGGTGCATCAACCAACAGCTTGTCCAAGCCAGGGACTGAGAGAGCATGGCAGCTTCTTAAATTCTCCAGAGGTTTTTGTTCCAGAGACATACTCATAACTGTCTTGCGTCAACATGGCCTTTAAGATACAGTGCAAAGGAGGTAGCCTCTGGGCTCAATGTCCAACTATCCCTGGCCTGCCTGGTAACTCCACAGAGCAGGGCTCTAATGAACTACAGCTTCCCGTCAGTCAACCCCTTCCCCCCCATAATCCCCTCCCCTACCCAGCTGTCTACTGTCCCCATTTCCCTTCTGGAAGGCACAGTCTCTAAAGTGAGCAATGAGAGGGAAGTCATGCCTGATATCTGATAAGATGGCAAGTCAAGTATGGGCTTGATTTGGCTCTCCATGTTGGCTTCTTGGCCAGAATGAGGTCGTCTGGCTCAGGTCCCCATGCTAAAGGGCCCTTTCGCTTCTAAGAATTAAAGCCATAAATACTAGATATTAGAGAGATTTTTGTCTGTGGCAAACTCTAGTTCTTTGTTCTTTCCTGCCTTCCTATCTTTATGACTTCCTTTCTTTTCCCCTCCTTCTATAATTATTTCTTGCCTTGTTCTCATGTTCCAGGCAAGTACTAAAGAAACAAAATCCAATATTGAAATAGTCTCAATTCTTGTTTTCTGGAACTTGCCCTAGAGTAAGACAAATATACTGATAAGCAGGTAACTATAAATGAGTATGAAAAGGATAACCATTGAGACAGACACAGGGTGCTCTAGGAGTCCTGAGGGAGACCTAAGGCAGGCTGAGCAGATGGCCTTTTGCTTAAGGGAAAAGTGGCTCCCAAACCCTGATCTACATATCCCTGTCATCCCATGCAAAGTATTTTCATAGGCCAGAAGAGAAATGATAAAAACGAGATCATGAATTCATATTTCTTAGAAAATATCCTCTTTATTCTGAGGTGCTGCTCCCTTTTGGGGTCATAAGAAAGGATGGTGGTATTAGGTGATAAGGACAGTCATGGTAGTAGATACTAGTTTTGTGTCTATATATTTATTTGATAGAATGAAAGAGGGCAATCACTTATCTGTCCTCTAAAATTTTTGGAAATGTTGCTGATTCACGAAAGCTTCAAGTTTGGAATGTAGACTGAGGGCACCAGAACTGGGTTACTGGTGTGATGTCCAGCTCAACACACATGCTGTTTTACATGCGGTGAATGCACAACATTGTTCCTCCTGTACAAAGATGGTGTCATGGGACCAACACAGGGAACGTGTTTTTCTTCTCTCCCCAGTAGAAGTGATGGAATTTTCACTAAGTCTTCCATACTTTTACACCTGCTCTTCCTCTTGGCCAAAGAACGTATTTGTGGGATGGCTGACTGGGGTAGGGGTATCATTTGTGGTTGTACAATGGAAAGGGAAAGTGGTTCCAATTGTAGATCAAATCCTTGACCTTGGTTTGTTAGCTTCCCTCACTAACGGACTGATACAACCAGTTAGGTACAAGCTAGTTATTCCAGGAACATGGCAGAAGGTGAGTGTGTGGGCAGGGATCAGCCGACAGAAGGCCAAGTCATAAAATAGAGTCGGCTCTGCATAAATTCGTGCTCTGCTTCTGAGGCCCACTGATTCCTGGCCGAGTAGCCTTGACTTGCTTCTCTTTTCTGTCCTCAGCATGCTCATCCACCAAAAAAGGAATCCAGATGACTCTAGACCAGTGGCTCTCATACTTCAGCAGGCATTAGAGCCACTTGGAGGGCTTGTTAAAACCCAGATTATTGGGTTCTACCCTCAGAGTTTCTGATGCAGTAAATCTGGGTTGGGGCCAAGAGTTTACATTTCCAAACCTTTTCACGTGACCCTGAAACTGCTGGTCCAGGTACTGTACTTTGAGAACCACTGCATTAGGCACTTTTCAATCCTTCATTCCTAAAATCCTATTAATCATTCTTACCTCAAAGAGTTTATAATTCGATTAGCACCTTTCCTGTGGGAGGGAAAGAGATTAATGATTTCATTTTCTCAATTTCTAATTGAAATATTTAAATATTTGTTTGGAACCTTCCGTGTACACATGACTGCAAGACAGAGAGAGGATGGCTACCACACTCCTCCTAACCATGCTTTCCTGACCTCTGCATTGTGCAAGAACTTTGCTTCCTATAAGCTACTTTGTACAGTAATATCTACTATTTGTGGTCCTAAGGACAGAAAGAATCTGGAAAATTGAGATCAACAGATAGGGGTAAGTCTACCCCCAGTGGAAAATGATGATGCAGAGAGAGGCCCGTTTGTGTATATACATCTGAATGGATGAAGCTGTGTCAGAGAGGATTGCCTGTAGACTAGTGTGCCCCAGTGTGAGTCACCATCAACTCCTCCATGTTCCCAGCACAAAGTTTTTATTGAATAGTTCCATCTCGCAGAGCCATGGTGGGTGCCATACCACAGGCAAATGGGTAAAGGCAAATGGGGCTCTTGCCACCTGCAACACAGACCTGACATGGGCAACACTGGAGATAGGCAGACATATAAAGACAAAGTTTAACTTGCAAAGGTCGAACAAGAAAGTGTTTATGTTCACCATGGGCTTTGTGGATTTGGGAATTTGAGAGATGTTTTCAACTCAACCAACAACAGATTTGTATTTAAAATATATTAAAAACTGCAAGAAAATGACTGACAATGCACTTTTTAAGATTGGCAAATAAAATGAATGAGCCAGGGTGCCTGGCAGAGCACATGACTCTTGATCTTGGGGTCATGAGTTTGAGCCCCACATGGGGGATAGAGTTTATTTAAACAAACAAACAAACAAACAAATAAAATTATCTTCCTTAAAAAAAAGTAAAAATAAAATGAAGGGTCATTTTACTAAAGAGGATGTATGTATGACCCGTAATATTTGAAATAATGTGCAACATCATTTGTAATCAGAGAAATGCATATTAATACTGAAATGGCATGTTTTACATTCAAAATGAAACTGGTAATACCAAATGGTGGTGAGAATATGGAGTTCAGGAAATTCTCATGCAGCTGGTGGAGTGTAAGTTGGTCAGACTCACCAGGGGAATTATTTTACATTATCCAGGAAAGTTGGACATGAATAAAATTTATGCCCCATCCAGCTTGCCTCCGCATACACACTTTAAGGAATCCACGGCACAGACTTAGTAGGAAACACTGTACAAAACGGGCTAGGATGTCACTGTTCACAATAACCCACGCTTAGAAACAACCAGAAATCCACTCCAAAGAGAATGGATACAAAAATTACAGGATTTTCTTATAATGTAATTCTATACATCAATGAAAAGATAAATATTCATACACATTTCAATGTGGATGAACCTCAAAAGCCTAACAGTGGGCAAACAAAACAAGCTCTAGATTAAATGCAGTAGGACATCGTTTATGTAAAGTTCAAAAGCAGGCAAAAACTAAACAGTAGATTGTTTAGAGATACATACATGTGTGGTAAAGTTACAAAGGAAAGCAAAGGAGATGATGAAAACAAAATCTGGCAGAGTGGTTGCTTTGAGATGGAGAGGGATACAGTAGGACAGGAGCACATATGGGGTTCAAAGTTGTGGGGGGGTCTCTATTTCCTAAGGTGAGTAGGACATGCAGGTGTTTTTAATACGATTATTTTGACAGTGTATGCACCTTGTATATGCTCTTTTCACGTACATTACCCTTTACAAAGTAAGAAAAATTGCTCGGAATTGTGTTTTACATCAAGGCCTTTTGATTGCTGGACTTTACTTTCCTGGGTCCTAGAGTCTGTGGTGATTAGGCTGTGAACTGGAGTTTCCATTGGGGGACCTCCAAATTCCAACAGGTGTACACTTCTTCTCTGGGTCCATTCAGTTTTTCAGATTATTTCTCCCACGTCTTGTGTGGGAAGTGCTACTTGGCTTGCAGCGCTCCAGAGCTCCAGATATAAGGGGCTGGTGGGGGACATGGGAGCTGGGGGAGAATTCTACTCCAACTCTGGGCCTCCGCTTTACTCTCTTAGGAGAGGTTGTTGCCTTGCTGCTGGGGGTGGAGGAGGGAACCCAGAGTTTGTTCACTTCTCATGGGCTTCTGGGCCATTGCTTTTTTGAGGAATGCATCACCTTTTCCTTCCCTAGTCCCCAAATCTCAGAGCCATTCTGATTTCCTGGGGGCCATGTGGGTTTGTTTCTCACTGGCTTCTCTTCCGCAGCCCAGCCCTTTTTGCTGAGTTAGATGTTCCCCTGCCCTGGGTCTTCCGTCTATGAGCACACTCTTGATACCTCTCACCCTCTGTGTTGCTTCTTCCATTCCTTTACGCCTTTACTCCCATGTTAGTGAGGTTTTGAGAGCAAGCACGTGCATTCAGTCTGCTGTATTTAACCTGAATTCCTGCGATCAACAGGAACTTTCCACATTGGCTGATCTTCCCCCATTTTACGGTTAAAGAAACTGAGAACAAAGAGGGGGCACACCCCTGGCTGGGCGAAGACTCCTCAGGCATGAATGACCCCCCCCTGTGTGTACTTTTCCTCCTAAACTGCCTCGCTCCCAGCAGGAGGCCTCCAGGGTCTGGTAACCCTTCCGGCTGGAGTTGTGTCCCCTTGTCTAAGCCATAGCCCTCCTGTGGCAGGTTCCCACGACCGCTGTCCTCTGGGTGTAATGAACAAGCTGCAGCAGGACACTGAGGACCGCGGTGCCTCCGCTGGCGGGGCTGCGCACTCAGCCAGGTGTGTGAAAAGCAGCAAAGCCTCCCTTGGGTGCAAGCAGAGTGACCTTGATTCTCAATGTTAATGGCTTCACACAGGCAGGGAGAGTTTCCTTTGGAAGCAGCAGATACTCATCGGGGCCATCAGCCTGGTTCATACTGAGAAGCACTTGGACTGAAATTTTATCCCGTGGTGGGGAAGAGAAAGAAGGGAGAGAGCGATGGGAAAGTTGCTTCAGTATATTTTTTTTTTTTTCTTTTTTCTTTGACAACCACAAGTTGCCTGCACTCCCTTGGAACAGAATTTCTGTTTTGACTAAATGGAAAGTCTCCAAGGAACGAAGGCTAATGGGGGAGGTTTTTTGTTTTTGTTTTTTTTTTTTTTTTTGAAAAGCGCCCTCTGTGGTCTTCCATCAGTTCCTCTTTCTCAGCTTGTACCTCTTTCTTCCATGCTCTCTGACCCCGTCTCCCCACCCCCCCATCAGCCGTCCACAGCAGAGGCCCTGCAACCTTATCCCAGGCACCCGGGCTGGCGCACTGAAAGGCCAGGGCCCCTGGGGATCAGTGGAACTGCTCACAGGGCTGGCCTGACAATGACTGGCAGGCAGAGGCAGGCTGGAGGGGCATGAGTCCCCCAGTTCCAGGACCCCCGGGGCAGTTGCTCAGAGCACTTCACAGTCTTGAGCCTCCTCTTATCACCCAGCCCTCCTTTTTAGAGTCCAGAGTCTGGGTCAACTAAAAGTTTGACCAGGAGAGAGAGGAAGGAAAGAAGGGAAAGTTGTCCTAGGAAACTTACAAATAAGAGAAGCAGAACTTACTGTTCCTTTAAAATGAAAACCACTTGCTCCTCACCAGGATCTCAGCAATCCTCAGCCCCAGGCCATTGTCACAGCCTCCTGCTCATCCTCCATGGTCAGACAGGTTCCTTCACACCATTGTCATGGTTCCCAGCTGCCTTTGCCAGCCTCATGGAAACAACCAGCCCTGCATATTTTGTTTTTAGGGTTACTCTTTTACAGTATGAAAGGAAACTCAAGCAGACATAGAGAAATAGACTCTACGTTCCCTCTGGGGAAGGGCCTTGTTTATTTTTAACTTTTTATAAAGAGGCTAGGATTAACAAAATAAACTATATTAGCATAATATGAACTATGACTATTATTGCTATTATACTATTTATCGAGAGGGTAGAGGCATCAGGAGTTTTCTGAGCACTTACGTGCATCTTCTCATTTACCCAAACAGTCTAATGAAGAGGAATTCTTATTTCGCCTTACAGTCTGAAGCCCAGAGAAGTAACATGCCCATGTAGCTAGTTAAGTTGCAGATTTATACACACACACACATACACACAGACTCCTGCAAACACACACAACATATATTAAGTGAGTCTATGAGGGAAAGAATTCCCTGTTTGCTAAAAGTTTAGCAAATATGTATGAAGCCCCCTTGTATCAGGCACTGTACCTGTGACTGGGGATACAATGTTTAATCCAATATGGCCTCTGCCCTCCAGGAGCTTATGGTAGGAGGAGCAGGTATGGAAACGCAGCTACCTCCAGTACAAGGTGGTCTGGGTGGAACCATTTGCCCAGTTGCCGTGCAGCGTGGAAGAGGTCAACAGACTTTCGCCATGGGAATCTGGGAAGGACAAACTGGAGTTCTTGTATGCTGAATGGAAAAAAAAGAGACATTCTAGGCAGACAGAAGGATGTGAGTGAAGCTGGGAGGTATGAAACAAGGTGATGGTATTTGTGTCTTTGACCCTCATGGGCTCATTTTCTTCTCACTGGTAATGGAGGCGTGTACACACATCACTAATAGCTACTTTAGATGATTGCTACATTGTAGGACCTCCGTACTACATGTGTGCTGAATGAATGGAAGCATGGGGTCTCTGTGGTGATCAGATTGTCTCCACTAGCTTGTGTATATTAATTGCCTCGGAGATAAATATTAAAAGTTGCTGGTTAAAAAGGAGCTTGGGTCAAAGGAGCTTTCTCAACTGGCCAGTCATGAACCCTTAAAGGTTTAGAATGTGGGGGTTAGGTGGAAAACAGGAGGGATGTGTCATTGTAGGTGGATTCGAAGCACCTTTCCTGTGATCCTTTCAAGGCTCCATCTCTCCATTCAGCTGTGGCTGGCAGTAAGCATGACTTTGGGTCAGACCATTAGATCAAAGACGGAAAGACTCTGTCGAAGGGCACCGAGGGAAGGAGAGAATGCTGAGTGACAGCAGGGACAGAAGGACTGTGCTAGCTACGGGGAAAGACAAGTTGATGGTAGAGAGAAGGGTGTCACTTTCTGTAATAGCTGGAGACAATGTTGCTCTAAGAGTGTCCCTCTCTGAGGGACGTTGACCTGGAGTTCTTTTGTTTTTCAAGGTGAAGTGGGTACTAGGAATTTGAAAGAAGGGAACTGACAAGAATCTCTGGACTCAAAATGGCCCGGAAGTTGAGAATCGTTTGCTTTGGACTAAAGATAACAGCTGAAGGAGCAAGGAAAAGCTTTCTTGACTGGCCAGACATGAACCCTGAAAGGTTTAGAATGTGGGGATTAGGTGGAGAGGATTAGATACAGAGTGATTTCTGAAGAGACTCATCTGTTATGCTGGAACCTTGTGTGTGCCTGGGGCTGTGACCTGGGCACAGTTGGCACCCCTATAAATCTCTTTGTCTTGCAGTAAAGTTATTTGCGGCATTCATGATGACTGTGGGGACTTGAGTGGGAGCCAGGAGGAGCTGGAGATCAGGTACCCAGGGCTGAGCTCTCAAGAGGGACTCCCCCAAGTTTTTAGGCAGCAAAAGTAACCTCAAAGGCTGACAACAGGAGCCTTGAGATTCATCCTATAACCTGTTCCAGTGGCCTCTGGAGGCAACCTGCTCTTGCTACCAGTGCAACATCATGCTCAATCACATGACTTCCCTCCTCCTATCTATGCAGGAGGTGAGCAGGATGACTCCTTGGCTGGGGGGCAGGGAAGGTTGTATCTCTTGCTGCTGACACAGATCCTGGGGCATATGAACTACTGTGCCATATTTGAGCATTAACTTTTCACCAGAGCCTTTACCATCACCATGGAATTGGGTAAGGTCATATGGCTATTGTTCCTGCTGTCCCACCTGAGCTTAACACCTGTGGGTTTCAGTAAATTCTAAGAAACTGTATTTCAACCTATCCTTCTTGGAGGGTAATATGTTCTCCTGGGGGTTTACTAAGAACCCTTGGCACACACTCATGCTTTCTGTTTCTTCTAATTCTTATATTTTATGTTACTCTCTGAAATTCAATAACATCACAATTTTATATTTCCCTTTTTGCCACTATATCGATTTCCTATTTCTGCTGTAACAAGTTACCACAAATTTAATGGCTTAAAATGACCCAGTTTTATTTTCTCACAGTTCTGGGGGTCAGAAGTTCTAAAATCAAGGTGTCAGTAGGGCCCTATTCCTTCTGGAGGCTCCAAGGAAGAATTTGTTTCTCTGCTTTTTCTAGCTTCTAATGGCTTTGACTCAAGGCATCATATTCCATCTTGAAAGCCAACCACCCAGCATCTCCGGATCCTTTTCTCTCTCTCTCTGTTTCTATCATCACGTCACTTTCTGACTCTGATCATCCTGTCGCTCTCTTATAAGACCTTTGTGATTACATTGGGCTCATCTGGCTAATCCAGGATATCTCAATCTGAAATCTGTAATTTAATTACACTTTGCAAAGTCCCTTTTGTCTTGTAAAATAACTTATTCTAGAGCTCTTGGGATTAGGATGTGGACATCCGTGTGGGGCTATTACTCAGTACACTAAAACTATTACAACTGAAAACTTAATTGTGGTGCGATTACTGGTGAATAATTGCTGACAACAAATGATCTGTTGCAAGATTAACCACCTAGTGGTAAGGAACAGGTGCCAGTGGATTTTAACTCACCTTCTATCAGAGTCCCAGATACTTGATAAAAACAATAAACAAATAAGTATTGATGGTGCTCATGCCTATTTTTCCATTGTTCCAACCAATTGTTGGACCATAGCAGGCAACACATGTTTATTGAAAAAATATAAGAAAAATTAGTCCACAGTTGATTAAAATTTTGGCACTTTTTGTAGGGTGAAGAATTGAATTTTACTCTGCTTAAGAGTGAATGAATGGTCCTGGATGGATTCACTGTTACCTCTAGTAACAATTAGAAAAAAAAAAAAGAATCCAACCAAAAAGTTATTATTAGTGAATGCCAAAGCGTGTCAGAGCTTAGTTCCCACGTGCCCTGTGCTATGCTGATACATCACATTATCTCACTTAATTGTCACCACAAACCCAGCTCGTGAGCTGGGTACACGATTGCTTCCTATCTTGTTGGTGAAAAGACTGAAGGTCATGAAGTCTGTAGTTGTCTCACTGGGACTGATAGCCATGGGCTCTCCTGAGTCCTTGTGCCCTTGGCCAGTGTGGGGCTACTGCTTGTTCTTCTCTGCATGTTAGCTTCTATGGGTATTTCTGGGTCTAGCCCTTTAGTCCTGCTGATGCAGCGTGTGGGAACCCCATATCTCATTCACCCTAGCTTTTCTCTTAGCTTTGCTGTCAGGGGTGAGAAAGGGCCATCCCCTCCTCAGAATGGGCAGCTCCCCTGGAAAGCTAGAATTGAGAGGGCTGCCAAAGGATTTTGCTTTATTTATCTTTCTGATTGTCCTTCTACAAGGAGCCACTATACCTAGGCTTTTCAAAGTTCCAAGAGTGAGTGAATGAGTAGGGTTTGCCAGGGAATGGGAATAGACGTAGGCAGTGAGAATTTCTTAATATGTATATTTATATTCATATTTATTTAGATAGGTTTAGAAGTATGTTTCATGCATTGTTGTTTATCTGCAATACAAATTTAACTCAGAATGCTGTATTTTATCTGGCAGCTCTATGGGGAATGGGGAAAGGAAGGAAATGTAAAATGAAATCTCTCTATGTAGGGGAACATTTTTGATGCATTAACAGCAGTATTCCACCCAACCCCTCTTGTCATGTTAGGTTTCCAGAGGATTGAAAAGTCCTGACAAGGAAACCTCTCTCTGTAACATCTACCTGCCTTCAATAACTGGGACCAAGCAGCCACTTCACTGCATTAATCCACTCCATGTAACCGGAGCCTGTGTTTGCTGGTTATTAAGCTACCCAGCCCTCCATCCTACCTCACTTCCCCAAACACAGAGGCATATAAACACACAAAGGCCTTGGCTAGATGCGGAGAGGTTAAGGGGGAGAAGGGGCGGGGGGAGGGATTAGAGTTTTATCAAAATAGCATCTGCAGAGATCTTTCCAGGATAGACATCCCTCCTGAGCATGTCTATGGCCTGGGGCCAGGCCTGGGGCGGATGGGAAAACACCAGCTGGCCAGGGAAGGAGCGGTCCCTTGAGGGCAGAGGCTTCGCCAGGTGCATGGGGGGTGGTGGTGAGAGGACTCTCCTCCTCCCTCCCTTCACAGGGCCCCCTGCCCCTAGACCCCTCTCTCTCTCTCTCTTTTTTTTTTTTTTTTGCCTTTTTAGCTGAACTGTTATTTTTCCTACATCAGGCAACAACAGATCCTTTAGCCAGAATATTAACATTGCTAGGACTCTTATATTTCACATGGGATTCACCCTGTCTCAGAGAGCCAGAAGGTCCTCCTGAGGTAGCCAAGCCTATAGTTCTGGGGCCAAAACCCTGTTGCTTTGGGGAGCCATACCTCTTGGAAGCCATCTTATCCTGATCCCTGCCTTCACCCCAGGCTTGCTTTAATGAATTAAAATAGAAGAATGAGAAGTGAATCTTTTATTCCTCAAGATCACAAGTTCTTCTGGTTTTTAAATCCTGACAGCAAAGTGTCTAAAGTTCACCCATATGTTCTGGCTGCACTGAGAGTTCCCTACTCCCTACCCACCTTTTTTTGGTCCATGTTCTCACAGAGTTTTTTCTTTGTCCTTTCTGCTTCTCATGCCTACTTATTGGTAAAGGAAGAAGAAATCAGAGTAACTCATTTAAGACAGCCTATTTTGAGGTATAGAAGAACTTTCTAAGCACAACATCAAGGGGAGAAATTCACAAGAATGACAGTGATTGATGTGATTCTGTAACTTGCAAGACTTTTGTATGTCTCATAATTCCATTAAAAAAACACACACACAGGAAATATTTGTTACACATATCTTTTATATAAAGAGCTCTTACAAATCAGTAGCAGAGAAATGTATATAACTAATGAAGGAATTTAAATGGGTGACAAAAATAGAAAAAAGGTCAAATTGAGTGGTAAAAAGAAAATTGTTTTACAAATTGAAATCACAATGAGATGTGACTTCTCTGTGTCTAAAAAAGTGACAAAAATATTTTTTTAAAAAGGTAATACCAAGTGTTGGCAGAGTGTAGAGACACTGAGACTTCCAAGCACCGTAAATTGTAATGTTAAAATGCATGGCATTTTGAAAGGGGAATGAGGCAACACACATCAAGAAACAAAATATCAATAATAATAAATAATGAAACAATAATGAATCATTCTACGTATAGTAATATTTTTAAGCAAATAATTAATGTTTATGCCAAGATATAGCTGTGAAGATGTTAATCACAGCACTACTTATAAGAAAAAACTTGAAACTTGGAAATTTCTAATGAAAAAAGCCCAATGATTGTCTTAATGAATTATAGTACTTGAATCCATGGGCTATGCAGATACTTAAACCCATGTCATAGAACAGTGTTTTTTTTTTTTTTTTTAAAGATTTTATTTATTTATTTCACAGACAGAGATCACAAGTAGGCAGAGAGGCAGGCAGAGAGAGAGGGAGAAGCAGGCTCCCCGCCAAGCAGAGAGCGCAATGCGGGGCTCGATCCCAGTACTCTGGGATCATGACCTGAGCCAAAGTCAGAGGCTTTAACCCACTGAGCCACCCAGGTGCCCCAGAAGAGTGGTTTTTAAGCAATTCTCCATGAAGTCCTCTGGGATGGGGATTTGGGTTTTGGATGGCAAATATTTGATAGGTACTCTTCTGTGTTATAAACTAGGCTTCCATGTATGATTTAATTTGAACTGAAGATTCATAGTTAAAAATAGCTTAAAAGCTACTCTGGGAGAAGAGCATTTAGGGAGTTGCCAGATATGTTCTGTTTGCCCTCCAGATCCACTCTCCTACTTTAGACAAGACATGTTTTGACAACTACAGCTTCTATTTGAATTATAGGCTTTTTAAAAATAATTAAGAATTATGTGTGTACTCTGACCAATTCTAAATTTTTTTTTGCTTCATAGATTTCTTCATTATGAAGAACACTGTTTTTACTCTGATGTTTTTACTGTTTTTACTCTGTTCTTTATCAAAATTTGTATTCATGTTACCATTACCCAATTTTATCTTTCTTTGAATTAAATTTAATTTTTTTTCAGTGTTCCAAGATTCATTGTTTATGCACCACACCCAGTGCTCTATGCAATATGTGCCCTCCTTAATACCCACAACCGCTCTCCCAACCGC
Organism: Martes martes; assembly: GCF_963455335.1. Lineage (NCBI taxonomy): Eukaryota > Metazoa > Chordata > Mammalia > Carnivora > Mustelidae > Martes > Martes martes. The sequence continues at coordinate 169,266,928 of NC_137890.1, read as the reverse complement.
CCAACCTCCTCCCTTCCAAAAACCTCAGTTTGTTTCTCAGAAGCCACAGTCTCTCATGGTTCATCTCCCCTTCTGATTTCCCCAAACTCACTTCTTTTCTCCAACTCCCAATGTCCTCCATGTTAATCCTTATGTTCCACAAGTAAGTGAAACCATATGATAATTGACTCTCTCTGCTTGACTTATTTCACTCAGCATAATCTCCTCCAGTCCTATCCACATTGATATAAAAGTTGGGTATTTATCCTTTCTGATGGAGGCATAATACTCCATAGTATATATGGACCATATCTTCTTTATTCATTCATCTCTTGAAGGGCATCTTGGCTCTTTCCACAGTTTGGTGACTGTGGCCATTGCTGCTATGAACATTGGGGTATAGATGGCCCTTCTTTTCACTACATCTGTATCTTTGGGGTAAATACCCAGTAGTGCAATTGCAGGGCCATAGGGTAGCTCTATTTTTAATTTCTTAATGAATCTCCACATTGTTTTCCAAAGTGGCTGCACCAACTTGCATTCCCACCAACAGTGAAAAAGTGTTCCTCTTTCTCCACATCCTCTCCAACACTTGTTGTTTACTGTCTTGTTAATTTTGGCCATTTTAACTGGTATAAGATGGTATCTCTGATGAATATGGATGCCAAGATTCTCAACTAGATCCTAGCTAATAGGATCCAACAGTACATTAAAGTACATTAAAAGGATTATCCAACATAACCAGGTGGGTTTTATCCCTGGGATGCAAGGGTGGTTCAACATTCACATATCAATCAGTGTGATAGAACGAATCAATAAGAGAAGAGAGAAGAACCACATCATCCTCTCAATTGATGCAGAAAAAGAATTTGACAGGATACAGCATCCATTCCATATTAAAACTCTTCAAGGTATAGGGATACAGGGAACATTCCTCAACATCATAAAATCTATCTATGAAAAACCCATAGCAAATATTATTCTCAATGGGGAAAAGCTGACAGCCTTCCTTTTGAGATCAGGAACATGACAAGGATGTCCACTCTCATCACTGTTGTTCAACATTGTACTAGAAGTTCTAGCAACAGCAATCAGACAACAAAAAGAAATAAAAAGTATTCAAATTGGCAAAGAAGTGAAACTCTCTCTCTTTGCAGATGACATGATACTTTATATGGAAAACCCAAAAGACTCCACCCCAAACTACTAGAACTCATACAGTAATTCAGTAATGTGGCAGGATACAAAACCAATGTACAGAAATCAGTTGCTTTCTTACACACTAACAGTGAAAATATAGAAAGGGAAATTAGAGAATCGATTCCATTTACCGTAGAACCAAGAACCATAAGATACCTGGGAATAAAACTAACCAAAAGGTAAATGATCTGTACTTGAGGAACTACAGAACACTCATGAAATAAATTGAAGAAGACACAAAAAGATGGAAAAGCATTCCATGCCCAAGGATTGGAAGAATAAACATTGTTAAAATGTCTATACTGCCTAGAGCAATCTATACTTTCAAGGCCATCCTGATCAAAATTCCATCAGCATTTTTCAAAGAGCTGGAACAAACAATCCTAAAATTTTAGGGAACCAAAAGAGACCCTGAATTGCTAAGGAAAGGTTGAAAAAGAAAAAACAAAACTGGGCCATCACGTTGCCTGATTTCAAGCTTTACTACAAAGCTGTGATCACCAAGACAGCATAGTACCAGCACAAAAACAGAGATATAGACCAGTGGAACAAAGTAGAGAGCCCAGATATGGACCCTCAACTTTATGGTCAACTAATTTGTGACAAAGCAGGAAAAAATATCTAGTGGAAAAAAGACAGTCTCTTCAATAAATGGTTGCTGGGAAAATTGGACAGCTATGTATAGAAGAATGAAACTCAACCATTCTCTTACACCATACACAAAGATAAGCTCAAAATGGATAAAAGACCTTAATGTGAGGCAGGAATCTATCATAATCCTAGAGGAGAATATAGGCAATAACCTCTTCGACATCGGCCACAGCGACTTCTTTCAAAACATGATTCCAAAGGCAAAGGAAACAAAAGCGAAAATGAACTTTTGGGACTTCATCAAGATCAAAAGCTTCTGCACAGCAAAGGAAACAGTCAACAAAACAAAGAGGCAACCCACGGAATGGGAGAAGATATTCACAAATGACACTACAGATAAAGGGCTGATACCCAAGATCTATAAAGAACTCCTCAAACTCAACACACACAAAACAGATAATCACATCAAAAAATGGGCAGAGACACTTCTCCAAAGAAGTCGTACAAATGGCGAACAATTTTATCTTTAATGTTGGACTTCTTTTTTTTTTTTTTTAAAGATTCTATTTATTTATTTGACAGAGAGAGATCACAAGTAGGCAGAGAGGCAGGCAGAGAGAGGGAGAGAGGAGCAGGCTCCCTGCTGAGCAGAGAGTCCAATATGGGACTCGATCCCAGGACCCTGAGATCACGACCTGAGCCTAAGGCAGCGGCTTAACCCACTGAGCCACCCAGGTGCCCCTAATGTTGGACTTCTTAACTGAATTTAAAATATCTATAATCTATAATCATATCAGATTAAATTCCAAAGTTTTAGTGTGGTTGTATGACTTGTATTTAAAAATAGAGTTTTTTTTTTAATTCAGTTAACTGATTTCTTATTTGAATTATCTAAATATACAATATAAAACTGGAATAATTTAGTTGTTTACCATTTTCATTTTCAGCTAATGGAGTCAACAGATTAAAATATGTCACTTCATTTTTTTGTTCACATACAAGAAAATCTGAAATTAAGAAAGAGCAAATGTTAAGAGAACATTTATTTGATCTAAATGCAAAGTCATAAAGAATCATTGTTTACAGATTTGTAAATGGCCTTTTGCTATAATGTGTAAAATTATTGTTTTGGCTCATGGTCTTTAAAAAAATACCTCTTAATGAAATAGATGGCAGTGTTTCCAAACCATATTTGTGTCTTTCATATTTCCTGTGATTAGTAATGTGACTATTCCTTGTGGTGGACAATAAATGTCAACAAACATGAGCAAATTACATGCCCATCATTAACTTTCTTGAGAAATGGGTTAAAGCCTCTGCCGTCGGTTCAGGTCATGATCCCAGGGTCCTGGGCTCTTTGCATCCCCGCATCAGGCTCTTTGCTCAGCAGGGAGCCTGCTTCCTCCTCTCTCTCTCTCTCTGCCTACTTGTGATCTGTCATATAAATAAATAAAATCTTAAAGAAAAAAGAAATGGAAATTCAAAACTTAATTTTTCATTAATTCTGAGCTTAGGTTTCTTTTATAGGTCACTACTGGTGGAAGAGTTATTGCAAAATAAGAATTTTACCAAACAATAAAAATAAATAAGTAGTTTCAGCTTGTTTTGTGCCCCAAAGAAATGACAAAGCTACTGTAGCATGTTTTGTTAGTGTGTATTTCCCGCATACATCATTATATGTGATTTCTCACCTTTTATAACCATCTTGCTGGTTGACTGCTATCCATTAGTTGTGATCATTTCTCAGTTTTGTCACATTCTACTGCCAAATGGCTGTAGACTCCAATGACCTGGGACTAGGAGATATTGTCCCTGTGTGTTTGTGTCCAGGTACACTTAAAAAAAAAAATATGATTAGTGGGTACCCGGAAAACTTCTCTTGGAAAGAGGTATTAATTATTTTGGGTCTGGAGATGGTAGAGAAAGAGAGATCATTATCACAGGTAGACTTCCGGATCCATGTTCAATGCATACAAATCTCACAGACTGCTAGATGACACCATGGCAGATACTGACAGTATAAAAGGGAGTTTTCCATACCCATCCCACAATTTCAGTCCAACCATGAATAATAAGACTTATTAAAATGTAGAGAATCTGGGAAATGTCACACTGGATATGATATTCAAATGACAGATTTTTCCCAGGATTAACCCAGGCAAATGTGCATGCATGGTCACCTTATCTACACTCCACCCACACTTTTGTAAATAGTCCTTTGTGAGCAAAACCCTTCTGGACTCATCCTATTTCGAGTGTGCCATCTGTTTCCTGTTGGGCTCTTAGCAGATACAGAGGGATAAAAGGCTGTTCACTATATAATGTTGAATGACAAAAGAAGATTACAAAGTAGAGTGACAGTATGCTCCAAATTAAGTATGCTAGGTAGTTATGTATATGTAATTGCACAGAAAAAAATTCCAGGGATATTTGCATCAAAATGTCACTTATGGTTATATCTGGGTGGTAGGATTAAAAAAGGACTTTTTTCTTTTCTTGTTTTCTTTATGTGGATTGAAAAAAAAAAAACAACTCCAGTAAGTATGAATTAAGTTTGCAATAAGAAAAACAAAAATTATTTTTCATAGTCTCTTGTGAGTAGGGATGGGAGGGGTGTCAAAAGGCATGTTATTGGCTCTCTGCTGTGGATCTCATGGACTATATTGTATTCCATAATGCATATCTACCATATTAGGAATGGGCACCCAAATTGTCTCCAAATTTCTGCTACAAAAAAACAATACTCTGGTAACATAATCTCACAGATTTTTACTAAAGGCCTGTACAGAATTTCTCTAGGCTATTACTCAGGAGTATGGATACTGGTCATAGAGAATATCTGAAAATAAACCTGATTTAATTGTGTACTACCAGACCTTCTTTATAATGACTATGTTAGCCTACAATCTCATCAGAGTATGTAAGGATAACTTTGTCCCCACATCCTCACAAACACCTTGACTTACCCAATTTTCTAATAATGTCTGCCTATCTGGTGGGCGTAAAATGATATGTTATTGTTATTTTATTTGTGTATCTCCGTTACAAATGAGTCTGTCTCATCCTATTCTCTTCAGGCAATTTTCTTCTGTGAGTGCCTGTTCATATCTTTGCCCATTTTTCTATTGGGCATTCTGTCTTTTTCTTTGTGTTGGTTTCCAAGAGTTCCTTGTATGTACACAACGAATTTAAACTAAGCTGCAAATCCAAGAAAATTTTTGATTAAATATAGTTGGTCAGCTCTCAGTTATCCCCGATATGGGTAGAGAATATAGGTTTGACCAATAATCTAAAACTCTTTAATATTAAGTTTTAGAATGTGGCAGAGAACAAATCTATCCATGTGAAAGCATCCAATCTTGATGGTGCCATTCAGAATCCCAATTTGGGAATGGGAACTATTCAAGGAGATTCACAGTTGATGGAAATAGACTTAATTTGCCAAACATACTAGCTCCTACAATCACGACCAAACTGGTTATCACAGAGGCATTTTTAGTTCCACTCAATAGGGATCATAGAAGTAATGAAAATGGATGATAAATGCATGGGTGATAATTGACATTTATTGAACCCTTACTATGTGTTACTCACCATGCTAGATGCTTTACATACATTATAACCTGAGTACTGTTATACTTATTTTACAGGTATGATAACTTAGATTTGAAGAGCTTAAGTACTTGCTCAAGTTCACTCAGGCAGACACACTGTAAGATCCAGGAACTGGGAGCACCTGGCTGACTCAGTAGGTACACCATGTGATGCTTGAACTCAGGGCTATGAGTTCCAGCCATATGTTGGGTATAGAGATTTCTTAAAGAAAAAATATTTTAAAAAGATCCAGGAATTAAACCTTGTGGACTAAAAGAACTTCTATGTTAAAAGAAAAAGCAAGGTCTATTATAATTCTTCTTTTTGAAGTTATATTGATAAATAATTGCTAAAAATTTAATTGATATTCTTGAAGAAGTCATAAAGGGATGACAGAAAATTAGAGTTTATAAGGCCTTTGGTAATTATCTAATTCAACTCCCTAAATTTAGGAATTAAAGCTCAGAGATGTGATCCAGTTTATTCAATATTATACAGCTGATTTGTAGTGGGGCTGGGACTAGAACTTGTACTTTCTGTCTCCAGGTCAAATTTATATATATTTGGAGTTATAAATATATGGGCTAACTATTTTCAAAAGTGAAGAGAGCAATCTATACTTTTAATGCCATTCCAATCAAAATTCCACCAGTATTTTTCAAAGAGCTGGAGCAAATAATCCTAAAATTTGTATGGAATCAGAAGAGACCCCGAATTGCTAAGGAAATGTTGAAAAACAAAAATAAAACTGGCGGCATCACGTTACCTGATTTCAAGCTTTACTACAAAGCTGTGATCACCAAGACAGCATGGTACTGGCATAAAAACAGACACATGGACCAGTGGAACAGAGTAGAGAGCCCAGATATGGACCCTCAACTCTATGGTCAAATAATCTTTGACAAAACAGGAAAAAATATCCAGTGGAAAAAAGACAGTCTCTTCAATAAATGGTGCTGGGAAAACTGGACAGCTATATGTAGAAGAATGAAACTTGACCATTCTCTTACACCGTACACAAAGATAAACTCGAAATGGATAAAAGACCTCAACGTGAGACAGGAATCCATCAGAATCCTCGAGGAGAACATAGGGAGTAACCTCTTTGATATCAGCCATAGCAACTTCTTTCAAGATATGTCTCCAAAGGCGAAGGAAATAAAGGCAAAGATGAACTTCTGGGACTTCATCAAGATAAAAAGCTTCTGCACAGCAAAAGAAACAGTCATCAAAACAAAGAGGCAACCCACGGAATGGGAGAAGATATTTGCAAATGACAGTACAGATAAAAGGTTGATATCCAGGATCTATAAAGAACTCCTCAAACTCAACACACACAAAACAGATAATCATATCAAAAAATGGGCAGAAGATATGAACAGACACTTCTCCAATGAAGACATACAAATGACTACCAGACACATGAAAAAATGTTCATCATCACTAGCCATCAGGGAGATTCAAATCAAAACCACATTGAGATACCACCTTACACCAGTTAGAATGGCCAAAATTAGCAAGACAGGAAACAACGTGTGTTGGAGAGGATGTGGAGAAAGGGGAACCCTCTTACACTGTTGGTGGGAATGCAAACTGGTGCAGCCACTTTGGAGAACAGTGTGGAGATTCCTCAGGAAATTAAAAATAGATCTTCCCTATGACCCTGCAATTGCACTGCTGGGTATTTACCCCAAAGATACAGATGTAGTGAAAAGAAGGGCCATCTGTACCCCAATGTTTATAGCAGCAATGGCCACGGTCGCCAAACTGTGGAAAGAACCAAGATGCCCTTCAACGGATGAATGGATAAGGAAGATGTGGTCCATATACACTATGGAGTATTATGCCTCCATCAGAAAGGACGAATACCCAACTTTTGTAGCAACATGGACAGGACTGGAAGAGATTATGCTGAGTGAAATAAGTCAAACAGAGAAAGTCAAGTATCATATGGTTTCACTTATTGGTGGAGCATAACAAATAATATAGAGGACAAGGGTAGATGGAGAGGAGAAGGGAGTTGAGGGAAATTGGAAGGGGAGGTGAACCATGAGAGACTATGGACTCTGAAAAACAACCTGAGGGTTTTGAAGGGGCAGGGTGGGAGGGTGGGGGAACCAGGTGGTGGGTATTAGGGAGGGCACAGATTGCATGGAGCACTGGGTGTGGTGAAAAAACAATGAATACTGTTACGCTGAAAATAAATAAAAAATTAAAAAAAAAAAGAAATTAGAGAGCTAATAGCATATAAATTACATCAAATTTTAAGGGTGGTAGACCATTCCAAGGAAAGGAATAAAGAAGGGAAAAAAGGAAGTAGAAAAAGCAAATTTGTGTGATAAACTCATAATTAGGAGGGAAAAGAAAAGTCAACAGATATGACAAAAACAGCAACGGAGGAGAAAGAAGCAGGAAAGATAAAAGAGGCAACTCTAAGTGCTGCTTCTGGGAACCACTTGCTTGTGATTGTGATGAGTTGCTTGTGCCCTGATTTGAGTAGGAGTGAAAGCACAGTTACAATAATTTGAGAGAAATCTTAAGTACTTTACAATAAAAAATTCAACAACACCAACAAATGCTATAAAATGTAACAGTCTTGGTATGACTTTGTAAGTCTTAAGGAATACTCCCTTAATGTAACTAAAATTTTACCTCTTATGTATTCAACAACACCAATAAATGCTATAAAATGTAAAAAAAAAAAAAAAAAAAAAAGTGAAGAGAGAACCAATTGAAGTCATTTTGTGAAGTCAGAAGTGTTATGGATTTTTGTAAGGGGATGCTGAGTAAAGATGATTTTCATGATTCTTTGAAATGGGACTTTGGTTCAACATTTGCAAATCAATCAACGTAATAGAGCACATCAATAAAGGAAAAGACATGAACCATATGATCCTTTCAATTGATATAGTAAAGGTTTTTGACTAAATACAATATCTGTTTCTGATTAAACCTCTTCAGGGTATAGAGATGGAGGGAAGATTCCTTAATATCATAAGAACCATCTATGAAAAGCCCACAGTGACTATCATTATCAATGGGGAAAAGTTGAGAGCTTTCCTTAAGATCAGGAACACAATAGGATGCCCATTCTCACCACTATTGTTCAATATAGTGCTAGAAGTCCTAGCCTCAGCAATCAGACAACAAAAAGAAAAAAAAAAGGCATCCAAATTGCAAAGAAGAAGTCAAATTCCCTCTTCGCAGATGACATGATACTTTATGTGGAAAACCCAAAAGACTCCACCCTCATATTGCTAGAACTCATACAGCAATTCAGCAATGTGGCAGGATACAAAATCAATGTACAAAATCAGCTGCTTTTCTATATGTTAATAATGTAACTATAGAAAAGAAAGGAATAAATTCCATTCTCAATAACAGCAAAAACCATAGGATACCTAGGAATAAACCTACCTAAAGAGGTAAAGGATCTATATTTTAGAAACTACAGAACATTTGTGAAAGAAATTGAGGAAGACACAAAAATATGGAAAAACGTTACATGTTCATGAATTGGAGGAACAAACATTGTTAATATGTCTGTCCTGCTCAGAACAATTTACACTTTCAAAGCCATCCTTATTAAAATACCATTGGCATTTTTCAAAGAGCTGGAACAAAAAATCCTAAAATTTGTATGGAAGCAGAAAAGACCCTGAACCATCAATGGAATGATGAAAAAGAGAAACAAAGCTGGGGACATCACATTGCCTGACTTCAAGCTATATTCTAAAGCTGTGATCACCAAGACAGCATGACATTGGCACAAAAACCAACACACAAACCAATGGAACAGAATACAGACTCCAGAAATGGACCCTCAACTCTATGGTCAAATAATCTTTGACAAATCAGGAAAAAATATCCAGTGGGAAAAAAAGTCTCTTCAATGAGTGGTGCTGGGAAAATTGGACAGCTGCATATAAAAGAATGAAACTGAACCATTCCCTTATACCATACACAAAGATAAACTCAAAATGAATGAAAGACCTCAATGTGAGACAGGAATCCATCAAAAATCTAGAGGAGAACATATGCAATAACCTCTTCGACTTCGGTTACAGTAACTTCTTTCAAGACATGACTCCAGAGGCAAGGGAAACAAAACCAAAAATGAACTTTTGGGACTTCATCAAGATAAAAAGTTTCTGCACAGCAAAAGAACTGTTCAACAAAACTAAGAGGCAGCCCACTGAATGGGAGAAGATATTTTCAAAGGACATTACAGATAAAGGGCTGATATTCAAGATCTATAAAGAACTTCTCAAACTCAACACTCAAAAAACTAATAACCCAGTTAAGAAATGGGCAGAAGACATGAACAGACACTTCTCCAAAGAAGACATACAAATGGCTAACAGACACATGAAACTCATGAGTCATCAGAGAAATACAAATCAAATCACAATGAGATACCACCTTATACCAGTTAGAATGGCAAAAATTAACAAACCAGGAAACAATAAATGTTGTTGGGGATGTGGAGAAATGGGGACTCTTTACACTGTTGGTGGGAATGCAAGCTGGTCCAGCTATTCTGGAAAACAGTATGGAAGTTCCTCAAGATGTTAAGAAAAAAGCCACCTTACAACCCAGGAATTGCACTACTAGGTATTTATCCCAAAGATACAGACATAGTGAAAAGAAGGGGCACATCCACCTCAATGTTCATAGCAGCCATGTCCCCATTAGCCAAACTATGGAAGGAGACAAGATGCCCTTCAACAGATGAATGGATAAAGAAGATGTGGTACTTATATACAATGGAATATTATTCAGCCATCAGAAAAAATGAATGCCCACCATTTGCATAGACATGGATTGAACTGGAGGGGATTGTGTTAAGTGAAGTAAGTCAAGCTGAGAAAGACAATTATCATATGGCTTCACTCATATGTGGAACATAAGCAATAGCACGAAGGACCATAGGGGAAGGGAGGGAAATCTAAAGGGGGAGAAATCAGAGAGGGAGATGAACCTTGAGAGACTACGGAACCTGGGAAACAATCTGAGGGATTCAGAGAAAAGAAGAGTAGGGGGAGGAGGTAATGGGGTGATGGGTATTGAGGAGGGTATGTACTATGATGAGCACTGGGCAGCATACTTAACTAATGAATCATTGAACACCACATTAAAAACTAATTATGTACTCTACAGGGGCTAACTGAACATTAAAAAAAAAAGAAAAAGAAATGAGACTTTGGGAAATTAGGTCTAGTGCAGGCAAAATGAAGTGCAAACTTCTCAAAAAAATATGACAGGAGAAGAGAGAAGCCAACTGAATACAGAGGGCCTAAGACCTAGCATTCCCAGGTTTAGAAAAAGAGGGCACTGTCCCAAGCTACAGAGTCATCCAAAGATAGAAACTGATCAGTAGCCAGAGTGGCTAGTACCTATGGGGAAGTTTAGTGCCAAGTCCTATGGATGAACGTTAACTAAAATAACACAAGTGAGGACTATGCTTGTCCTATCAGTGTATGGGCCAAGCGAGAAGATGGGAATGGAAAATCGGCAAAAGAATGGGTGAGAAGGCTGTGGACAGGCTTCTGTCCAACAAAGAAAGGAGTTATCTCCCCTTCTCCCTAGTGACAGTGGCATCACAGAAAAGACTGGAGGACCTCTATCAGGCACAGAGGTAACAACAAAGCCCTCATTTCACAAAGATCTATTTTCTGTGGCAGGGCGGAGGAGGAAAAGGAGGAGGAATCCACTGGGGGGAAAGCAAGAACATAGTTACTGACTGTAGCTCTACACCTGACACTGAAGGATTTTAGAGAGGCTCATTAGAGGCCAGGGAGATGCAAGGCAGCCTGAAGAAGCAAACTGCCCTGTCAAAGAGAGGGCAGTGGAAAGAATCCAGAAATAGAGCTGGAAGATCCAGTTCCAGCAGGAGGAGCATGAAGGAGACAGATGAAGTGGGGAGTGAAAACCCCTTGGGGCAGTGGGTTGGATGCAGGCCAGGCAGGGTGGTGGAAAATAGCTGTTGGTGCCAGGAGAAGAACGAATTGAGTGCGAGGCTGCAGGAGGGTGGGAGGGAGAGGGCACAGGGCAGGCTCCGCAGGAATCGGAGACATTCAGTGAGGGATGATGATTATTCCAGCTGTCCACAACCTATTCTGTTGACTCCGTGCTGGCAAGATGAGGGTCTGGATGGAGTTGAGAGTGGCAGGTGGGGGAAGGAAGGGGGTGCTGGGTGGGGCTGAGGGTCAGGGTATTGGCTGTCATGAACCAGGGTGAGTGATACCACTGCCCCCATGTGCTCCTCAAGAATTGGATTCATTTTTATTTTTGGAGTTTGTGGAGTACTGATCCTAGGCCAGATTGTGTTCTGAAACAGGCTGAGACCCTAAAACAGCATGTCATCTTGGGTCCTGTGGACATGAGATCTTTCTGAAAGGCCTCCCTAAGGAGTGCTCCATCATTGTCAGGGCCTTGGAAGCACCATGCTGGGACCAGTGGAGGGGCAGTTCTTTGGCCAGAGACCATCAGTAACCTAAAATCACCCTTGATTTCTGGAGGCCTTACTGTCCTCCTGGCCTTCCTCCCTCTGACCTATTTCTCATGGCTGCCTCAGAGAAGTTCCTCTCTAGATCAAGACAGACCTGGGGAATCAGGCAGGGGAAACTGAGGCAAGCTATGAGCTGTGCTCTCCAACCTCTTTCTCCTCATTCCTCAGCATTACCAGGAGATGAAAAAGAGGCAAGTTGGGAGGAGAGTGTCTTTAAAGTTAAGATGAAGATGGACTTATTGCCCCTCATCTCTGAGTTCCATAATCCACTTGTAAGATCTGTAAGCCTTCTTCAGCTAAATATCTTTTTTAGGCCTTATTTTGGCAGTCTTTGTTAGGAACTATAAACTACTTCGTAATGTCATATCTCAGATTCTAACCACTGCATTTTGTCTTGTCTATGTTTGCTGTTCCCTTGATGTTAATTCATTTCTTCTCTTGTTGTCTGCTTTTGGTAGAGGACAGACCTTCTTCATGGGGAGAACCCAATACATAAATAATCCAAGTGTTGGAGATGTGAGACAAGGCATATGGCTGATGGGGCTCAGGGAATGACAAGTTGACAAAAGACCCCCAAGAAGAAAGAGTAATGCAAATCCAGAAAAGAGATGAAAGCTTTGAAGTTTCCTTTTTCTAAACAGCCTTATTAAGATATAATTCATACAGCATACAATTGTCCTGTTCCAAGTGCACAATTCAGCAGCTTTTACTATAATCCCAGAGTTGTGTACCAACACACTTTTAGCACATTTTCATTATCCTCCCAAAGAAATCCTGCCCTCCTTAGTTATCATTCCCCAACGCTTCCAACCCCCCCACCCCCAGCCCTAGGCAACAACTAATTAACTTTCTCTGTGAGATTTCTTAAGCCAACAGCAAACTCAGCCCAGGATTCCATGAATTTATAGAATGCTTTAGTGACTATGGAGTGTTTTCCCATAGGCAACCTCGGTGTTATCCTTTCATCAACTCTTTCAAGTAAGCAGGGCAGGTAGTTTTATCTTGCATTTTTCGGATCAGAAAACTGGGGTGTCTGAATGACAACATTCCAGTTCCCTAAAGGAATGAAGTGACACATCCCTTCACATCCATGGAAGAAAAATAAAGAGGAGTTTGGGAGTCATATTTCCTTCACTACTCCTTATCATTTGGGAAAATAAAGGCAGAAGACAAGGTGAAGAAGCAGAAGGAAGGGCTGAAGCTGCATCTGGAGAAATTGAGGTGAAGCATCTGTTAGAATGCTTTAATTAAGATTTATGACTTGCTGGAATGCATCTCCAAAGGTAGCTGCAAGATCTCCTTTTCTTGGGATTAAAGAAGGAGGAGGAGGAGGAGGAGGAGGAGGAAGAAGAGGAGGAGGAGGGATAGGGAGGAGGAGGCGGAGGAGAAGAAGAAGGATAAGAGGAGGGAGAAGAAACACCAGTGGAGTTCTTGGGTAGGATTTATTTTAGGGAGTAGTTGTATTAGGAGGCAGGAGGATGGATTAGGTGCTGTCCACAGTCTCCCAGTGCTAGGATACCATGAAGGCAGGTGGCAGACACATGCCAGCCAAGCTGATAGGGAGTTATTCATAGCCCCTACAAAGAGGAGATCCTGTTTATTTTTGGTCCTTCTGTCTGTAAAGTGAGATGTACTATCCTCCCTCAGCCGAAGACAAAGTCCTCTAGGAGGCATTGTAGAAACCTCAGAGTAAAGGCCAATGCAGAATCCCTGCCCTTCATTTCAACTTCCATTTACATGGAAGTGTGTTCTTGTTATCTACTTCTGTAAAACAAATGACCTTGCAACTATGGCTTAAAACAGTAATTCAACAGTATAATTCACAGTTCTGTATATACACGGGGCTCTGGTGGGTTGCTTGTAATCTTTCATGAAGTTATAGTCAGGTACTGGCTGGGTGGGCTGCAATTATGTGGAGGTTTTAGTGAGCTAGGTATCCAAAATGGTGCCCTTGTATCATTGGCGATTAATGGTGGTTATTGTCTGGGAGCTCAGCTGGGGCTGTCAAATGGATTGTCCTCATATGGCTTATGTTATGTGGGCTTTTTACAGCAGAGTGGCTATGTTGTCTGAAGTGTCCAGGTTGGTTTCACTCTCAAGTCTTTTATGGGGACAGTTAGAAAGCTAGGTCATCTGGGGTCCTGGTCTCTTCAGTATGGTAAGCATAATGTCAGCGAAAGGCTCCAAGAGATGGAGGTAGGAGCAATTAGTCTTTTTAAAGGTCATATCTGAACTGATGTAGTATCACTTCTGCTATTCTCTGTGGGTCAAAAGTGTCACTGCTAACCTTGGATTCAAGGAGAGAGAAATTACCACCACCTTTTAATGGGAAGAGTGACAAAGAATTTGTGACCATCCTTAATCTGTCATTGATATACTAAGGATTCCCATGAGAAAAATGCATAAAACTTCAAAACAAAAATATACAAAAGTATGCACTTTAATAAAGCTATAGACATATGAATCTAGGTGGTATAGATTAAAACTGGAAAGGACTGGGAAGGTTAAAGCAACTGGAATTAAGTGAACTACATCTTGCAATAATTCATGAGTTAATCCATTTATTTAATAGTCATTTACTGAGCCCATAGCTTATGTCAAGCACTCATACTACCAAAATAAATATGACATGGTGCTTGCCTTCTAGACTTCTACCCAAAGTCTGGTAGTCCATGCATTAGGTGACCTCTTAAATCCGAAAAGTAGTTTCTTGTGTATATATCACTCTCAGCACAAGGTATTATAATTTATATCCAAAGACCACATTGAAACAATGCTGTAAAGACATAATGATGTTGCTTAGGCCTCCTGATTTAGTATGCTATCAGGCAAAAAAGGGAAATATTTATCATTACTAATAAAAATAGATGGAAGATATGAGGGAGAGTGGCCAAATTAAATAGGTTTCTCTGGAGAGACTCCTTCTGGTGGGTAGATGTGCCTTCATAGAACATTATTTGGGAGAAATGGTGTATGTTTTGGACCCTTGGGTTCAGCTGAAGTTGTTCAGAGGCCTTGAGAAAACAGTGGCTATAACTCAAGCTGCTGGTCAGAATTTTTTTGACAGATCTAAAAGAATTCCCAGTGGGAATCTGAGAAGAAACATGCCTGTTTAAGAAACATTGCCTCACTAGTGCTCAGGGTGCATATCCCAGTGTTATTTTAAAGAGAAGGCACACTGCTGAGTAAAAGAGAAGAACCAGGGAGGTAAGCCATGACAGAAGCAACCAAAGTAGAGACGAGCAGGACAAGCATGCCTGAGGCAGAGAAAATGAAGAGAAGGGGTTGCAGATTATTTACCCTGGCTTGGACTGGCCATGGTTAATCATTAAAGATGATTTGATCAGAGAGTTAGTTGGTTAAAATATTAGCATTTTTGGCTAATTTGGCCATTTAAAAAATTGAGTTGACTGGTTTCAGCAGGAAGATCTAGATGCTAAATCACACTGAGCCACATGGAAAAGCCTATAGAGAAAAGATGGCCCTTAAACAACTGGTAGAAAAATGAGGACAAGAGATGAAGCCCTGCTTTTCTTAGCTTGCCTTGGGTCTTGGGCTAGAGTCATATTGAAGGTCAGGGAGAAATGTTCTATTGGAAGGACAGGATTTATAAGGAAAGGGATGCATCATCCCTTCCTGCTCTCATTCACCTTTTATATCACCTCCAATGTACCTTCCTAAAACATTGTTTCATTATACCTCCCTCTTGCTTAATGGCCTCCAGCAATTCTTTCCTTTTTAAAAAATACTTATTTATTCGAGAGTGAGAGAAAAAGAAAGAAAGAGAGAAAGTGTGTGTGTGCATGAGGTAGGAGGGGCTGAGGGAGAGAGAACCTCAAGCAGACTCCCCACTGAACATGGAGCCCAGCCTAGGGCTGGATCTTACAACCCGTTCAATTCATGACCTGAATTGAAACCAAGAGTCGAGTGCCTCACTGACGGAGACACCCAGATGCCCCTCCAGTCATTCTTGCTTGTAGGAGCAAACATACTCCTTAGTTGTGTATCCTGGCCTATCAAGCTGGTCCAAATTCAATTTTCAGATGTGCTGGCAACCAACACCAGCAAAGTGATTCTTTGATTCCATACCCAACTGTCTGGGTAGTTTCTCACCACCTGAAACATGCTCTGTCTCCTTTTCTTCTGATTTCAGTCATTCTTCAAAGTCTTCCTGAACAATGAAATTTCCTAGATCACTCAAAATGATTCCCCTTTCTTCTGGTTCCTCTGTTAAATTGTTTAGGAATTCACTTATTCATTTGTTCATTTATTTGCTGAATTAATATTCACCTGCTCAACATATTTATTAAGCATCTATGAATTGCTAAGCAATAGGCATATTGATTTAAGACACATTCCCCACCCTCAAGGAGTTTGAATGCGAAAGGAAGAATTCTCAATTTGTATAGTACCCACTCAGAAGCAGTATTCTTGGCTAGTTGTACTCTTTGTGAGTTTTTCTGGGTCTTGTTTTTTAATCTGTAAAATATTTTCCTTAAAGGCAGAGGACCTGTCCTATGGTGGTTTTTATCTCTCAAAGACCCATGAATATATTAAACTCCCTAAAGACATAATGAATTTGGGAATAATTGAGAGCAGTGGTCTGGTAGCAACACATGGTGTGAGTCTGGGAAATGGATTGACATAGGAGATTTGATGATCCCCAAAGGAAACAAATCACTTCATGTGATTACTGGTGCTTAAAATTAGAGAAAGATCCCTACTTTCCCTGTTTAAAATCAACATAGATCAAGGAGGAAAGCCTCTGATAATCTTTAATTTGTGTATTCTCACCACATCCCCAAAGTTCCAGGAACACGAGGACCTTCTTCTGGAAACAAAAGGAAAGTCACTGGGGCTAAGTGGTCAAGCCTGTTGATAGCCTGTTTGTTGTGGGTCCAGTCTTGAGTGAGGGCGCCCAGGCTGCACTCCTCTTAGGAAGAGTCCAGGAGAGACAACAAAGTTAAGTTTGTAGAGTTGTAATGACCAAGGCTCCATTCTGAGATTCCAGATTGTTGCTGGTGGGGTCCAGAGACCCCACCTTGCCTGTCCCTCTCCGTCTGGCTTGGTTTTTTAATGTAAGCTCACTCAAACAGGGTGCATGGTCTGGAGCAGACATGGCTCATTTGGAAAACACAGTGAACTAAGAGTTAAGAAAGGGAGTTCTAACCTTGGACTTGGCCTTAACGTAACGTGTGTTACCCAAAGCAATCACTTTTCCCCTAGGCCTTACATTTCCCATCTGAAAAATAAAGGAGCTGAAATAGTTCAGTTATTTTGTTTAACGTTCTTTTTTTTAGTAAAATTCTTTTATCAAACAAATCATAATGTAAAAGTTCAGAATGCAGAGCATATAGGAGCAGAGCTGAATTGCCTAATGACGCCAGAAAGGATTAAGTAGACCCCTCCCTTGCTCAAGAAATGCTCTGTTTTTATTACACCACCCCTCCTCACCCCCAGCACTTATTTTGAAAGCCTCTGGACCAGAAGGGTAGATTCTATATTTTTTACTGATCACAGTGCATAACCAAAACTAATTGTAAGAGATTCATACCTAATTTATACATATTGATAAATTGTGTGCCTTCATTTCAGTCAATCCTTGTGTTAGCTATTAATAAAGTTCTTTTTCATTTTTTAAGAACAAAATAAACATAGCGGGGATGTTCAACATTTTCTTCCCACATCCTAACTGATTGCCTTGCTCAATTCCTCAAGTGCCTACACTGCAATTTGGAGACCACTGGTCTTCAGGGATCCTCAGGTTCTT
This sequence comes from Martes martes, assembly GCF_963455335.1. Taxonomy (NCBI): domain Eukaryota; kingdom Metazoa; phylum Chordata; class Mammalia; order Carnivora; family Mustelidae; genus Martes; species Martes martes. The sequence continues at coordinate 169,249,283 of NC_137890.1, read as the reverse complement.
TGCAGCCCCTGCTATTCTAGAATTCTGTGCCTGGAATAGAGAAATAGTGCTAGTAATTCCAAGCCCTGTTTATTGTTCATAGAAGAAGCAATTTTCTGGGTGCTTGGGAGATTGAAATCATAGGGACCATGGTAGGGGGAGGAAACATACTCCACTAAAAACTCAAGACTCGGGGTGCCTGGGTGGCTCAGTGGGTTGGAGCATCTGTCTTCGGCTTGGGTCATGGTCCCAGGGTCTGGGATCACGCCCCGCGTTGGGCTCCCTGCTCGGTGGGGAGCCTGCTTCCCCTGCTCTCTCTCTGCCTACCTCTCTGCCTACTTGTGATCTCCGTCTGTCAATTAAATAAATCAATCTTAAAAAAAAAAAAACAAAAAACCCTCAAGACTCTGTCCTATGTCCCTATTGGCCAGACCCACTCCTCTGGCTCAGACATCTGCCCGGGACTCTCCCCTGCTCTCACCTGCAAAGTCTCTACAGCTTCCTGGTCAAATTTCCTAGCACATGTCTGACATGTGCCTCTTCTCAAGTAATGGACCAGTAGCCCTAATCCAGGCTGTGCCAGGAGATTTTCTTTACAATCTGCTTAGGCACAAAGAACAGCAGCTTGAAAACGCTCTCCACTACTGTTTAAGAAGTGTTTTGTGAGAAACAGGGAGCTGAGGGGGTTGTGTGGGATACCCTCTCCTTTCTCCCCATGCAGTGGCTGAGCGGCCGTTCTATTCCTGGAAGAGAAAGGGAGTTTGGGGAATTGCTGGGCCACTTTCTTGGGAGGACTATGGGGCTCAAGAGAGGCAGCCAAGCCCAGTTCCCGGTCCCCATCCACTCATAACTCATTTGAGAGATATGCAAAGCTGGCAGAACTGCCAAAGCTTCCTGCCAAGGCAGGCTTCCCTCCAAGTGGGCTTCTATATTTATGTGAAACAGAAATAAAATGCAGCACTAAAAGGCAACAGACACATTAGCCCACAACCCCCCACAAGTACCTGTTTAATGAAAGGCAAGACCGTGGGGAAGAAATAGTCAGGGGGGGTCACTCAGGGCAGAAGGATGGCTTGGGGCCCTCAGGGGCCTTGACCTAGGGGGCCGCCAGAAAGATGTCCTCAGACAAAGGCCAGACAAGTCTTAATGTTCCTTTATGGGCCTTCATAGGGCTAACCCTGTATTCATTTTCTAGACCTGTCAAAACAAAGCCCCACAGGCGAGGTGGCTTAAGACAACAGACATTTACTCTTTCACAGTTTTGAGGCTGGAAGTCTGAAATCAGTTGTTGACAGAGCTATGTGCTCTCTGAATGCAGTAGCAGGGGATCCTTCCTTGCCTCTTCCAACTTCTGGAGCTTGCCGACATCCTTGGTGTTTCTTGACTTGTAGATATAGCACTCCAGCCCTGGCCCTGGCCTTCTCATGGCCTTTACCTTTATGTGTCTGTGTCTTTTTTCTCCAAAATTTTCTCTTATAAGGACACCAGTCATATTGGATGTAAGGCTCACCCTAATTCAATATGACCTCATCTTAACAATTACATCTACAAAGATTCTATTTCCAAATAAAGCCACAGTCACAGGTTCTGGGTGGGCCCAGATTTTTTGGAAGGGGAGAACACTATTTAATCTGGTGGAGACCCTAAATGTACCTGGGAACATGGAGGCCAGAGAAAAACATTTTGCTTTGTTCTCTTAACTTCAGAATATTACACCCATTCTTCAGCTTAACAGAGTTCTTAGGCAAGTGGGAAGCTTGGTGGCCTTGAAGTCCCTCTGTTTAAGCTCTTCACACTGGAAGATCGCCCAGAAGTACAAAGTACAAGGTTTAATCCCTCTTGCAATAGACCCTGGGCAAACAGAGACTTCATCACTTCTTAAAGGTCTCCGCGAAAAGGTATTCACAACACACATCCTTAGTGGAGAGGAAAAAGTCTAAATTCCAAATTCCATTGATCAAATGAAAACTCTGTCTGATCTGTGTAGACCCAGGAGGATACAGGGACATCTATTCTGAATCTACCTTTGGAGGTAAACTCTCAAGCTCAGACCAATGACTTCCCCTCATTCCCTTTTTAAAGAGAATTTTGACTTGCTTGGTATATACATTCTTACATTCTATAGCTTTCTGCCTCTCCCTCCTTACCCTCTCTTTTCCCTCTTAATTATACTTCTTCTGTCAGTTGTTTTTCCTTAAATTTTTGTTTCTAAAACTTAAAAACAAAACAAAAAAACTTTTTTTTAATTGCTTCTTTCTAGTGCTTCTCTTGGCCAATCTGTTGATTTTCTGGTTGAGGGGATCTCAGCTTCTCTCAGGCCCTTGACCCACACACTCCTTGGTAGTCTAGATAGCCCCCTTGGTTCATGCAGATGGGGCTAAAGATGAGAGATTGGAGATCTGAAGCAAGAGGACATGGAGGGAAAAACCACACCTCAAGAGACAGCAGTGGGAAATGCCAGGAAGTTCAAGCACAGGGACCATCTAAAAGAAATAGCAGAAAAAGTGGGAGTGAAAATGGAAAGAACCATCAAAACCCAAGCAGACAGATTTGAGCTGCATGTAGTAAAAGGGCAGAGAAGATAATCCAGGAAAATGTAGGAAAAACTGTAAAGAAAGATAATCAGGGCACAGAATGAGGCCAGATGAGCAGGAGCAGAGATTGGAAAGGAGTAGAGAGTTAGCTGGGGACTGATAGTTGGTTAAGTCTGATATTCACAGTGTCAGATTCCTTAAAGTCCTGCTGTGTAAGTCCTGAAAAATTCTCATAATCTGGTCTATTAAACCCTTGGCTCTTAGGCCCATGTAGCTAGAATGCGGAACATTAATTCTCCTACCTTTTAAGTTTTCCAAAGGACAACACTCAGGCCAGGGGGGTCTTCCTGTCTCCCTCAGGCCCCTAGAAAATGATAGATGTTTCCACACTGTCTAGACAACAGCTGGTAGCGTTCTCCAGAAAATGGTAGACTTCCCCACACTGTCTAAAATAGTCAGAGGGATTCTCAGAAAATGATAGACTTCACTATATTGTCTAGAATAGAGCTGGAGGGGTTCCTCAGGAAGCGTGGCTGACCTAGAGTCCACAGTGATAAGAACAATATTTTGAAGATCATGTTTTTCTGCTGGAATATGCTTTCCCTTTTCCAGCACCCCAGCTTCTCCTTTCCAGGGATCCACAGACCCACCCTCCTTCACGTCTCCAAAACTCTGGACTTCCCTCTCACTCTTTGTTCAGATCAAGTGTCTCTCCTTAAACACTGAGCAGAAAATACTTGCTAGCTATTATCAACTCTCCAGCTGTGCCCAGCCCATTTAGTCAATAGGTAATGATAATTCACCTAAGAACTCCCAGAGCTTTAACCAAGTAAATAGATCTAAGCAAACCCAGCCAAGAGTCAGCTGGTGAGGGAGAAAAATTTAGGCCAAACCACTCAGGCCTGACAGTGTGTTATCAAAATTATTTTTGAAAATTCCTTAGAAAGATAACATTTTGCAGTCCAGTTATGTCAAGTGTTTCAGCAGAAACAGAGGTCTGGTCCAATGCTAAATAAAAGCTGATCTATAGAGCTAAGTGAATATGTAGTGTTGGTCTGTGTTTGGGATCATATTGAGCAAAAAAACATCCTAGTCAGATAACAGTTTCAAAGTCAAGCAGTTCTGAGCTGTCTTAAGGAAACATGGATTCCGAATTCATACTTCATTCTTCCCAAGCTGCAGCTTTATGAGTCCAATGAGGGGCAGTTATATCTCTCTTCTTCTTTACTGAGGACACATGCCAGAATGTATGCAAGTTAAGATGAGCTTGAAGGACTCAATTCCTTCAATGTGAGCTTCTTGGTGAGTATGTGGTAGGGAGAAAGTGTTATGCCTTCTTCCTGAGCACCACTGGAAAAGACAGGGCTAGCTTAGCATTCGGTGGACCAGCGTCTTCTCTCCGCTCTCTCCTTCTCCATGGAAGCACACATGGTGGTGAATGATCCTGGAAATTAAAAAAAAAAATTCCCACTTTGTGGTTTTGAATTTTTTTTTTTTTTCATCGAACTGAATTTTAGGCAAATGAGAGCTTCCAAAAGTGCTTCAGTAATTTCTGATAGGAACCCAGCCTCTCAGCCGAGACCACCCCCCCCCCCCCCGGCAGAGAAAGGGGTTGGGGACAGAGAATGGGGCAGCAGAGGGGAAGGTGAGAGCTGCAGCTGGGCAAACAGAGCCTGCATTGTTCCCCTCGCAGTATCGGGGCTGCAGTCTGGGACCCGTGCCTCCCTTAGAACGCAGCCAACAGGCACATGGCGCCTCGCTGCTCTGTTTACACAGGTGTCTTCCCTCCCCAGGGAAGCTGAGACTTTGCAAACATATGTGACCACATGCTTCCATAAGATGGATGCTCACATCTGCATGCTGCCGAGGGGAGAAACTGAGGCCCAGAGTGGGGAAGGAAGGCTTTTGGGGCCCAGCAAACCAATGATGGAAGCCGGAAGAGCAGGCAGGTGTTCTGACTCCCCACTGGCTTCTCTGGTTACTAGGCCGCCTTTGTCTTGTCAGCCCTGCTCCTGACAGGGATAAAGCCTTTGGGCTTTTCACTTCGGATTGCAGCAGCGTTTCCATCTACCACTCCAAGCTGAAGCTGAAGCTCTCCGACTGTTTGGGGGGGGGGCTGGGCCAGTGACCCCCAGCCACACCTGTTAGTGAAGCCCTGCAGCAGAGTGGCAGGGGAGGAGGGGGCTCTGGAGCTTGGAAAACACTGTCACATGCCGAAGAAATATCCCCTGGCCCTACTAATCACCACTCCACTCATACTATTCCCCTCTCCCTGACCCTAACATCTCCTGGAAAACGAACTCCAAAGAAAGTCAAAGGAGAAACCCAGTCAATTCATGTATTTGTCTGTTGTTTTTCTTTCTTTTTAAAAATATTTTATTTATTTGTTTGAGAGAGAGAGAGAAAGAGAGGGTGCAGGTAGAGGGGCACAAGGAGAGGGAGAGAGACAATCTCAAGCATACTCTGTGCTGAGTGCAAAGCCCCACGCGGGGCTCAATCTCACGCCCCTAAATCATGACCTAAACTAAAATCAAGAGTCAGATGCTTAACTGACTGGGTCCCCCAGGTACCCTTGTCTGTCATTTTTTTAATTGCCCATTTTCAAACCCTCAGCTTGAATGCCCCAGATTCTTCAGCAGATGAGTTGTAAGAAAATGTAAAGGGCAAAGGGGGAACCACAGAAGAAAAGAGATGAAAAAGACTCATCATATTTTTAAACATTTTTATTTAAATTCAGTTTAATTAACATATACTGTATTATTAGTTTTAGAGGTAGAGTTTAGTGCTTTATCAGTTGCATATTATACCCAGTGTTCATTCCCTCAAGTGCTCTTTTTAAGGCCCATCACCCAATTACCCCATCCCCCACTCCCCTCCCCTCCAGCAACCCTCAGTTTGTTCCCTAGAGATAAGAGTCTCTTGTGGTTTGTCTCCCTCTCTGTTTTTATCTTATTTTATTTTTCCTTCCCTTCCACTACGTTCTTCTGTTTTGTTTCTTAAATTCCACCATATGAAAAAAAAAATTCCACCATATGAGTGAAATCATATGGTATTTGTCTTTCTGTGATTGACTTATTTTGCTTAGCATACCCTCTAGTTCTATCCATGTCATTGCAAATGACAAGATTTCATTCTTTTTGATGGCCAAATAATATTCCACTATATATATTCCACTATAATATATTAATATATAATATAATAATATTCCTATATATATGTGTATGTGTATATACACACACACACACACACACACCACATTTTATTTAGCTATTCATCTGTCAGACTCATCACCTTTTATTTTATTTATTTTTTTTAAAGATTTTATTTATTTATTTGATAGAGATCACAAGTAGGCAGAGAGGCAGGCGGAGAGAGAGAGAGGAGGAAGCAAGCTCCCCGCAGAGCAGAGAGCCCGATGCGGGACTTGATCCCAGGACCCTGAGATCATGACCCGAGCTGAAGGCAGAGGCTTAACCCACTGAGCCACCCAGGCGCCCCACTCATCACCTTTTAAAAAAGTGTTCAGGTCAAACCATGGTATCTGGGAATGCTAACCTGGTGCTAATAGCATAAAAAGATACAAAGAAGTGATTACTATAGAAGTCAGGAGAGTGGTGACTTTCAGGGATGGGAGGAGGGTTAAGACTGAGATACGACACATGGAGAGGGTCTATTTCTTACCTCAGTGTTGGCTACAACACAGTGCACTTTGTAGTAACCCATTAGGTCATACATTTGCTTTGTGTGGTTTTCTGTACCTGTGCTTTCCTTTTTCATAAATGGGTTAAAATAATTTATCAGTTTCCTGGAGGCTGGACAGCTGGATCTTTTGGGATGTGAATTCCTGTCATGTGCCTCTTCCCAGTTGAGATAACCATGTCATTGTAGTAGTTCTTATGGGGGCACTAGTCTCTTGACCCAGACTTTGGTAGGGGGAAATCCTTTGAGGAGGGGTACAGTGGCATGGTAGAACAGAGAGGAAGCAAGGGTATCCCCCATCCCTTTGAATAGGAAAGTGACTCCAGTGAGTTTTCTTCTTTGTCTAAAGAGAATGGAAAGCCTTCAGAACATTCTCTGTCAGGTAGCTGACAGGTAACTTATCTGCATGAGGGAGCTCATAATCTTCTCTACCAGATCAAGGCTGGTGCCTGCCTTCCTCTCATGAATCCTTCTGGGGCTGTCTCTACCCACCTACCATTGGACAGAGACATGCCCTTCCTCTGTCTCTTAATGGACTAAGATGGTCATGGGGACTGCCTGAGATGCAACTCTGACTAACACTAATTCTAGGAACTAAGCCTTCCAAGTAAATGATCTGTTGGTCCTAGCAAGGCCATCAGAGGCACTCAAATATTATCCACTGTCTCCAAGTGCGTGCGTACAATTGTGTGCATGACTGTTTAGAATAAGACAGCAGGTTGCTAGGCAATGCATTTCCAGAAAGGAGAGTGTGAAGAAAAAAAAATAAATAAACAGATGACAGGGAGGAGATCCAACGCCTGCTAGAATAAGAGGTTTGGGTTTAGTTCATTTTGGTTTGATGGGAGTGTCATGGGGACGTCAGGGCTCGCTCAGATCCGGCATGAGTTTCCAATCTTGCCTTCCAACTCCTCACCCTCTGTCTTATGTGGTGGGGAAAGCTGAGATGAAATATGGCCCTCTGGAGGGCCATGCCTTTGTGAAAGGCTATTACAGCTGTAGCAAAACTTTTGTAATCTGCACCATATCCCATTACATCTCCAGGCTCTTTGGGTCCCTTCCCAGCCTCAAGGAAAATACACACACCCTTTTTCTTTATTTCTTTCCTTCTTTCTCTTTTGTTCTCTTCCTAGTTTCTACTCTCTAAAAGGTCAATCACAGTTGTTCTTTTCACATAGTTTTTTTCTCCAACCTTTGAGGCAAATTGGTTTGACATACATAGAAAGTCTGGGAGATACTCAATGCTTTAGGACTTGTCAGATCATTGAGGGAGATGCACAGAGCACTGGAGTGGGTCATAATGAGGCTTCTTGGAGCCTTCTTATCCTTGGATGATGGCTTGCTGCTTGCTGCCTCTCTTAACAATGATGAGAGTTAGCCCTCATTGAGCTCGGGAGTTGTCTGTCCCCGCTGAATATCTTCACACTTACTTTTGTGGGAACCAGTCTGGCTCTGTGGTGAAGGAAATGAGTTAGACGCAGACCACCTCAATTCTTTTCTGAACTCCACTACCTCCTAACTGTGCGACCTTAACAAATGTATTTAATGTCTTAATTTCCTCATCTGCAAAATAGAGGTACTACTATTTACCTTATAATGTGAGGTTCAAGGACATGACCCACATCAAGTGCTGTAGACAGTGCATGGCATGGTGGACACACCCAACAGGACTTCCTTCCGTTTTTTTTGAGGTATGTTCTGAATTCTTAGGTGACATGGCAGGCATTAGGAGGTAGACCCTTCTTCTCCAGATATGTAGGGGAACCAGGCTGGGTTCAGGGATGTGGTTGGAGAAAAATGGAAGTGAGTTCTGATTTGAGGCGTGTGGAAAAGGGGGAAGAGAAAGGAAGGACACAGAAGGCTTTTACGGTAGTTAAGATCTGAGGCTGCTCTAGGCATGAGGGGACAAGAGTCCCCTGTTTGTGTCAAGAAGAGACAGAATTGGTCAAATAGAACTGATGATTCCAAAAATTTGTATTTGTCACTGTCCATTATCCAGAGATATTCAAAATATTCATTAGCTAGGATGTTTGGCATGGAAGCTCTGGGATACAAAAGCCAAGGCCGTGAATCTATGAAGATCTGAGTTCCATTTGCTCCGTTGCTGTTATCTGGGGTTAATGGGGCTCATTTCTCAAACTTTCTGGGTCCTAGTTGAATCATTTATAGAGGGGGAATTGTGGCCATCTCATGGGGTTGTTATGAGAATTAAATAGAATAATGTGTCTCAATGTGTCCAGTGGAACACCTTGCCCATAGTAGCACTCAACATGCCTGTTGAGTGAATGATAGAAAGAATGAATGGTAAGCTTTCCATGGATGATATCACTCTTCACTTTTGAATTGATTTTCCCTTTCTTTGCTTCTCCTCTTTCCTTTCTTCCTATTTCCTTTTCCCCCCCTTCCTTACCTTTTAAATTCCCAGGATTGTAGACCCTGTATCTTGTCAGCTGTTTGCCTATCTTTACCTCACTCCTTAGTCAGTATCCTCAGCCCTGGAGGGCCATAAGAGGTCCTTGCACCTGGCCCATCTGTATAGAAAATATCATTATAAACGGATGATGAGGAAGAGGTTGCCCTGCCCCACACATGCCTCTCTGGACAGATTTCTAGGGGCAACTCTGACTCTTGGTACAATTTCTTTTCTTTTCTTTTTAATATTTTATTTATTCATTTGAGAGAGAGAGAGAGGGCAGAAGCAGAGGGGAGAGGGAGAGGGAGAAGTACGCTGAACAGGGAAGCAAACATGGGCTCGATCCCAGGACCCTGAAATTACAACCTGAGTAAAAGGCAGATGTTTCACCATCTGAGCCACCCAGGCACCTCTCTTGGGACAATTTCTTAACTTCTTTGCTAGTTATTGGCTGTGATGCACATATGATAGAAGGTGGAGAGAAATATGGTGAAGAAAAAGAGCCAGGAGAAGAGGAAAAATGGACTTATCCACTTGAGGTCATGTGGCACTTTAGAGAAAGAATGGAACTGAGCACAGAGTAACATCACATAATTTTTTTGATGGTAGCCAAGTCTCCATCCACCAAATCATACTTGTTTGACAACCTAAAGATGGAGAAGGCACCTGAGGGAAATAGAGGAAAGTAGGGCATAGTGTCCTATTGTACAATGTCAGAGAGATCATGGGAGGGAGGGATAGTGTCAGTCTTGTGCCATGGGATGCAACAAGGGAAAGGCTTTGTGCATCCAAGAAACATTCCCTAGAGGGTACCTATCATCTGCTCTTGTTGATCAATGTTCATGGAGTTGGGCTGTAAAGGGTAGGACACCATGCACAGATGTTTCAAAAAGCCCTTTCTTTTGGATTCGCAATGAAATATTTTTTTTTTCGTGAAGACCACAAATATACCCTACTCATCATATTTAATTGCAGTTCAAATAAAAATTTGAGAGTTGAGGAATCTCCAAGGCAGATGGATTGCTTCATGGCCATAAGATAGAGGGCCAGGAGAGCCTTACCAAGGTCATTTCCTTATTTTCCTATTTTCAGGAAGTATTATACAAATATGAGGCTAGAGCACCTATTCCTTTGAAGACAATGATTAGTCTTCAAACCAAATTTTGATTCCACTGAAAAGTTATCAGGGCAATCACTGCATAAAGTGCAACAAAACAGAGGTACTGTATCACCCAGGACAACAGGCGGTTCTTCATTTTATTCTACATTCAGGGCTAAATCTTTCAGGCAGAACCATGGGAGTAACAAGAGAAGTAATCTTTTACTCTGACACTTTATAACTTCTCTGGTAGCACTCCTGTTCCCCAAGTTGTTTGCAAGATATAATCTCTCTCTCTCTCTTTCTCTCTCTCTCTCACACACATGCACACACACACACACACAACCACATACACTCATACACAGATACTCTTCATGTTCAGCTAAAACTGATTGTCAACTGTTTATTGAGGTTTGGGAAACTTGGGGTAATAAATACATACAGTTGTGAAATAACATCCAAGTCCTTATTTTCTCAGTGATTTTCTGATGAAAGTGAAGCCCCTTATCCATGTTCCTGAGCTTTAGAAACACTTTCTAAACTACTTGACTTCCTCACATTTTTATCATTCTTCCTTTGTTAAGCCTTTGTTAATCTCTTTTCCAAGATCCTACACCTTCACCAATTTCGGATTCTGGATAAAGGTTTATTCTTCTAATCTGTCTCAGAATCCACTTTTTTGGCTCTCAGTTGAACCAATACTATTTTGGGCTGTTGCCTAGGATGCACCTGGTGTACTTCTGGGTTTAGTCTTAGGAAATCTTGGATCTATTCACTCTTTCCTTGCCCTCAACAACAAAGATGGATTAAGGAGGCAAGGGTTTGTGTTGGTTATGCCCTTTGCCTTTTGTCCACCTTTGGATCTCCCATCATGTTTTCCTCAACCCTCTCTTCCTGGACTGACCACTTTGGAAACTCAGAGCCAATGCTCTCTTCCCCTTGAACTTCCCATCTATTACCATTACGAGGAGTTCTCAGTCTTTCATGATTTCCCAAAGGCTGAATCTCTACCCTCCCATACCTTTGCTCAGCTGTAAATGTTCACGTTCTGGGTTTAAGTATTCTGGATATTGTCACATATCTTTACTGTCCTCCTTAGTGATCACACAACATATAGCTGCTTTTTCAGATCAGCTCCCCACTGGCCTTCATCACACAGAAAAGTTTTTAGTGTTTTGCATTTTGCTTTGGATGCAGGCCAGTCTGGCCCCTTGTCAGGAACCTCTCCCTGGGATCTCTCCTACACCAACAATTCCATTTTGAGGAGTAGCCTGTTTCTTCACCATAAACCCACATCCCCATCATCATTATCATCGTAACAACCACAATGGTGATTATGATGTTAATAATGATACCAGCTAATATTTGAGTGCTAACAATGTGTCAAACACTGTGCTGAGGGCTTTCTCTTACTATTCCATTTATCCCTCACAATGACCCGAAGAGACAGGTTTTATTATGAAGAAGGAAATTGAAGCTAACAGACATCAAGCGAGCTGCTTAGGGATGCCCAGCAAGTGGGAGAGACTCAGTATGAACACAGGCAGTTGTTCTCAGCCCACATTCTTTACCACCATGTAGGGACCCCCAGAGCACCACAGTCCTCTCACACTTGGACAGAGGGCAAACAGCCAGGGACATGGTGAAGAACCAGGGGCAGCTAAATGCTAGAAATGTTCATGGATTATTCATTAGTCTTTAAGGAAAAGCTAAGGAGACCCAGGATACAGATAGCAAGGTGGCAGAGAGCACCAATCTAACTTGACACAATCACTTTCTCTCCTGGGTCAATTGGCTTCTACCTGACCTTGGTGTTTGATGGAGTTTCTGTCACCAACACAGCTGTCTTCTGCTCTGAAGTACAAAGTCACCATTAGTAGTCCAGCATGCTGTGATTATGTTGGCTGCCCTCTTTAAGCAAGAAGGGAAGGATTCTTTCCACAATAGCAGCTTGGGGGTAAATGGTGAGAAGCTTCCTTCAGAACATGTTTGACATGCATAAGGTGGAAAGGAAGTCTTTGTTTAGTGGGGTTGGTTTGCAGGCTGAGCTAAGGGGCTGTGGTCAGAGGCTCTGACCCTGTGTGTGGTCATTCAGCTTTGCTCTGTTCTATAGCCACAGCCCATGCACTAAGTCCTGGCCAGAAGTCTTGTGATGCATATGGCACAGTAAGAGGGTCTCCATGGGGATGTGGGAACAAGGTGTGGTTAAATCGCTTCAGTTCCAAGTTCTTGACCAGAAGAACAGCTCAGAAGACACATCCGGAAGGCAGTGGAATAGTGTATAAATGAAACAGGGCAGCATCATTGTCCTGTTGGATATTTCAATTCAGGAGAACATTTCTTTGAAGAATGTCATCAGAGTATCAGTAGGCTCTAAATATGGTTGGTTCTACATTACAAAGGAAGTGGAATTGAGGTCCATGTAGATTAAATGACTAAGCTGTGCAGTAATATGAGACTTTTGAATTTTTTGAATTTCTTATCTTTAGACAGAACTCCATCTATTCCACAACAAATTCATAGACAGATGTCATTCCTATGCTGAATTATCTTTAAATGTTTGTCAAAACCATCTGACCATGAATGTGGGTCTGTTTCTGGACTCAATAGCCCACTGATCTATTTGTCTATCTTGGCACCAATGTTTTGTTTCCTTTATTATTGTTGCTTTATAATGAAGCTTAAAATAAGGTAGAAGTCCTCCAGCTTTGTTTTTTGCTTGTTTGTTTGTTTTTTGCTAAATTGTTTTGACTCTTCTAAGTCCTTTGTGTTTACATATGATATTTAGAATCAACTTGTCAATCTCTACAAAAGAGCCTGATTTAGTTTTGACTGTGAGGATACTGAATCCATAGATCACTTAAAAAAAAAAAAAGATTTTATTTATTTATTTGACAGAGAAAGAGAGGTCACAAGTAGGCAGAGAGGCAGGCAGAGAGAGGGGGAAGCAGGCTCCCTGCTGAGCAGAGAGCCCAATGCAGGGCTCTATCCCAGGACCCTGAGATCATGACCTGAACTGAAGGCAGAGGCTTGAACCCACTGAGCCACCCAGGCTCCCCTGTAGATCACTCTGGGTTTGATTAATTTCTCTGGACTTTTGACTGGTTTTTATACTATGGGTTATTGTCCTGGGATGGAGCTTCAGACTCCGTAGCACAAACACAGATGTATTCAGGTCAATTGTTTTCATGCTGATTTAAAGTTAAGAAGAGTAAGTATTTACACTGAATTTAGCCACCTGAAAGCAGAAATACTAGGGCTTCGCAGATAATAAGATCATTTACATGAAGAGGAACTTGGACTGTTGTGAGCATCCTGCATAAACCATATTTGTAAAACGCTTAATTCCCATAAGAAGCCCATGAGGTAGGCATTACCCGCTCTACTTTATGAATGGGGAAACTAAGGTATGAAAGGTTAAGCAGTTAGGTGGGGTCATATAAGAAATTGAGTGGTAAAGTTGACATTTAAACCCAAGATGGTCTAATTGTACCATGATATTTCCCTACCTCAACCATCTTTGCACTGTGTCCAGAATGCCCCAGGAGCCTGCCAGTCCCTTGGGGCCCACGAGAGCACGTAAGTGTTGAGTAAGGGGGCAAAAGGGATGGGCTGGCTCTCTGTGCTCCAGGCTCTGCTTCAACAAGCTTTTCTTTGACCTGTCTTATGAATTGAAGTTTTGCCTAAAAACATAAACACAGAAACAACACCAAAACAACAGTGGTGCCATTCAAGTAAATCTGAAAATCACTTCTTGCTGCCTTTCAAAATGAGGATTCCTCTCCTTTTCTTATGGATGAAGTTCCTGGAAGTTTTGGGGGTAGTGGTGAACCGTGTTAAAGCTGTCCGGGTTCCAGGACAGCATGCTGGGCCTGTTTTTCTAACAAAATTCCAACTGGGATTCTTCAGCCTGCAGGATCTGTTGTCTGGCTGGCTCACGGGGTCCCTCATTAACCTGAAAGCCACAGCTCCCCTCCTCCGGTGGCTGTTCAGATAGCCTGATCCCAGCCCAGGTCCACGAACACTGCTGTGGGTAAGATTGTTCTTCTCAGTGTCCACTGAAGCTCTGGACTCTTCCAGCCCTTGTGCCTCCTGAGCATTATGACCTTCCTGCTTTTCACAGGCTGCTAGGTCTCCTCCTTTCTCTGTTCTTCATCAGTCTCGCCCTTGGCAGCCATCCCAAGAAATTCAGCCTTTTTCATCTTCTCTCTCTCAGAAACTGGAAAGGGTTTTTTCTCCCCCCTTTCTGAATTCCTGATGCTCTTGTCTTTGCCAAAACCCCAAATCCCAGATCTGCCATGTGCCAACAAGTGCCGGGAGAGGTTGTTTGGATGAATTCAGAAATGACCTTGAACCTTTGCTCAACACTCAGATGACAGGTTCTCTCCTTCCCAACCACACCCCAACACACATGCTTCTTGTCGGATAAGGAAATGTTTTATTGCTTTTTTTCCTTTTTACTTTCTCTACCACCACATCTCATGAACACTTCCCACTTATCCCGTTCCTATTGGCTCTCTTCTGGAAAATTAATCAGAGAGCTAAAACCCCACAACAGAAAGGGGCCTTGGAAAGGTATTTCATCTGGATTTTCACTTCTACATAGCAGCTACCCTTGCATGGGTGAAGGACTCTCTCTCTTCTGTCTTCAGACTTATCAGTTCCCACACCTTCTCGCTTAGGCATCTCTGGGTTTTGCTCCTTGGGTCTTATTAATTTCATTCTTTAAAAAGTGGTACCTTTCTTCCACTCGGGGTTGTTTCATAGGGATCTAAGCAATGTAAAGGCATATTCATGATATATGCTATCATGACCTGGCCCAAAATGTTGAGCTTTTTAAAAGCAGATGTATATCTCCAAGTCCTTTTCTTGAGTCACCATGATGTCTGAGGAGTTAGATATGATCATGGGGTTTCATGGGTAAAGACTGGATGCTGTCTGTGGTGGTCCAGCTGTGCATGTAGTTGACCGACATGGAGGAATTTTTGGCTATGATCAGAGGCCAAGAGTAAACTTAACAAGTCTATGATGGTGCCTACCCAGATGCAAAATGCTTTCCAGGCTGGTAACCGATACCCTGGGGATTCAGTTATAAAACCAGCTGTTGTGGAACAATATGATTTATATTGATTGTTGGAGTGACTGATTTTGGCTTCAAGAGTACAGATTGGCTCTGTGCAGTAGCCAGTTGAGTAACTCTCTCCTGTGCTGAAGACAATTTTCCCAGGGTATAGGCACATGAAATTCCACACTCTCTTTTTCCAGGGACTGAACAGACAGAAGAGTCAAACCCTCTGTTTTCCTTGACTTGAGTATATTTTTGAAAATACCTCTTCTCCTTTCCTTTTTCCACCCTGTCCATCTACCTTTCCCCTTATTCCCCTGTCCCCCAACTGCTCTTTGTCCACATTTAAGGGAGAATTTCACAGCCTCAGTCCTTTAAAGAACAGGGGCCTCTCTATGACCAGAGCTCTGCAAGAACATGGCTTCCTACCTGTGGTCTGTCTCTTCTATCATCTGCTGCAAGATAGGAAGCATCCTGAAAAGCACACCACACCACAGACTTCTCAGGAGTTAGCCCAGGCTTGAGGTGGGGAGGGGAATGGGTGCACCAGAGGTGTCCATTGATTTGTCATTTCTTCAGGAAAAATGGGTTGGGAAGTTGGAGTCTTTGAGATAAGCAGAATTACCCTCACCACATGTGGTGAAAAGAAGCAGCACAAAATCACCCCACAGAGAGGGATCCTGGCCCTGAGTAGGAGAGAGGGGGAGTAATGCAGGTGGGGGCCTTTAAAGAGGTGAAGTTCTTTACCTAGAGAAGTTCAGAGAAGTTCAGAGATTGTCATGATTCCAGACAATGCTTTCATTTCCGATGTTACCCTCCAAGAAAAGAAGGTCTCGCGTACAAAGGAGGGGCATTGACATAATAAAATACTTGGCAGATGAAATTGTTTCTCTGGTGCTATTGTAATCTGCCAATGAGAAATATTTCAAAGAGGGGAGAATTGGAGCTATTTACCAGAGATAGCATCTTATGGCCTGATGACCCAGAGTGAGCACTTCTTTCCCTCTTCCTTTGAAGCTCCAAGGCCAGAGGCCCAGCTGAGACTCTGGTAGGTGAGGCCTGGGGGCAGACAAGCAGGCTTGGAAGAGGGAGGCCCTCTGCTGAGGGGATGAATGTGTTAGTTCCCTGACTCAGACATTGTGGATGCGTGGTTGGAGTAAAGAGTGGTTTTCCTTCTTGGGCTGTCACTTTCCTGTGTGAATGCTGCTTTGCTTTTCCTCATCTGTGCAGCCATTTCCCCTCAACCTCTGCTGGGTGTGGATAGAAAGCTTGGCACTGACTTGACAAAGTTTAGCTTTCTGTTTCTCAAGGCCTGACCCACACTCTGCAGCTTCCCAGGCTGTGTACAGGTGCCTTGTAAACTGACACAGGTGACCTGCTCTCACAGGGGCTGTGCGTGGAGGACAGGGTCCCACAGAACTTTCCTTCTAGAGTCACAGTGCTTGTCACTCTCTTGCCTAACTCCACTTTGACCACAGTAAGAATGGAGGTCTTTGCGATGAGCAGTGCCCCCTTCTCCCAAAAGTCCTGGTGGTAATTTTACTCTAAAGGATAATATTTGAAGGTTTTGTGCCATGTTCTTGATCTGTACCTCTGAGGATCTTGAGGCTGAGTGTGGGTCTACTTTACCAGGGTAAAAACCCGGGAACTATCTGTTGAATTGAATTTCTCCTGTGCTGGATGGGTGTTTTATTCTTGCTGGAGGCTCACGCTGCTTAGACCCAGATGGTATTGTAGATGAAAGAGAACGTCTCCACCACTTTCATTTTATATATAGGACACCAGGCATCTAGAAGGCTGGCAGCCTACACTCAATGGCACAAGTGGAATTAGCACTGGGGACTTTCCTCTCTTCACTGCCCTATGGCATGAAACCCTGATGTAATCACAGGTTGAGATAGAGAGTCAGGCTGTTGAGAAACCATCACTAGTGGGTCAGATTTCAATCAGACTCTTCTTGCTGGGGCTTTCTTCAGTAAGTGTCAACCAGTCATTCCAGGGAAGACAGAAAAACCTGGGGAAGGAGGGTCATTCTCACCTGGACATGGGACCACTTTGATGTGGGGTCTGCCTGCTATCACTTCTTGGGTGGCATTTTGAGTCCAGCACCCCCAGCCAGCTGCTGTAGCGTTCACAATGACTGTCATCTCCTGAATTCCCTTTGCTTTACAGCTCATGTGCGTTACCTGGGTGGCTCTCCACTTGTGAGTGGTTCCTTCCAGACCAGGGTTGGGGGGTGTCCAGTGTCTCCCTGGCTTCAGTGTCCACATGGCCTCTCTGGGGCCCCAACCTGGTTGTGTGCTGCCTTTTCTACTCATTTGATCCAGTTTCACAGTCAAATTCAAGGCTCAACTGATTTCTCAGGGGGCTTTTTGGGGAGAAGCAGAGCTTCAGGTGATGACCGCTCTCCTCTCAGTCACCAGACCAGTGGTTCTCACACTTAAGTGTGCAACCAAGTCCCTGGGGGATCTGTCTAAATAAAAAGTGCTAAGCCTCACCCCACAGACAGCACAATTCAGTAAGTGTAGGCTACACCCAGGAACCTGCAATTTTAAGAGATAGTAGATGATTTCAGTTATCCATGGAGGACTTTCAGAAACTCTATACACTGTGCCTTGAACTCTGCCTGCAGAAGCAGCAAAAGACGGCTTTTTGGTGCTTTGAGCACTTGGCACTCAGCAGTAAACCCTTGAGCTGGGACTTCATGGAAACTTCAACAGACTTGTGTCCCCTGAGCAAGCTTTCTTTTTCTGGAGAAGCAGGTATTATGGTGCATTAGCAAGAGCATGGGTCTTGGAACCATACTGCATTTGAATCCAGACTTTGCCACTTAGCAAGCAAGGTTCTAAATGTTTCTGTGCTTTGGCTTCTTCATCCGTAAAATGGGGATACTAACACTATCTATCCCAAAGAATCATTTTGAGAATTAATCCAGTTAATATTTACAGAATGCCTTCCCACCAACAGTGCAAGAGTGTTCCCCCTTCTCCACAACCTCGCCAACACTTGTTTCCTGTCTTATTAATTTTGGGCATTCTAGTATGAAGTGGTATGAAGTGGTATCTCATTGTTGTTTTGATTTGTATTTCCCTGATGACTAGTGATTTGAACATTTTTTTATGTGTCTGTTAGCCATTTGTATGTCTTCTTTGGAGAAGTGTCTGTTCATGTCTTCTGCCCTTTTCTTGACTGAGTTATTAGTTTTTTGAGTGTTGAGTTTGAGAAGTTCTTTATAGATCTTGGATATCAGCCCTTTATCTGTAATGTCATTTGAAAATGTCTTCTTCCATTCAGTGGGCTGCCTCTTAGTTTTGTTGACTGGTTCCTTTGCTGTGCAGAAGCTTTTTATCTTGATGAAGTCCCAAAGGTTCATTTTGGTTTTGTTTCCCTTGCCTCTGGAGTCATGTCTTGAAAGAAGTTACTGTAGCCAATGTCGAAGAGGTTACTGCATATGTTCTCCAGGATTTTGATGGATTCCTGTCTCACATTGAGGTCTTTCATTCATTTTGAGTTTATCTTTGTGTATGGTATAAGGGAATGGTTCAGCTTCGTTCTTTTACATGTAGCTGTCCAATTTTCCCAGCATCACTCATTGAAGAGACTTTCTTTTTTCCACTGGATATTTTTTCCTGATTTGTCAAAGATTATTTGACCGTAGAGTTGAGGAGTTTCTGGAGTCTGTATTCTGTTCCATTGGTCTGTGTGTCTGTTTTTGTGCCAATGTCATGCTGTCTTGGTGATTACAGCTTTGTAATATAGCTTGAAGTCAGGCAATGTGATGTCCCCAGGTTTGTTTTTCTTTTTCATCATTCCGTTGGTGGTTTGGGGTCTTTTCTGTTTTCACACAAATTTTAGGATTGCTTGTTCCAGCTCTGTGAAAAATGTCAATGGTATTTTGATGGGGATTGCATTGAAAGTGTAAATTTCTCTGGGCAGCATAGACATCTCAATGAGGTTGTGGAGAAGAGGAACTTCTTGCACCATTGCCGGTAATGCAAGATGTACAGCCACTCTGGAAAACAGTATGGGGTTTTCTCAAGACATTAAAAGTAGAACTACCCTATCACCCAGCGATTGCACTACTAGGTATTTACACGAAAGATACCGATGTAGTAAAAGGAAGGGGCACATGCATCCCAATATTCATAGCAACAATGTCCACAATAGCCAAACTGTGGAAGGAACTGAGATGCCCTTCAACAGATGAATGAATAAAGAAGAAGTGGTACATATATACAATGGGATATTACTCAGCCATCAGAAAAGATGAACACCGACCATTTGTGCTGGCATGGATAGAACTGAAGTGGATTATGTTAAGTGAAATAAGTCAAGCAGAGAAAGACAATTATCATACGGCTTTATTCATATGCAGAACATAAGGAATAGAACAGAGGACCACAGGGGAAGGGAGGGAAACCTGAATGGGAAGAAATCGGAGAGGGAGAGAAACCATGGGAGAACCAGGACTCCAGGAAACAAACTGAGGGTTACAGGCAGGAAGGGGTGGGAGGATGGGGTGACTGGGTGATGGATATTAAGGAGGGCAAGTGTTAGGATGAGCACTGGGTGTTATATGCAACTAATGAACCGTTGAACACTACAAGAACTTATGGTATACTCTATGTTGGCTAACTGAACATAATGAAAAAAAAATTACAGAATGCCTAGAACAATTCTTTTTGACTTTAAGTGTTATGTTAGAGTTTGACAAATCAAATAAATACCTCTAAAATCCCATGTTTTTAAAACACGTAATATAGTGATTATATTGCTATATGCTACTGCAGTCAAGAGAAGAAATGACTTGCTGAAGTCCACAGAGCAGGTCAGTAAGATGGTCAGCACTAAATATGGCTCTTTTCACTCCCAGATAAATTGTCTTTCTTTTCTCCAAACTGCCCATCTAACTCCTCTTCCTCCTTGTTATAATGAATAGCATTTCCTGTATAGCTGCCTGCATTGACAGCCAACAATGCAACATTCTCTTTCGGAATCCCTGTCTAGATCAGAAGACACATATTAACCTACTTTCTATTCTCCCTCCACCTTTACCCCAATTAGCAACTATCTCAAGTTAGTGCTGCCCCAACCCAGTTTGATCATTTCATTCTTCATCTGGTATCAATGGAGGAAGGCCAGGCAAAGGCTTGTGAGGTAGGGAGAGGCACGGAACATCAGTGGGTAGTGGGATTTGGAGTATGGGTCCTCTGCTCTTGGCACCTGCCTCATTTTATCCCCACCTGCTGCATCATTAACCTACTACCTTGTATGAATTTAGCAGAAGAGTCCCCAAGAACCTATGAGAAGCACATATGGCTTTTCCAGGTTACATTGTGGAGATCTTGAAGATACACAATATCCATGTCTGGAAGTCATTTGGCAACTTACTTCCTCAATCACTTGCTTCTTAATACTTACCTCAAGCAACGTATGTCAGAATGAGTTGGTGCTTGGGGCGAGAGAACCAAATAGTCTCCTAAGGAGAGAGGCAGGTGAGTTCACTCTCATCCTGTTTCATACTTGGCTCTCTTCCCTGTCCACCACTCCTGGCTTTGCTGCTGTGCTTAGACTAATCTGGGACTGAAAGCATTGACTTGAAGACAATAGAAGACATAAAGTAAATTAGGCAGCTTCTGTCTACCTTCCTTCCCCAAACATCCTCTGAATTTTCTACCATTCTTCTGGTTTCCTTTTTCAACTTTTTTTAATTTAACAAATAGGTTTCTACTATGCCAACTCTTCTTTTTGGTGCATTCCTTCTCACTCTCCCATTTCATTGATAAGTCTTTCTTAAAGAACCATTGGCATGGAGTAGACTGCCAAGGTTCTAATGAGACAGACTAATCTGGTCCTAGATCTTCTGAGGTTAATCTCAATAGGCAGTCCAGATGTGGATGAATGTAAAGGGAATGTGCAAATAATAGACTTTTAAAATGTCAAACCACAAATTCTGCAAGATTGGAAAGTTTTAATATACATAGAAGACTTAAGTCAAAACGACACAATGTCAACATTTGAAAATTGATATTATTTCTCTGATAGAATATATGTTTGCTAATATTGAAATGAGCCTATAGAGTAGAGAATCAGGGTAATTGTCCAGACAATGAGATCAAGGCAGGATGCTTTAAGTAATTACCCGCATCTCCCAAGTCTTTTTTTTTTTTTTTTCAAGACTTTATTTATTTGACAGACAGAGATCACAAGCAGGCAGAGAGGCAGGCAGAGAGAGGCGAGGGGAAGCAGGATCCCTGCTGAGCAGAGAGCCTGATGCAGGGCTGGACCCCAGGACTCTGAGATCATGACCTGAGTGGAAGGGAGAGGCTTAACTCACTGAGCCACCCAGGCGCCCCCAAGTCTCCAACATCTTAAACCCAAGAGCATTGGGAGGGACCATTCTATAAGCAGAGTCTTAACTATGAAAACAAACTTTGAACTTAAGATTCAAAAGATAAGATCAACAACAGGTGTTCTTTTTTTCTGTAGTAGGTGTGTTCTTGAGGAGTTGAGTGACAATATTTCTTTTTTCCCCCATTAATCTAATCACAGTCTAAATATAGGAGGGAAGCTGAGTATTTAAAGCAACCATGTAGTTGATCTCATTGTAAAGTTCTTTTGGAGTTTTTATTGTATGTTTTTAAAAGATTTATTTATTTATTATTGGAGAGAGACAGAATATGAACAGGAGGGGTAGAGGGAGAGGGAGAGAGAGTCTCTATCAGACACTGTGATGAGTGTGGAGACCAATGGGCTCAATCCCAAGACCCTGAGATCAAGACCTGAGGCCAAACCAAGAATCAGAGGCTTAACTTACTATGTCACCCTTTTAGAGTTTTAAAAATCACTTTTCTTTTCAGAGATCAGGTTTTTTTGGATTGTAATTTCTTAGAAGTAGAGACAGATCCAGTTGATGTATATTGCCTACAGATAAAGGATGTTAGTCACAGAGGCCATGCTTTGGGACTTTTGTACCTATTTTTACTTAGGAGGATGAGACCGTAGCTTTCTCTGGAAGCAGAGAGAGGGCTGATCTTTTACTTCTCCTTTCCCAGGCCGAGCAACCTTCACCTCTTTTTTTCAGTAGTTCCAATCCTTACCCCCAACGTCAAAGCAACTGATTATATTCTCTTACCCTACAGACCTTTCCCTAAGCATTATCATCTCTGTGCTAGAATATGCTGGTGTTTTGGGCTACAGGACTGAATATTCTCTTCAGGATGGAGGTAGGTGGTCAAATAACTCAGAAATCACAGGACTCTGTCTAAGGCTGTCCAAAATGATAGCGTAGCCACATGTAGCTATCGAATACTTGAAAGGTGGTGAAGGAAACCTAGGAATGAATTTTTAATTTAATTAAAAAACTGACATGCATTTCAGTTATTGGAGAACTTTTATGTATATTTCTCCCTCCACCTCAAGTATTTCTAAAAGATTTTAGCTTTTGAAATGAGATGCCCTCTAAGTGTAAAATACATATCAGATTTTGAAGATTAATAGGAAAAAGGAATGTAAAATATTGGATTAATAATTTCTGTATTGGTTACATACTAAAATGATAACATTTTGGATATATCGAGTGAAATAAAATATATTATTAAAATTAATTTCATCTATTTCTTTCTACTTTTTTATGTGGCTACTAGGATATTAAAAATTATAAATGTGGCTCATATTATGTTTCTATTGAGTAAAACTGATCTAAAGAATATCATTGCCTTACTTCATGACCACTCCCTGGGTCTCGTAAAATACCATCAGTTATCCCTATGACAGGGTTCAAGGTTTTATCCAATCCCTCTCAGGTGAAGAAAATGCATCAGCCTCTAGTTTTATTCTTTGAGTCACCTTCTGAATCTGCATTTGGATGACAATTACTTTGGCATCCTTGAGTTTTCTTGCATGCCTTACTGTTCTATGCAGTCCACATAGTTTATGCTTTTTAAAAAAATAGCAAGACTTTCTGAAAATACTTAAATTAGCAATACAGATTTAGAAAGAATATCTAAAATTATCACCTTGAGCTTCTTATTTCCTATGAGCAGAAGACCTGCTCAAATATATTCTGCTGTGCAGATGCCCCTCCAGACCACTGCTGGTCAGGACCCTCCTTGTTACTCCACATCAGAAGTGACTAGGGCCAAGAAACAGCCATGGACACTATGACAGATCATTACAAAAAGTCATACCAGCTGGTTATTAATGAAAACCAGATAATGAACCATGAACCACATCATTCAGAAGGTTGACTAGCTGGAACAGAGAATGCAAAGTTGAAGAGTGGCAGGAGCCTGGGTTAGAAGCACGGAAGGTGGGACACACATCCAAGCCTCTGCTCTGGATTGGCTGTGAGTAATTGGGCAAGTTATTGTCACACCCCCTTGCTCATCTATCAGATGAGAGGGTAGACACAGAAGGTCTCTAGTTCCTGCCTGCTCCTCTAGTCACATCTCAACCAGGCTAACCCCAGGCCCTGCCACTTCCAGCTGTGAGAACACCAAAGCACAGACACCTGGGGTTGAGAATGTCCATGGTGCAGGCCAGCAGGCTCATCCTGCAGAGGGTGAGAGGCAGAGTCAGGACAACCAGCAGGCTCTGTGGAACTGCTGTGATCTCTCCCCTCGTCAGCGATCTCCTTGTCAGGAGCTTGTGATCCCTCACACACAGCTTGGCTGAGTCAAGTTGCATGTACCCTTTAGAGCCATTTGGAAGCATCTATCAAACTA
Organism: Martes martes; assembly: GCF_963455335.1. Classification (NCBI taxonomy): domain Eukaryota; kingdom Metazoa; phylum Chordata; class Mammalia; order Carnivora; family Mustelidae; genus Martes; species Martes martes. The sequence goes on along the minus strand of NC_137890.1, from coordinate 169,225,768 downwards.
ACAGCCACAAGGCATACACTATTCTACTCTTACCACCGTGTGGGAGAGGACCTACTCTAGGACACAAAAAGTATCTTCTTGTTATTTCAATTTGCTGCTTTGTGATTATAAATGCCACTAAACTTCCCCTCTTCTGGTAATTGGAGACTTACATTTCATCTCACAGGAACTGACTGTTTGCATCTTTTGCCTTGTTTTCTTGAGTTGTATTTTTTTTTAATCTTATGATTTGTAAGAGCTTTTTACATTTAAATGTTAACACTTCCTTGTTACTTATTTGCCACCCTTTCTTGCAAATTTTTTTCCACTTCGTGACTTACCTTTCAATTCTGCGCATAAGTTACTTTTACTTATAGATGTTATTTAAATGGTCATGTATATTAATCTTAAAAAAAAACTTTTAATTTTTATACCTTTAAGGTGACTTCTCTATTCCCAGTCAGATAATTTCATATATAATAATTATCTATTTTGGGGTCACCTGGGTAGTGAGTCAGTTAAGCAGCCAACTCTGGATTTCAGCTCAGGTCATGATCCCAGGGTCCTGGGATGGAGCCCTGTGTCAGGCTCCTCACTCAGCATGGAGTCTGCTTAATATTCTTTCTCTCCTTCTCCCTCAGCCCCTCCTCCCATGTGTACTCTCTCTCTCTCTAAAGTCAATCAATCTATCTTAAAAAAAATCATTACCTATTTTTCTTTTGAATCTATAGCATATTTTGGTGTCTCATGTGAAGTAAGAAGCTACAATTCTTTTTGTCTGTATAATCAATTATTTCTCACACTGTTTACTAAACTATCCTACTCCTTCCAGTTTCCACACCCATTTAATCTAGTCCATTGTTAACATCATCAGAGAAAACTTCTCATCAGAAAGTTTGAACAGCACAATTATACGGTGTCAATCCATCTTGAATTATGTATGGTTGTTACCTTAGAAACTCTAGGATCTAGAGCAGGGTACACAGAAGAGGTAAGTAAGACATCATCTTGGGGATGGAGAGGACTTTTCCATGGTGACCAGATGTTTATCACTGCATGGGCAGATGGCCCAGGGAGTCTGCTTGTGGTTTGGGTTATTTTTTCCTGATTCAGATGCAGTTGCTTTTTTTCCGGGTGGGTAGTGTGGGGACCAAGACATTTCAGTGGGTGCACAATGTCCAGCAACGGGAGGGAAACCATTCTGTTGGTTCACAGGGTCAGCCATCCTCTTTACAGAGCAGGTTGCCAGCTGCTGCTGACTGAAGTAAAAGTCTTATTTCGGGCCACATGCTAACTGTCGGGCACAGCAGGCCTTCCTGAACTCTTCCTTCTCAAGGAGAGCTCAGAATGACATCTGGTCATGGAAAAAGAATTTCAAGTCATCTGGGTTCATCTTGTCTGAACCATTGAGGGTGTACCCTGTGTTCTTTTGAGGTTAGAATTTGCTTTAATTAAGGAAATAAATGAAATCCAACACACCCTGCTCACGCCACACATGTTCTGAGGGGCTCCAGGAAAACTCCAATGCTGTTAGGACAAAGAGTCAGCAGAGACTTCTCAGATAACTTGGTTAGTGTCAATTGGCCACCCTGCTGTTTCCTTCCCTGAGAATATCTACCCCTTTTCAGAGACTGTAAATTTTATGCTCAACATGTTCAAGTATGTTCATATCAGTCTGGAGTCCAGTTTGTGTGAAGTAACCTCCCTGCTGAGGGGAGCAGGAAACTGGGGATTACAGCAGTCGGGGGTGGTGGTGAAAGGATTCTAGACCACCAAGCTTCAAGTTCAGAAAATGCATATGACTTAGCCTGCTCTGTGCATATGTCCCCCTCTTGCCTCCACCCTCCCATTTGTAAGTGTCCCTCCCTTCCCTTCAGGCAGTTCAAAACTCTTCCCAAGTTAACACCAAACCAGAGAATGTTCCATTTGTCTTTCTCATGCTCACACCCAGCCTAACCCAACATTGTATGTGAAAATTTAAAGGAATTGTGTCTATTTTGCATAATGTCTTACAATTTTATTATTTTTTTCTGCATAAGCTCCTTGGCTATAGGGTTGACATAAAACCACCATATTCAAACACACTGCATAGTGCTCAGTTATGATGATCTTATAAATATATATATTTTTGGAAGTGTCTTAATTAAAACAAAAATAGAAAAGAGACCCATCTGTTTGAGTAAGTTTAGTTGCACGCTCATGTAAACTCAGAAAGATGATTTGGAAGACTTTCTCAAGTCCTGATGTTATCAGGATAAAGGAAGCTTTAGACACATTTGATGGTGAGGTCTGGAAGTGTTGGAAGGAGCTAAGGCTCTCCTGGGGAGGCCTTCATTCTCTGATCTATTCCCTCCTCCCATAGGACTTAAGAGCAGAAAATAAAAATTGTCTAGATTCATTGGGTAGTAAGTGATAAGTACCCAACTCAAAATAGTTTAGATAATTTAGGATATTTAATGGCCACTGGAACTGGAAAGTCGAGTAGTGCAACTGGTTTTGGGCACACAGGTCTATAGTTTCTCAACATTCTTTCTCTCTGCTATACCTTCCTCTGTGTTGGCTCCATTCTCAGGAAGATTTGATTTAAGAGAAGGCAAGGGTACCTTCCAGCAACATCACCTTATAGCTTAGAAAACCCCAAGCAGAAAGAGAATATGTCCCAGCCAAAGTCCTGGGGAGGGCTTTCAGGGTCCCACCCTGGCTCATGGGCCTCTTCTGAAATAATTAGTGGCCAGTGGGATATGTTTTTTTATTAGCCCAGACTCATCAGGGTATCCGACCCTAAAACCAGGGGTTAAGTGTAACCTTTCCCAAATTGCATGATAGCTCACCTAAAGCAAACTAGGCTGTTGTTCTCAGGAGAGGGGATGTAGCAGGCAGAACAATCAATGTCCCCTTCAACAGATGGCAGGTGGTCAGTGTGAGGAGAGTTCTCATTTGGATCTGGGATCACCCTTCATCACTGGATCATACAAATGATTCTGGGGTGGTATCAAAGATACTGGGATTCTAGAAGTAAATTGTCACAGGGGGATGTAAAGTGTCCAGAATTCAGTTCTTCTCTCTATAACTCTGTCCTTCTTCTGTCTATATCTGGGTTCCATCAATCCAACCCATTGTACTTCAGCATCCCCACGCAGCACATACTCAAGCCCAGTGGAATACAAATGAAGCATTTGGGGTTCATCTTCTGCCTCTTGGCCTGTCTGTCCACTCCAGTCTCCCCCAGGGAGCAGCACACATTCCATTCCATGAAGTTGCCATGTTTCCTAAAACACCATCTTACTCTGAATGCCCAGGTGTTGAACCATGGGAGAGACATGGTTGGCCCATTGCCTGGCTCCCTCTGTTTCGTGGGGTTACTCTGCCTCATATTCTTCACCATGCAAGTCAGGGTGCAATGGAGGACCACTGCACTGGAGATTTAGATATTTGGGTTCTGATCCTAGCTCAAAAATTAACTAGATGGGTGATTTTAGGACTGTCTGTGGGTCAGTTTCTTCCTCTCTATTTGGTTATATCTTCTTCAAACTAACCAGGCTAGAAGGTCCCTCCATGTTCTAATGCTCATCTAGTCTAAAAATCTACTACCCTAGCTTCAAGTTTTTCTTCTGAAAATTAGAGAAAATAAAGTTATTTCCTAAAATGATTCCCCAAAAGTAGACATAAAGAGAGAGGAAAGTTTGAAACCCAGATCCTCCACAGAGTAGGCACATGACTTAGGGCAAGTTATTAACATCTCTACGACTCACTTTCCTTGTCTTTAAAATGGGACTATGGGATGTCATGAGCATTAAATGGGTTAATGCTTTAAGAGCACCTAGAGAAAAGTTCACATTGGCTATTGGTGTTGTTATATACCATAATGCCTAAAATAATGGACATGGGTTGTGTTTTAGAAGTGCTTATCTGTCAAGTACTTGACAGTGACAGGAACTCATGTCTCAGTGATAGCAGGTCTCATTTTTGGTAGATCTAGTTATTATTTTTATCTAATTGTTATTGCCCTTGAAATATCTGGAGATGCTACCAGCCATCCTCTTAAAAATTCTGTATTCCTCCATTTTTTTCTATGGCTCTCACCACAAGACTGGCCCCCTGTATGGATATATGAGGCTTGTTCATGCCCTCCTCTATGTTGTGCATGTCTTACTTAACAACAGATGGGATCTAAACAGTGCTAAACCTATCATTGCTCTCCAGCATATAATCACACTTTCACTAGTACCACTAGGGACCGGATTTACTTCATAGCAGCCAAGGGGCTGCCCAATATGGGCTCATATTTAGCTTGTAGCTAAGAAAGTCCTGAGTTGTTTTCATATAAACCAGTGGAAATTTTTTTTTTTTTTTTTTTTTAGAATTCAAGTCCTCTGTCTTATGTAATCAATGTTACCTTCTGGGACAAATATAAAAAATCCTTCAAGCCCAGAATGAGGAAATCTTGACTCTAGGCATTTGATGTCAGTTACATACACTACATTTTATTAATTTATATTTTGAAAAGGAAGTGAGAAGGAGCAAGAGACACTGTGCATCAGGCCAGAGAAGAGTAGTTATGTTGTGATGTGATATTTTGTCCTGCTCACAGGATTGAGAGTCATTAAATAGCATCAACAAGGATTTTAGCTTGTGAAGCTGGGAGGCAGTCACTTTAGCACAATGATTTTCAAATCTTGGCTTAGGTCTTTCAGGATTTCTTGGTGTTTGTCCTTTGTTGTTGTTGTGTTTGTGGGAAATGAAAGCTGGCATTGAAAAGTCTTGGTAACCCCCTCCCAAACACCCAGCTCTAAGTCAATGAGTTTTCATCCAGACATACTGCTTTTACACAAATGGATCTTTGCTTCACAACTGCAACATAATATTCGTGTTTGGTAGGAACATGCCCAATACTGTGTCCCTGTGGCCAACTACATCAATTTGGAATGGAGTTTCTAACATCCAAAAAAGAGTGAGATATATCTCTGAGCTCAGATAGTGAACTGAAACATAGAGTCAAATACTGTTATTTATGGGCATATAAAAGCATACCTAAAGATTTGATTATTCAGTCCATTTATCTTCATCGTATCTAGTACAATATAATGAAAAATACAGATACATACACAGATAAATAGGTACATGTATATCAATGAATCTATGTTAAATTGTGATAAAATTCATTATCCCATATTGATGACATTCTTATATCCACCTGTAATTTATTAAAACACATGTATTGATCTGAGTTGGATTTTCTCAGAGAGTGCTACTGACTCACAGAGATCATCAATTATTATTTTTTTAAAGATTTTATTTATTTATTTGATAGAGAGAAGTCACAAGTAGGCAGAGAGGCAGGCAGAGAGAGAGGGGGAAGCAGGCTCCCTGCTGAGCGGAGAGCCCGATGCAGGGCTCGATCCCAGGACCCTGGGATCATGACCTGAGCTGAGGGCAGAAGCTTAACCCACTGAGCCACCCAGGCACCCCACATCAATTATTTTTATAAAGGCTTATCAAGTGCTTGTTTGATTTGTGGAAAATTAACTCAAAATATACATAGTTAGTGTCAAGCTTCTACATTTTGATATCTAGAATCAATTTTTATTTTATTTTTTTTAAAGATTTTATTTATTTATTTGACAGACAGAGATCACAATTAGGCAGAGAGTCAGGCAGAGAGAGAAGAAAGGAAGCAGGCTCCCTGCTGAGCAGAGAGCCCGATGTGGGGCTCGATCCCAGGACCCTGGGATCATGACCTGAGCTGAAGGCAGAGGCTTTAACCCCCTGAGCCACCCAGGCGCCCCCTCATCCACTTTTTAATAAAATGTTTTCTCCTATACCCTTTCTTTCGTACTTGTTTGCTTCTTCCTTCTCTGCTGTCTGTCCCAGGCAATGCAAGGTCATTGTCTCTCTCTCCACCCTCCAGTTCCAAACTTCCTCAGAAACTAGAAAAAGCAAAGACATGAAGCAAGTCATGGCTACATTGTATAGGACACACGGGGCCGGATTTAGATGAAGAAGCTTCCAATTTGACAGAATGGGTAAATGGGAGTGTGGAATTTAGGTAAGGTTTATATGAAGCTGGCATATTTTTCTCCTTATAATTTTCTCTGTCATTTCAATGATTATGATGTGGCCAATGATGTTGACAGTGCAGTAATAACATGAATATGAGCTAAAGTCTTTTGAGTGTTTACGAGGTGCCAGGGACTGCAGTAAGTACCACACATGGGTTATATTAATGCTCACAGCATCTGAAGTAGGTTACATTATGATTGGCTTTTCACAGACAAGATTGCTAATGTTCAGAAAGGCCAAGTAAAGAACTGAAGGTCAACCATTAAGGGCGGCTGGACTAGAATTGAAAATTAGGCAGATACACCCCAACACTCAAGATCTTCATTATTGTATTTGAGGCCCTCTGAGTGTTGGAACCTCTCTAGCTATCTTTTCCATCCACTGCTCCCCAGGAACATCCTGCTCATTTATACACCCAATCCTTTCCAACCCGTGTGGCTGAGGGCTTGAACCTGGGGTGCTCAGGCCCAAAGCATGGACTTTTAATGTGAAGGACAAAGAGACCAGGAAGTTGGTTTCTTCAGCCTTCAGGAAAGCCCACACCCTGTTCTCTAAAAACAATCAGCAGAAATGGGAGACAGAATATGTGAAAACAGAAGGGAGGACTTGGAGACTTGATGCTCCAGCCATTGGTCATTGCTCCATTTTGCTCCCCTCATTAATCCTCAAGCTCTCTCAAGCCCCAGTCTGCTTCCCATTGTACCCTCTCTCCACTAACACTGGTAGCCTTGATTTTTTCCCCCTGTCTCTTTAGTTTTCCCATTCCCACATGGCTGTTTGAGTAAGAGCAATTTCCAGTGACCATAAAGTAGTGAGAAAGTTCTGGTTAAGGATATTGCATCAGAATAGGTCTGGAGAGGAAACACACCGAAAGACTGAAGAAGCTTTAAATAAAGGGACTGGTTACAAATTGTGGGAAGTTTACACATACACACATATACACACATACACAAAAACATATACTCATCAGTGACACTTTGAACACTTAAAATGGGTTCATTTAGTTATATGTAAGTTATGTTCCCATAAAGTTGATTTAAAATTTAAAAATGGGGTTCTCTTATTAAGAAAGGAATTTCCAGTTGAAGAGATTTCTGACTAAAATCAGACCATTTCTGAATGTACAACATGGGATTTAAAAAATGTATTTGCTTGTATTTTGTATTATTTTTCTTCTGGAACTCTCCCTCTTTTCTCCAAATGTCTAAAGCAAAGAATATGTATTCCTCCTTCACCTATGCTGTGTGCTGCGGTGTTCTCATTTCGCTGGGCAACTCTTGCGGTCAGTCAGGGTATCAGGAAAGGAACACCCTGGCTTCATTCAGCCACTCACAAACATTAATGTAGCACCTGCTACGGGCCTGGCGCTCTGCTTGGTGCGAGGGAATCCAAGGTGCACGAGAGTCCCTGCAGATAAAATGCTCAGTTTGGAAAGAGACAGCCCTGTGAAACGCCATGCACTTAGTCATTGCAGGAAGCCTGATTAGAGGGGCCCAGAGGAGGTAGGAACTAACTCTCTGCTGAGGTTTATATTGACATCTTCACAGATCGGGGAAATCTGAGCTAGATCTCAAGGGTAAGAAGTCTTAGTGTGAGGAAGCATGGTGCTGGGGAGAGAACATTCCAGGCAGAGTGAACACATGGCTAGAAACCCAGTGCCTCGCCAAGAAAAGGGTGTCATGTATTTGCTCTATGGCATATGGCAGGGGAGGGGGGGGGTTAGTGCAAAGGTGCACTCCCATTGCATGGGACAAGGCCAAAGATTTGAGAATCACATTAGAAGTGGACGTGAAGTGAGTGGCTAATACGCAACCAGCACCCCCCTCCCCCAAACTCCCCAGGAAGGGCTCAACAGGAGCCATTGTCAAGGTCACTATTGTGTTGTTAATATTTAACAAAGGTGTTTGAAGCCCACTTCAGCTCCTGTGTAGGTTGAAGGAAGGATAAACCCTTTTCTCCATGCCTCTTGAGCAGAGAGGAGGGAAGCCCTTCTGGTCAGGTGCTGGCCACTGAATGGGAAGATCCTGCAGAGAACAATAATCATGTCTCGCGTGTCAGAGATGGCTGGATCCAGGTGCAGAAGATTTCAGGTTGCTGCATCCATTTATGCAGACTCCCTCGCCCCATACTTCTCACTGACTATTGTTTCCACAGGTTTAGGGCCCCTCAAAGCCACGTGTTTGTCCCTTCTCTGGAAAGGCAGATGGGGACCGTGAGTGAGGTGGGGACAGGAACAGGGAGTTCTTGTCTTTCTCCCTCTTCCCTGTGCTTCACTTATGTCCCCTCTTCCTTCCCACATAGGTGGCAGAATGTGAAGACCATGAACTCCATTGGGAGCCAGCAGGTTCCTCTGGGACTAGGGTCCCACGGAAATACAAGAAACCCCACCTGCTATCTCCAGCAGCGGGAAGTAGCCACAGAATGTCTCTTTCAGATATGCATGCTTGAAGAGAGAAGGTAGTTTTCTCATTTGCTGCAAACAGTCTGCAAGTTTTGCAGATGTTATTTGGGGGACAAAGTGACACCCCTTCCCCCATCCCCCCAAACTCTTCAGACATGGGAGGCCACTTTTCAGAAATAGAGTGTCTGGTTTCTGCAATAAATAAGCCCAGGGCCTGGAGGCCCTGTCCCCACCCTGTGTTGGAGGAAGATGAACGAGCACCTGGGCCTTGGAGGAGGGACTGGGAAAGCACACCTGTTGACTCTGTGTGTGTGTGTTATATTTTAAATTTTAGTTTTTATTTCAGTTAATGTTGGTTCACATACCATAATAAGAACTAATACAGAGAGATCCTTTGCACCCTTCACTCCATTTACCCCAGTAGTGCTACCTTGTGAAACCATAGTACAGTATTACAACCAGGATATTGACATTGGTATAGTCCCACCCTGAACATTTCCTTCCCCACAGGGACCCTCACATTGCACTTTGATGGCTGTACCCACTTCCCTCCATGCTATAGCACTCCAGCAACTGGAAACGACCCAGGTGTCCTTCTGCTGGTGAATGGTGAAATAAACTGGTTCACTTTTAAAGATATGAAACCTAGACCTACATGAAGAAGATCCCAAGGGCTCCAAGGCACCTGTAGGAAGTTGAAAGTCACTGCTTTCCAACCAGGGATTGGTCCTGTTCTAACCCTGAGTGCCACCAAATTGTGGAGGGCTACTGTCAGGAGCAGAGCAGATGGTGTGATCGGACAGTCAGGCTAGAGGTAGATATGGTGGCCTGTTTCCCATAACCTGGTCCACCTTCTGGCCACCTCTGCTTACTCCTTCGTGGTCTTCAAGAAAGACAGTTGGGCCTTCAGAGAAGTAGCCCTTGAGATGAATTAACATTTATCAATTGCTTGAATGATGCAGGTACCAACCAAGGATTTCATATGGGAATCTCTTTTAGTTCCCCACACCTCCTGTGAAATAGACATTATTATTATCTGTGGAGGCTCAGAGAAGTTAAGTTATTTACCCATGGACACACGGGTATTAAGTCAGGCTAGCTTTTGAATCCAGGGCTATTAAATCAAAGACCTGTACTCTTTCCATTTTATTGTGTGGTCTCCAATTATAACATCCCCACAGAAGAAAATCTGCTCACGTGCTGTAACATGCTGACTGTCAATGAGGAAAGAGAAAAGGATGTTTCTAAATTATGGGATTTTTGCTCTTTGGGGGCCACAATACAGCATCAACTGCCTGGGAAGGAAGGCTATGAGCCACAGAGTTTCTAATAGTGTATCAAGAGTCAAAGAGTGGGCAGAAAAGAAGTTCTCTTTGAAGTTCATGATTGTCAGAAACTTATCCAGCCTCAAGCCACACTTTGACTCTAAGAAATATTCCTACTTCTTCCTTCTTCTTGGCATATTTGGGCTGGTTCCTGGGCCCACATCTCTCACTCTTAACCGAAGACAGGGGGTCCAACGCAGGAGGCACACACACTTGGGCATACACCCAATGCCACTTGTGTGAGTTTTGGCAAGTTGTTTTATTGCTTAATTTCTGGGGATTGTATTATATTATGTTACATTATTTTATATTGTGTTATGTAACAATCTTCTTCATGGTATTATTCAGAAGATAGAGGAGATAACACAAGTGAGACTTCTAGCACTTTTCCTGGCATATTGCAAACACCTGTGGATGACACAGATACTGTCCGTGCAAGCTTATTGAACTCAGAGGCTCTGGTCTCTTCTGTCTTCTACTGTGCCACGGTCCTATTCTTTCTGAAACGTTACTTGCGGCCCATATTTTCCAGCAATTTTTTGTTAGAGGAATCAAGTCCATTAAACAAGCAACCAAGTTTCTTCTTCTTCTTTTTTTTAATCCCAAATCTCTTTTCAGCATGCTCTTCTGATTGTATGATTCCAGCTACCTCTATGCTCACATTTCTCCCCTACCTATAAGTGGGGAGAGGTAATGATGGGAAGGTTGGGGCATCTACTTATCTTTTGCTATGTTGCTGTGGGTAACTTGATTTCACTTTTTTGCACTTTCATATCCTTCATTGTAAAATGGAAATAATAAGGCCTCTCCCACCCACTTCCCAGAGTTATTATCATAAAAGTCCAATAAAACATACTGGGTAAAATATTTAGGCAACCTCAGAATGCTATAAGACTATAAGGCATTGTTATTCAAATATAGAGCTTCTTAGGAGCTTTAATTTGTAGCTCTGTGATCAGTTAAGTTTTGATGTGGAGCAAACAACCACAAATTCTCAGTGGCTTGCAACAATAAACATTTATTTCTCACACATCTGTGGAGCTCAGCTGATGCAGGCTGGGCTCACTCTTACATCTGGGGTAGGGGGGGGTGAGGGAGTTGGAGTTTGGCTGACCATGCTGGGCCTGGCTGAGTCACTTGGTTCCACATGTTTCTCATCCTCCTCCCAGGACTGGTGGATAGCCGAAGCATGTCTTTCTCAGGGTGATGGCAGGAGCATGAGAAAGCAAATGGAAACATGTACGGATTCCTGAAGCTTCAGCTTGGAATTGACATAGGATCGTTTCTATTGGCAAATAAGTCATGTGGCTGAACTCAGGGGTGGGATGAGGCACCACCCACTATGGGAGGATTTTTCAAAATTTCATGAGAAAGAGCACACATAGAAGGGAAGGGTGATAATTAGAGACATTAGTACAAATCTGCCACACTGTTTTTTGCCCAGTGCTCTGACAGGATTCTCTGGAGGCCCAGCAGAGGCTCAATCTTCTTGATAAGGATGTTGGGGAGACAGTTTATCATCTCCATCATGGCTGATTGTTTTAAGATCTTAGGGCAAAACTCTTCAGGATTAGGTCATGGAAAACCTATGACCATCATGAAGATTGGTCTCTACTTCTAGTCCTACCTATTGCTACATTGTATGAACTTTCTTTTTATTGTAGGAATATCTATCTATCATCTATCTATCTATCTATCTATCTATCTATCTATCTTTGTAAGAACATTCTTCTCTTTCCCAAGATTACTGCTTTCACAACAGTGGAAAAATATTTAATATTTTTCCCCTCTCCCATCCCAGGATTCCTTTAGATTTTTGTGAGTTCCCAAGGAACTGGAAGAACAATACATACAACATATGAATATAGGACTCTTGTCTGAGACCACCTCAACTGTCAGGTCACATTCAGTCCTACAAAAGTTTTCTTTAGGGCCAGTGTTGTTCCTGGGGATGCCAAATACCCATAACCAGATGACTGGAGCCACCCTTGGTTCCCAGCAATGAGAGTTTGCCTGGCAAGTTTGTGTGTAAATGACTCCAGAGAACTGAGTAAGATATCTCAGAAACCAGAATAGCCTCTTCAAAGGAAGATGAAGATGAGTGAGACACACACACACACACACACACACACACACACACAGAGAGAGAGAGAGAGAGAGAGAGAAGTAGGCTTCATGGGCCAGCTCCAGGGCTCCAGATGTTCCTTCAAAAGGAATCTCCCAAATTATCTGAGTCCAAGTTACACAATGAGTGAGAAAGAGAATTGTCTACAGCATCTTTGGTTGAGGCCACATGCATTTGTTGAAAGTAATTGTCAGGGAGAATTGAGGGGTGGAAGAGGTCATGCATACATATAAACACACATACACATGCATATGCCTACACAGTGAGCTCAGTGTTTTGTATTTTCAGATGCTTTTCTTCTTGTCCAAATCAAATCCAGGGTCTGCCATTTAGTATCTCCTTTTTAAGAAATTAAAACAACTATTTTTTTTTTTCAAAGAGAAATAAAAGGTAGTAGAGCAGCTACTGACTAGCACAGGATTTAAAAATCCCCAGAAAGAATTTTTTGAGAGCTCTGGTCTGGGAACTGAGAAATGTGTTGCAAGACTCCTACACATGAGAAATAAGTTCATGCTAGTATTTCACTGAAGTACCTGAAAGGATGCACAAAACTTTGACCTTAACTTAGCTCTTATCTTTCCTGGGAATTTCAGATTTGGAGAGACAACGTTGCCAACTCTATGTCCCACTTGGGACCAGCATTCTAACTTTGGAGAAGTCAGATGATTTAATATTTTTTTTTCCTACTGAGAATCATTCATTCATTTAATACATATTTAGTAATACGTACTACCTACTAGGCACTGTGGAGCTGGGATACTGTGGTCAGAGGTGAAAAAAAAACCAAACCAAAACAAACAAACAAACAAACAAACACCCAACATGGTCTCTGTTCTCCTGGATTTTTAGTTTAGTGGAGAGGCAAAAGTAGTTAATTAACTTTAACTTGATATAAGTGCTTGAAACAAATAAGCAGAATTTAGAAACAGAGAATGTATAGCAGAGACCCTTTCATATAGGATGGTGAGGGAAGACTTCTCTGAGAAGGTAACATTTAAGTTAAATATGTGGAGACCTAATGGTTGAGAAGGAGCTAGTCATGTGAACACCAGGGGATGTGGGAAGCAGTGATGTGCTAGGCAGAGAGAGTCACAAATCTTCAAAGAGTGATACAATGTGATTTATTCCTCAGCCTATTCTCTAGACGATACTCAAGAGACATCTTTTAAAAAAATGTAATATAAAAGTAGAAAGCAAAGAATATGATAATAATGCAATGACTTAGGTGGTGGGTAGGGAGATTGAGAGAATGAAATGAATTTTGGAGAATTATTTTGGTGGTAGAATCAGTAGTACTTGATGTTGGATTGAATAAGCAGCTGCCAGGTGGTGGGTATTAGGGAGGGCACAGATTGCATGGAGCACTGGGTGTGGTGAAAAAACAATGAATACTGTTATGCTGAAAATAAATAAAAAATTTAATAAAAAAAAAAAAGAAGAAGCAGCTGGATCAGGATGGTGGGTGTACCATTGGGAAGAGAGAGGGAGTAACTGAAAAAAAAAAAATCCAAAGTTTTGGACTTGAAACTTTGAGTGGATGGTGTATGGTCTTCCATTGTAAGAATTTGCTTTTTTTGTTGTTGTTGTTGGAAATCTGTATCAAGAAGCCAGGGGTTTTAAATAAATGTCTGAACTTTGAATATTTTTATACCATCACTCTGAACCTGAGGGTCCCAGAAATTTCCACTTTCCCCTCTGAAGGGGAGGAGGTTTTGGCTAGCAATAGAGATTAAGAGATGACTTATTCAAGATATAAGAGTGTTGGTTTGCTCTCTCAGCTGTACTGGAAGTGGGTAAAGGAGTTTATAGCCTTAATACACATGATCCAGGAGGTGTCCAGGACTACTTCTTATTTTGATGGCAAGGTAAATTGAATCAGATTGGTACCATGACTATAGGAGTTTTCCATCTCTCCTGATGGAAATAGAAGAGGGTTTGAATCAAAGTAAGCAGGAAGTCCAATTAAAAACCAGAAGAACTTCCAAGCCATGTGTTTTATGGACTCTTTCTTTACACGAGATAAAGGTGAGTTTGAATAAAATAATTGGAGAGTGAGCTAAGATGAAGATGAGAATATGGCAAAGATGACTTATAAAATGTAGTAAACAAAATCCAACACCACACACAAAAATAATGCATATAACCAGGGTTTATTGCAAGAATGAACATTTTGTTCAATTTTAGAAAACACACTAAGATAATGTGCTACATTAATATACTTAAGGAGAAAAGTCATGGTTATTGCGACAAATGCTGAAGAAGCCTCTGAAAATAACTCAACATCCATTCCTAACAAAAGCACTTAAGATGTAAGAATTGATGGCTACTTCCTTAATAAGATAAAAATATCTAGTTGATCTTAAAGTCAGTATCTTCTTTAATGAGACAATGTTAGAGGCATATCCATTAACATTAGGAATAAAATAAAAATGTTCATTATTTCCCCCTTATTTAACATTGTACTGGAGATATTAGCCAATGCAATTAGACAAGATAAATCAACTAGAGGCATAAGAAGTGGAAACAAAGAAGTAAAACTATTACTATCTGCAGGTAATATAATGTATACATGGAAAACTTAATCACTGATAAAGCTAACTCAATGTATTTTTATTTAGGTAAAATACGAGAATTTAAAGTTAACACTCAGAAATTAATACTTCTTGAATACACAAACAACAACAATTAGAGGATATAATGATAGAGAAAAGTTCATTTAAAATATGAACAAAGAAGGGTGTTTGGGTGACATGGCTGGATAAGTGTCTGCTTTCAGCTCAGGTCATGATCCCAGGATCCTGGGTTCAAGAGCCACATTGGGGTCCCTGCTCAGCAGGGACTCTGGTTCCCCTTCTCCCCCTGCTCCTCCCCCCCTACTCTTGTTCTCTCTCTCTCTCTCTCTCTCTCTATTAAATAAACAAATAAATATGTATCTTAAAAAAAACAAAACAAAATATGAACAGAGAAAATAAAATACTCAGGAACAAGTTCAATAAGATTGTGCAAAATCCAATAGAAGGAAATCGAAACCTTCCTAAAGAGACAAAAGCATAATTGAACAAATGGAAAGACAACTTTTGTTTTTGGTTAGAGTGTCTCAATTTCATAAAGATGTTATTTCTCCCTTGGTTAATTGATTCATTGAACATAATCTAACAAAATATCACATTCAAAATTTTTGTAGAGAAATTGATACCAAAATTTATATAAAAATGTTGGTAAAAACAACTAGGAAAATTTTAGGAAATAAAAAATAGGCTATAATGAAGAATTAGTCCTGCCCAAATTTTTAATACACTCCAAGGTTTCTGAAATTATACCAGTTTAGGCCGGGTGCCTAGGTAGACAGACCAACAAGTGAAATAAATTATAATCCAGAAACACATTCACATACACACAAAATTTTAGTGTATGATGAAATTGGAAGCTCTAATCATTGATAGACATTTGAAAAAAAGATGAAATGTGTACCTTAAAATATATACAAGAATAAATTTCAAATGTATCAGATATAAGAAACAAAAAATAAAATTTTATGAGATTTTAGTTAGAAGAAAACATGAATAAATTAATTTCTGGTCTAGGTCTAACTGTGACTTGAACTCCTGTAATCATCATCATCATCATCTTGACTATATAAAATTTTAAATCAACAACTTTGCATGGTCAAAAACACCATATGCAACACATTCAAAATCCAAGTTACAAACTGGGGAAAACTATTCTTATGTATGGA
This sequence comes from Martes martes, assembly GCF_963455335.1. Classification (NCBI taxonomy): domain Eukaryota; kingdom Metazoa; phylum Chordata; class Mammalia; order Carnivora; family Mustelidae; genus Martes; species Martes martes. The sequence goes on along the minus strand of NC_137890.1, from coordinate 169,210,142 downwards.
ACAAATAAAGAGCTAATATTCCCAAAGTACAAAGAAATTTTTAAACACAGGGAAACAAGGAAACCAAAAACTATTTTAAAAATAGGCAAGGGCACCTGGGTGGCTCAGTGGGTTAAGCCTCTGCCTTCAGCTCAGGTTATGATCTCAGGGTCCTGGGATCGAGCCTCACATCGGGCTCTCTGCTCAGCGGGGAGCCTGCTTCCCCCTATCTCTCTGCCTGCCTCTTTGCCTACTTGTGATCTTTCTGTTGAATAAATAACTAAAATCTTAAAAAAAAAATAAGCAAAATATATATTTAAATATTTTTTCCACATTTCTGTAATTTTAGTGTTGAATTATATAAATAAACATATCTTTCATAATATTTTGTGCTTATAGTTTTATTTTATTTTTTTTTTAAGATTTTATTTATTTATTTGACAGACGGAGATCACAAATAGGCAGAGAAGCAGGCAGAGAGAGAGGAGGAAGCAGGCTCCCCGCCGAGCAGAGAGCCCGATGCGGGGCTCGATCCCAGGACCCTGGGATCATGACCTGAGCCAAAGGCAGAGGCTTTAACCCACAGAGCCACCCAGGTGCCCCAGTGTGCTTATAGTTTTAAATACAACATTGTCTCTAGAGAAAAAATGTAAATTATTTCTTTTTAAAATATAGCTTTGTGTATATTCTAAATACTTATTAGCATTAATAAGAATTCATTTTATTCATCATATTTAGCATCTCTGAATGTTTGACATGTGATTTTGTGATTTCTATATATACACTTAGGATTATATTTCATCTTGTTGATGGACTATGCCTGAAATATATTAAGCAAAAAATGGTGATGTGCAGCATTGTGATCTTATTCCAGAACAATTTTTTAATAATACTTAACTACTGTAATACAAAAATCAAAAAAAAAAAAAGGTCAAAAAACCCCCAATACCCAGTAATTCTGGAAAAAATAAAAGTTATGTATGAGGTAATGTCTCCTTAATCTACTGCAGCTTTATTTATTTTTTATTATTTTATTTTATTTTTTATCATGGTAAGTGTCCTTTTAACCCCCAATCACTTATTTCACCCATCCCCACCCACATCATCTTAGTAACTAGCAGTTTGTTTTCTATAGTCAGAAATCTGTTTCTTGGTTTTTCTCTCTCTCTCTCTCTTTCCTTTGTTCATTTGCTTTGTTTCTTAAATTCATGTGAGTGAGAGTGTATGGTGTTTGTCTTTCTCTGACTAATTTTCTTAGCATTCTACTCTCTAGCTCCAACTGTGTTGTTGTAAATGGCAAGATTTCATTCTTTTTTATGGCTGAATAATTTTCCATTATATATATAATATATGTATATTGCATACATAATATATGAATATTATATGTATATATGAATATATGTATATACAATATATATTATATATATAATACCACATCTTCTTTTATATATATATTGTATATATAAATGTCTTCTTTTTCCATTCATCTGTTGATGGACCCTTGGGCTGTTTCCATAGCTAGGTTATCGTAAAATAATGTAATTAATAGGGATGCATGTATCCTTTTGAATTCATGTTTTTGTATATTTTGGATAAATATCCAGTAGTGCAATTACTGGATTATAGGGTAGTTCTATGTGTCCAAATAATTTTTTTTTAAAGATTTTGTTTATTTATTTGTCCGAGAGAGAGAGAGAGAGAGACCGAGCACAGGCAGGTAGAGTGGCAGGCAGAGACAGAGGGAGAAGCAGGCTTCCTGCGGAGCAAGGAGCCTGCTGTGGGACTCGATCCTAGGACGCTAGGATCATGACCTGAGCTGAAGGCAGCCGCCTAACCAACTGAGCCACCCTGGCATCCCAAGTCCAAATAATTTTTAAAAAGTCTTTAGGTATATCAAAATATGTTCGACATGTCTCATAATAAGAGAAATGAAAATTAAATCTAAAAATGAGATACCATTTCTCAACTCTCAGAACGGGAAAAAAAATTAAATGTTTGACATGTTTTAGTGACAGAAGTTTGAGGAAACAAAAACTGTCACTGCTATCACTGCTAGTTGGCCTTTTTTTTTTTTTTTAAGATTTTATTTATTTATTTAACAGAGAGGGACACAGCCAGAGAGGGAACACAAGCAGCAGGAGTGGAGAGGGAGAAGCAGGCTCCCCGCTGAGCAGGGAGCCCAAGGTGGGGCCCGATCCCAGAACCCTGGAATCATGACCTGAGCCCAAGGCAGCCACTTAACGACTGAGCCACCCAGGCATCCCTCTCACTGCTAGTTGGAATGAAAAATGATACGACCCTTTCCAGTGGAAGTTGACAATATTATTTCTTGATCTAGCAACCCACATTCCAAGAATCTACTCCAGAGATATACCTCCAACAATATGAAATACATATGCACAAAGTTCTTCATTGCAGCATTGTTCATAATTGCAAAATACTGGAAACACCCTAACTTTCCACACATAGTAGACTGAATTAACTATGACACATCCACTCAGTGAAATACCATGTAGTTGTAGAACAGAGGAGAATGATCTCTATGTGTGATATGGAATGACTTTCAGGATATTTCATTAAGTGAAAAAAGCAAAGAGAAAAGAGTATAGATATAATGTATATAATGCTATCTTTTGTGTAAGAAAAAAGGAGAAAGAAGAAAGCACATGGATACACAATATCTGCTTAATTTTGCCAAAAGAAACACAGGCAGATAAAACCTCAAAGGAATAAAATGTATTACATATAGGAGATATGGAGAAATAGGAGCAGGAAGGATGGGTAGTGATGTTGGGGAGATAGCGCTTCTCTGAGCACACATTTTATATAGTTTTTACTTTTGGAAGCATGATAATTTACATACTAAAAAAAAAACCCTGTGTTTTTTTTTTAGTATGTAAATGAATGTGATAAATGAACAACAATACCATACTGGGGGATGAAAGCACTACTGTATGTCCTTTGGCTCTGTCATTGGTTTTATCCAGGTTGTAGGGACTTTTCCCTCCCAAAGGAAAGGTCTGTATTCTTGGCATTCTGTGGAATTATAAATGGTTGAATTTTTAAGAAACTTGTATCTAATGTCTAAGCAGAAACATTAACAAAAAAAAAAAAACCAAAATAATAATTGCCTCAGTCCCACAGATAAAACCAACATGAAAAGCACATGCTTTAAGCACCATAGAGGAGCAAGAGGGGAAGGTAGATAAAATATCTAGTCAGCAAAGTGGTGGAAGTGACTTAGTGACTGGGATCTTTGAGAGCTGGTCTTGAAATGCTTCAAGAAGGCATGTATGTTGGGGTTTGAAAGAAGTCAGGACTGTCATCAGCAGAGAACATGGAATATGATTGGCAGAGAAGTATGGGGAGGGAATTCTTGGAATGGAAGCAGAATATGCAATCAGTTGGAAATAATTAAGTCATCATGCAAGGAGTTACCCAGACTCTTGGTTAGGCTGGAAGGTGAGAGTGGGGTATAAAATGTATACAATGGTCCAGGGGGTCAGATATACTGCAAGGTACTCGAAAGCCTTAAGTACTTTATAGCAATAATCGAATTGAAGAGAACTTTGGTGACATAAACTTGAATTGAGCAATACAAGAGCTAAGCATACAATGAAAATTAGACTGGAGAGATGTTTATTGAACTGAGATGTGCTCTATAGTTTCCAAGGATTTATGGAGTGCCCACTACACAAAGCCATTGCATACCTTCATAGGTATTAGGGATCCAAAATGTTGGAGAAGTACAGTGGCTAAACATGGAACCAGAAGGCATTGGTCCAATCCTTTCATTTGCAGATGAGGGAACTGAAGCCCAGCCAGTTGTTACAGAGCCATTCATGGCACAGCAGACAGACACCAAAACCTAGCTGGGCAGTGGGGTTTGCCATTTAGACTCACTACACCCCCTTTTCACCAAGGGTGGAGGAGGAATTGCGGTACAGAGAGAGAGGATATAGGAAGGACTCAGGAGTTGTTGCTACTGTAGATATAGGCCCAGCAAAGCTTTGAAAGATGTGGATTCTACCACTGGGCTGCTATTTTGTCATGGGCTGAGAGAATCCAACCAGAAGCAAACAGGCCGTTCTTCTTAACCTCTGAGCATCAAAATTCAATTGCTAAGCTTTTTAAAGAATTCAGTGCCATGTTAGACATCATCTGCATTGGCCTGTGAATCTACAGAGGCTGAATTATTATATGTAAATGCTATTTGTACTATTCTTACATTTTTCTTTGGTGAATATTATTGGAGTCATTTATACTAGTGCTTCCTCTATAGCTTTTCCTCTAGTCCATCATACTCTTCCTTTTTGTCCTATCCTTACCCATCTTCAGTGAGTTTCTGTAGCTGGTTGTATCTGTGGATGTGTTGTGTGTGTGAGCATGAATCTATGTCTGCATACCCAGTGAATATGAAAACAGTTTCTGTTCAAACAGTACCTGCACTTGGCTCAATCCTTCAAGAATATGGCCCTGGGATCTGTGTCCTCCACCACTTATCCATCTTTCTCACTCTAACCAGAAGAACCCAGCTCGGAAAGCACCTTCTGCCCAGCTCTCCAAGTACCTGAAATTCTCTTTCTCATCATGGTTTCAAGGCATAGTGAAAAGTGCATGTGTTTGAAATCACATAGATCTGATTTCCATTCCTGGCTCTACTCTTTATTGCAATTTGGTGTTGTTGCCAGTTAGGTGGAAAAACATGCAAGGAGTTCCTAATTGCTGAAACTAGCACAGAGAACTGGGCAAGAAATGGGAGTCCCTTATTGATATCACTTTCTCTGGTCTAATTTGTCAGAGGCAAAGTTCAGTGAATCAGAATTTAGACTACTTACCCCCTACCTGTAGGTAGCGTACCCACACACCCATGTGTGTGTACATGCATATGCATGCACATGTATGCATGTGTGCACATGCACACACTCTTCTGGAATGTCTTCATCTAACCCCTGTAGATCTATTATGCACTTTTTGGAGGCTTATCTAATGGTCTACATCAATGAACTTAGGTGTCCTCTGGGTTTTATTGGATTTGGCCAAGGGGAAGCCTTGGCAGGAAGCTGGAGGATGGAGAGAGGCTGTGGCATTTATCCCTGTGATATCCCCTCCCTGTGGGCCACCTTGGGCTCTCTATGTCCCTTGGCAGAAGGTCATCCCTCTTGTCAGGCAACCCTTTCCACACAGCTCTCTGTGAGTCTTAATATGAGACCTCGAGTGCTATAGATTATTCACAGTTCTTTAAGGAAAACTTCCTAGAAGAATAATGGAAGTTGTGCTCAGAAGTTGGTGATAGGTTGATTGATCTGGCAGTGTGAGCTCTGTGGAAATGTATTCCTCAACCCTCCTTTTGCCTCCAACTCAGAATAACTTCTCAGTCAGCTGTGTGTTTCCTATTAACATGATAGATTTTAGAGGCCACAGATTTCTTTGGGAATCTTATGTGAGCTATAAAGCCTTTCCCTAAGAAAAATCTACATGCTCAATTTTGTATGCAACTTTAATATTTCACAGGTTCCCAAAGACCATTTAAGATCCACCATGGTTAAAGAGTTGTGTTCCAGGTAGAGAAAATATGCAGTCTCTGGAATACTAGTCATTTCTGGAAAATGGCCCACATCCTTTGTGATCTCATGGTATTTGTTCCATTACCTTTACATAGAACAGCCTCATTGGAGCATGTGGTTCTATGTTGCTTTCTTTCCACTTGGATTTCCCACTCTTGAGTTTAGACTCTATGTATCAGAAGGACACCCTTTCTAGGGTCATGTATTCACCTCCCAAATCCTGTCTTGCCATGAGGCTTGGAGGTGGATTATCAGAGTATAATGGAAGAGGTAGAAAGGGGTAGCACTAACTGGAGATCTTTCTAGGCCTTTTGCTGTTGATTAAGATTCCTCTCTTGTTATCCAAGAGGTCTGGATCTGCATTTCCAAAAAAAACTGTGTGTTTTGGAAAATAGTCACTCCCACTTTGTTCCTCTTTGGCATCTCTCCTCCTAAGTGGCTTTCCAGGATAGCCCAAAGTGAGCAAGCAGTTTAGAGAGCAAAACAAAGAACCGCAGAACTAGCATTAAGATAGCTCAGGGGCACCTGGGTGGATTAGTCTGTTAAGCAGCTAACTCTTGGTTTCAGCTCCTGTCATGATCTCATGGTCATGAGATCGAACACCCTCTTGGATTCTGTCCTCAGCACCAAGTCTGCTTCAGATTCTCTCTCCCTGATCCTGCGATTTGCATGCTGTCCCTCTATCTCAAATAAATAAATAAAATAAAATAGACAACTAATTGAGATATCACCTTACACCAGTTAGAATGGGCAAAATTAGCAAGACAGGAAACAACGTGTGTTAGAGAGGATGTGGAGAAAGGGGAACCCTCTTACACTGTCGGTGAGAATGCAAGTTGGTGCAGCCACTTTGGAGAACAGTGTGGAGATTCCTCAGGAAATTAAAAATAGATCTTCCCTATGACCCTGCAATTGCACTGCTGGGTATTTACCCCAAAGATACAGATGTAGTGAAAAGAAGGGCCATCTGTACCCCAATGTTTATAGCAGCAATGGCCACGGTCGCCAAACTGTGGAAAGAACCAAGATGCCCTTCAACGGATGAATGGATAAGGAAGATGTGGTCCATATACACTATGGAGTATTATGCCTCCATCAGAAAGGACGAATACCCAACTTTTGTAGCAACATGGACAGGACTGGAAGAGATTATGTTGAGTGAAATAAGTCAAACAGAGAAAGTCAAGTATCATATGGTTTCACTTATTGGTGGAGCATAACAAATAATATAGAGGACAAGGGTAGATGGAGAGGAGAAGGGAGTTGAGGGAAATTGGAAGGGGAGGTGAACCATGAGAGACTATGGACTCTGAAAAACAACCTGAGGGTTTTGAAGGGGCGGGGTGGGAGGGTGGGGGAACCAGGTGGTGGGTATTAGGGAGGGCACAGATTGCATGGAGCACTGGGTGTGGTGAAAAAACAATGAATACTGTTACGCTGAAAATAAATAAAAAATTGGAAAAAAAAAAGAAGCAAAAATAATAGACTTGCTTATGCATTTACTCCAAAAAAAAGTGATTGTCTGTCACAGAATTGCAATTGATATAAAGTGAAATTCCAGCAGAAAATACACACATCTGCATTCTAACTAGAAAATCATTAACTTATGTTTTTATTGTTGTGGAGGAATTTAGGTAGGTAGTTATTCATCATACCATATTCTATATATATATATACATAATATATACTCGATTGTTTTCATTGCAAATTGATTGTAACCTTTGATCTCCAGTATGCAAAATATTTAAATCAGGTTTTTTTCCATAGATTTTCAAAATATTCCATGATGTTTCCCATTTGAAAATAAAGTAATTCTCAATTTAAAAATTAAAGTTCTCAGTGAATATATGAAAAAAAAAAAAGAAATTAAAAATAGAGCTTCCCTATGACCCTGCAATTGCACTGCTGGGTATTTACCCCAAAGATACAGATGGAGTGAAAAGAAGGGCCATCTGTACCCCAATGTTTATAGCAGCAATGGCCACGGTCGCCAAACTGTGGAAAGAACCAAGATGCCCTTCAATGAACGAATGGATAAGGAAGATGTGGTCCATATGCACTTTGGAGTATTAGGCCTCTATCAGAAAGGATGAATACCCAACTTTTGTAGCAACATGGACAGGACTGGAAGAGATTATGCTGAGTGAAATAAGTCAAGCAGAGAGAGTCAATTATCATATGGTTTCACTTATTTGTGGAGCATAACAAATAACATGGAGGACATGGGGAGATGGAGAGGAGAAGGGAGTTGAGGGAAATTGGAAGGGGAGATGAACCACGAGAGACTATGGACTCTGAAAAACAACCTGAGGGTTTTGAAGGGTGGGGGGTGGGAGGTTGGGGGAACCAGGTGGTGGGTATTAGGGAGGGCACAGATTGCATGGAGCACTGGGTGTGGTGCATAAACAATGAATTCTGTTATGCTGAAAAGAAATAAAAAAAAATAGACAACTCAATGGATACAAAGGGTGTAGATAAGGTAACATACAGCTTCTTAATCCAACAGGGGCATAGAACCAATAGTCAGAGCCCATATCTGGTTCTGTGCTCTGTTGTATCCCAATAGCTGGCCACCACATGGCACATAGTTGCTACTCAATGCCATTTGTAGAGTGAACAAATGAATGAATAAATGAATTAGACACTGAACATCTGAACAAACTTTTGAGGGGATCTGGATCTAGTCTTTCCTCTGACGCTTACATGATCTCCATCCCCTAATCCAATACATATTTAACAAATGCTTCTTTTGTCCAAGGATCCTGGAGATGATCAAAATGAAACATTTGCATCATGCCCTCAAAAATGTATAATCTACTAGAGAATAAGATCTACAAATAACTATAATGCTAGAGAGAAGATATAAAGAAAAGAGAAATGCCTGTACTCAGCAAGGAGTTATAGAAGTTTCAATTATAGGGAACTAACTTCCACTACTAATAGTCAATGTGCATTAAGTGCCTACAGTACACTGAACACATTACATCATTATGATATTTATGTTCTGGTTAATATTATTATTATCATGATGCCCATTTTTCAGTGAGGAAATTGGGAGTCAGAAAGTTTAAGTAACTTACTCAAGTTCACAGAGCTTGTAAGTAGCAGAACTGAGACTCTAACATTTTGACCCAGTCCACATATGAGCAGATTTATTGCTAGAAAGATCTTGATGTTGCACTGAAATCTGCCTCTTCTTACATTCCTCGTGGAACTAATTACACTCCCCCAAGCCACAGAGAACGAGTCTTTCATTACTTGAAAAAACAATTAATGACTTGAATTACATCAAGTCAGTTTAATAGCTGGCAATTCCCTATTGCAATTATAGTTCAGGCTGCTATCATTTTCGTCACAATTGTTGGTCCACACTAAGTTTCTTCTCTAGTTCATTGCCTTCTTTCCCCTGTTTCTACCTCCTCCCCCCACCCCGAGATATTACAAAGTATCAGTGCTGCAGCAACCTGATGATTTTTATGTTTTCTGACTCATTTACCCCAAAGCCATAGTGCGTCTTATGCTTTTGGGTTTGTGGTCCTTTTCTCTCTGGTTCTTTTCTGTGTAACTGGTTGTTGTTTTGGTCACTCATTAACTTAACCAATGTTTGCTACGAATTGCAAGCCCACTGGCTAGCTGATAGTGTTCAGGTAATGGGTATTCAAAAAGGGAGGGAAGGTATGATTCCTGCCTCCAAGGAGATTACAGTGTAGTTTGGAAGTCAGACATGCAAACATGTTTTTATAATACAAGTAAAAAGCACATTTTTATAATACAATAAAAAGTAATGAAGTAATGTGCTAAGTATCATGTGTGCATGACCAAAGGGCGTCCTTGAGGTCTGTCCCAGGAATGCCAGGAAAGCCTTCATAGAGAAGATTACGTTTGGACTTAGAGATGATGGAAGACTAGGGGAGGTAGGACACTTCAGGGAGAGGATGCTTCAGGACACCTCTAGGCAGCAGGCATGAAGTCCTTAGGTATGAGGCAGCAGGGGGCAGAGCAGGGTGAGGTGAGGCCCCTGGGGAGGGGATGTAGGGGAAAGGCAGAGTGGCTGTGAGAACCAGGGCATAGGTAGTTATTTGCAGCCTACTGTTAGGATAAGTTTTATATTTTATAAAGTTCACTCTTTGGGCCCAAGAATGGGGATGGAATAAAGGCAATGAGAGTGTAGGCAAGGGACCAGCTTCATGACAGTTCCAGTAATCCCAGTGAATAAAGATGAGAACTCCAGAGTGATCCAAGAAATAGACATGGTGGTGGGTGAGGACGTTGTCTGAGAGACGTCTGCAAGTCTGTGAGTCCAACCTGCCACACCAGATTACCACAGACACATGGCTTCAACAACAAACATTGATTCCTCACAGTTTCGAGGCTGGGAAGACAAAGCCATTGCAGGCATGTCTGATAAGGGCTTGCTTTCTGTTTTGCAGATGGCTGCTTCCCACTGTGTCCTCACATGGAGGTAAGAGAGAAGGCTGGCTTTCTTCTTCTCCCTAGAAGGGCACTAATGTCATCATGAGGGTCCACCTTCCTGACCTAACTCCCATAGCTGCAGTAGTGGGAGGGGACCCAGGGATGAGAAGCATCATTAGAACCAGTGGAGGAGAGTTTCAGTGGTGGGCTCCTAACAGCCTGGAGGGCTTCAGGGAGGTCTCAGGGCAAGGGCTCAAAGCAGTCCGAGTTTGACAAGAACATCCTGAGGGCCTGTGTTAGTCTGCCAGAGCTGCCATTACAAGGTACTGCAGACTGGGTGGTAAACAACAGAAGTCTGTTGTCTCACGGTTCTGGAGCTGGAGGTCCAAGACCAGGGTGCCGGCACTGTTGCTTTCTCCTGAGGCCTCTCCTTGGCTGGCAGGCAGCCATTGTCTGGGTGTGCCCTCACGTGACCTTTTCTCTGTGCTCCCGCACTCCTGAGATCTCTTCCTCTTCGAGTCTCGTTGGATTAGGGCCCCACCCTTGCGACCTTATTTTAACGTAATCACCTTTTGAAAGGCTATGCTTCATATAGTCACATTTTGGGGGGACAATAAAACTTTGTATGCGGGGACACAGTTCAGTCCCTAATGGTGCCCAGGGCTAGAGTCCTTTCCGTCTGCAGTGGGAACCAGTGCTGGGTTACTATAAAGAGGGAAGGGCAAATGCCAGCAGGGAATCGGGGTGCAGACTGCTCTTGGAAGGCTGGCTGGAAAGCAGAGGAACGTCTGCAGTTAAGCTGAGCAAGGATGCCCCTGAATGAAGATCCCTCCCTCCCTCTTTCTTTCTTTGTTTTGCCTATTCTTTCTTCTGTCTTTCCTTTTTCTGCTTTCTTTTGAGAAGGAGACTTAAAGAATATGTATGTGCAGAGGGAAGCTAGCAATGGAAGGCAGAGGACAGGGAGGAAAGATTTTCTAGTGTGAGATTCCCTGGGAGGCAGCAGGGCCCACGATGAGGTAGGGATGGGGACTTCTCTCCATTGTTGTCTTTATCTACCTTTGTCTTTCTTCTGATTGGTTTTCCTATCCTCTTCTCCACTTTGTTTCTTCTCTCACATTTCTGCACAAGACCGTGTGCAAAGAAGGGCTGGCACGTGTGCCCCCGTGTGTGTGCACAGGTGTCCATGGTGTGCACGGAACCACTCACTCCAACAGTACTGAACTAATTTCATTCAAATCACATTGTTTCAGTGTCCATGTTGTAAACCTAGTGAGAAGCAGCCAAGACATGCTTTTTGGTAGGAGTCTGACCTCAAGGGGAAAGAGGCGGGTCTGCCTCTCAACCAGTGATGTCTGCTCCCAGCTGGGGACGTCTGATGCCAATGGAGCCTCTGCTTCCTTGTTGTGGTGAAGCAAGAGGACAGGTCTGGTCAGGTGTGCCTCAGCTTCCAACCCTCCTAGGTGTGTATGCACAATGAAGAAGGGGACCTGTACTGTCAGACAGAGAGAATCAAGCCTCCCATTCCTGCCCCCAACATGTGAAGGGGAGGAGTGAATAGTTACACAGTGCTGTCTGCCCACCGTCCTCAGTGGGCACCAGCGAGGCAAAATGGATTAGGGTCCTCTCCCAGTCTACACTTGGCTAGCCAAATGGAAATAGCTACTCATTGGGCCACTGGGTTCTTGCTGAAGAACAGTGAAGAACAGCGATTTGGGGTAGGTGGAGGGTGGGGTTGGGGGGGCAGCAGTGGCTAGGCAAGAAAGCAGAGGCAAATGTAGGCCTTGTGCTCCAGTAGTTTCTGTACCAAAGAAGCCCCTGTCTAGAGGCTTGGGCCAACTCACCCCAAATATGGGAGGAAGAAGCAGAAAATTAAAAAAAAAAAAAAGACACAACCACTAAATAAACTGAAGGCACTCCTTAAAACCTGAAGACACTCCTTAAAACCCCCTTAGATAAATAGATCATCTTCTCATAGAACAAGATGAAAATGTAGTCTGACCTTTCCCTAGCTGGCAAGAAATATGGAAGGTGCCTGGATTTTCAGGCCATATTTCGATGCCAGCCCCCTTTTCGGGGTGCTCTCCAAGAGTTCTGCTCTCTTCCCTCCCATTTTAAAAGCTCCTCTCATCAGTGACTTGGTTCCCAGGTCTGGTGGGATGTAGGCATCACTAGGTCATGTAGAGCTGGGACAGCATCTCTCAGCTGACTTGGCTCAGACCCAGAGATGTGGGAAAGTCTGAATCCATGCAGCCCCCAAGTCATGTTTTCCCACTTAGAATGTGGCAGGGTGTCCATAAAGTCTAGAAATGATGTTATTTTATTTTATTTTTACAGATTGAAAATGTCCTTGGCAACAAAAACTGTATTTACCTACATTACCAGAGTTAACGGATGAATGAATGTGGTCAGTGAAAGTCATATTGGAGAACAAATTATTTTTGTCTGATATTTATCTTCTTATTCATTCAACCAATCAAAAGGTATGTTTGAAGTCCTGTTATGTGCTAGGTACAACAGAGGACATGGATATGCAGAAGATAAGCTGCCTTGGAGCAGTTTCCAGTATGTTCTGTAGGAATGATGCTTACACTCCAAAAAATAAGATGAGGCAGAATATGTGTGTCCCTTTTTACTTACCACAACTGTGGTCAATATCTTGGTCAGGACTCTCTTAACTATCAATGACAGAAACCCAACTTTGACTTAAGCCAAAGGGAAATTATTTACTAAAATAAGCCAAAGGGAAATTATTTACTAAAAACAAAATGGAATTATTTATTGAAAGCAAACAGGGGCCTGTTTCTTGCTTCATGCGATTTGTAAGTCCAAAGGCAGAGCTGGGTTCAGATCCAGATGTATCCAAAGACCTGGGGTGGTATCAGGACTCTGCCTGAGAGTGAAGCCAACATAAGCAGTAGAGCCTGGAGCCCCAGATGCCATGAAACATGGAGCATGTACCCAGCAGACCTCCTCCTCTCCAACACCAATCTGTCAAACCTCCCAGAAGACCCTGACTATTCCTGCCTGGCATATCATCAAATATGGACCCATCACTCTGGCTTGGAGATAGAATCTCTGTATTGGTCATGCTGGGTCAGGTGCCTACCCATGTGATTGGAATGAGGAAGAAATGAAATTTCCAAATAAAGGGATGCTGGGGCTGACCAATCACAAAGATCCTCTATTGTAAGATCTGAAGGGATGGTTACTAGTCAACAGATAAGTAGTAGGGAGGGTGGGGTGAATTTGATGTGGTTCCTACAGAAAGAATGATGGAATTTGTGTAACAGCAAGTCACAGAGGTAGGTGGCCTATATCTTGGGGTCCAGCAGAGGAACAGAATCACACGGCTGGAGGGCCAGATGGGGTAAGCTTTCAGAGAGCTTTGGAAGGCAGCTAAAGAGTTTCCTCTTTGTTGGGCCATGAAGGACAACTAGAAAGACTTAGCAATGGATTAAAGTCAGGGAAACAAGTCTGGTTTTAGAGAGCTGGGTGTGCCAAGATGGAAGAAATGAAGAGTCATGTGATTGGGGGAGGGTGGATGTCCCAATAATCTAGAGGAAAGTCGATGTGGGAGGACAGGGCACTACAGCCTTCTGGAGAAGGAGTTCAGAGAAGGAGCTAGAATGATAGGAAGTTTCTAGCCTCTGGGACCAGCCGTGATCAGGATGGCTATTCTGGATTGAACTAGTGTCATCTCTCATGGCTGTGTCCAGCAAAAGAGGTCTCTACTAAAATCACAGAGAACGATACTAACTTCTAAAGACTGAATTTCTAATACTTTCATCTCCATCAAGTTAACTGACCTTGCACCACTGTCCCTGAGCAGGAGTGGAATTAACACAACACACCATGTGTTGTGGTATTTTCTCATTCAATATAAAATACCATGTGGTATTTTCTCATTCAAATGGCTTTCTGTGTTGATTTTTTTCTGCCCTGGAGCAGATTCAAGTCAGGGAGTTGTTTCTAACACTGTCCCGATATTGGGAAAATGGCTGTGGGCTGAGCCTGGGTCTTGATAATATGATTTCTTTTTACACAAAACAAAGAAGGCAGATGAGTTTGTTGATGCTGAGTTCCAGAAGTAGTCAGAGGTGGCTGTTAAAATTTCTGCCAGACCACTACAAAAATAAACAGGGATTGGATTTGAGTGGCCAAACTTCAACTAACTTGAACATTGGGATGTCGCATTTGTGTCCCCGGTGGGCCTGGGGGCCCAAAGCAGGTAACCTAGAAAGGACTGCGCACTCCTGAAGTTAACACAGGATTCTGTTCTGGTGTTTCTAACTCAGTCCCGTAGCCTTCTACCCTTCTGTTGCCATAATTTCTGTTGAAACAGGAGAAAATGTATGCATCTAGGCTAGGGAGGTGTTCTCACGTGTCATCAGGGGAGTGTGGCTGGTTAGCTGAAGACTGGGAATGTGCTGACAGACAGGGAGAGAGTCAGAAGAGAGCATGTCGTGTGGTTAAGGGGCCGGAGGGACTGGCTTGGGAGAAGAGGTAGAAGTGCTGACATTAGCTTGCTCTGCACCACCAACGCCCAGAGATGTGGCCTGATAAAAGGGTGCCAGCCTGTGGTAGGGTGTGGGCTCTGGTGGAGGGGCAGATTGTCGCTGTGGCCCAGAGGGACTGGATCAGAGAGGCACAGAGGAAAACACAGGCTGGGGAAAAGCTGCCTAATGAATAACCCAGTTAGCCAAGGATCGCCACTAAGGGATGAGCATTAGCAGGGAGGTGTTAGAACCAGACAGAGATGAACTCTCAGCTCTAAAACAGCACCCCACATAGGGGTGAGAACACTGATGGTGAGGCAAGTGGACTGAAAGGGTGTGTCCTCCCCACTTCCTCAGCTAAAAGGTCTGTCAAATTCACCCCAGCTGCTACTTCTCCTAAAACTAAGGCTGGCACCAAGCCCAAAGAGAGGTAGGTAGGGGTGTTGATAAGAATCTAAAACTTTGCTTCCCATTACTGTAACTTTGAGAACATAACACCTCACTCAAACCGGGCTACTCTTCCTGGTACAACTTCTTTGCCTGAGAACATCTTTTCAGAACCCAAAGTACACATGTCGCCTTGGCCATGGGGACTTTCCTGATCACCCTAGGGTCAGTGCCATTTCTCCCTCCACTGACTGGTCTCTTCTTTCGGTGCTTCTTTTTGTCTGTGGTGAGTTAAATGTTATCTGTATGTTTGTGTCAATTTCCATTGCTTTGTATCCTACCTGTTCCTTGTCACCTAGGCCAGCATTTAGTTACTCTTCAAGTTGCTATTATAATTAGAATGTACTGAGTGCATTTAGTAAGTGCTAAATGCATGATTCCATTTATTGTTCACATAAAAATATTAAGAAGGTTTCTATTATTTTCTGATTTTTAGATAACATTATGTATTTATATATACATGCCTAATGGGATAGATATGTACATATGCTTGTTGTTTTTGTTCTTGCTATCAGATTGAAAGAAACAAAATTATTATGTAGGGTTTAGGGGATGTTGAGTACATCTTCCTCATTCTGATAATTCCTTCCAAGTGTGGGGGATTCCACTAGATGAACACTCTTGGTTTCTTCTCATCTGCTCACTTCTTCCCTGGAGAAGTAACTCAGTTTGGTGACTTTGGATGGGAACGTGTAGCCTGGTTCTCTCTTTGTGCTCTTCTTTTTGGAGTGGGCCCACCCATTGGAAACACGTGCTCTGTCTTACTCCTCTATGTCTTGAGATTTTGAAGGCAGAATCTGCCCTCCAGGGGAGTCTGCCCCAGCCCAGTGAGGTCTGCAACTGGGTAGGGACTGCTGTACCATTCTGGGATTCAGAATGAGAAAACCCACTTGTCCCCAGATTAAGCCACATTCACCAGCTTTAACAGTAACATAGGTGATATTTTGTTCTCCAGCTGCTTTATTCCTTCTTATATCTCTGTGGGCTCAGGATTCTGGTGGGAAAGGGGTGGTATTTATGGTTTGCCCTCAAGCTTTATCCCACCTTGCTGACTAGCTAGAAGAGTGGTGTGGGATTCCACATGTTGGGTTGGGTAGAGGTGGGCTAATCTAGGAAGTTGCTGTGAAGGCTTTTACTAAAGACCCTCTTTATCGGTTTCTGAAAAGGTCTATATCACTGAAGGGTGAGCAAAATGAAGCCATGCTGAAAAGGCCTTTTTAAAAAGATTTTATTTGTTTATTGAAGAGAAAATGAGAAAGAGAGAGAGTATGAGCAGGGGGAGGGGCAGAGGGAGAAGCGACGCCCCACTGAGCAGGGAGCTGGATGGGGGCTAGATCCCGGGATCATGACCTGAGCCAAGAGCAGACGCTTAACCGACTGAGCCACCCAGGTGCCCCAAAAAGTTCTTAAAGAAGCTAGAGAGGAGAGTTAACATCTCACTTTGCTGAGAATTGTACCCGATCTTTGACATAGACACCCCTATTCTATTCTACACATCTGAAGCAAAGGTGATAGAGGGCAGGTGAGCAGTCCCAGGCCATACAGTGAGTAGCCAAGGCAGTCTGGATTTGGACCTATCCCTGCTTGGCTCCAAAGCCCCATTCTTTCTTTCACCTTGGAGGAGGGGTGTGGAGGAGAGGGGGCAATCAGAAGTCTGGGGGCACCCACAGGGGAAGAATGAGACTTCACAGCTGGGTCTCAGGAGCAGGAGAGAACCACTGTGTCTGGGTCCGGGAGAGCCGAGTCTCTTGAAGACAGGACAGATAGAGATGACTTCTGGCTGACCCTCCCTCCTTGACCTCTTTACAGTTCCCTCCACATCTGCCTTAAATCTTCCAAAATGTTGCTCCTGGCAAATTGAGAGAGTGCAGTCAATCAGGTATCTGTGCCACACCATAATTGTTCCAGTGACCTAAATTTTGGGATGGAGACAACATTCCATTTCTCTTCTTCAAGAGCTGGATTCTGGCCCTGGGGTCTCCGACTGCCTTCCACGTTTCCTTGCACCCCCGCTGCAAGCCTGTGACCCTTCCTCAGAGGAGTGGGGCTGGGAGCTGGCATGGAGGCTCGTGCACAAACACGCCTGTGTCTTGGGTGTTGTCGAGTCCAGAAGGAGCAGGAGGGGGAGGCTTGGCGGGCAAGGCAGCCCCGGGCCGACCAGTGAGGAGCCGGAAAGGAGAAGGGTCTTTTGTACAGTTGCCCTGGCTCTGTGCAGAAGTGGGGAGGCTGGCGAAGGGCCTTCCTGGCTGAGCAGGAGGTGTCTCGAGGGTGGGTTTGGCTAAGAGAACCGACTTGTCATAAGCTCTCCTGCTGCCCCTGTGAGCGGTTCCCCCTCCTGCCTGTCAGATTCCTTTCCAGGCCAGGGAGGGAGGGAAGGGCTGCTCACCAAGGCAGCTGTGAGCTCATGGAAAGAGCACGGGGCTCAGAGGGAACTTGGGATCAGGTCCTGCTCGGGATTCTATTTGGGTTTGTTGTTCTTTGAAGGCAGAAGCAAATATAAACAAACAATGGATAGATAGAAAATTTTGTCTCTGTCTCAGATTTCTGGTCTCTCCAGTGAGGAAAACAGCACCCACCCTACAAGGCTGACAAGAACAAGCAAGAGAGGTAACTTGCACAAAAGCAAGGGCCCTGCTTGGTCCTCCATGAATGCCAGAGCTACAGCCAGAATGACTGGAATTGAATCTCCTGGGCCTGTCTCCAGTTAACACCTTGATACATTGTTCACTGTGGATTTTTCTGTAATAACTTGGAATTCTAAAAAGACCTCGCATTAAAATATTATTTATTTTGATTACCGAATTCTGGGTGTCCCTCTTACATTTTGTGCCGAGGGCATGTGACTGGCCTCGCCCTGGGCCCAGCACTATCGGCCTTGTCTCTTATAACTAAATCTCTTAATTCTCCGTGCCTCAGGTTCCTTATCTGTAAAATGGGAATAATCGTGACACCTGCCCCTCAGGCCTGCGACAAGGGTGAAATGTGTTAGTGCATGTGCCCCTTCTTCATCTTCAACTGTACTTAGTACCTAATAAGCGCTCTATGAGTGTTAGTCATGATCCTGGGTGCTGCTGTTGTCCTTAGAATTGTGATTCATTCTGCCAGCTCGGGGGAGACACTTCCAGACCAGAGGTTCTCCTTGGGGGACGAGGGGCATGACCTGCACTCTGGGGACAGAAACAGGTCAAATTAAGGATCCCGGAAGGCTGTGGGCCCCAAGCCAAGGCAGGGGCGCATGGGGGCTTCATCAGAGCCTGGGCAGGAGGGTGCAGGGGAGAGGCGAGCTCGCCAAGCCCTTGCAGAAAGTGCTGGCGGTGCAACTGCTCTCCAGAGACGCCACGAGTTGCCTCAACAGCTTTTCCTTTCGGGGCTTGTTTAACATTTCAAACAAAAATAAAATAAATAACTGCACTGTTTATGGAAACCTAAGACAGAAATGAAGACGACTGAGGAGAACGCTATGTGGCAGTCGGCCAGGAGGGGGTTTAGAAGATCCCCCTTCCTTAGCGTTGGCACTTTTGTGCTGGGGTTTGTCAGCTCCTCCCACCACACCCGTGCTTTTCTTCCCTGGCAGCCCCTCCACGGCCGTGCAGAAGTTCACATGCGTGTGTGTGTGTGTGTGCTCAAACCCACGGGCACACACCCATGCACTCACACTCACACGCACTCACAGATGCTCCCATCCCTGTGGGAGGCACATGTTTCAGACACCACCTCACACATCTCTCTCTTTCTGGAAATGCTTCCACTCACTTTCTCCTGTAGAGTCTCAACTTTTTTTTTTTTTTTTTTCCCCCACAAAGAACCTCATGAACTCCTCTGGCCAGATGGTGTATGTGTCTTTAACCCCTTCAGTCCCATAAAGCTTTTCTCTCTGAACGTCACTCTTTTTTTTTTTTTTTAAGATTTTATTTATTTATTTGTCAGAGAGAGAGAGACCATAAGCAGGGGTAGTGGCAGGCAGAGCAGGCAGGCAGAGAAGCAGGTTCCCTGCTGAGCAAGGAGCCCCATGCAGGACTCGATCCCAGGGCCCTGGGATCATGACCTGAGCCAAAGGCAGCAGCTTAACGGAATGAGCCACCCAGGCATCTCTGAACTTCACTCTTGATAGACCAAGCTGAACTTGCTTTTATGTTGGTAGGACATGCTCTAGTCCCAGCTCCCTGGAGTGGGGGAGTGGGCAGAGGGAGCAGGTCCCTACAAGAGAAGAGTTTTGCATAAGGCTTTAAGCATATGCAGATCATTTTATTCCTCCATGTCTTTTGTTTTGTTTTGTTTTGTTTTGTTTTGTTTTGCACCTTCTGCTTCCCCTATGCAGTCTTACTTCAGCAGACTCCATCATGGGAGAGAGGTACTGCCAGAAGTGAGGAGACCATCCAGGAAAGGGATGAGAATGTAAGGCTCCCCGGAAGTGCATACAAAGTTTCTGGGCCCCTCCCAGAGAGTGGAGAGCAGAGTCCAAAAGCCCAGCCCTCTGCTCCCAGGGCAAGTTGGGGACATTTCCAGGAATTCAAGCATCTAGGAGCTTGGGATGCCTCCTTCCCTTTGCCCCACTGGTGAAGTGGCCCTGATGTAGAGGACAGCATAGATCCTAAAAACCCTAGATGGCCTCCATGGGTTCCTCCTTGTCCCATGTGGGCACTGCACCTTAGCAGGACTGACAGCCATTACCCCCATGTGTGAAGTTGCAGGCTGTAGAAGCAAAGGGCTCATCATCTCTTAGCCCAGGGCCTCATGTGGTGACTGCCCACAAGCACTGAAGATCCATGTTGCCATTTTGGAGAATGGAGACCTGGCCCCAAAGAGGAGCAGGGCTGATGTCTGGAGGCAACAGATGTCAGGCTCCTCAGTTATCTCAGTTTAGCTGGGTGACCAGTGAGCTAGGGACATCACTTCTCTGGAGTCCAAATGTCTTCATCTGTAAATTGAGAACACCAACTCACAGGATTTTAAGAATTAAATTTAAACAAGAGATTTTTAGCAGAACGTCCTGGGGGTCCACACTGTGCAAGATGCATTTATGGACATACATTTCTTGTCCTTTCCTGGCTCTTCCTCTCTTTGAATAACCACTACAGTGGCTATAGAAAGAGGGCCTTTAATGATTTCTAAGCAATGTGCTATGATGAATACCTTGGTATTTTTACATACTCCACAGGGTAAGAAAACCATGTTGGTCAAAGTACAAAGTGTGTCCTTCTAGATCCCCGGGGACTTATATCAGGTTTCCTATTCCCAACTTCCCTGTCCCCTCCAACCCTCAAGTTTCCAGGCTGAGGCAAAAAGATCTGCTTACAAAACTCAGAGGCACAAATTTGTCCTGGGCCTGTCTTTTCCCTGGTGTGAGGCATTTACCTATAATCCACTAACTATGTGGAGGGATAGTCTAAGGTCTTCATGGGCAGGGGATGACCTTCCTTGCACCTCTGATCCACCATTCCCATATCCACCAGAGAAGGATCTGCTCTTGCAAAGCAAAGGAAGCACTGGACACGGTCCTTTCCTTCAACTCACTTATGGAGACAAATGGCAGTCTTAGAGAAGTGCAAAAATACCTCCAATACAAGGCTGACTAAGAGACTGGGCTTCTCAGAGGACATTTCAAGGAGAACCTACATTCACTGTCCAGTCTGAAATGTGAGTGGTGTGTTGATATGGGTATGGACAGATCTACTTGAGGAAGCACCAGGCAGTGGGGGAGAGCAGGTGGCAGGAATGGGGGGCCACGCTTGTCTGGATGTTCAGGTCCCTTCAGGAACCTTAGAGATAAGGTTGGAGGATTTTTTAGCTGGATATTCTCCTTAGGTCCCTCTAGTCAGGTATGCTGCTCTCCTTCAGCTTGCTCAGGGCCCTGGATGCTGTCTCTGGGCTGTACTCATGGGCTCCCTTGCTTGCTGGCTCCTGTTTGGAGTTGACAGAGGAGGAGGCCAGGAAGTATCTTCCCTAGGAATCTCCCATGCCAGGTTGCAGGGACAGCAACCCTTTCGTATAGCCATGTGGACTCACGGATGGTGAAGGCTCTTTAGGTTGGATCTTAGCAGGGCAAGAGTATCTCCAGCTCTTGTTAAATTCCCCTAACCCTGCTCTACCTTATACAGAACTCCTTCCTCCAGTTCTGTCCTGTGTCCCAGCCTACACACCCTCTGTTCCCAGTGGGCTTGTGGTTGGTACAGATGCTTGAAGGTCACATTGTGGAGACTGCTAAATGACAGGGTGATGAGACCAGAGGCAGTGCGTGGGGAGCCACTTCTCACACCTCCTGGCCAAGTTCTGGGCACAGTAATGGGTACTCAGCACATAGCTACTGACCGAGCCTTAGGGAGAGCTCACAACTCTGAGGGCTGATTTATCAAAGAGGGCTTTGAAGCCATCATCCCAGGGTAGATAATCTAGGTCAGAGACACTGCTGTGGAGAGGGTCCAAGTGGACAAGTGTAGGAGGTGACGGAGCAGATGGTGGTACTCCTCCTGCTGCAAACAGCCTGGCCCAGGGGCTCAGCAGGGGGTGAGGATCAGGGGTGGGTACATACCCCCAACCCTGCTGCAATTCTGTCCTCTAACCATGCTGCTGGGAACCACAGAGCACTCCTCATTAGCATTTATGAGCTCATTATAAGCTTCCAAGAAGAACACCAACAAAGGGTGCTAAGTTCCTCTAGAGCTGGCTTTTTCATTTCTTTGTTTCATTTCTTTTTTTTTTTTTTTTAATCATCCTTTACATAAAGCCCTGATTTATAGAAATCAGATGTAACCAGGCAGCTCCTCATTTTGCTATTTTAACTCTCTTTGGAATAATTTTGGGAATGAGTAAAATGCCACAGGGGCAGAAAATCCAGCCCATGTCCCCAGCTTTGCTGGCCTGGCCCCAGGGCTGGTTTCTCTGACCAGTCTGCAGTGTGAGTTCTCAGGCTGGGCTGGAGGACCTGAGGCTGCCGAGATCTGAGGAAGAGGCCAAAGACACAGTATCCCCAAGGTATACGGTGAAATCCCAGCCTCATGCTCATTAGCTTTGAGACCTTGGGTTTGTTTCTCAATCTCACTGAGTTTTGGTTCTTTTATCTATAAAACAGGAATGAGGGAGTGCATCTAACTCATTGTTTTATTGAAATGGATTCATAAATAGCAGCTTCACCAGAGCAGAAGGGAGGAGAAATGGAGGCGAGTGAAACCAAGGATTTCCTTGCTGAATTGAATTTCCCTTCACCACAGTAGGATATGTCCTTGTGGGAGGGATTTTATGCCAAAGTGAGTGCCTAGCACACAACATTTCTTTCCTTGCCAGACCACCCGCCATGCATAGAATGAAGACAGCCAGGATTCTTAACACTCATTGGCATTTCTACCTGGGCATGTCCTTCCTAGATTCCACTGCTCCCCAGTTGTCTGTGTCCTCCCGATAAAGTCAATTAAGTAAATGTGCATGTACCAACTATGTGCCAAAACTTTCACATAGTACTCCCATAATTTTCCAATAGCTCTTAAAAGTAGATGTTACTCCCCTCTTTTTACAGATCAAGATACTTAGTATCTATCATATTAGGTAGTGTTCAGGGCACCACCAGACTCGGACTCCAAGCCCCAAGTATGGTCAGTAGCAGATTTTTCTCCCTATGTCATCAGAGTTCTCCCAACTGATCATAAAATACAGGTCAGTTCTCCAGTCTAATACATTCAATGCAATAATCCGCCCCCCTGCCCCCTGCAAAAAACCTCCCAAACCCAAAATGAGATGAAACAGATTGCACTAACTTTAATAAAAAACAACTCCAGTCCTCTAGCCAGATCTTGGCTACAAGATGGACCACACAATATAGATAACTAACTTTTATTCAGAGTTTACTATGTACCGGACAGTTGTTTCAAGTGCGTTTTATATGGACTGTCTCATTTAATCCTCAGTCTTTCGCTATGAGGTTGGTATTATGATTACCCCCATTTTAGAGATGAAGGAACTATGCCACAGAAGGTAAAGGAATTTACCCTGTTTCTACTGCAAGGTGGCCAGCATTTGAGCTCCAGCATTTGCCCTAAAGCTGAGCTCTTACTTTTTCCACCATCAGCTGTTATGATGGACCTGATTTCACAGGGGCTCGCTCAGCTAGTAGAATGTGCTTTTGTTAATGGTCTTCTGAATCCCCTGGTCTGTTTGTGCGACAGTTATCCATCAGCTCACCCACATCACAGCGATGATAGTTATAGCTCCCACCTACTGCATGCCTATTTGGTGGCATACACCTGAACCAGAAGACATTCATCTTCATGACAATCCTGTAAAAAATGTGTTACTGGCCCCATTTTGTAGAAAAAGAATTTGACTCTTTGTCTAAAGTCATATGGTAAGGAAATAGTAAAACAATTCCAATCCAACTTTGTTTTTTCTGAAAATCCAGGGAATGGAGTTGAAACCCAAAGAATGTATTTTGCCTGTATTTATTCTTTAGTTTGCAAAGTGATTGGGTTATTAAAAAAAAAAAAGACAAAAACAACAACAAAGAAACTTTGGGTGTAAAACAAGCTCAATTTAATTTACTAGTAAATAATGGGCACTGCCTCTTTCATACATTTTACCTATGAGACACCCCAATATTAAATCAGTAGATAGTTTTCCTTCTGTGATCTCTCCCTTCCAAATATTCTTTGCTGTCTTTATGTTTGCCTTAGATATGTAAGGACTTAGACCTGTTCTCTGTGTCTCTGGGAATGGTGTCTCTTCTCTGGGCCATACGCTAGGAAGCCCCGGTGAGTGCCTTTGAACAATGCTGATATGGAACATAACTACAGAAGGCAGCCCCTGAGATTCCCCAAAGGTAGGGCTGCAGCCCCGGGTCCTTTGCAGAAATAAGCCATCCTTTTCCAAAGTTATGCATTTTTCCCCCTCAAAGCAATAACTCTAGGCACAGTCCTCAAAGCAAATAGTTGTGTTATAGTAGAAGCATGTACAGCCAACTTTTCTTTTTGCTTGTCAAGCACATTTTAAAACTTTGGCTGCCAATGGTGAACCTTCCATGGAACTCAGAACTCTAAGTCTCTGCCCCAGGCTTCTGGGCTTGCATTCCGATGTGATGTTAATACCCGAAGAATCAGCCAACCACCAAACGTGGGCAGTTGAAAGAACTAAGCTTTAGTGGACACATACTTAGTGTTGCCAAACACATTTTCTTCTCAATTCTTTTTTTTTTTCAATACAGTTTAGTATTACTCAGGAATCAGCTTAAATCTCCTAATATCAGGTATCCAGTCATCCCAGAGGAGAGTCACAAGCCTCTAGCCCCTGAGATCCCAAAGTGCCTAGAGCAGGAACATCCAAAAGTGTTTGAGTTCTTTAGAAAGCTGGCTCAGAATAGATGCCCAGGTCCCTCTTAGGCTTGTGGACAACGATAGATGTAGGGAAAGGGAAAGGGATGGTAAGGAAACCAGAACTCTTACATCTATCTGCTTACTTGACTACGGGAATGCATTCATCTTGGTTACTTATTTAACTTTTTTTCCATTATGGCTATGATGGAATAAAAACTATTTAGCCACTAAAATAGAATTTGAATGCAGTTCAAATTCTTAATCTCACGTTTTTTTAATATATCGGGCAGCCTCTTCATCAGTCTCTGCCCTATTTTTTCCTATTCCTTTTTCTCCTCCCTTCCTCTCTCTCCCTCTATATTTCTATGAACTCTTCTTGTTTCTCCTCCCTGCCCTTTCTCCTCAATAAGTAAATAAGCCAGAATGCTCGTGCTTACCAAAGTTGTCACTGCTCATCTATTAACTACTAGAGGTGCCCCTGGATGGTGTAAACATTAGGTAGAAAAAATCTAGATGGCATTAATTTCCTTCAATGGAACATATTCATGCAGGCACAATATGGCCACATTGCCTGTTTAGTTCAACTACCCTAGATTGTACCTTGTCTTTGGAGAATGTGGTGGTATAGTCCCTGGCATCATCTTTTTCTTCTTCTCATCTCCTGGACCGGAGACCCATGCTTGCTCTAGTTGGATTAAAATTTGCGCTTTGTAACATAGGTAACTCCCTCTCTCTGATAAATAGAAAGAGGGCAAGAGTAATGGGAATTGGAATTTAATGTGAGAACATGCATCCTCAGAAACAGTGGGGAGACTAGAATTCCTGAAAACACTCTTCTTGGAAGACTTATGTGTGCCTTCTTTACACCATCATGTCCTCTCTCAATCTACTGGCTTGGAGCTGATATCAAGCTTGGTGAGGCGTTTCCTTGAAACTTTGATACCCATTGAGTCAGTCACTCTTTGAAGTTTTGACAATGAACAGATAATCTGGGTGACCAACCCAATCCAACCTGATCCAAAAGAACCTGATCAGATGTCTGATGTTTTCAAAGAAACTTGAGAAGTGTCAGGAATTTTAGATATGTCCTCTTTATTTTTCTCTGTCTTCCTTTTCTGCCTAAAATTATTACTAAGTTGAGTTTTGGAGGCAGTCTTTATCTGGCCCAATACCCTATGCCCAATAACAGCCTGGGTTATTATCCGAGCTATTACTGTCCTTAAAGTATAAAACCCCAATGATTCTTTCCACAACGTCTTCTTCTTTTTAAGCCTCAGCACTTAGAGGAATTCACTTGGAAAGAACTCTTCATTTATATCCACTCTGAAATTCAGTGACTCTAAAATAACAAAGGAAGACTGAAGTGAGCATACGGGTCTCTCTGAATCTCTATGGTAAGAAGCTCATTTGCAGCTCCCGAAAGCCTTATTCATCTTAGGCATGGACGGAATCTCCTATGAAGCCATGCCCTATCTAGGGCTTTAATTTTGTGGTCTGTATCTCAGTAGAACACTGCAAGAAATGCCTGCCTCCTTTATCCCCTGCTGTGTGTGCCTGTTCTAATCAAATTGTTGGCAGGGCCGGTAACTCCTTTCTAAGCAACTTGGATTCGCAACAGAATGATTCCCCTTCAATGCCAATCTAAACAAATGCCATCAACTTCATCCCAGAAAGTATTAAAAACAGAAGAGTCCCTTTGTGACTCTGATTGGCTCTGTGACTTCCTTGGGGCAATTGTTGGTCTCAGGCTTGTGTCTCCTAATCATGCAAAATGTGGGTGGGCCGTGTCCCACCCCAACCGTGGTTGTGAGCTCAGATGATTCACTCAACTTTCATCATAGAGCAATAATCAAATGCAGTTGTATGGTTCACAAAAGTCTCCCAGAGTTGTCATTGCATCTGATCCTCATAAGGACCCTGTGAGCTCAGAGAGGCTAAGAGACTTATCTGATACTGTAACCGGGAATTGAAAACTTGGTATCTGATACCAATTTCTGTACCGCATGCTATTCCCGTTGATGCTAGAGTGAATACCACATAACTAGGCAAGGACATCTTTTGAACAAAGCCATCTATTAAAAATATGGATAGGCCTTTTCGGTGTTTTGCTGATTTGGGTTATCATACACTGTGCCCCACCCTCTTTTTTTTGTGGGTAACAAGCTGAGAGCACCTTCTGTCTTTGTAAGGATCTTTGTGTGATATATGGAGGTGGGGGAAGAACAAGGATCCAGAGCTGAGCAAAAATTAGCTTTATGAATATCCGATTTATGGTTAAAAATAATAGCTAACATTTATTAAGTGCCTACTATGTGCCAGGAGCTCTTCTAATGTCTGATATCATCCCCAGGTAACAAGACTTGGATACTGAAAGGTATTTGCACTCCCCTCTGCCCAGAACACCCCCCACTCCCCTTACCCTTGTGGATCTCTCTCCTTTGCTTCTTTTCCATGTCTGTTTGAATTCACATGTTTATGCAGTTCTTTCCTGACCACTCTATAAATAGCCTACATCTTTCTGCAATCACTCCTTCCCTCTTACCTAGCTTTATTTCTCTTTATAGAACCCACCATTGTTATAGTCTCTATTTTTTTGTTAATCTGTATTTATCTTTCACCCTCACCAGAATATGAACTCCTTGAGAGCAAGGGTGTCCTCTCCTCCCCCTACCCCATATTGAATTCCCGGCACCTAGAACAGTGCCTGGCACATTACTATATTCAACAAGTATCCTCTGAGTGAATGATCTCATTTTATAAGTGAGGAATCTGAGGTTCTAAGGGATTAGTAAATCCCTTTGCCTCAGGCGACAAAACAAGCAGGAAGTGGAAGAGATCCAAGAACCAAGGCAGCCTGACTCAGGAGCCCCAGCCTCAGCTCCTGCTAAACTGTTGTCTCTTAGCCTCATTAAGCGAATCATAAAACGATTGTCCGATTGTCCGTATGGTCTGCGTTCACCCTCTCTAGTTGGGGCCTCCCAGACCAGAGTGAAAAGACTCAGCCTGCTCAGCCATCTTCCTAATAGTGCCCATGCCCCCTCCCCACCCCACCTCTCAGTCTAAAATCTCCTCTTGTCCAGCTCATGCACATCTATCCCTTCCCATTCCACTGTTTATGAATGTGGGTCTCTGTTGATACATATCACAGCCCCCTTAGTCATTGTTTAGCCATTATGCTTTGCTGGGGCAATTTTCCAGTCCTCTGTTTATATTATATTTGGGCTTCTCTCCTCCTTCTCCATTTTTAAGGGGAGAAGAAGACATGTGAAATAATATAAGTGATAACACAGTTATAATGAAGATGGAATCATTTTGAGAGAAGGAGGATTTAGTTATGATTTGTTGAATTCCACTCAGAGTAGATTATTTAAGAACAAATTCATAGCTCTTCTACAAGACTTTCAAATGGAGCCATTTTCTGATACTTTTGTTTCTAGAGGCTTTGTTCCAGCCTTGGGGCTGGGGTTGGGTATGGGGTGGGCCCATGTCCAGGAAGAACTGATTGCTGAGAAAGCTCAAAAAGAGCCTTCAGAGGACATCCGAAAAGATCCCCTAATATATCTTCTCTGACCCCAGATCTTCCCACATGGCTGGTCATGCTTTTGGTAGAGAATGAGACTAAGAACCATCTACCTCCATGTGAGAACACACTTCTAGCCCAGGTTCCATTGAAAAGCTCCCTGATGTGAATGTGAAGTCATTTCCTATGCTCCGCCTGGAACTCATTGCATTTCATACTCCTAGAATTGGACACAAAAACCAGACAGGGTGTTAGCCCTAATGATTAGAGGAAAAGGTGCCCAGAATCAGAACTTAGTAGAGCTGAATTTGGCTGTGAACTTGAGCTTTACTCGCATGGCATCTTTCCTCGCAGTCCCAGTTTCCAGTGCCTCTGGAATTTGTATCCTGTTTGTTCAGTGGTTGGGTGAGGATGTTGGTAGTGGGGGCACCGTGGAGGGAAGACTGGAAAGATCAGTCTTTGAGTATGAGTCTTGGGCTTGTTCTTCAGCAGCATCTTTCATGTTTCTCTGTTCTGCTGGGAGCCTCAGGGAGCTAGTCATTTTTAGGTTGTGTTTTCTAGCCTCCTGGATCAGCTGGCTTCCAGCTGGATTCTGCCAATGGGAGGTACTGGATGCAGATGGGAGGGAGAGAGGAAGACAGAGACCGTGTTTTTTCTCCTTCACCTTCCTATTCTTAGATGGTTTCTCCAGTAGAAGCTACTTGTCTTCCTTGACTCCAAATCCTACCAGACAAATGGACTGTGGTTCCAGCTTCTGTCTGGTGGCCCCAGGCCCTGGGTTCTGATAACTCCATTTCCCCCTCTGTCCCTGCAGCCTAGGGGTAGTAGCTGTAGCCTGTTGTTGCTACCTTCAAATTTGACCTGTTGTGTCTTGTCTGACTTCTCTGCTCTTCCATCACCTGGGTAGCTAATTCCCTGTACTCAAATCTTGGTTTTAGATACTCAAGTATGGTTTTCATTATTTTTATTTGGATATTGACTGACATAGAAAGATTTGCCTTTAGAAATAAAACAGATTGTCTTTCATTTCTGCATTGTTAGAAGTGACACAAAAAATAAGAGCTCATGAGGATAAAACAACATGGTTGAGTACAGGTGTTTTTGTTTTCTCACACCAGAGTTTGATGAAGCAAAGTACCACAAGGTCTTTAAAAAGTAAAGGACTTTTAAGAGTAAATACTGTTTTTTAAAATTTTATTTTATTTTTTCAGTGTTCTAAGAGTCATTGTTTACACACCACTCCCAGTGTTCCACGCAATACATGCCCTCCTTAATACCCACCACCAGGCCCACCCAAATCCCCACCCTCTCCCCTCCAAAACCCTCAGTTTTTTTCTCAGGGTCCACAGTCTCATGGTTCATCTCTGCCTCTGACTTCCTCCAACTCACTTCTCCTCCTTCTTCCAATGTCCTCCATGTTATTCCTTATGCTAAAGTAAGCGAAACCATATGATAATTGACTTTCTCTGCTTGACTTATTTCACTCAGCATAATCTCCTCCAGTCCTGTCCATGCTGATACAAAAGTTGGGTATTCATCCTTTCTGATGGGGACATAATACTCTATTCTATATAAGGGCCATATCTTCTTTATCCACTCATCTCTTGAGGGGCATCTTGGCTCTTTCCACAGTTTGGTGACTGTGGCCATTGGTGCTATAAACATTGGGGTGTATACAGATGGCCCTTCTTCTCACTACATCTGTATCTTTGGGGTAAATACGCAGTAGTGCAATTGCAGGATCATAGGGTAGCTCTATTTTTAACTTCTTAAGGAATCTCCACACTGTTTTCCAAAGTGGCTGCACCAACTTGCATTCCCACCAACAGTGGAAGAGGGTTCCCCTTTCTCCACATCCTCTCCAACACTTGTTTACTGTCTTGTTGATTTTGACCATTCTAACTGGTGTAAGGTGGTATCCCAATGTGGTTTTGATTTGAATCTCCCTGATGGCTAATGATAATGAACACTTTTTCATGTGTCTGTTAGCCATTTGTATATCTTCTTTGGAGAATTGTCTCTTCATGTCTTCTGCTCATTTTTTGATGTGATTTTCTGTTTTGTGTGTGTTGAGTTTGAGGAGTTCTTTATAGATCTTGGATATCAGCACTTTGCCTACAGTGTCATTTGTGAATATCTTCTCCAATTCTGTCGGTTGTCTCTTTGCTTTGTTGACTATTTCCTTCACTGTGCAGAAGCTTTTTATCTTGATGAAGTACGAAAAATTCATTTTCACTTTTGTTTCCTTTGCCTTTGGAGACATGTCTTGAAAGAAGTTGAGAAGAAAAAAGAAAAAGGGGATGGCCAGGTCTCTTGTTTTCTCCTCTTTCTCTTTAAAATACTATTTTTCTTTCTGTGATTTGAATATATTTCAAACATTCTCTTCTACCTCCAGTCCTTGGCTTGTAAGGAGAGAAAGAAAGTGGGAGAAGGAGACAGAGACAGAGACAGAGACAGAGAGAGAGTTATTAGTCCAGCAGGCAGCAAACCTAATGTGCAAACATTTTGCATGAACACTGAATGCTTGGGTGAGCTGGGATTATTTGGCTGAGACAACATGAAACCTCCTCTACTTATTTGGGCTTTGGGATAGACTTCGCTGGAAGTTGAAATTCAGGAGAAAGAAAGAAAAAAAGTGCAGGGCATGGGAGAAGAGAAAGAGAGGAGTGGGAGAGGAGGCACATTCTCCCTTGGTAACAAGAAGCAATTTATTTGTGAGGAAAGTGGTTCATTGTCTAAGACCGGACCCCTTGTTTATGCTTAGGTGTGAAGCTGGCTTAGGAAGTGAGTTTAGCTTGCTTATGTGCTTTTACAAATGTGCTGGCTGCTCAGCAAATTCAGCACGGAAACGTTTTAGGTAAGCAGAAGAGAAAATATATTTTTTAAGAAGTTGATTTAGCAGCGGGTTAGAGTATAGAATCAAGAAAAAAAGGAGATTCTGTGTTCTGGGCTTAAAAAAATGTATGTGTGTGTGTGTGTGTGTGAGAGAGAGAGAGAGAGAGAGAGAGATTAATTTAGACCAGCTGGGATGATCTCACAAGGACCCCATGGGCCAGAGCTCCTGTTCCTCCATAGAGAGCACATCTCCCCTGGAAATGTGTACTCAGGTGCAGTTGCAGGGTCTGAGTTCATGGCTGTGGCCCTGGCCAAGATCCTCCCAGGCTTCAGCTTCTGCTTCCTCTAGAGACGGTTGGTCGAGAGCCATCCTTCAGAGGTCAGAGCCAGACCATGAGTCCAATGTGCATGAGGACAGCATGAATTATCCTTGGAGACCAGTGGGCCCTGCTAATCCAGACACTGGCTTTCTTCTTGGAGAAGTTAGATGTCTCTTTTCTCTCTCCCTTGTTCCATGGCCTCTGAGAGCTTGGGTGGTAAATTTCTCTGGGATAAGTTATGAGATACCTCTTTAGAGAGGAAGGAATGAGACCACTCCTTCACCTCATTCTTCTCTTCCAAAGCTCTGGTGAGCCCTGGATTCATCCAGAATCCATGGTGTTGTGCTTCCTAAAAAGGGCAAGGAGACCCACTTATATTGGTTCAAGGATAGGGAGGGAGAAGAAAGAAAAGAAAGGGGAATGTCTTAAGGGAGATGCATTATAGACTTCTATGCCTGGAAGGGACTGGAAAGTTCACCTCAGTCAGTTCACTATATTAACTCAAACAGTACTTGTCTTCTTGAGTTTACTGGGGGGACTATATGCCCTGTAAGAGCCAAGCTTGCTTTCTTCTGTTCACTGTTGTATCCTTAGTGGAGCCCAGTGCTTGGGACAGGAGAGGGAAGAGCTGGAGTCACCCCAAGATCCCAACAATACAATGAGCAAGTATAGAAAAGTACTTGTTAGTTGCAAAAATTTCACAAAGCCTGAAAAAAATTGTGTTGTCTCTGTCCAGGGAATGGGGACAAGGGGACACTTACTGAATACCTACTGTGGACCAACTCTTGGGCTTTTACCTGAGGGATTTATACAGAGGCAGAGAATTGGGGCTATCATTCTCTGAAGACACAGAAGAACTCTACAGCTTAAAAATAATCAGAGAGGATTAGCATACCGTCTGAAAACTGAAATGCCAGCCAGCTTAACTTAGTGAAGTGGGCTGGGAGGGGACTGGGGCAAAATGTCAAGCACACATCAGACTAGAGAGGAAGAAAGCCCCACTTTGTGCTAGGCTGTGGTACCAGTGTAGGAGGGATGACCCAGTGGGGATGACCCATCAGATCCTCTGATATTTTAAGACAGGTCAGAAAGCTGGTATTTATGTGAAATATCCTGGTTTGATATGTTGGTGACCAATTAAAAATTAATACAGGTGACATAATAAATCATATTTAGGGATAAGATCCTTCCTGCCAATTTTCAACCTGGATTCTAATGGAATTCAGGCTGTCCCATAACAGTCTACCCTGTAATAGAAGTTCTTCTCTCTCATTCCTCTTACATGTTTCTTACGGAGTTGAAGAGGGAGTCTCATGAGTTTTGGGGACAGCGAAAGTAGTGACACAATGGGAATGCTGAGATTCTTGTTTATTGCTTGTGGCTCATGGTTGTTCCCTTACTTCCCTGAGGGCCCCATCTTCTTTTGAATCCTTCATAGTGTATGTCCCAGGGCTGGGCACAGAGAGGCACACGCTACATATATGTCAGTAAGCTAGACTTGGCTTTCCTCCAAGTCTAGCTAAATGAGGAAATGGAAGGTTTAGGGTGGGTGGAAATTATCTAAATTGGTTGCAGCAAAATTTTTCTGTCTTCTTTGTCTTTAATTTTCTTGAATTTTGCATTATATGATATATCACTGTGTAATTAATTATCCCAAACTTAGCTGCTTAAAACAAGATTTATTATATCACACTTTCTGTGTCTCAAGGATTCACATACATCTCAGTTGGGTACTCTTCCTTAAGAACTCTTATAAGGCTGTAAATGAGATATCAGCTAGGGATCTAGTTTCATTATAAAGGTCATCCCCAACTCACTCTCATGCTTGTTGACAGGATTCAGTTCCTTATGGACTGTTGTGCCGTGGGTCTCAGTTCTTCATTGGATATTCACCAGAGGTTTCCTTCAGTTCTTTCCCATGTGGACCTTTCCATAGGCAGCTCCTGACATGGGACCTTGTTTCCATTAGGACAAGCAAGCAAAACGGAAAGCAAGAGAGAAGCCACAGTCTTTTTGTAACCTACTCTCAAAAGTGATATTCCATTACTGATTTCAAATTCTGTTCACTGAAGGAAAATTACTGGGCTCACCGCCCACCTCACACTCAAGGGGAAAGAATTCCACAAATTGTAGGACTTCCATGGCAATAGAACCAGAGAGACTGAGGCCTTAAACCTTTCTTCCTGAATATTTCTTAGCCTTCCTGTCTGACCAAGAAACTCCTGGAAGTTTTCATCCCACTTCTGCTTAAGAAATTCTAGAAACTGTAGACATTCTTTTCCCCTTTCCATTCAACTCACCTTAAAATGGGAAAAAAAAAAAAAAAAGAAAAAAAGATGAGGGAAGCAGATGAAATTAGAACTTAAATTCTGGTAGGTTTTTGGGGAGATATGGGAAGGATCATACTGGTGAGTAGGAACAATGGATTCTGAGTCAGAGAAGCTGCAAAAGTTTTGTTGTTGTTTTGCTTCATTTTGTTTTATTCCTGGTGTCAAGATCAGATGAACTTGACCCTATAGAGATTGAGCATCCGAGAAGTGGAAGAAATAATGTTACAGTGGGCTCTGTTATATCTCAGGTGTTAGCCCATGGAATGGGCAAAACTAAATAAGCTAGGATCAGAACTCCAGGCAGATTCTTTGTTGGTGAAATGTAATAGATCTGATTAGGCAGTAAGGCCAGGGATCAGTATCAAGAGGCGTAAATATAAAAATCTGAAGTTATTCCGAGACCAAGAGGATAGGAGCACCATTAGCTGAGGGGTTTATCAATACAGAGATCCAGAGTCTTTTCAGGCAGGAATGACACCTTGATTACTAGAGGTTCAAGGGATAAGCAATCAGTAAGAATAGGCAGAAAGCTGGTTTTAGGAATGACCTGGCAGAGCCTGAATTAGACATCAGGGGCAGGGCATCACAGATGCTAATGAGACAGGGCTCCAAGGAAGGCTCTCTGGAGAGACTAGGAAGGAACCTTAGATCTCAATCACTGAAGATGGATCACAAGACACAGAAGAGGGAAGTAACGTGGGAGAAGACTCCGGCTTATGACAGAGGCTCGGTCAAGAAATAAGCAAGAGCCTGATTATTGGGGAACAAGATAGCCCTACTCAAGCTAGGCCAGTAGCAAGACAGCAAGAGAAGACAAAAAGTTGATGGCTGCCAAAACCCAAGATTGGTCTCTGAGTCTGGCATAGGACTGAAACTACTGGTTGAGATCAGGCACTGTCACTTGCCAGGGTTAGAGTAATGCAGGAACCCAGAGCCAGGACTGACATTATACCCTGGCGACCCTGTGACCAGTTGCACTCAATACCCTGGGATATCTCATGGGAAAAGCAGACAAGTGCTGTTCTGAGAGGCAATTAAGTTTCAAGACATCCTCCCCCAGCCAAGCATCAGCATGAAATTGGAGGCTTGGCTTCCAAGAGCCCACCCGCCTCTGTTCCCTTTCCCTCTCATGAGGGGCAGGGTGAGAAAAAGGACGCCACAGGAAAGAGCCACTCTCGGCTTCCAGACCACCTAGAAAAGATGCATGTGTAAGGAGGGTGGGGTGGGATGTGTGTGCGTGTGATACCATGGCTTTCTCTACCTCCCCATAAGCTACTTTCCCAACCCCCAGCC
This sequence comes from Martes martes, assembly GCF_963455335.1. NCBI lineage: Eukaryota > Metazoa > Chordata > Mammalia > Carnivora > Mustelidae > Martes > Martes martes. Next base: position 169,175,646 of record NC_137890.1, on the reverse strand, counting down.
AAGGAATATTCTTTTCCTTTGTTTGCCAAGCCACATTCTCCACAGGACTCACATATTTAACTCAGCTTTCAGCTTTTCCAGGAATCTTCTTACATATCTTTCCTTTCCTTCATCCCCTTCACCTCCTCCACACCACCCACAGCCCCAGCCACCCATCCTGCTTTTACTTACCGTGTTTCTAATTGTGCAAGCTAATTTGTTTCCTTTCATGTTTTCCCAACCTGCCTGTGTTTTTCCGACCTTGTCCCCAACTACCGTGGGATGGAATACTTTCCCTGGATAGGGTTATGGTTTTTCCTTCATAAGTGAACCCCCGGTACCTAAGCTGGACTCTGTGTGTGGTAACTTCTCCAATAACATGGCATAATGGACTTGCCAGTTGAAGAGGGGAGAAAAAGTCAAAGTGCTGTTCTGGGCCACCTTGATCTGCATGGTTTGTTTTTAATTTCTGGGGATAGGAGTTCCTGCAAATTTATAACATGTACTGTCCCCTCCCCCCCAACAACCAATGTATAACATTGTGCTTTATCACAGCAACCAAATCAGGAGAAGCTGGAGGGTATGGGTCAGAACACAAGCATTTTCTGTACTGCTCATAGAACTAACATAGTATGGCCACCCCTCATTGCTGACAGAGTCCTTGCTGAATGAAATGGAATTTTCCTCAAGTGAATGCCTTATACCTATCTTTAGAATTGGATTTCCATGACAGAGCAATCAAGAGATGTGGCTGAATTTTCCACTATTTAACTCACAATGCTGAGGTCATGTAGAAACAACCTTTAAGAACATAATGACCTTTAAGAGAAATCCATCTTTGAGGTCAGAGTTGGTCACTAGTCTGTGGCAGACCACTGCTTACACTGTATACTTTCCTCTGTTCTTCCCAGGGTGAGGACAGATTTTGGGGACAATCTGGCTCTGGTTATCTACAGAGTTGAATGATGACATTGGCCCTTTTGAACTTTACCTCTTGCAAACTAACTGACTTTTCCTATCATAAATCAAAATGACCAAAGAATTCCAAAGGAACCCAGGAAATTTTCTCGTGCAAGCTCAAGGATGTTTGAAGAACACCATCACACTAGCCCTCAAAATCTTTCCTGAGATCCTCTAAGGGTCAGGACTGCTGATTTGACAGTGGAATGGGTGAAAATGGGGAGCTCTTGCTGTCTCTGAATGTACCTGACTCTAGAACAAACCTTGCACACCAGCTTTGTAGATTTAGCAGCTTAAGTGTGTTGGGGAAGTGGAGGCTGCTGAGAGTCACCAGAAATGCCACCCCTGGCTTCTGTCCCATCTGAATGCCTTTCTTTTTCATCTGAACAAGACCTAAAGTCCTGTTTGAGTTGGCTTTGCCCCTATTCCATGATTTCAGTTCCTTGTCTCTATTCTTCAACGTGTGGGTTCATTTCCGTCCTTGGAACACTATTGTTTTTCTGACTGAAACAATGATCCAGAAAACCTCAGTAATGGGCCTTTGTATCATTATTTGCTTTTCTAATTACACATGACTTTCCCTTCCCAATGCTTGAAGACACCAAATTGCAGTTGAAGTAACTGCATGGGGAAAAGCAACAATAAACCACTTCATCCTCTGGGTGGGAACATGCAATTGTATCAAGAAGGATAAGGAAAAAAAAAACTGTTCATATGTAGAGAAAGAGGTTGCAATAAGGGAATGAGAACAGACAGGCTACTTTGGCATCTGATGCAAGAGATGTGAGAAAGTAGCTCAGTGCGTTATTTGGAAAAGTAGGGCTGTGAGGCCAAGCCCAGAAAAGGCCTGGATGTTGAAGTCCCAAAGGTCGGGATGAGCTGGGAAATCCTCTCTTTGGACTTTGGATCCTTAAGGTGGTAGTAGCTGCTCCTGCAAATTGCCCTGCCCTGCCCTCCCCTCCTACAGGCAGGCTGGGACTTTAGAAATCTGACTTTGTTGATGAACATGGGTTCCAACATTTCTTATCATGAACTTGAAATATCACAATGGCAGAGAGTCATGTAGGCAATTTAGTGGCAGCTTCAGTCATAACAATGATGGAAACCCCAAGGTCTCCTGGCCAAGTGGCCCTATGCAGAGCGCCAGGACCTGTGGACAGCAATTGTTCTTGCTACCCAGCAATCATTCCTACTTTTCCTGGAATGACACCCTTATTTTTCTTTGAAAAACGTATCCCTCTCCCATTCTCAGGGTATGTGAAGGCCCGGGGAGGTCACATGATTCGTGTCTGACCTATGAGCACATCTTATGCTGCTACCTGTACTAATTGGCTAGGAATAGATAAAGTATATGGATTTATACATTTCAAATTTCACTTTGGAATTTTATGACCGGGTAAGAAGATTTCTGTTGGACACCTGGATTGAGCCATGCCTGCACTTTTCAATTACATAACTCAGTGAATGTTCTTATTTATTTAAGTTAGCTTGAGTTGAGTTTCTGTCTCTTGTAACTGAGAGAATGACACGTGTTCATATTAAAAGCCAGTCACTGATACAGTCTATTCCCTTTTCCAGGTTGGTTGTCCTTCTCTTACATAGCAGGAGATAGTAAGTGCCCCCTATCTGTTAAATGTATCAAAGAAGCAATAAATAAGAAGTAGAGACAAGGTGGCTAATGGTTGGGCTCTATATAATTTTTATGGTTCCACTGACTTTCACTGACTTTATTCTGGTTGTGGTCTAGGATGTAGAATCCAGATTCTTCTAAACACCAACTCAACTGTGGCTCCTGAGGGAGTGTTCCAGATCTTAAACAATCTCCAGTGGGCTTAAGGGAGAATGGGTGGTCCTTGTAAGTTTTCTGTGGGAATTCCCTTTAAGTATCGGTTTCTGAATATACAGCCAAACAAGTAATTGGATTAGGGAGGGCCAACGGTATACTCTGAATGCTACTGAAGACACTGGATGGAAGCAGTTCATGCCAAAACATTTTTTACTATCGCCTTTCAGAAGTAAAGTTGACACCACAACTGATGATCCCTAGGCTGAAAGGAATGTGTGGTCTTGGTCCTGACTTTTGGATATGCTACACATTTCAAGATTACAATGTTCAAATTAAAATTTGAGTTCACCTTTCCTAGAGAATATTACCTTGAACCCTGAGTAGAAGCAGGGCAGAAGTCACCCCAACTTAAGGACTGACCGTGTTTCAAAGGTCATTCCTAAGTCTGCATGTTTCTACAAGATAATGAATTTCAAGATATTCTAAGGTCCAAAATTACATATGATTATTAGCTTCCCAAGATAATGCGTTGGTTCTTTTTTTTTCTTTTTTTTTTAAATCTTTATTTATTTTTTAAATTTCTTTTCAGTGTTCCAGAATTCATTGTTTATGCACCACACCCAGTGCTCCATGTAATACGTGCCCTCCATAATGCCCACCACCAGGCTCACCCAACCCCACACCTCCCTCCCCTCAAAAACCCTCAGTTTGTTTCTCAGAGTCCACAGTCTCTCATGGTTCATCTCCCCCTCCGATTTCCCCCAACTCACTTCTCTCCATCTCCCAATGTCCTCCATGTTATTCCTTATGCTCCACAAGTAAGCAAAACCACATGATAATTGACTCTCTCTGCTTGACTTATTTCACTCAGCATAATCTCCTCCAGTCCTGTCCATGTTGATACAAAAGTTGGGTATTCATCCTTTCTGATGGAGGCATAACACTCCATAGTATATATGGACCATATCTTCCTTATCCATTCATCTGTTGAAGGGCATCTCTTAATGAAGCCTGCTCTCACTCTCCTAATCAAGAGTAACTTTCTGTCCCCTCTTATATATCACACACATGTATAGGAGTTTTAAAATTTTTTTCTTAATTTTTAAAATCTTAGACTCAAGTAATTATACTATCTGAGAGTGTTTAGCTTATTTCTATCATTCGATGTTAACAAACTGAAGCAGAGGCCACAAGTTACACATTGTTCTATCTTTCAACATATTTACAGTGTGTCCCACTGTAGGTGGTTAATAAATGTCTCCTCAATAAGTGCCCAGAATTCCACCATTTATATTCCTTTCCCCTTGTGGAAAACATGCTTCTTGAGTTTCCCTTTGTGGATTGAAAATGAATAGCTTTTCTTCAATCTAACCAGCTCATGCCCAACATTCATTCAATGAATAAATACTGACTATTTTCCTAAGTGTCATGTACTATTCTTGGACCTGGGCATCCAAAGGCAAATAAGAGAGATGTGGTCTCTGCCTTCAAAGAGGTTATAGTTTCAAATCACAGAATACTGGACAACAGGCCATGGGGTGGCTCAGTTCTTGCCTGTTTCGATCAAACTGATCTCCAGAATGGAAGTTCTTGCCCAAGTCTTCACAATGAGTGAAGTGAACACTTCCAGTGCTCTTAGGAGTTCCTCTCTCAAAATGTCATGCTTGGCTCTCAGACAGGCTTCTTCTTCCCCTGAAGGATTCTCCAACATTCTTCAGAGGCTCCATTAGGCCTTAGCCACGACTCACTTTAAAGTGACCTGTTTACCTATTTTTTCTTTTATTTGGGAATATTTACTTATAATCTTTCTAAAGAGAAAGTCATTGTTAATCTTGCCCCCTAGAAAGCTGACGCAGTGAGTACCCTCAGGGGGAAAATCAGGACATGTTAGTCAGGATCCCAGAAGCTCGACATCCTGGGTGGACGTGGGATGTTTCCTTAAAGGAGCAGCCGTTGTGGCAGCCCCACCTCAGCCAAGCATGAGGCTGACTTTCAGGCAGCCTCAGATCTCCTCTGGGCCTAGAATATGACCACCATCATTGCCAAATGGGGTCTGGCTCCATTTGCACATCCTCGAGCCTCTCTCCTCCTTTTACCACAATGTTGTCCTCACCTCACCAGGCGCAGAGAATGGCCAGTTGTTTCTTGAGCCCACTCAGCATCCCTGCTGTGTTGAATAATGTTCCTCCAAAATTCATGTCAACCCAGAACCTATGAACATGACCTTATTTAGAAATAAGGCTTTTGCAGAAACAATCAAGTTAAAATGAGGTCATACTGGATTAGGTTGAGCCCTAATCCAATGACTGGTATCTTTATAAGAAGAAGGGTATTTAAGACCCAGAGGCACACAGAGAGATGACCATGTGAAGACAGAAACAGAGATCAGAGTTATGATGCCACAGACAAGGAACACCAAGGATTGCCAGCAATACCAACATCTAGGAGGAAGCAAGGAAAGATCCTCTCCTAGAACCTTCAGAGAGAGCATGGCCCTGTTGAAAACTTGAGTTTTGACTTCTAGCTTTTGGAATTATGCTAGAATAAATTTCTATTATTTTGAGCCACTTTGATTTATGGTAATGTTTTAGGGCAGCCTGAGGAAACTAATATGGCAACCAATTACTGATTTCCATAAAAATCTAGCACAGGACAAATAGACAATGGAAAACGGGCATTTAGCTTCTTTCTAGCTAATTTCCTTTGTCTGCTGCCCAATTGTTGCTATGCATTAAGCTGGTGGTAGAGAATGAGTAGAGCAATTTGGTGTTGTTTATTATTTGAAAAGGTCACGGTCTATGGGCACATTAGGACCCTTAGGATTCTGTCTGAACTGGTTAATTCTAGAGCAGATGATTTGCATTTGGAGCTGTGTGCAAATGTATTAGTTAAGGTTCTCCAGAGATACAGAACCTATAGAAGACTATATATATATATATGTAAAATATATAACTGTATATTATATACTTACTTTTTATGTGTTATATATAAATATATTCTATATAACTTACATAAAATTATAAATGTATAATACATGCTTATATATAATACATATAATGTATAAAATATAAACTTTTAAATGTATTATATATATATATAATTATACACCCCCCCCCCCACACACAATCTCCTATTGATTCTGTTTCTCTGGAGAACCCTAACTAATACTATATATACACAGAGAGAAATTTATTGTAAGGAATTAGCTCATGCAATAATGGAGGCTAAGAAGACCCAAGATCTGCCATAGGGAAGCTGGAGACCCAAGAGAGCCAATGATTTAGTTCCAGTCCAAGTTGAAGGCCTGAGAATCAGGAGAGTTTAGTGAAATCTGGCAGTTTCAAGACCCAAGATGAGTCTTGTACCATTGTGAAGCTGGAAAAGATCACTGACCCAGCCAAAGGAGGCAGGAGGAGTTTGTTCTCACTCAGCCTCTCTTTTCTGTTTGGGTCTTCAGTTGGTTGGGTGACACTCACCTACCCACCAACTGAAATGCTCATGTCATCTGGAAACATCTTCACAGACACATCCAGGAAGATGTGGCCAGTTATCTGGTCACCAACACAATGGCCCAGTCAAGTCTACACATGAAATTAACCATCACAACAACACGTACTGGATCAGATCCATGTTGACTCCAGGTGACCATTCTCAAGAAACAAAATTATCTTAATCAGGATCAAAGGTCAAAAACATAATTTCCTCAGTTAACCTAGCCTGGGATCTCTGGAACCTGAGTTTGAGACAAGAACTTGATTACAGGTAGTTCCTTTGGGAGTATTATTCCAGGAAACGAGAATAGGACAGGGGAAATGAAGTGTGGGAGGATGGAAAACAATTCAAAGATGTGTTAAAGAGTTGGCAACCACTGCAGGCTACTGAGGTATGGTACTGCTGGGACATTCTGAAGAATCTTATACAATGTGTCTTGGAAGGATCCATTGAGAGGAGCAAGTGGAGAAGAATGTAGCTATTACCTCCCATTCCTCTTCGTCAAAGGTGGCCTAGCATGAATTAACTTTCCTGCACTTCCAGTGTGTATATGCTCGAGGGTGATGCAGGTTTCACCATCATCCCACTACACAGTGCCAAGGTAGGATGTGAGAGATATGAAGCATAGGGCTGAGGCAATTATACTTGTACAAAGGTTTTCAAAACCTTCATGTTGCTGACTGACACAGCAATGGCTAGAGAAAGAGGCCAAGTAGAGGATTTTGGAATTGTGTGCCCAAGTGCCCAGTGTACCTGGGGATGCTGTAATAGACATAGGACACTTTGCATGGCCTCCTTTCTATTTTTAGTAAGAATATCATACAATCAAGCCTATCTCTTGCTATAGAAGCTGAAAATGCCAACACCCTACAAGCTACATAGGCTGGGAAAGCAAGTGATAACATCTGGGCCCACAGTCTACCAATCAGAAGGAGGACCTACCCCACGCCTAGAGGGGAAGTCAGAGATGTGAAAAAGAAAAGATGCCAAGATACCATTATGGTATCAGAAATACAACCAGGTCTCAGGTAGAAGAGGAAAGAAAACCAGTCCTTTTCCCTGGCTGTCTTTCCCAATTGTTTCATTTTCTTTTGTTTCTTTATAAGCCTCCTCTGCTAACTCATCTCACAGGAGGCCTTCTGCCCCATGTTACAGGACTTCTTGGCTTAGGTCCTCAGCCCAGTGATACCTTTCTTCTGTAGCTCCTAGCATGGATAACTGATACGAAAGTTCTTATTGGCCCACCTATTAGATTACTTTGATTCAGGTCACAAGTCTTTTTCCAGTTCATGGATAGACTACCCTTGGGTCAGATGTCCATTCTGGTCTAGTCGGATATATTTGGAAATGGGGTCAGAGGGCATAAGACACAGGCACCTAGAGAATCAAGACTAAGAGAGAATAATCCCCCAAAAGAGAAGTCAAGATAATGGAATATTTAAGCAAAGTATTTGTGCTTGGATATTGTGGTCTGGGCTGGGAATCAAGAGACTTGAGCTTAAGGTCTGCTTTTGTCACATGCCTCTGTGATCCCAGGGAAATTAGATAACTTTCCCATGCTTCAAATTCTACATAAAAGAATAAGGTATATGGGTCAGCAGATCACTAAATGCCTTCTACCTCTAGGACTTGCAGGGCCCACCCAAAACCAAAACTGTCCTCACACAGTGAAGACATAGTTGTGTTGGGCTTTTTTAGGGACAAGGTACTATCAGAAGACTGATGCAATGCCAGACACAACATCTTTCCCCCAGAGAACTCCTCATCCACTTCTCCATAACTCAGAAGACCTCCCTCTTTCTCTTTTCTTTCTTCTTAGAGGAATAAACAAGATGCAGATAGTCTCTGCTATCTGAATACAGAAAGAGTTCTGATATTCCAGTTTAATCCAGGTGTCCTCAGGTTTTAATTCACTCTGAAGAAAATATATTTATCCTGATCTTTTTATACATTTGTTCCCATTTTGGCCATCAGTGAAAAAGAAATTTGTACAAGGGAGGCCTCTTGAAAGAGGTGGGGGCCGTAGCAATGGCAGGAAAACCTGACACTTAGAACAACAAACCAGTTCTTTGGACGTGAGGTGTGAGGTGGCTTTGGTAGCTATAGTTTAAGACGGTTCTTTTCTACCTATATAATGCAATCTACATGCCCTTTGTCTCTTGAATTTACATTAGTTGTATTGAAGAGATCCACTATCTTCAGATTGTAGGTTTAAATATCTTTCAATTATTGCAAACTTAAAATGGACTCTTCTCCCATCGTAAGTCTGGATGAGGTTCAGGACTCCACAAAACATTTCCTGCTAGAAATTGTTTCCTTTAGGTAATGGCAGCATAGAAGTCATCTCACTCCACTGTCTGACCCCAATCAAAACAGCATACCTCTCAACTTCTAAAAGTGTGAATTGACCTGTCTCCTGGGAAAGCTATTCCCTTGGTCACTTGAGTCTAGAATCTAAGTCATACTACTCCATCAAGCAGAAGGTTATAACTCTGTTTTGCTATGGATTCAGGCCATAGCTTCATTTTCTGTTCTCTTGTAAGATGGAGGGACCATTTATTATTCTCTCTACAGAAATGCTCATGGCTGGAACCACAGTGTGCTCTGGCTTCTAAGCCAGGGTTTATGCTCATTCACGCAGGTACAGGGGTCAGCTTGTTCCTCAGTTACCTCTGCTTTCCTTACACAGTTCCTCAAGTTTCTTATGTGCCTCATGACAAGGAACTGACTTGAGAGAAAACCTCACTTCTGGAATATCCAAACCTATACAGAGAAAACTTAGTTTATTGCATCTGCTGTGCACTTCAGGCGATGCATACTCCCTCTTGTCAATATTTCCAGGAGTGTCAGCTGGCCCCACAATGGTCTGCAGAGACAATGACCACTTCCTTTAAGCATCCATTGCTTGCTGAATTCCTGACTCCAGGGACCTTCTGGGAAAATTTTACCACAATTCATAGGGATCTCTGTGAATGGTACCACCCACAGAAGGGCTCACTTTGTCCCTGACTTTTCTACCATAAGTTTTAAAATAAGAGGAAGAGTTGCCAGGAAATAGGTCTGACTGGCTGTCTGACTAAGCAGAGGCACAGGGATTGGCAGTGAGGTGATAGCAGTCAGCATTGTCTCTGTTTCTGCTCCACCCTACGGTTCTGGCCAAACAGACAATAACATCCCTGGCAAAGTAAAGCATAAGACTTGGGAGATCTTGAAGATCAAGATATAATTCTGAGGCCCATAAAGGGGAACTGACCTTCTTAAAATTTGAATTCACAGCAGATTGTGGCTTACAGTTCAAGTCTAAGACAGGTATGAAGTTCTATCAGAGTACACTGTATCATGTATTGTGACACCTACTCCTGAAGGATAAGGGTGGTCAGAGACACAGACCAGCTTTAGGAAGACTCTTCCTAGCTGTTGATTCTTGGCAATAATCAACCTGGACTTTTTTCTTCAACATGTGCTATTTAGACACTTGAAGGTCCATAATGCTAAGCCCGAGTATGGGAGCCATTCTACGGCAATCTCTACTACTCTTCTTACCTTCACCTTAGTCATCTTTTCCCAAGCATTGGTCTATTTCAGTGTGGAGGAAAATGAATCTTGATGTTAGGGAAATTAGAGTTGTGTGGGAAGGGCTCTAGGACAGTTTTGCCAATTTCACAATTCTGCTGACACAGAACATAAGTTTACTCTCCTTTTCATTCCTCTTCCCTACCTTCCGAATAGTTGCTAGTACCTATGGAATTGACTTGATGACACCTCATCTCTTTTTGTTTTTCCCCTTGTAATATGGGTCCTATCCCCAAGGACATCCTTTTTTTTTTTTTTTTCAAGGACATCCTTATATAGAATTTTCTTTCCCAAGCTTTATCGAAGAGTGGTAAAAGGGAGCTTATCAAAAGTAAGTAGGAGCTTTGCATGAAAACATGGAGGGATTAGAGGTGACCTTAGATAGTGTCTAGTCCAACTTTGTATTCTATTGATAAAGAAACTAGTGCCCTGAAATGCCATCCAAATTCAAATATAATTGGCAGAATTTAATAGGTCACTTTGAGCACAAAATAAAGTATTTTAGAGATAAAGAGGCCATTTGTTTATAGCCCAGGCTGAGGAGATTGGATATTAGGTGACCATATTTACTTTTTGATACATTCTAAAATGTCTCTCTCATTTTCTGTATTATACGTTATAATCATTTTTAAAACTTATAAACATATTATAGTAAAAATCAGGTGTATGATTTTTATCTGGATGGATGATGCCAAGAAAACAAAAAATTGTAATTTTTAGTGCTCTTTTATTTAAACACATGATATAATCATTTTTGGGGGGGGTGGACACACAATGTGGGTCAACCTAAGAGCTGTCATATGAATCTGTTGTTCCCAGCAAATGAGTCAGTTGAGATAGGACCATTTATTTCCTTGGCATGACAGCATCACTCTGAAAGGAAGGCAATAGTCCATGGGGCTGACATTGCTATCACAAAGAAGGTCCTGGAAGCACCTGGTTAACTTGGTCAAGATTTTTCTATTTAGCATATGGATATCTTCGTAACTCTGGGTTATTCACCCAGCAATGTTTCATACCTCATTTGGCTCCCTGAGATTAATATACCCCATTTGAAGTAGAAAGTCAGTTTGTTATTTTACCTGAAGAAACATACCAAGCAAGCCAATATTTCTGTTTTGGCATAGCCAGGAAATATTTAATAATAGTTTAGAATGTGGCCATCTTTTTGTGCAGCCAGTTTGGAGAATGGAAAGACACCCAAGACATGGTGTCTCTCAAAAAGAGCTGGACAGGGGCACCTGGGTCGCTCAGTGGGTTAAGGTCTCTGCCTTTGGCTCAGGTCATGATCCCAGGGTCCTAGGATTGAACCCCATATCGGGCTCTCTGCTCGGCCGGGAGCCTGCTTCCTCCTCTTTCTCTGCCTGCCTCTCTGCCTGCTTGTGATCTCTGTCTGTCAAATAAACAAATAAAATCTTAAAAAAAAAAGAAAAGAAGAAGAGCTGGACATTCAATAGAGCAGATGAAGAGATTAAAACACAAGAGTTAAGTGATAATTCTGGTAACAATCACTTGAAGGATGACACAAGGAAGTAGAAAATAAAGGAGATATTGCAAGGAACCATAGGAGGCTAGATGGTTCACGGAAAAAGGGGAGGCTTTGGCTGAGTCATTGAAAATAAGTAGACCATTGATAATTGCAGTTGTAGGGTGTCAAAAGAGAGATGTTGAGGGGGAAGTAATTACTTTGCCATGTAAGACTGGGATTGGTAAACGTGATGGTTTAATCCTTATTACAGAAGTTGAAAATTTCATCTTCCATCCTTATAAATCTGGAGGCTTCACTGAAGAGTTGATAGGAAACCTCATCAGCCTGCAAACATAATCACCGACCACTGTGAGGTCAAAACAAAAAGCCCTTCCTTATGGATAATGTCCCCTATGGGAGAAGCCCAACACTGTACAAACAGAGCCATCATTCTGGTCTCTTCTTTCTTGGCTTCCTAGCAATTTGGGAACTCACTGGGAAGTTTGGAGACCCGTGTCTATTATAGGCTGGCCTGACAGACAGGTAAGGAAGGACCCTACCTTGTGTGCAGAGTAGAGTAGGTTAGTTCATCAGGGCAGTGGGTGCTTCTCAAAGACTGTAATATAATTTAAAGAGGCTTCATAAAGTCTTCAGCAGGGATGGATGAGGGGAAGGGGTCTAGGTGCCGAGTGTCACTAATCCTTCATCTTTTCCTCTAAGGCCGGGGTCAGTGGCCCAAGTAAACATGGTGTCCCACAGAGACGGTCCCACAGCCAAATGGCTCTCAACGGCTTGACTCAAAGTCACCTGGACAGGCCTGACGGAAATGCAGGATGGCCCAGCCCTTCCCTAATGGGTTTTCCAGAGTCGATCCATCATTCTGCCTAGAGAAGGGGAGAATGAAAAATAGATCAGGTGCCTCAGGACTGTGACCTATGCTTCTGTGGAAATGGGAGCAGGTGAAGGAGAGAATGACACAGCTGGGAATCGGGGGGTGCTGGCAGGCGATGCGTTTCCAGGTTCAGATGAGAAGGGTGAGGTGCTGGCATGGCAGTGAGGAGCTGGCACAGACTGTCTCCAGGCAGGGCTCTTTCTGGGCACTGAGCAAGGCCCGTGGCTTTGGGAGCTGCCCCAGGCTGGCGGTGCTGCCAGCGCTCCATTCACCCTGTGAAATGTATTAATTAGTGAGCGGTTTTGGCCCAGAGAGGGTTGCCGTGGCTTCAGATGAATATAGCAGAAGAGAGGCCAGTTTGTCTGCGGGCACCTCTCTGAGAGAGCTCAGCCTGTAAGTGCATGAGAAGAGCTTGCACTGGAGAGGAGGTGAGACCCCAGCAAAGCTAGATGGAGGAAATTCAGAAAGCTGTGGCAATTAGTCCCAGTCCACCAATGCTGGGCAGTGAAAACAGAGCCAGGCTGAACAGAATCTATGCTGTACATGAGTGAGATTGTCAGGAACCAAACTAGACTAAACCAAAAAGTCCAGTAAATGGTGCTTCTCTAAGCTTCTGCTGCTCTTTGCCCTTACTCTTTTCTTTATTCTTTTTAAAAGATTTTATTTATTTATTTGAGACAGTAAGAAAGAGATCATGAGTGGGGGGAGGGGCAGAAGAAGAAGCAGACTCCCTGCTGAGCTGGGAGCCTGACAAGAAACTCCATCCCAGGATTCTGAGACCATGACCTGAGCCAAAGGCAGACACTTAACTGACTGAGCCACGTAGGTGTTCCCTCACCCCCTTCTCAAGGATGGCTGCAGAAAACCTTTTGGTCTGGTTTAGTTATAGCATGTCTGATCTAGAAGACATCTGTGAGAACTTCCTGTCTCACTTCAATTTTCAGAGGGCAGGTTGAGGCTCCAGAGGTGAATGGACTTTTCCTAGGCTCTAAGGCTGGCTAAGGGCAGAGCTGGAAACAATGTTGTTTCTTCCCAATCTGGGATTCTTTCTTCCACCTCACATCTGATGCCATCTATATTTTCAAATCTCCCTGCCCAACTGTGCTAATACAGTGGTCTCCAGGATAAGTAGGCTAGTGTCTCAAAAAACACGGGTCTGAGCATATCGCCAAATACCACTGCAGAGCACATCTCCTACCCCTCCAGCCCCCTCTTTGGGTTGCTCCTGGGTCTTGCCATTGACATTTCTCAAAACAGTCTGTCTTAAACTTTTCTCCACCCCTCCTCTATACCCCCTCACCAAGAGATAACTTCCCTAGCATTCGTGCCTATCTAAGTTGGTGCATTTTAAGTACATAAGTCTTACTGATAACTCTGTCAGAATCTTTATGAGTGGAGAGTAAAGGTTGAAAGAAAGGCAAGGAACGAAATGATAGGAAGGAAAAAGAGGGGAGGAGAGAAACAAAGAATGCAAGACAATGAATATTAATTGATGCTTAATATATGCCAGGCTTACCATAGAGTTATTTCATTTAATCCTCGAAATAGTCCTGTTCCATCCATATGTTTCTAGTTGCAGTTTCATAGTGACAGAAAAGCTCACAGTCAGAAAGCAGTGGTGGGGTTTACAACTGGGGGTGATGGCTCTAAGGGCTTGGTGCTTTCCACTCTGACAAGACGGGGAAAAAGGAAGAAGAAGGACATTTTGGGGGCAGGGACAGGGCTGTGGAAGAGAGAAGAGGGGCTCTGGGGCACTCCATACTCTGATGCTGACCTCTGGCTCATTCCTCAGTGTGGCATAAGAACATCTTCTTCTCAAGTCTGCTAGGAGCCCTCCTCTGCTCCATGAGCAGGGTTCTGGTAGAGACTTACAGAGCTGATAGTGCCAGGAGTTTGTCAATACGGTGGCCTGGATTTAAGAAATAAGCTCTTAGAAAATAAAGCAGGGCAGCATGCCACAGAGAGCCTGGGAAAAAGAACAAGGTCACCTTAGGGAAGGTTGCTGGGAGGGGTCCCCTGGGAAGGTGACATTTGACCTGAGACCTGAGTCATCAGAGTTACTGGGCATGTGATGATGCACAAAGAGAATTCCCTTGGAAATGGAACAGCAGTGTGGTCTGACCCTATTTTTTGTCTATTTGACCCATGGTGTCTGGTAAACATGGGCAGTGGCCCACTAGGGTAGGGGGTTGAGATGGATCTTCCATGGGTATGGGCCACAGGGGAGCATGATTCGTTGAGAACTGAAAATCCATAAGTAATCCCAATACTTTCAATAAGAAAATACTTGTGATCACCCAGCCCATGGAAGAGGGGAGCAAGTGCCACCTGTCTCCAAGGGCTAGCCCAGAGAGCAGGAGCTAATACTTTGGGACTGCTCAAAAACCTCTGAAAGGGCAAATCATTTAGGGCTCTCTGCCCCCTTTTTCTTCTGGAAAGGAAGATTTACTCAAGGCTGATGAGCCCTAAGGACTCTTGGGAATTACCCCAACACTCTGACCAGTGTCTAGAGGAAGACAGTTTGTAGAACTGGTCAGGTTCCTTGGGCCTGTGGCTGAGGCCCTCCTGCCTGTGCTTCCTTCTTGGAATAATTGTTGTGAGAAGAATTTCCCATCATGGAAGGAAGTCTATTTTCTCTTTTCAGATGTCAGTGTAACCAACGTGTGTTTAAAGCTTGGTTGCATCAATTCTCTTAAATGACAGTTAAGCAATTGTCTGCACAAACCAGAGGCATCCGGAGCACATGCTTCACTCAAACCTTGGGACCTGGGAGAGGCTGGGAAAAGAAGAACAAGGAGGGGGGTTCATGGGGGGCCCTGGCTTCAGGAAACTGAGCAGAACACCCTGAACTGTAAAAGCAGATGAGTCAGCAGACAGAGGGGGTCATCCTCTAAAGCCTCAGTGAGACTGGGAAGAATAGCAAACTCTGCCCACCACGTACAGCCAGCTTTCCCCGTCCTTCTCTTTCTTCCTTCACTGCCCCCCACGTCACCCTGAGATCTTTCTCTTTTCCATCTGCTAGCTCTCTTGCTCTCCCCTCACCCTTTCTATTTCTCTTCCTTATTTCTTCTCTATCTCCTTTACCTCTCTCTGGCTTTCCCTCTCCGCCATCCCTGCCATTCTAGCATATCCTCCCACATTATTCTTGGGAGAGTCTTGGACTAGAGGGTCTTACTAGCTTGGTTTAAATTTTAGCTCCACTGCTTTCTTAGCTCCTGGTCTTGGAGAAGTTTCCTGAGCTTCGGTTTTCCTCATCTGAAAATGAAGACGATCATATGTAGCCCAAGGTGGTGAGTTTATTGGGAGGACTGAAACAGATGAAACCATGAAACATGGCACCCAGTCCACAGTCAATGCTTGATTGATGGTAGCTCCTCACCCAATGAGGCACAGGGGTGTTAGCATGGTGCTTGGCAGCCAGCAAGTATTCAAGACAGCTTCACAAAATTTCCACAGGGACGGAGCTGCTAGGAATACTGTCTCCATTATATAGATAAGGAAACCGAGGCTCAAGGAAATTAAGTACCTTGGACAGTTACTTTTATTTATTTTTTAAAATTCTATTAATTTATGTATTTATTTTGGATAGGTACTTTTAAAAGACCTATTTTTTAAATAAACAAAATTTACCTACGGTATTACCAGCCAAGATGCCTTATTGAAATTTCTATGTTTTAGGGGCACCTGGGTGGCTCAGTGGGTTAAGCCTCTGCCTTCGGCTCGGGTCGTGATCTCAGGGTCCTGGGATTGAGCTCTGCATCGGGCTCTCTGCTCAGCAGGGAGCCTGCTTCCTCTTCTCTCTGCCTACTTGTGATCTCTGTCTGTCAAATAAATAAATAAAATCTTTAAAAAAAATTAAAAAAAAAGAAGAAATTTCTATGTTTTAGTCCCCATTCTGTCGCCCTAGTTTCTTCCTCCAAATACCATTTTCAAAATCCCAATATTGTGTGGTCTAAAGTACAACTCCAGGCTACGTAACCTAAATTCATCTTCTTGTAAGTGCTGTACAGTCCTTGAGGAAGCTGAAACTTGGGTTTCTCACTGATCATAAGAAAACTCGAGAAGTGTGTGGACTTTCCATCTCCTTTTCCCTCCCTGCCTCTTCTCCAGGCTGAATTAGCTGATGCTTTCATCTTTCACAGAGACTCTCTTTGAACAATCCTTTCATCCCCTTTATGGTTTCTGCCCCATTTTATTTATTTATTTTTTATTTTTTAAAGTTTTGATTAAATTTTGCAATGTTTATTTTGTTGCACAATAAATGGGAGCATTGGTCACAATTTACGTAGCTGGTTTCATGTAACTGGGTTCTATGTTTATGGCTGTTAAATACCTTCTCCCAGAAACTGGAGAGACGTGCCATTCACTGTGACACACACACATGCTCCCCCCTGTTCTTTTCCTGTGCAGCCTAAACCACAATTTGTAATTGGGTATATATTTTGTCTTTAATGTTGATCTTCTGCGCTCTGCGGGGCTGTGAGGGCAGGGATCACATCCACTTGGTTTTCCCCCTTTAGTTATACACCCAGAATCTTATTCTCAACCATTCCACAGTCTTACCTCTGGCTTCACGCTCAGACACCAGAAGAGTTAACAAATAAACAAACAAAGGTGTACTGGTGCCTGCCCAGAACTTCTGAACCAATTGGTCCATGTAGCACTGGGACATCTATAATTTGAAAAGGGTGGTAAGTGATTCTGGCTCAGGCAGAACCATTGACCTTAGGTACAAGGACCCTGCTTTGTGCCTTTTGTCTACCTGTCTCCTCCCATTGGCACTGGCTTCTGTTCCTGCATTGCTGGCTGTGCCCCATCCCTCACGCGCTTGCTTTGGCCTGATGCGTTCCTTGGGCCCACCCTAACACATTCCTCCTTCGCTTTAAACCACTGTTTATGATTCCCTACCTCCAGGACGCAGCTCCTGACAAAAACAGTCCAGACTCTGGGGCTCTTGTTTAATTCCAAGCCCAGCTCTCCTCTGTAAAATGCGTTTATACTATTTTCCACAAGCATGTGCTTCTGTTAGAGCCCTGGCAAGTGTGATTGATTTTGACTGTAAGTTCCTTGACCTTTGCTGTGGGCCAGATGCTAAGGTGGCAGGAACGGTCTCTGCTCCCACAGTTTGACCTGTGTAACTGGAGAATGGGACAAGTAAGGGCCCTGGTCAAGCCTCAGTGTGGGACATAGAGACGGAGGGCAGGTGGCAGGGCAGATGTTGGGATCTCTGGCATAACAGAGGAAGCTGAGTGTGGACAAGAGGAGGGTCTTTGTGGCCATTTTCCTGGCCTTGAGCATTTGAAGAACCAGCCCGGGGAGGATCAGATTTGTGCCCTGTAGCCTGTGGAGACACACCCAGTTTAAGGGCGGGGGTGCGACCGGGCACCAACTCAGCTCTGTGTGAAGAAATAAGCCCTGGTCATCAGGGCTGTTCTGACGGGGCAGAGAGGGCTTCCCAGCACAGAGATTCGCATACCAGCCTCTTGGATTCTGCCATATTTCTGCCCCAACTAAGCTATTATTTATGTAAGACATATTTTTTAAACCTAGTATTTTCTTTAAAACAATTTTAAGCAAACCACCTTTATTTATTCTTGTCTTTAAAAAATACCTATGATATTATAGATGCATAAGTGATTGATACACACACACCTAGAGAGTAATAGACACATATTTTTCTTCTAAAAGTACGAAGGTGATACTCAAGTGTAGAAGCTGGTGGGACGTTGGTGGCAAATAGGATGGTTGTCTCTGATCCCTCTGCAAACTTGGGCCTGGGTGATCAGGTCAGATGCATCACTGATCTCTAGCGGGGGAGTTCTTTAGCCACTCTGAACCTGTTTCCTCAAACACTGCACCTGTCTCACGGCAGTTCAGAGGAGAGTGGAAGCGACTGATGCACAGGTGTCATGAATCTGCCATTCCCAGTGTCACTCAGAGGCCTACCATTTCCACAGCCTTTGCTATTCCTCTTATTCTGGCTCAGAGTAGAAGGGCAGAAGGTGCACCTGGGTGGCTTAGTGGGTTAAGCCTCTGCCTTCTGCTCGGGTCATGATCTCAGGGTCCTGGGATCGAGTCCCGCATTGGGCTCTCTGCTCAGCGGAGAGCCTGCTTCCTCCTCTCTCTCTCTCTCTGCCTCTCTGCCTACTTGTGATCTCTGCAGGGATCACTCTCTGTCAAATAAATAAATAAAATCTTTAAAAAAAAAAAAAAAAAGAAGGGTAGAAGGTCCTTAAGGAAACCTTCTTGGAGCTGGGTCTGCCAGGACAACAAGGGGGCTCAGTGCACATTGCTAGCCAGCCTTGGAACTCTGGCTCTCCAGGACCCTTTGTCTGGCTTTTCAGCTGTTGTGCTTTTGTAATCTGGGGAGGGGAAGGAATGACTCCGGGACATGCAGCTTCTGCTCCACCGCCCTCTCCCTCACAGTTCCCTACAGTCTCCTTGGAGCCTGCATCCTTCCCGTGCACCAGGGCCTCCTGATCCGGGAGTGCGCTTATTGAGTGTGTGTGTGCGCGTGCGCGCGCGTGCATGTGTATGTGCGCTGTGTGTGGTTTATGTATGTGGTATAGGTGATGTGCTCTGTGCCTGGGTATGTATGGTGTGTTTGTCTCGGGATGGAAAAATTAATCATGAGTAGGGAGGTGGCAGAAAAAGCGTATAGGGAAAATTTTTAAAATTTTTAAAAATTTTAAAATTGAGAGCTGACCCCTTCCCCCCCTTTTCCCCCTAGATGTATGGAATTATGTCTAAAGATAATTAGAGGCAAATTTCAGAGCAGAATGCATTTCTTCTGACACCCGATTTAGTGCCTTTTTCTGATCATTTCATTCCTATGGTTCTGGCTTTAGGAAGGCAGAAAACTCTTGTTTTAATCGCAAGCCTGGTGGGGACCACCAGGAGCCAGCTGCTGTGAAGCCCAGCAGAGGTGTGAAGGCTGACCCCTGGGGTAGGGACCTGGAAGGGCAGAATGCCCCCAAGAGCAGTGTTGGCTACACCCAGGCCTCTGGCGGTGCTTGGTCTGAAAATGCTTCCCTGCTCAGGATTGCTCTCTCTCCCCCTTTAATCCCCAAAGCAAGATCCGCTTTCTCCAGCTGATCCTTCGTCCCACAGCCCCTAGACTGGAGCCCGGCCCTTCTCCTTTTCTGTAGGCCCTCAGCCCCTGGGCAGGGCGTCGGAATTTCACTTGGATCTGGGGTTCCTGCGGAACCAGAGATCTCTTCAAGAGGATAGTCCAAAACGGTGCTGTTTACCTAAGACCCGTGAACTCCTGACACTTGGCTCAGAACTGCTGCATTGTACACACAGCTGTTTAACCTCAACACGTGCCCACATTCCTGGGGGCTCCCCCAGATGGAAAACACGCTTTGGGGCATCAGCAGAGGCAGGCGCGGGGAACAGTTTGCTAGCGTTTTCATTTGCAGTTAAGGACTACTCTACCATGTGACTAGGGATTTTGGCCAACCTCAGGTTTCCTTCCAGACTTTCTCCAAACTAGGCGCCCATTTGTCCTTTTCCCTTGCCTGGAGTCTGTGCTGTTGTTTTGTTGTTTCTGTGTTTTCCAAAAAACTTTATTTATTCATTAACCACACATACTTTCCCACATGAGATGCCAGTAAGACCATGAGCACGGAGGAAGGAAGCCTTCTGTTTGGATCCTGGATTGTAGGCCATGCTTACCTAAAGGCCAATCAATTAGGGGCGATTAAGCGTGTGTGTTTAGAACACGCACCTTAGCCAGATTGATCAATTAATCAATTCCTGGACTTCATGGTGTCTTGGAAAAAGTTCAAGTAACAACAAGAAAAAAGTGCCTACCACCCCCCCCCACCCCCGCACAAATGCCCAGCACCTATGTGCTATTAATAGTTTAAAGACCTTCATTATAGCCTCTGTGAGTTTCATTTGTGGTACTCTGGTTTGTGACAACTGAAGGACCCTCAGGGCTGCCCACCCTGGGGGAAACTCAGCTGAAAGGGTGGGGCTCAAGGGGGCCATTCCTGGATCTGTCAGAAACCAGAGACTCATCTGCTCAGGAATTCACTTGAAAGCACCTTGGGGAAGAATGAAGATTCAGGAGCCCCGCATCGTGTAGCTCACTGTCTAGAGAAGACGTCAAATGTGGGAGGTTCTCAGACTGCCTTCAACCCATGAACTTATGTGTGCAGATTTCATACAAAAATCCAGATTTCATGGGGAGATGGAGAGGAGAAGGGAGTTGGGGGAAATTGGAGGGGGACATGAGCCATGAGAGACTGTGGACTCTGAAAAACAATCTGAGGGTTTTGGAGGGGCGGGGGGTGGAAGGTTGGGTGAGCCTGGTGGTGGTATTATGGAGGGAATGTATTGCATGGAGCACTGGGTGTGGTGTATAAACAATGAATTCTGGAACACTGAAAAGAAATAAAAAAATAAATAACAATTTTTAAAAAAGGTGCAGCATAGGAAATATAGCTAATGGTATGGTAATAGTGCCACGTGGTGACAGATGGTAGCTACACATGTGGTGAGCATGGCATCATGGACATTTGAATCACTATGTTGTACACCTGAAACTAAAGTAACATTATATATCAACTATACGTCAATAACAACAACAGAAACCAGAGAGACCATCCTGGCTACTGTGATAAAACCATGATAACATGATGTGCTTAGGAGCTCTTCCCAAGATGCTAGAACTTTTGCTCAGGAAAGAGTCACAGGAATTTTTTAATGCCTTGTCGAAATTAACAAAGTTAAGAGTGCCACTTTTATGGAATCATTGCTGAACTCAAGAAGCTAGCTGAAAAATTGAATAAAAATATGAACAATCAAAAAAAATCCAGATTTCTCACTTCTTATTTATTTATTTAGTTAGTTAGTTAGTTAGTTATTTTCAGTGAACAGAATTCATTGTTTATGCACCACACCCAGTGCTCCATGCAATTCGTGCCCTCCATTATACCCACCACCTGGCTCCCCCAACCTCCCACCCCCCGCCCCTTCAAAACCCTCAGATTGTTTTTCAGAGTTCATAGTCTCTCATGGTTCATCTCCCCTTCCAACTTCCCCCAACTCCCTTCTCCTCTCCATCTCCCTAAGTCCTCCATGTTATTTGTTATGCTCCACAAATAAGTCAATTATCATATGGTTTCACTTATTTCTGACTTCTTTTTAAAAGTCTCAAAGGGCAACCCCTCCTGGACCCACATTCCCACTCATACCCCTAGTTAAGTCTCCTCCTTCAGTGGAGCACGGACCTTTGGTTTGCCTCTGCCCTGGCCTTCCCTCCCACCCCAGGTCTGGCTGGCTTCTCTCCTGGGAGTCTGAGGTCCTCAGGCCTGCTGGATGAGGCTGATGGGGATGTGGATGGTGGTGGCATGAGAGTGAGAGTGGTGGAAAGTTACAAAGATCAGAGGCAGATTGGAGACCTCGGGAGTCATGCCCATCTACAGGGAGTGAGCCAGCACTAAGAAATTGCTTCCTACAAACCAGAACCGTACAAGCCTGCCGTGTAAGGCCAAAGAAAACTACTGGGGCTTCCTTCCTTAAAGAATCTTCAGAAAGGGGAGACCAGCTTTCTGACATGATCATAGTAAAGTCTTACACTGAGGTAAGAATCATCCCTCCAAGTTCCCTTCAGTCGTCAGTCTTATTCTGGAAGAAATGTTGAGCCATGCAGATAAGAAGTTGTTTTCATTTCTTTCAAAAGCACATTGCTAACCAACCTTTGCTCTTTGGCTCTCTGTCCCTTCCTCTCCTTTGCACCCAGCTTAAGGATATTTATTTTCTATAAAGTGTAGTTGGTGTGCTGTGAAGGGGAAGCACTCGAGATTGAAGATGGGGCAGAGGAGGAGGCCATGTGCCCAGGATGCTTTCGGGGAGGACTGGCAGGCAGCTCTGCAAGGAGAGCTCTCTCTTAGAGCGAGCACAGTCTGCATGTGCGTTGAAAAGAATGACTTAATTATCTAGGGAAGCTGTATGGGCTGACCTGGAGCCAGGTCATTCAGGACGCAACTGACATGCTACGCTTTCTGAGAGCTGCGAGCATCTGGGTGTGAGAGGGATGTGAGGGAGGTGTAGAGAGACATTGTGTGGGTGAGGGTGTCTGGGGGTCCCACACGGGGGTGAGCCTCATGATTGATGACGTAAACCAACAGACATCCCGGGGCAGCTTCCCAGGAGGTGGAATGGGGAGGAGGGGCGCAAGGTCAGTTCAAGGATTTCCGTTATTTTGAAATGAGACTGGGGTTTGAAAATACAAGGGAAAATAAATTAAAAAAAAAAAAAAGAAGAAGAAGAAGGAAGCTGAGGATAAGAATGTCTTGGGGGCTGGTGAAAACAGAGTCTAGGGTTGAAGCAGGACTGAAACAGGGCCATGTTTGCCCCAGGCCACCTGCCCCCACCCTCTCTTGTCACTGAGACATTTAGAACTAGCTCAAGGAGCCGTGATCAGACGGTTTGGTCTGCATACCTTTTTGGTGATTTCTCTTCCCCCTCTCAGCATCAATGAATGTACTCAGAGTGACATGGGTAAACCAGGAAGCAGAATAAACACCTGCCGAGAGGTGGTCAAATACAAACAGGGAGACCAGAGTAACCCACAGAGAAGTGAGCTACATTTCAGCCTACACTCTGTGCTTTTCAGGGCTTTGGGCCTTCCTAGGTCTTCACCTGAGGATGGTGCCTCCTGGGCTCACAGAGGCAGCTGAACACAGGTCACAAGCAAGATGGGGTTCCTCAAAATGGCACTGTACAACCAGGAGGCCAAGTGAGGTCAGGGGCACTACCCAGGGGCTGCAGGAGGTAGTATTCATTTTCAGTCCATTTATTGTACAGTTGCTGAAGCAGGTCCCAGAGATATGAACTGATATGCTTGTCACGTGGCTGCCTGGGGCCAGGGCCCATGCAACATTTCCATGTGGGAAGGAGGTTTTCTCTGGGCCTAACCCAAGGCAGTGAATCATCCATGTTGAGAAATGCACTGAAAACCATTCTTCTGAAGTTAGGAAGGTCAGAAGGTCTACACCTTTAGAAGGTCTGACCTTCTGAAAATATGTCAGAAGCTAAGAAGTTCTAAGTTCTCTGTGTGTCGTGACTCTTGTTAACAGGGGTGAAGGCCGGAGCTTGAAAACCGCCCTGGACTCAGGACGGGACCCAAGGAGGTGGGGTGTTCAAGGTTTAGGAGCTTTTGACTTTTAATTCCCCATAGGCTGGAGTGTGTACAGTGGTTCTAGACTTTTCACACCTCCTACCCAGGAACCCTGTGTGTCCAGGGAACGCAAGAATTATTCCTGAAAAACTGGAAAAGAAGATGCCTGCCTCTTCTGGCCTGCTCTTCAATAAAAAATAGACTCAGGAAATGTGGGTACCAGTCAGGGTGCTGGGTTTTTGAGCTGTGTGACCTCAGGCCAAGGAATGGCCTCTTTGAGCTCAATTTTGTCAGATGCATAAGGGGGTTGGATGTGCAATCTCCAAGCAACCTAACTGCAGTATTTTATAATTCTGTGTTCTGTGACCCCTGTCTTCCTTGGATGGCTCTTCTAATCATTATTTTTATTACTATTGCCTCTGTTCACACTGATAATCACTTCTAATTATTACTCCTCACGTCAGTCTGACTGACTGGAGCACACAATTTGGACAGGGACAGCAGCCAGGTGTGGTGTAAGCAGTCACTGTGGAAACAGAAATTCCATGGGGGCTGAAGCATCAGTCCCTAAATGTCTCCACTCCCTGCCTCCCCATCCTCCAGCTGGAGGTGGGCCGAGCCTCAGGGTTCAGCCTGGGACAGTGATGGTTTCTCCTGGGCAGGGCAGGAGTCTGAGGTGAGCCCAGGCTGCATGAGGAGGGAGGAGTGGCTTTGTCCTTCTGGGTAAAAGTATGTGTCCTGTTTTTGCTCTGGGAGATGGCAGCTCATTAACCTTCACACTTAAGTTTTATGCTGATTGAGGAGGGCTTTGAAGAGATAGCTCAGAAAGGTGGAGAAGAACGCATGTGTTAGAGTCAGAATGCGGGATTGTGTATTCCAGCTCCTCTACCGGCTAGCTGTGCCCCCTCCCGGAGAAGTTCCTTAATGGTCTCACCTGTAAAATGGGTCTAATCCCAGGTCCTAAGTCACAGGGCTGTTGGAGGATTGAGTTAATACATGTTAGGGCAAGGTCTCGTTCACTATGACAAGTTAAGACATATAAGCCACTGCGATGATCTCAGCCTCCTTGTTATACAAAGAATAAGACTGAGGCAGAGATAGAGATAGAGAGAGAGAGAGAGCGAGAATGAATGACTTGACCAGGAGCACATGGCCAGTGGCGACAGAGTTGGAATAACACTTAGTTCTCATTCAAGGCTCCCCTGAGGGTCACACTACCTCCCTGGACTTCCCACAACATATTCCAAATGCTCTTCCTAAATGTTTGTCCCTGCTTTTAGGATTGATCCCAGTCAGCAGGCCTGGCCGGCACACCTTCAGCATTCCTGTCTCCCCATCTCTACCCTGGGATCTCCCTCCTGCTTTTCTCCACCATCTCTAGGAAACATGTCCAAGCCACTCCTGGGAAATGTGGATAGTTCCCAGACCCCTCCAAGGCAAACTCTCTCTAAACACATTCCTCATTGTCTGTGCCTCTCCTTTGGAAATGACATTGGCCCTGTGGTATTGTTCACCATTCCATGGTCAGTGCTACCTACCCAGTCCCTGCTGTCAAGAGCTTTGTGGACAACATCATTTTGGGCTGAACGTGTATTGTCCTTCACCCTCTCTTGCTGGCAGCCTCCCTCCTGAACTCCCAAGGCTCAGCTGTTGACCCTCACTCTCCCCTTCCTCTGCTACAGATGAGTTGGGTGGTGGTAGAACCCATTCTCCATGCTCCTTCTCACACTGAATACCACAGCTCATTTTCTCATGCAAATCCAGCCAACCGTCCTCCTTCAGGAGCATAAATAGAAACTTCACACTAATTAAAAACAAACTAAGGATCTCTGTGATTCTAGGACAGCAACGTTCTCATAAGGCCTCATAAGAGGAAACATTGAAGATAGGTTGGAATTAAAATAGTTTTCCTAACACACAACTATGTGTTGACTCTTTTCCTGGAAGTGGGAGCAAAGAACTAAATTTTTAGTTGCACAGGACATTTTCCAAACCCTTCTTCCTATAATTGGAGTAATGTCATGATCTCTCTCAAAATGCTTTGAAGTAGTTTCTTTTTATTCATGTAAAGTTTGCACACAAATTTTAATTATGTAAGAAATTAAGGTAGGGACATCTGAGTGGCTCAATGGGTTAAGTGTCTGCCTTTGGCTCAGGTCATGATCTTGGGGTCCTGGGATCAAGCTCCACATTAGGCTCCCTGCTTAGTGGGGAATCTGCTTCTCTCTCTGCCCTTCCCCCCTGGCTCATGCTTACTCTCTCTCAAATAAATAAATAAAATCTTTTAAAAAAAAGAAATTATGGTAGTAAGCAATGGTAAGTCTCATGAATATATTTATTTCAGTATATAAAAAATGAGGCAATTTTTTAAAAGCAGCAAATTAGTGGGTCAGCCTACAAGTAGACGCTGAGGGTGCTCTGATATCAGTAAAGTACCCTGCTCCCTGGGGTCCCTGGCTGCTCTGTGACCTTGGCGAGACCCTTAATCATTTTAGGACCTCATTCCATCATCAGTAAATGAGGTTGATGACACCTGTCCTTCTGATTTCCCAAAGCAACTATAAAGATAAAATGAAATAGGCTGCAAAGCATAAAGCACCAGGCAGAGTATAAATCATGGTTGTGACCTTAAATTACGTCTGAAATTTCATGACTTCATCTTCGTAGGACCTCTCTGTGGAGAAATCACGGACCCCAGCTCTACCGCCCTGTTTCTCTTCAGCCCTCGAACCTGCCCACCAGCCGTTCTCTGCCCACCACCACTGTTCTTCTCTGCCACAGATGATACAGGTTTGTGACCTGCCACCACTGGGTGACATCCCTTCTCCCCACATTCTTTGCCATGTGCTTCCAAGTATTTTCATTTGATAAGGGGGCTCTGAGCCCCATCATTTTTACTTCTCGTTCTTGCCTTCTCCCACCTTTCCAGAAGGCTTTACCTTTGAACTTGGAGTCTGCTACCCTCCCCAATTTTCCCCACTTATGGGCTGGCTGGTCCCGTGTACTCTGACATACCTCTTTTCTTTAATAGGCTCTTGTTATCTCAACAGCTTGCTGATTTGTATGACCCACCCACCCTGTCCCAGGATGGGTTCCACCTGCCTCTTTTCCTCTCCCACACTGACCACAGCCCCCATGTCATCCTGCTGGTGACAAGTCCCAGCCAAATAACAACAAGCCAAGGCTGTGAGCCTCGTTCTGAGGTAGAGTCCTGCCTCTTCCTCCCTGGGCCCTGATCCTGGGGACACCTTCAGGGAGGAAGGGTTTCTCTCCACCATCTTTCCCATTTGACCTGTGAGTGTGCTGAGAGAGAAAGCAGGCCTTTGGCAGCAGGACAAATAAAAGAAAACCCAAGCTGTACCTTCCTCTGTGGAGGACTGGGCAAGCTGGAATCAGCGTTTTCATACTGGAGACCAGCATGTTCAGCCCCCTGATTTCACAGCCCAGGAAGAAGAGGTGAGGAGGGAGATGTTTGCCTGAGGTCACTGTGCCAGGCCTGTGATGAGTACTAGGCCTCACAGCTGATTCAGATGGGGCTCCTGGCCTGAATTGTTCAGTGAGGGATAAGGGAACATGTACTGTATCCACTGGCCAGGCATTGTTACCTGCTGAGTAATTGAGCCTCTCCCATATGGTCCTTTTATTTATGCATTTGTTTATTATTTTTTAAGATTGTATTTATCTATTTGAGAGAGAGAGAGAGAGAATGAGCTGGGGGAGGAGAACAGAGGGAGAGGGAGAAGCAGGTTCCCTGATGAGCAGGGAGCCCAACCTGGGTCTCTATCCCAGGAACCCGAGATCATGACTTGAGCCAAAGGCAGATGCTTAACCAACTGAGCCACCCATAATGTCCTATTAATTGAATTACCTTCTTCTCCAACAGCAATCCTCTGTCTCCCTGAACGTCAAGCTCCCAACCAAACCATGAGTAGATCTCAAACTTTCATCAGAAGGATTTCCAAACCAAGGGATCTCTTACCCATTGGATGCTCCTTTCTCACTGTTCTACACCTCTTTCTGATGTTTGTGAGGTTCTCCAGTGGGGTTAGTGTAGTGGGATATGATTGCTTCTTCCCTGCAGGGCCTGAAGACCCTTAGAACAGTCCCAGGCAGCTCTCCATGCTTTCTGTCATCTCAGAGCTTCTGGAAGTGAAAAGGGACCACTTTTTCCAAAAAATGGTTTGGACTCTTTTATTTATAATGCATATGCTGATATTATGAATTGGTTGGAAGAGGCAAAGGACACCATGAGTTACTGAGAAGTTTCTTTTTATTTTGCTTTTCATTTCATGAACCCTCATATCCTTCCCCAGAAGAGAGTGCCACACAAGGGGTGATGCTCAGAAATGTCCTTGGATAGGCTGAGAAATTGGCAGGAAAATACCTAATGATCAATCATTCAGTGCTCACCTTACAAGGATCTTGTATCAGTTATTTATTACTGCAAAACAAATCACTCCGTAACTTAGTGACTTAAAACAATTGCTTTAGTGCACATTATTCTGTGGGTCAGGAATCTGGGTGGGGGTCAGTGGAATGGCTTATCTCCATGCCACATGGTGTCCCCTGGGACAGAACAATTGGGGCTGGAAGATCCAAAATGACTCCAATTACATGTCTGGGGCCTTGGTTCTGGCTGTTGGCTGGGTTGTCTAGTTCTCCATGTGGCCTCTTTCTCCAACAGGAAAGCTTGGGCTTCTTTACCTGTTGGCTGAGTTTATAGGGAAATCTACCTTGTGCAAGGGTTTACCATGTCTCTGCCATGTCACATTTGATGGTATCCCCTGGCCAAAGCCAATGGCATGGTTAAGCTGTAGGCAGCATGAGAGGGAGTGCATATATGGTCCATTGGTGACCATACCCCAGACCTAGGATACACAGATGATTAACAAATACTTTCTAGGGACAGAGACTATAGTTCTGTAGACTATGTACCCCCACCCAGCTGGCAAGACTCCTGGAATCTCACCAGATTCACCCAACATGCCCTATCACCCCATCTGTTCACATTTCAGATGACTTCTCTCCACCCAGGACTAGAGCAGTTTGCTTGGCTCCTAATACATATTAACAAGCATAAATAACAAGGAACTCTGATCCTTTAGGGTAGATTTAATAAACACTCTCCTTAAAATAAAATAATGGCTACATTTTCTATTAGTGGGTATGGTCTGTTGGGAAGCTCCGGGTGAAGCAGAGTGAAGTGGGCACCTGGCTAGACCCTGGCTTCCTGGGTCAAGGATGTCAGGGGAATAATACTGAAATCCTCTAGTCAAATGGTCATTGCCCTTGGGTTTCGGAGGCAGAGCGATTCAGCGTGTGATCCGAGAGTCGGTCCTCCTGGGGACATAACTCCACTGCACTTGCTATCTCTGGGGAAATTACTTACGTCCTGCCGTTTTCACACATGGAATATGGAAACAACATGTATCAGCCTATCAGGAAGATTGTCTTGGCGATCAAATGGTCATTCCCATCTAGTGTTTATCACTGTACCTGGGGTGTAGTAAAGGCTCACGAGCTGAACTATTTTTATTGGCACTAATGCACATTTATCCCACATCTTCACCATTGTTCTTAAAAGTGGAATCTGTAAGTATGCATACCGTGGTGTGGAAGAATAGAACAAAGGGAAGGAAAAAGGGAGGGGATGGATGAAAGAAGACATTGTAAGAGAGGCTGAAATGAAGGGTGAAGAAAAGGGGGTAAGGGCAGAGACAGACACTTGTTCAGGCAAGACTGTGAGCACACATACTTGAAGACCAGAAATCATTTTCCGAGAAGAAGTCAAATCTCTGGGGTTATCCAGAGCTCACTTGGCTCCTGGTAAACCTAAAATATTTGCCAGTGGGAGAGGCAGAGAGCAAATGCATATTGCCACCCAAGGTGTCTATACCAACTTGGCCCCTATCACATGGAAAAAAGGAAAGGGAGTGGGGGTGAGGGAGGGAAAAATTTCTCAGAGTGAGTCTGACTGGTTGGCTGGGAATTCAACCATGAGACCTGCCCTATTAGCAAGTCTAAAATAATACATACAGCTTCCCCTACATTTCCCACTGTAGAAAGGAAAACAGAGCTGTCCAGCTATCTATGTACTTTTCCAGACCAAGTCTCTTTTGGTTTAACACTCCCCCTTTGCTCCTCTATGGCCCCTTCCTTCCTCCTAGGAAACTCAAGAGCTGGTACTGGTTGAAAGTGCATTGCTTGCCAAGGATGAGCAGGAGCAGAGCAACCTGAGGGTCACACCCCTTGTCCAAGCTCCATTCTCTGCCATAGGCAACTCTAGGGCTGGGATAGCAGACTCATCTGTGTGTAGATGGAAGAATTAGGTAATAACATGAGTCAAAACTGGGATACAGATGGTGTCAGAATGCCTTTCTTTAATTTCTGGAGCCCAAGATTTGAGCTGGGTAAAAAGGACTCCTCTTGGAAGAAGTGGCCGTGAGAGACCTCTTTGGATATCAGCACCTCCAGACCTTCCATTCTGGCCAAAGTTACTAGCCACAGTGCTCAACCATCCGAGAAGAACCCCTCTCCAAAACTGTGATAATGTTATTTATTTCTTTCACATATAAGTATGTTGTAACTCAAAAAGATCAGATATTTTAGATGGTAATTTTAGATAGTAATTTTTGATGTTAAGTTCTTATCATTAATATTTTAATATTTAGATATCTGTGCATTTTTGGTATTTTATGGTCTTATTGTGTTTAAAAAATTTGGTGTATTAGGATCATAGATCAATCTTGTAACTCCAATTTATAATAAGTAATCAAATGATTAATTTAGATGTAAGTTTAGGTTGAAATCTTAGTTTATATTTGGATAATTAAGAAAACTTGGGCATTACTACTTTTCTTTTTTTTTTTTACCATTTTTTTAAATTTCTTTTCAGTGTAACAATATTCATTGTTTTTTCACCACACCCAGTGCTCCATGCAATCCGTGCCCTCCCTAATACCCACCACCTGGTTCCCCCAACCTCCCACCCCCCGCCCCTTCAAAACCCTCAGGTTGTTTTTCAGAGTCCATAGTCTCTCATGGTTCATCTCCCCTTCTAATTTCCCTCAACTCCATTTTAAAGTGACCTCTGGAAAATGTTTTCTGCTCATAAAATCTTAGAAAACATAAAAGATATCACAGTAAGATTATTTTGATTCTGATGATTATTAGTGTACAGACTTTCTGTTACTGTGTGAAAAATTATACCAAATGGAGAAGCTTAAATGAATACCCATTATTTATCATCTCACAGTTCATGGATCATTAGGCCAGGCACAGCATAACTAGGTCCTTTTCTTGGGGTTTTATAAGGCTACAATCAAGATTTTTGGCCAGGGCTGGGTTCTTATCTGAGGCTCAGAGTCCTTTTCCAAGTTCACATGGGTGTTGGAAGAATTCATTTTCTTGCAGCTGTCAGATTCTTAGTGCCTTGCTTCTTCAAGGCCTGCAAGAGAAAGCATCTCTAACTTACAGACATTTTTAAAAATAGTTCATCTGTTTAGGTCAGGCCCACTCAGCATAATCTTCCACCTCATTAACTCAAAACCAGCTGATTAAGAGTCTTCATTGTGTCTGTGAATGTCCATCACCTTTGCCATGTAATGTAACCTAATCATAGGAGTGAAACTCCATCATATTCACAGATCTCAAGTCCCTTCCAGTGTGTCTATACCAGGGGGTGAAGGACCCTCTGAGAATTCTGGCTGCCACAGTTAATGCAGTATCTTCCTTCTTTTTAAAAAAATAGTCCCCAGGGCATCACTTCTACCACTCTCATTTCCTCCTCACCTGCCTTCTCCTCAAATCCCATCACACAGGGTAGGGTCAATACTGGGTCCCTGCTGTCTCTTCTTTTTAAAGATTTATTTACTTATTAGAGAGAGAGAGAGAGATAGTGTGTGACCAGGAGTAGGGGCAGAGGGAGAGAGAGAAAATCTTAAGCAGACTCCATGCCTAGCCTGGAGCTTGACGTGGGGTTGGCTTAATACTCACTACCCTGAGATTATGACCTGAGCTGAAATCAAGAGTCAGACGCCCAACCGACTGAGCCACCCACATGCCCCTCTCTACTGCTTCTTGACCATGTCCCTTCTTCTCCAGAGCTGCTGCTTTCACTTTGGTTTTCTAGGGCCTTATCTCTTGCTGACTTGTCATGGCTGCCACCTTTCTGGCTT
Organism: Martes martes; assembly: GCF_963455335.1. NCBI lineage: Eukaryota > Metazoa > Chordata > Mammalia > Carnivora > Mustelidae > Martes > Martes martes. Next base: position 169,144,188 of record NC_137890.1, on the reverse strand, counting down.
CCCTGTCTCCAGTGCTATCCCCTCAATTCCTTCTCTATCTTGTGGCCAGAATTCCTCTCTCTCTCTCTTTCTTTCTCTCTCTCCTTCCTTCCTTCCTTCCCTCCTCTCTTTCTTTCTTTCTTGGATTTATTTATTTATTTGAGAGGGAGAGAGAGTGAGAGCATGCAGTGGGAAAGGACAGAGAGAGAGGGAGAGAGAATCCCAAGTAGACTCTGCACTGAGTGTGGAACTTGACTCAAGACTCAATCTCATGATCCTGAGATCATGACCTGAGCCAAAATCAAGAGTAAGACACTTAACCAACTGAGCCACCCAGATGCCCCAGAAGAATCTTTCTTAAACGCAATTCTGATTATACCATTTCTCAGCTTACAACCTAGGGCTCGTGGATATATTTCAAACCCCTTACTTAGATTTTCTCCACATAGTCCCTGTCTTGTCTCTAACTTCACCTTTCTCGGATCTTTCCAGGATTTCCTATTCCCCACCTATTTACCATGTTCCTATCATCCCAAACTGCTACACATCACTCAATAGACCAAACTGATTCTCACACTGATGCTTGTCTTCACAGCTCTCTGCCAGGTGATTCTGTCCCACAATGTCTATCTGGTAGACCCTCAAGGACTTGGCATATTGTTCAGCTTCTCTCTGAGGGCTTGCCTATTCTCACTGGTGGACTTAACCCCTCCCCTTTCTTGCCCGAGGCCCCCATAGCCTATGTGGACATTACAATCCTGTAACACTTTACTGCACATGTATAAATCTGTATAAATCTGTCTTTCCATCATTCTCTTAGGCAACAAGATCCTTAGAGACAGAAACAATTTCTTATTTATTGTGCTAGCCATAGTAACAGGCACAGTGTTAAGAATATAATAGGCAATTCATGTATTTTAATAAAGGGAAGGGACACGAAGTAAATGAACGCTCCAGTTCTCTGAACTTTAGTTTTTTTTACTGGAGGTGGTATTATCTATTAATGCACTGCTAACATAAGGACTGGGGCTGTCATAAAGTCTGCCCTTTTGCCAGTATAGCTCAGGGGAAATCAGGATGGCAGGAAAATTGACTCCAACAGTATGTTCTGAATCTTTTAGAATTATATAGCATGGTTTGGCATGATAAAGTAGCAGGCCTGTGACAGTGTAACAATAACCTTCTCCATGATAACGAGATGCAGTTCTGGTGGCTATGAGACTGAGCCTCCCAGACCTCCTACTGCTCAGAACTTGATTGACTGAGGGCCTCAGATGCTGCACTCTAAAATCCATCATTGTGTTTGCTGCTCCCCACTAATGATTGAGTGCACTGGGGATATTAAGGCAGATCAATTTCCAGGAGTCACTAGACTGCTTTGTCAGCTCATTTTGGCTCAGCGATTCCCAGATGGCTTTGCCAAACCTTCCTTAGAGTTCTGAGCAGCCTAGGACATTCAACCCAACACTCCCTCCCTTTCTCCTTCATGCAGGATTAGATTTACTTTATAGGCTGAAGGTGCTCCCAGCCTTCTCCACATCCTTCCTGATTTCCTCTCACAGATGCATTTCACCTCATTAAATCCTTGCATGTTTGACCTTGCCTTGGCATCTTATCTTCTCCTTGGAGAAACTAGACCAGAAAAGCAGCATGCTAGAAGGACACTTTTGTTTTCTGTGAGTTAATGTATAGCAATGGTAGATATTGTCATTCTGTCTTGATTACAGTCCAGGGAAATGAAGAAAGGAGCTTCTGTCCTTATTTGGGACAGAGACTTAATAAGAGGAGCCCTGGAGGACAGCATCTTAGTAGTCATGCAAGTCATTGCGGAGGGTCAGGCAGGAGGGACACAGGTCAGTGCTGGGACTGGCTGCTTTTCCTTAGCCAGAGAATTGTCTTAGAGAGCTCATTTATACTCCTACCTAAGCAAGCTTGTGTTACCTAACCATCATATACACACGAGTGTACACACATGCACACAGACACACACACATGCATGCATACACACACATACACAAATGCACACATGTGCATATATAGGCAAACACACACAAGCACACATACACTTACCTTATATCATTCACGGTCCAAGTAAGAGAGTGTAATAATACCGGAAGAGTTTAAGAAAGGGGCCATTTACAGAGGCCTCAGCGTGATTCTTAAAAGGTGACAAGGATTGAAAAAAAAAAAAAAAAGGTGACAAGGATTGGTATGATATGCTCCAGGCTAGTCATACCCAGGAGACTTGCAGAAACAGAAAAGGGGAATAATTACTGCAAGACAGAAGAAAGATAGCTTTATAGGAATTGCGGTCTTTAACAGAGGAATATAGTCATCTATCACATTAAATACCCCAGTAGAACCCTGCTCTGTCCCTCTGTTCTCCTATTGGTACTCCTTATAAGGAGTACCACTCCAGCAAGCATGAGGTAAGTGATACAGTCTATACACCTGAGGACATATAACTTGGAGTGGGAAAGAATGGGCAGTGTGTGTGGAATGTAAATGGCAGATACATCTTGTCTACCCCAAATAAAGGTGCAAAATGGCAAAGAGCCTACTCAAAAGTTACAAAGACTAATAAGGAATAGGAGTTTGTGCTAGGTTGTTATTATCACTACTTTATTTTTTTCCAAATATTTGGTAATCTCTTTCCAAAGGTTTTAAAGTGAAACTTTTGCCATGCAGTGAAAATGCATGCATTTGGCTCCTGTCTCTGGGTTGGCTGCCACCCTCTGACCAGTACCCGTTGGCAGGCCCCACACTCACATTCAGTTCCAGAGGCCAGCTAGAAGTTTTTACTCTTGGCTGGGAAAAGGCACAGCTCAGTGTGTCTGGAAGGATAGGCTCTGATCACCAGCTCTCCTAGAGCATTGCAGAGACCAGTCCTCTGGCTCCTCCACCACTGCACAGCATTTCACTGAGGACAGTGTAGGAAGAAAATGTCACCCAGCCAGAGAGACCTCTTAGTCCTCTCCCCCACATGGTTGCTAGCAAAGCTAAAAGTCATAGGCTTTGGGGTGAGTTGAGAGGATACAATATGCTGAGATCATATTTGATAGTGTCAGCCTTCACACCTCAGGTGGGGCCAACAGCTCTATGCAGATCTGGGCACAGAGAACTGGAAGGAATGGCATTCATGAATTGGCAGTAATGGTGGACAGAGTCCTGTCACCTGGGTTTTTGTTTTTGTTTTGTTTTGTTTTTTTTTTCTGAGCCAGCCTGGTGTAGTTGGCATAGGAGGTGAGGCAAATACTGATTAGCTGCCGGAGGAGGTGTATGTCCATCTTCTTATAGGTTGTCTCAGTCTGAACTGTGATGTGGACAATATCTCCCTTTGATAAAGTTAGTGTCATTGCCCCTGTGGGCCTGCCCTTCACTTAGAATTGAGTTCTTAAACTCCATGACACATCAGGATCATCCACAGAGCTATTAAAAATCCCAGTGTCTAGGTAACACTCCAGACTAAGTAAATCAGAATCTCTGGAGTAGGACCCAGGCTTCATCCAGAGTTTGATCTAATACCTAGGGGACCCCAGTGTACTAGGTTTATGCTTCCTCCACTACTTTAGAATTTCAGAACCAGAAGGGACTCCAGAGTCCATCTGACCTGAAGTCTTCACTGAATGAACGGACAACTTGAGGTGCAGGAGATGAAGGTAGGTAGCTCGGTAATTGAAACTGGGATCCAGATCACTTTCTGCTCTAACTTATTTGCAGAGTCTGAAAATGCCCTCAGTGGCCACTAACCCCCTCTGAGAAAAGCAACAAGTTTGGTCCACATTCTGAAAATGCAAGGTGTGGTTGAATTATGAAAGACCTTATGGAAGGAAATCCATGTTAAGGGTTTTTTAAGACTTAAGATGGTAGGCAATGGGGAACCACAGAAGAGTACAGAACATCAGAATGACACACCTGGAACTGAACTATAACATGATCATTTTGAAAGTGGTTGTTAGGAGTGGGAAAAGAGAGACTGTTAGCAGTAAAACAAGACAGAGAGCCAAGGTAAAGTAGAGGCAAAAATTTCTGAAAGAGGTGAGAAATAGAGGGAAGGACAGATGTGAGTTCTGGACACACAATTGACAGGTGTGCCTTTGACCTCTTCTCCATTTTGCAAACTGATTCATGACTAAGAGCTGAGTTTTCACAGTTTGGAATCTGAAAGGCCTGTGTTGGCCCAAATGGTATTGGCCTCACCAGATGTCTGGAGTGCAGGGTGAAGCCCCATTGAAGAGAAAGAGGATGAGTTTGGACACAAACACGTGGGTCTTAGACTCTCCCACTGATGGCTCATTGAGGGGAGGGCCCAGCTATTCATTCTAGAGGAGGTTAGTGAGAAATGAATCTGGTAGGTGTTGGCCCATGGTTGATGGATTGGAGCAGGAGCCAATGGGCCGTCTGATCTCTGGACTTTTCCAGGGTCTCCAGCTTAATCCTGAAACTCTGCATGTGGATTTGGATGAATCTAGAGGGCATTGAGAGGAACAGACCAAATTATTCAGGCTGTTCCTTGAGTTATTCCTCCCTGAACTTGGCTTGGAAATCTTGCTCCTTATACTCTGATGGGAAGGAGAGAAAAAGAAGAAGGGGAAAAGAGAGAGGAGAGGAAAAATATTATTTTTAATCTTTCAGATTTATGATTTTCACCTGTAGATGCAACTGAGACCCAAGTGCCTTCTAAGATTCTGCATCACCCTTTTTATTATGACAAAATCGGGTCATGATCCCAGGGTCCTGGTATCAAGCCCTGCATCGGGCTCTCTGCTCAGCAGGGAGCCTCCTTCCCCCATCTCTCTCTCTGCCTGCCTCTCTGCCTACTTGTGATCTACAAACTAGAGGAGGACCAGCAGGTACTGTTCTCCCTCAGTGGGACCCTGCACAGGGGCACACTGAGATTTGTCCTTCAAATCTTCTCTCTCTTTTTTATCCACTCTACCTCCTGATGCCTATCTTGGGTCTTCTATTGCAGCTTTTTGCTCTGTTTGGAGAATACCTGACATTTGACCAGAATAATGATTAGGAAACAACTAAAGTCATATGTTCCACAAAAAGAAACTTTTAAAAAAGATTTTAGTTATTTATTTGAGATAGAGTGGGAGAGAGTGAATGAGCATGAGCAGGGAGAGGGGTGGAAGGAGAGGGAGAAGCAGACTCCCTGGTGAGCAGGGAACCAAGTGCAGGGCTCAATTCCAGAACTTTGGGATCATGACCTAAGCCAGAAGCAGACGCTTAACTTATTGAGCCACCCAGGTGCCCCACAAAGGAGCTTGAAGTCCTAAAATGCTATAGCTATTATGGTAGAATTTGATCCCAGGAAAAAAGAGGGACTGCTGATATGGTGATCTATTCACTTGGACCTGATCAGAAAGCTTGAGCTTGAGTCAGTCTGTATCCCTGATTTTCCCTGTGTAGTCATTCAGGATATCACTGAATTGAAAGGTCTCCCTGGAGAATGAAGAGGCTAAATCAGATTCCTCCAAACTTCCATTATAGGTTTTCTATGTATCCATGATTCTAGAACTCCATTAGAATCAATTCCTATGAAGCATAAGCATTCTGTTAAAATTAAAATGAAGAACATTCTAACAGAGCTTACTAAACGGGAAACGAGAAACTGAGTTTCTAGAAGTTTTGAGGCAGAAGTGAATGTCTTTCTGCAGGTGGAATCTTTCAGGAAGCATTGGGGGCTGGATATTAAGGTCCCTGACAATCCAGAGGTCAAGGGATTCTGGATTCTGTGAATTTTACAATATAGGACAGACTACTAAGAAACATAGTGAGAAATACCAAGGAATAGAGTATCCCGGCCCCTCTTAGATCTTGCCCTGTTGGGGTCCGGCCCTTGAAAGGCCAGCCTTGATGAGGAAATCTCCCATGCACAGGGAGCCCTTGGCTTTGAAAGGACCTCATTGAGGGGAAGTAGTGGGGCCTGGGCTGGCCAGGCAGGCAGGGCCTCTGTCAGAGCAGAGGCCTGAGTGTCAAGAGGAAGTACTCTTTGCCACTTAACCTGGGACAGGGATCTCAGGGAAGGTAATTAGGGCTGTTCAGAGGGAAAAACAGAATCAGTCTTTAAAATTATTTTCCAGGTTCATGGACCTTCAAGAGGAACACTTTTTACTTGTCAGCCTGTCTAGACATAGGAACTCACCAACTGGACTGGACCCTTCCTTTTCTGATTTTCCTTGCTCTGTCACTCCTGCTACTAAGACCACTTGGAGAAGAAGGTTCAGAAGTAGGAATCAAGAAGAAGGAGCTCTGACCACTTTGTGGTACAGACTCATTATCTTAGAGACAGGACAGTAAAATGTGTAAAAAGATAGCTGACCTCTTTATCTTACAGGGGTTTATGATTTGGAGGGAAAAATATTTGACCTCCTTAACAGAGCCATATGGTACATGAATGGCTACTGGCACGTCTCCATTCCTACTAATCTGGATCAGGAAACTGACTGAAATTTCTAAGCAGCATCAGTGAGGATGAATTTTGGACTTTCTGGACAGACCAGCTGCCAAGAAACAAACTGGTAAAGGAGTAGTAAGTATTCATTAAACACCCACCTATATGATAGGCACTTTGGGGCTAAAAAATCACTGAACCTACCATTAACCCTAATCTGGGTATTGAAAAAAAGATTGTCTTGCCTTACACATCGTAGACATCCAGTAAATGTTGAAATGAAGAATGTAATTAAATGTAATCATGATTCAGTGAAGGGAGGGTCTAAACAGAGGAAGGGAGACCCTAAATCTCTTCCAATCCTGGAATTGGGTGGCAAGTCAGGATGTAATGTGCAAGTCTGGAGCCCCAGCTTTCAAAAATAATTCAAATGTCACACAGGTGAGGAATAGAGGGAAAAACAGCCTTTTGAATCCCTAATTGCGTGCTTCCTTAAGGGAGTAAGTATAGGTAGCATCATGGAGCTCTGGATGGGGCATTAGAACTGTGTATGTATCTACGTATGTATATATTAACTTATCTAACACGTAATTATGAAGCACATACCATATACTGGCTGTTGGGCTTACACCGAGGATAGACCAACAAGATAAATACAGTTACTTGTGCTCAAGAAACCTCTAGGCCAGGGAGAAAGTCAGACATTGTAAATGGGTGCTTTAAATGTGATTAAGGTAATGATGGGGCAATGCAAGGTGCTACGGATTAAATCAGTATTTCATGTGATGCGATTTTTATTAATTAGAACTAGGATTCAAACAAAGATTAAGTATGTCATGTTACACATCATGGCCATGACGTTGCAAATGAACTTTTAGCACACATATCAAGACTTACACATATGAGTGGTTTCTCCAGCAAAGACTCGTTCTGAAAAGTTCATATTTCAGTGATATTTTTCTGGTTACTGGTATGTATTTATTATTTCTCATGTGTGTTAGAGGCTGAATATGTCCTCCTATTTTTTTTTTACTGTTTATTGTTTTATTTTAATTATTTTAATTCTGGCTATGTTGCTATGAGAATTCTGGCTAGCTGCTATGAGTTGGCCATGGCTTTGTCTCTACCTGGCTGTGTGAGCTCCATAAATTATGACCTTAGTTTCCTGAAGAGCAGAATATTCTCTGTGACTTTGTCCTGCTCAGACTTTCATGAACCTGGGACCTTATCTTGGGGCTCCCAGCATCTGAAACTACAAGCTGTCATCTGGGAGGGGATGTCAGTGGACAGTAGGTACTATCAACCTCTCTAGGCTGAGAGGTTATGCCTGGCTGCTGGGCAGCTGTGCTGCACTAGATAATAGGGAGAGTGGCTCTTTTCCACCATTGCTTTTGTTGGTAATTACAGGTGCAGACTTTATCATGTTTGGGATTTGGCCAGTACTCTGTGGAACATAAACAGAGTGATTGTTACCTAACAGTGCTGGAATCTTTCCTCCATACACAAAATAAGTGAGACAACTGCTGTTTGTGATGTCTTGGTCCCAAAGCCATGCCATTCCTCCCCATGTCCCTGAGAAAAACACAGGTAAAGATCTGCTTTGCTGAGGTACGGAGGATCCCTGCACCACAGCAGGAAATGAGGTGTGAGAATCTCAGGGACCAGTCAGATGTGTTTTCTCAACAGTTTGGCCACATCTGTCTATATTCCATTGATCAGGTCAGCCACAGAGGGCCTCAGAATGTCCAAGCTTGTGGCAGGAGAAGCCTGAGAGCCCATTGGCTTCTATCTCCTCCTATGCAGATGAGCTAAGAGACATTTCTGAGATCAGACAGCTCACCAGCAGCTGACTGCTTTGGACTCAAGTTCCTCTGACTCCATGCTCCAGGTGCTTTCTCCATCCCTGTTCCTTAGGCTTCAGGTCTGATATCTGAAATTATTCCCACTGCTGCACACATTCAATGCAGAAGTTTCAGAATGGAGGCTTGTGGGCTGTATCCAAAATGCATTGCTGACTTTATTTTTTTCTTGTGATGAGAACTCTTAAGAGTTCTTAAGATTTGCTCTCTTAACAGTTTTCGATATCATACAGCAGTGTTAGCTGCAGTCATCATGTTGTACTTTACACTCCAGTACTTCTTTATCTTCTTTTTTGTTTTTGTTTTTTGTATTTAAATTTTTTAAAAAAATTTTTTGTATTTACATTTTTGTATTTAAATTTGTGTTTAAATTTGTATCTAAATTTTATATTTAATTTTGTATTTAAATTTGTATTTAAATTTTTTGTATTTAAAAAAAAATTTTTACTAATTTCTTTTCAGCATAACAGAATTCATTGTTTATGCATCACACCCAGTGCTCCATGCCATATGTGCCCTCCATAATACCCACCACCTGGCTCCCCCAACCTCCCACCCCCCGCCCCTTCAAAACCCTCAGATTGTTTTTCAGAGTCCATAGTCTCTCATGGTTCATCTCCCCTTCCAATTTCCCTCAACTCCCTTCTCCTCTCCATCTCCCCATGTCCTCCATGTTATTTGTTATGCTCCACAAATAAGTGAAACCATATGATAATTGACTCTCTCTGCTTGACTTACTTCACTCAGCATAATCTCTTCCAGTCCCGTCCATGTTGCTACAAAAGTTGGGTATCCATCCTTTCTGATGGAGGCTTAATACTCCATAGTGTATATGGACCACATCTTCCTTATCCATTCGTCCATTGAAGGGCATCTTGGTTCTCTCCAGTTTGGCGACCGTGGCCATTGCTGCTATAAACATTGGGGTACAGATGGCCCTTCTTTTCACTACATCTGTATCTTTGGGGTAAGTACCCAGTAGTGCAATTGCTTCATAGGGAAGCTCTATTTTTAATTTCTTGAGGAATCTCCACACTGTTCTCCAAAGTGGCTGCACCAACTTGCATTCCCACCAACAGTGTAAGAGGGTTCCCCTTTCTCCACATCCTCTCCAACACACGTTTTTTCCTGTCTTGCTAATTTTGGCCATTTTAACTGGCGTAAAGTGGTATCTCAATGTATGTCTTCTTTGGAGAAGTGTCTGTTCATATCTTCTGCCCATTTTTTGACATGATTATCTGTTTTGTGTGTGTTGAGTTTGAGAAGTTCTTTATAGATCCTGGATATCAGCCTTTTGTCTGTACTGTCATTTGCAAATCTCTTCTCCGTTTCCATGGGTTGCCTCTTTGTTTTGTTGACTGTTTCCTTTGCTGTGCAGAAACTTTTGATCTTGATGAAGTCCCATTATCCACCACGACCAAGTGGGATTCATCCCTGGGTTACAAGGATGGTTCAACATTCGCAAATCAATCAATGTGAGAACAAATCAATAAAAGAGAGAAGAACCACATGGTCCTCTTAATTGATGCAGAAAAAGTATTTGACAAAATCCAACATCTGTTCCTGATTAAAATGCTTCAAAGTATAGGGATAGAGGGAACATTCCTGAACTTCATAAAATCTATCTATGAAAAACCCACAGCAAATATCATCCTCAATGGGAAAAAGCTCACAGCCTTCCCATTGAGATGAGGAACATGACAAGGATGCCCACTCTCACCACTCTTGTTCAACATAGTATTAGAAGTCCTAGCAACAGCAATCAGACAACAAAGAGAAATAAAACGTATCCAAATTGGCAATGAAGAAGTCAAACTCTCTCTCTTCGCAGATGACATGATACTTTATATGAAAAACCCAAAAGACTCCACCCCCAAACTACTAGAACTCATACAGCAATTCAGTAATGTGGCAGGATACAAAGTCAATGTACAGAAATCAGTGGCTTTCTTATACATGAACAATGAAAATACAGAAAGGCAAATTAGAGAATTGATTCCATTTACTATAGCACCAAGAACCATAAGATACCTGGGAATAAACCTAACCAAAGAGGTAAAGGATCTGTACTTGAAGAACTACAGAACACTCATGGATGAAATTGAAGAAGACACAAAAAGATGGAAGACCATTCCATGCTCTTGGATTGGTAGAATAAACATTGTTAAAATGTCTATACTGCCTAGAGCAATCTATACTTTTAATGCCATTCTAACCAAAATTCCACTGGTATTCTTCAAAGAGCTGGAGCAAATAATCCTAAAATTTGTATGGAATCAGAAGAGACCCCAAATTGCTAAGGAAATGTTGAAAAACAAAAATAAAACTGGCGGCATCACATTACCTGATTTCAAGCTTTACTACAAAGCTGTGATCACCAAGACAGCATGGTACTGGCATAAAAACAGACACATAGACCAGTAGAACAGAGTAGAGAGTTCAGATATGGACCCTCAACTCTATGGTCAAATAATCTTCGACAAAGCAGGAAAAAATATACAGTGGAAAAAAAACAGTCTCTTCAATAAATGGTGCTGGGAAAATTGGATAGCTATGTGTAGAAGAATGAAACTCGACCATTCTCTTACACCGTACACAAAGATAAACTCGAAATGGATAAAAGACTTCAACGTGAAACAGGAATCCATCAGAATCCTCGAGGAGAACATAGGCAGTAACCTCTTTGATATCAGCCACAGCAATTTCTTTCAAGATATTGTCTCCAAAGGGGATGCCTGGGTGGCTCACTTGGTTAAGTGGCTGCCTTTGGCTCAGGTAATGATCCCAGCATCCTGGGATCGAGTCCCACATTGGGCTCCTTGCTCCGCAGGGAGCCTGCTTCTCCCTCTGCCACTCTGTCTGCCTGTGCTCACTCTCTCTCTCTCTCTGACAAATAAATAAATAAAATCTTTAAAAAAAAAAAAAAGATATGTCTCCAAAGGCAAAGGAAACTTCTTTATTTTCTACCTGGAAGTTTGTGCCTTTTGATACCTTCTTCCAGTTCCTCCCCTCCTCCCCCCACCACTGGGAACCACAGATCTGATCTCTTTATGAGAATTTTTTTTTTTTTTTTTTTTTTTTAGATTTCACATATAAGTGAGATCATACAGTATTTGCCTTTCTCTGTCTGACTTATTTCACTGTTTTCACACATGGCAGGACTTCCTCATTTTTATGGCTAAATAATATTCCTGTGCTTGTGCTCTGAGTGTATTGTTTCCCCTCCCCCCCCTTTTCTTCCTCCTCCTCATTCTTCTTCTCCTCCTCCTCCTTCTCCTTCATCTTCCTCCTCCCCTTCCTCCCCTTCCTCCTACTCCTCCCCCTTTCCTCCTCCTCCTCCTCCTTCTTTTCTTTTGTTGAACACTATACATGAGACCTACACTCTTAATCATGTTTTCAGTGTACAATATAATATTGTCAACCATAGGCATTATGTTGTACAGCAGATCTCTAGAACTCACTCATCTAGCATAACTGAAACTTTATATTCTTTGAACATTTCCCCATTCCCTTTTCCCCAGGCCCTGGTGACCACCGTTCTACACTCTGCTTCTGTGAGTTTGACTATTTTACGTTCTTCATATATTTGGGATCCTGCAGTATTTGTCCTTTTGGAACTGGCTTATTTCACATGGCATATGTCCTTCAGGTTCATCTATGTTATCATGCATGGCAGGATTTCCTTCTTTTTCCAAGTTGTATAATATTTTATCAGATGTATATAACACAATTTCTTTAACCATTCATTCACTGATGGACGTTTAGATGGCTCCATATCTTGGCTATTGTGAATGCTTTGCAATCCTGACTTCAGTTTTTTTCAATATATACCCAAAAGTGAGATACTGTGTTATGTGGTGCTTCTGTGTTTGTTTTTTGGAAAACTTCCATACTGTTTTCCAGAGTGACCACACCACTGCGTTCCCATCAATAGTGTATAGGGTTCCATTTTCTCCATATTCTTGCCAACACTTGTTATCTTGTGTGTGTGTGTGTGTGTGTGTGTGTGTGTGTGTGTTGTGTTTTGTTTTATTTAACAATGGCCACCCTAATAGGTATGAGGTGGTATCTTATTGTGGTTTTCATTTGCATTTCCCTGATGATGAGTGATATTGATCATCTTTTCATATACTTGTTGTCCATTTGTATGTCTTCTTTGGAGAAATGCCTATTCAGTTCCTCTGTCTCTTTTTAATTGTGTTATATGTGATTGTTTTGCTATTGAGTTGTAAGAGTTCCTTATGTATTTGTTATATTAACCCCTTAGCTGATATAGGATTTGCAAATATTTTCTTCCATCTCATAGGCTGACTTTTCATTTTGCTGATTTATTTCCTTTGCTGTACAAAAGCTTTTTATCCTTTTTATCCTTTTCTGCTTCTATTTCTTATTATCAGGGAAGAAAATTTTTCCCAAAGCTCTTCAAAGACTTCCCCATGTGCTAGGACTGGGCTCCATGGACACTGTTAACTGCAAGGGAAGCTGAGAGCATAACCTGTCTTTTTAACCTTTTTGTAGGATGTGGGAAAGGGAGTGGGGCATGCACGTAGTCAAAGCATGGCTGGACAACATCGTGCACCACAGTGGCTGGGCTCTCTCTGAGTTAACCTGAAGAAGAACTAGGAGCTAGGTTAGGCAACAGGCATCAGCTACCCCAGTGGCTTCATCAGTAAACTAGGCTCTCAGTCCTTGTCGCTTTCCTTGGACTTTGCTCCCTCAAGAATCAATGACTTAAAATATCTGCTTGCATTTTCATCTTGCACACTAGATTGGGAGCTGTTTGAAGGAAAGGGCTAAGATTTATTTAACAGCCAGAATCTGATGCATGGTAGGATTTTTTTTGAGGGATAAAATCATGAATTCATTAATAAATATTTTTGATTAAATGAATTTGTTAATTAATCAGTGGAGGACCCCCACTGACAGATACACAATATTACAAAACCAAAACCTTATCCTTAGGAGTACTGAATAAGACAAACAAAATAAAGACATATTTCACAATAGAGAGATACACTTAACAGTCTCAGAGGTGTGATCATTTGCACGGTTATTTTAAGGAGAGATTTTTTTTTTCCCTCTCCCTATACTGTTCTGTGGATAATCAAGAAAGAGAAATCACAGCAAACCTTTTATTTCACAATAAAATACTATATATGGTGATGCTGATTTATAGTTCCAAAGGAATATGTAATATCTTATTTGATCTATACCACAAATGTGTGAGGTAAGTAAAGAGAGATCAGAAGTATCATGTTTGTAGTTGTGGGACAAACATTAATAATACAAGGACGGGGTGCCTGGGTGGTTCAGTTGGTTGAGGGTCTGCCCTCAGGTCATGATCCCTGAGTTCCTGGATCCAGTCCTGCATCGGACTCCCTGCTTGGTGGGGAGTCTGCTTTTCCCTCTGTCCCTCCCCACTACTCATGCTCTCTCTCATTCACTCTCTCTAATAAATAATAAATTTTTAAAAATTCCAAAAAATAATACAAGGAGAAGACAAAAATCAATCACGTAGGATTGTTTACACACTGATTCCTTCCCCAGCCTCACCAGGAATAATCCTGGAAATTCTGGTCTGATTTCCACCTCCTGTGCTCTAACAAGAGAAAAGTTGGGGTTTTTGTTGTTGTTGTTGTTTTCTGGAAGAAGAGATAAATTGGTGTAAATAGTATGGTACTTGGAGGATAGGAAGGGAGGATGACAGAAAGCTATGTGAATAGGGAGTGAGTGAAAGGAAAAAAGTTTTACCTTCCCAGAGACCAGAGCCAGAGCAGCCATGATAGGAAAGTGCTGGAGAGGAAAGAGAATATGAGCAAGTATTTCTGAGAACCATGTATTCCACTCCCTTTAATGTCTTCAGAGAGTGATGAATAATAAATGGAATTCCATCTTTATTACTTGTAATTTGGGAATGTCTCTCTCTCTCTTTTTTTTTTTTTTAGAAAGATTTTACTTGATAGAGGGAGACACAGCAAGAGAGGGAACACAAGCAGGGGGAGTGGAAGTGGGAGAAGTAGGCTTCCTGCTGTAGATCAGAGAGCCTGATGTGGGGCTCAATACCAAGACCTTGGGTTCATGACCTGAGACAAAGGCAGACACTTAAGGACTGAGCCACCCAGGTGCCCAGGAATGTCTTTTCTTAAATCTAACACTTCTCAGACTGAATCACATGGGTCTCTGTGTATGTATTAGGGTTACATATAAGGATGAAACAAAGGCTCAGAGAGGTTAAAAAAAACTCAGCTCAAATCAGTTATGTAGTTAGTAGAACCTAACAATGCCCAAATCATGATTCTTTGCTTTAACCTACCATCTTATTCTAGAAAACTAAAGTGCATGCATTTGGATTTTTGGGGGGTGGGATACTTTTCTGTTCTGTTCAATTCATGGAGATATCTCAAGTTTTCAGTTTGCTTCTATCAAACAAATATCCTGCAGGGTTAGGAGGTTTTTTTTTTTTTTTTCTTTATTTCCTTTTTCTTTTCCTTATTGTTGACACCTTATTGGAGACCTGTGAGCATCTCTGGGCTGTGTGTCTGAGAGTGATAATTGAATTTCTCAGGGTGCAAGCTATCAAGAAGACAGGTTTGTGTTACTTTGTGGCACTCCCTTGGTGGCAGATTTGCTTGGTGTCTTTCTCCCCGGGCACCCCACCCTCATCCAGACTGAGTCACAGCTGAAGGCTTCACATCAAAGTATAAGAGAATGAGAATCCACAGGGCAATTCACTCATCAAAAGTTTAGGATTATGACATCCTGGTTATCTCTTGCCTGTTCTACCCTGGGTCAGGTTAGTCTACTTGCTCATGCCTTGTTAATTCAGATTGATCTAAGGGACAGGTATAGAAATGTCTTCAGTGTGTGTTTTGTAAATGTGTAAATCAAAGCTGTTTGTCCCCATCTGTTTAATGGAGGATATAGACAGGCACGGACTGTGGTAGAAAGATTTGGGTATTTGAGTTTTATCGGGGGAAAGGCAAAGGCCTGGAACTGGGACCCAAACAAGTAATTATTTTTTGAAAGGAGGGGAATGAGTGGGGAGGGAGCATTACAGTAGCTACTTGGGTTCTTAAGAGACTGATTGTGGGTAAAGGCATAGGATAGAGAGATAGAGTGCCTATTTGCCCCTTTTTATAGTGTTTTCTGATTTTGTTTGTTGTTTTAATTTGGATTTGGTGGTATTTGTGGGAAAGTTGCAAAAGAAACAAGGGTTTTCAAAGAACCCAAGTGCTTGAGAGGTGGAGGGAAAAGTACTGGCCTAAAGCAGAGGTTATTTCAGATTACTCTGGGAAGGCGTGGAGGTGAGTGGACCACTCTCGCAGTGAGTGGTCCAGCTGTGACATGGTGAGGGATGAAGTGGAGTGGTGGCAGGAAGAAGGACAATGAGATGCAGTAATAGAGAGAGGAAGGGAGGAAGGGAGGGACCATGAGGCTGAAGCCCCCTCTATGGGCAAGGAAAATTCAGATTGGGGCTGCTGCTGTCACTTAAGATGATTTGTTTAGTTGTGTGGGTGTTCACACAGGGGCATGCACTATTCATTCTCCCTGTTCCACATAATCTGGGCTCTAATCTGATGGATACCTGACAAAAACAACAGCACATCAACAGCCACAGAAAGTCGAAGGGTCCCTGGGACCTCACAGTGTGTAACATGTCCTTCATGTGGAGACAGAATAGGGAGAGGGAGATTGAAAGTGACCAACAATCAAAAGCTAACCTTTAAATTCACAAACTCTCCAGGCTAAATGGAACCATGGTCCATCCCTGGTTAAAATATTTGGTAAAATATCAAGCATTAATTACTATGTTTGGTTTATTTTTCTCTAACTGAAAGATGAGAATATAAACTGGAAAGGAGTGCAGCGAGAACTTGGCATAGCCAGAGGACTGCAAAGAGATCATCATGAATAAGCTAGAGGTCCATGGGGAGAGATGTGGCTCAAGGGCAGAGAGAGGCCACACTGTAGAAGGCCCGCATCTCATGAACAAAGACTGCATATTTTAGCCAGTCAGTCATAGGGATCCATCAATGACTTTTCAGCATATGTTACATAATCAGATTTGCATTTGAGAAAGATATATCTAGTTGCAGAGTGACAAGTGCAATGGAGAATGGCAGGTGAGGGTAGACAAGGGGGATTGATTTCTCTTCCATGGTGTTGAACTCTGAACAACCCCCAAAGTTCTAGGATTGGAGCTTGAAATACCACCTCATTCTGACTTTGGTAGCTCTCTCAGAGATAGACCTAAAAGCCCTTCCTGGTTCCATGTCCATGCATCATGACATGAAGTTGGAATCTTTCTAGAAATCCAGCCAGGAATACTGATTAAGGAAAAGAGGGCTTTAGGAAAAACTTGCCTAGAATTTTGTGGAAAACCTCTGGATTCTGGAAGAAACTGGAAAAAAGTGAAGGTTAATCTGTCACACAGCAAGTCCCAACATTCCTGATCCTACCTTCTTAATTATGAGCCCGCATATCACCATAGAGGCTACAGCAGCCTGGATAATGAGGATCTCCCTCCACATTTGTACAGTATTCCAGCTTTTACAATTTATTTTCAGAGTGTGTTTCATCCCATCCTCATAACTTCCTCATGAGCTTAGTCAGCTAGAGAAACTCTCAAAGCTTCAGTTTCCTTGTCTGCTTAATACTGGGATTAATATGGGGCCTGCTGAAGGTCAGATGGCTAGTTAACCCAGATTCAGAAGTCACTCTCAGACCTCCTGGTCAAGCCCATCATCTGGACATCACCTCTGCAGCAGGCAAGGCTTGGCCATGCATGCCTGTGTGCTTACTTGCATGTGACTCTGTCTATAACAGAGGGGAAGCTGAAGGCCAGGCATGGGTTGAATTTGTATCCTTTCCAAATAATATGCCCAATTCCTAAACCCTAAACTTGTGAATTTGACAGTGGTTGGAAATGAGGAATTTGCAAATAAAATCAAGTTAAGATGAAGTCATCAAGATGGGCCCTAAACCAATATAACTTGTGCCATTTTAGGAAGGCTGAAACACAGGGAGAACACCATGTGGGGACAGAGGCAGATATTTGAAGTGATACAGTTTCAAGGCCTGGATGTCAAGATCAGCAGCCCTTGTCAGAAGCTACCAGAGGCAAGAAAGGATTCTATTCAGGGTCTTAGAGGAAGCACGGTCTTGCTGACATCTTGATTTCAGACTTCTGGCCTCCAGAACTGTGAGAGAATAAACTTTTGCTGTTTTAAGCCATTTGGCCTGTGGTACTTTGTCACAGAAGTCCTAGGAAACCAATGCAGCGCCCTTGGTCCCCAGTGTGTGACTGCTGTGTCCTTCAATAATCAGACAACTGTGTAGGCAGGACTTATGAAGAAACTCCTTTGCCCACTGAAGAATACAAGTAGAGGGCCAGTGAATCTTGGGAGAAGAGTTGGTACACCAAAACCTGTCTGCTTAGCCAGCAAAATGAGAAAATAATATTTTATTCCATGTATCACCCTTTAGAATAGATGTTGTTTTTCAACCCTGATAGGCCAAGAGGTTCTAATGAGGGGAAGGGAGCAGTTACATGACTATAAGCCATCCTGAATGTGCCCACGCGGCTCTAGGTTCTAGGGATTGAAGGTGGGGGCTTGGGGATCACGATATACAAAGTCCTTGACTTTCTAGAGACTTCATTCTACCTAGTGAGGGAGAATACTGACTTGTTAATTGATTGAGTAATGGGTTTCTTCTTATATTCTGTAAAAAGAATGGAAAATTAGGGTCAAAATGGTCAGACATCAGATGTTGATGGCCTGCTTACATGCTTATGGGCTACATTTTATCTAATAAGAGGATGTAGATGTTGTAGGCAAAGTGAAATTATGTGGTCAATTAGATGGAAATCTTGGAGCAAGGGGAATCCTGCCCTCTGATATGGAAAGAAAAGGGGAGCCCCGGCTGCTCTGAAAATACCCAGTCTGGAAAGCTACAGTTTTAATTCTTTCCTTCAAGATCCTCTGTAAAAGAGGGACTTTAAGAGGTATTACCTGGAGACCTAGAGGTGATGTTGGGGGATGGGGTCTTGCTGAGCCTCTATAAGGACTGATATGGATGTCAGAAATGAGGATGGGCTTCTTTGAGATTTCATTCAACAAACCTGAATCCCACACTTCAGACCATTAGGAAGAGTCTTGTGCCTTCCCCCTGGTACCTATTTAACTTGAGTATGGGGTGATTAACTTCAATTTGATGGGTTTCATGGGAAAGAGGAGAATAGAAACATTAATTTGCTCTCATTCCTTTCATGGAAGTTATGCAATCTAAGGTTTCTTTAACTCACTGGGGTAGGAAGGAGAAGAAGAAGGTCAAGAAAAGGACAAGGCATGGTTGTTGGAGAGAAGACACATGGAAGAGAGAGGATGTGAAGACACAGGGTAATGACATTTAATTTTTACCCAGAGAAAGCATGGGTATATAAACATATGGGTGTGACACACATGAACATCTTCTAAGGCAAGCCTAACAAAGAGAAGATTCTCATCTACGGTTAACCTCCTAGTGCCCTGAGTTATACCAGAACCTAAGAACAAGGAAGGTTTACTCCCTCAGGAAATAAGCCATTATCTCATTCTGTGTCAGGACTCTGGAGGCTCTTTGACGTCAGAACTGCTTGCCACTCCTCCCAATGGCCTTTGGCAGATACCGGCTCCCAGACCCCCTTGAAGGTCCCATCCTTCACAGAGACATTTTTACTGCTATTGTCTTCCCACAACATATCCCTCTCCCAGACCCTAGGGAATCCAAATGCTGAGAATTACACTGTGCACTTGTAAAGAAATGAAGTCAGCCCATCCCCCAGGGTGCAGGAGCCTGGGGGTGGCTAAGGGAATGCAGGTGGAAAAAAGAGGTAGGGAAGAGCAGGGCCTCCAGCCAGTCCCATGGTCAATCAGAAGGTCACTGGTGACCCATGCCCACATAGGGAAGGGCAAAGACAGTTGTCTCTGGATTCTCTTTACTGTCTAGTATTGGGTCAGTGTTGTTGGACCCTCATTATCTCTTTGGTGGGTCAATCATATCTGTTTCTCAAAATATTGAGGGGGAGGAGATCTTATGGGAACATGTTCTAGGGATTTAGAAAAACATGTTTGAAAATTCCAAGAAAATGGGAAATTCATGAAGGGCAAAACAACTCATTGCTTCCCCCCAACCCCCAACACAACCTACTCACCTTGCAAAACTTCCATTTTCCTGTCACTGACACTAGTAGATATCCCTTCCCCTCTGACCCCAGTTATTCAGGTTCTTCAAATATTCTGTGTCTTTCCCTAACATGACCTGCTTAGCAAATCCTTTGTATTTACTTCTGAAATGCATTTCTTACTTGTTTTTTTGTTTTGTTTTGCTTTGTTTTTGTTTACTTAGCAGCGATGGCCCTTAGTTTCCACACTTGAAAAGTAATAAAAATAATAGTACTTACTTCGTAGAGCTGTATTAATGATGAAATGTGATAATATAAGTAAAATCCTTAGTGCAATGGTTGGCATCTAGTAAGTGTCAGCAAATGTGAACTATATTATTATTTTTATTACTATTGCCATCCTGCTCTCCAAGCTCTCACCACCTCAGGCCAGGATTCTTGCAACATCCTTCTACTGGAGTCTCTGCCTGCAATCTCTCCTTTCTCCTGAAAATAAGCTTGCACACTCCTGACACATTAACATTCTTTAAAGGCATACTTTGCCATATTAGCCCTTTGCTCCAGAGCTTCCAATGATTCCAGATTGCCTGCCATACTGAATAGAGTTTCCTCAGACTAGTATCTCAGGGTTTTCTTTTCTAATACTATAATCCAGCATAGAACTTTGGTTTCAACATGGTTACTATGTCTCTGGTCTCAACTTAGCCCAGACAGTTCATGTTGCCTCTTCTTTCCCTCTACCATCTTTTGTGCTACTGAGACATACCCTGCCTCATCCCTTTCTCCTCCAAACTGCATCTTACCTAGCCCAGCTGCAGTACCAGAATCTCAACCTTCTTTGTCTCCCAAGAACAATCAGTGGGGTTATTATAGTACAGATAGAACAAGGCATTGACCTGGTCAAAACAATGGGATTTTATCAATGCAGTGGGTGGGGTCCCAAGAGTGAAAATGTGCACCCTCATGCTTCATTCTTGGAGACTGATTGGTTCATCCTGGTTCTATTTCACCTTTGCCTCTCTTCTCATATTTGCATTAGTGAAATTCTAGACCTTGAGTTAAAATCAGTTTAGTGTGAAAAAAATCCACTGGGTTTCAAATAGGATATGTGAAATGGAAAATTTTGCGGGTTTTCCCTCTCTTCTTATGAGGATTTCTTGGTTTGATTGGGGGGGGGGGATACAGAGGGGTATTCCAATCCATAAGAAATTTCTCCAAGTCTTAGTGAGGAAATACCTCAGAGGGTTCTACAAGTTGGGGTCAGCTCTGAGGAAGGGAATTATTGAAACAAAGGAAGAGTCATCCCAATCTTTTTTCTCTGTATCACTTTGGTCATGTGTTTATAGAGAATCTAGAATTAGAAAGTAAGGCTGTGTTTTAACTCCATCATCAAGACATGCTTATTGTATGGCCATCTGCAGTATAATTTACACCACCAATAGTTCAAATTTCTCCCTTTTTCACCTTACCTTGGTTGAAGAAACCTGAAAGAAATTATCTCCAGAGGAGTACCTTAATAATATATACATAAAGTAAATAGACATACAGTGTGTATGGGGAAGTGAGTGAGAATGGATTTATATATACACAGAATAGAATGATAGATTTCTACTAAAGCAGTAGCAAGTATCATAAACTATCACCTGTGTATATTAAAATGCAAGAAATCATTTCCTTTCCCTATCACTATCTCAGCAGGGCTGGAACACAGAAGAGCTTTACAACTACTTGAGATGATGTGGGTTCCTGCCATAGAGGCAGGGGGATGGATGCGATGACCCCTCTAGGTCGCTTTTAGCCTCAGTGTTCAAATGACTTCATGATCCCAAAGGAATGATCTGTCTGCAGTAGAACATATTTACAGCCTGCTTCCTCTCTCCTCCCCCTTTCTCCACCACCACCCAATTTTTATTCCTAAGGGATAGAAGCTTTGATAGAGGATAATAACCCAAGATGATGCAATGCATTTGTTTTGGCCTCAACTTGGTTCTGTGTTATTAGAGGGTGTGCTAAGTCTGACCTTCCCACTGGCTTAGTCCCAGGTTCAGGATCCACTCCACCAGGGCCATGACTCACCTCTGAATTAAGAGATCTTCTTGAAATCATGGTCTGTAGTTGGGTACCTAGGCCCTCAGGATCTCAGGGGCTCTCAGGGGCTCCCAGGGTGCCCATCCAGGGCCTGAATGGGTGTGAGTTCTCTGTCCCCACTCTTCATCATGTCTATATGTGGCGTACCCAGATCATTTTGGGTCTATCTTCCTACTCTTGTGCAAATTTGTGCACATATCCTGCCATGAGATTTTTACATGAGAGTGTTTCAACTAAATACAATAAATAGTTACTTTTTGCAAACACTGTGCTTGGGAATAGTGGTGGAGTATGTGGGCAGATAGAGAAACAATCACTTAAAAGTTGTATAGCAAATTATTTATTTTAGAGAAAATAGAAAATACAGAAAAACAAAACAACTGTAATTCTATTCCCAGAGACCATATTACTAATATTCTGAATATATCCTTTTTATCCATCACACATTTAAAAATAACATAAAATTGGGATCACATTCTTTTTGACAACTTAATTTTTATTATTATTTTCCTCCTTAACAATATGGAATCAGGGGGCACCTGGCTGGCTCAGCAGGTTAAAACCTCTGCCTTCGGCTCCGGTAATGATCCCAGGGTTCTGGGACTGAGCCCTCTATCGGGCTTTCTGCTCAGCGGGGAGCTTGCTTCCTCCTCTCTCTCTCTGCCTGCCTCTCTGTCTACTTGTGATCTCTGTCTGCCAAATAAATAAATAAAATCTTTAAAAAAAACCAATATGGAGTCAGTAAATACTAACCTATAGTTATAAGCTTAGATATACTAATACTTTATTCTGGAACTGCACTGTCCAATTCAGTAGCCATATGTGGTTATCTAAATATGAATTAATTAAAATAAAATACAATGTTTTTTGTTTTTTAATCTTTCTCCACTTTATTGTAATTTTTTTTTAAATTTTTAATTTCTTTTCAGTGTAACAGTATTCATTGTTTTTTCACCACACCCAGTGCTCCGTGCAATCCGTGCCCTCCCTAATACCCACCACCTGGTTCCCCCAACCTCCCACCCCCCGCCCCTTCAAAACCCTCAGGTTGTTTTTCAGAGTCCATTGCTCTTAGGATCTTGTCTTCAAGGTGGTTCTTGTGAAAATATATCTTTCTACTACAGCACCATCATATGGCATCTTCTGCATTGATAGAAATATTCTATATCTGCACTATAGTCACTAGCCACATAGTGGCTATTGAACACTTGGAATGTGACTAGTGTGACTAAAGAGTTACAATTTTTAAATTTAATTCTTTAGTCACACTAGTCACATTCCAAGTGTTCAATAGCCACTATGTGGCTAGTGACTATAGTGCAGATATAGAATATTTCTATCAATGCAGAAGATGCCATATGATGGTGCTGTAGTAGAAAGATATATTTTCACAAGAACCACCTTGAAGACAAGATCCTAAGAGCATCTGTTTGCCACATTTCCACCTACTTTATAACCATGGATGGAGAAGAAACTTCCTGATCCAATTTTTAAATCAATATTTCATTATTTCTTCTATTTCTTGATTACTTCCATCCATCCATCATTGATGATACATTGACCCACATCTCCTACATTTGAAGCATGTGAAAAGGGGATTGAAGAATCACATAAGGGATTACTGAGCCCCAGTACATAGAAAACTGTCATGGGATCTCTGTGATTAGAGGAAAGGACTCCAGCCAGAATTCTTTACTTTTTGAAAGGAGAAGGGAAATTCTTGGTGATTGATTCCAGTAGGGTGAGGGGAAAGAATGAAAAAAAAAAAAAAAACTGCCTCCTCTATGAATATCCTACTGTGTTGGCTGCCACAACTTGGAAAGCAACTATGGTTAATATTAAATCACGACTATGGTTAAGATTAAATCTTTGTTGATAAAGGTGGTATACAAGGACAAACATCTGGACTAAGAATCAGGAGGTCAGGATTTAATTTTTGACTCTTTCTTGGCCCAATTCTCAATCTCATTGCTACAAGTTTTCCTTCTGAAAAATATAGAATTCGTGTATTTATAAATGCCCTCTTATGTCCACTCTTTTATTTAACACTCATAACACCCCTGTGAGTTGAGCCCATTTTCTACCTCACCAAAAGCAGCTTCAAGGGCTTTGGGGTGTGTCTTAAACTGCAGAGAAGAAACCATTTAGGTGGTCAAACAATTGTTTAATCTGCCCAATGTCAAAATCAAAACAAAGGGTCAGAAAGATTTCTCAGCACCCTCTCATGTTCTACTGAATCAACCAGTGGTTTGGTGGAATTGGTTGAACTAACTTTCCAGTCTTCAACATAGACACAACAATCACCTGAGGTGGTCTGTGTGTATACACATGGGACGTGATTATGAAGCTGTCCTTGGGTGGTAGAGATAGCAGTCATAAACGTGGGATGAGCAACCAACTGGAAATCAGAACCAAAAATCTCTCCCTCTGTGCCCTTGTGTCATTCTCCATTCTAAAGTCCTTGTGTCCTTATCTGGACACAGATGGGAGCACCTAGATCCATTGCTTTAAAACTTTACTCCTTGGATCTTCTCTCAGAGGATCCCAGGTGAGCGGGGTGCTAAAGATACCAGCCAAGATTAACCCTCCTGCTCTACCAGAACAAATACATTTTTATTTGCTTTCCACTTGGACTGCAGTAAGGTTTTCACTGAACAAGAGTTCTCCATCTTGAAGGGCATCTTGGTTCTTTCTACAGTTTGGAGACCGTGGCCATTGCTGCTATAAACATTGGGGTACAGATGGCCCTTCTTTTCACTCCATTGCTATCTTTGGGGTAAATACCCAGTAGTGCAATTGCAGGGTCATAGCGAAGCTCTATTTTTAATTTCTTGAGGAATCTCCACACTGTTCTACAAAGTGGCTGCACCAACTTGCATTTCCACCAACAGTGGAAGAGGGTTCCCCTTTCTCCATATCCTCTCCAACACACGTTGTTTCCTATCTTGCTAATTTTGGCCATTCTAACTGGTATAAGGTGGTATCTCAACGTGGTTTTAATTTGAATTTCCCTGATGTCTGGTGATGATGAACATTTTTTCATGTGTCTGATAGCCATTTGTATGTCTTCATTGAAGAAGTGTCTGTTCATATCTTCTGCCCATTTTTTGACATGATTATCTGTTTTGTGTGTGTTGAGTTTGAGGAGTTCTTTATAGATCCTGGATATCAACTTTTTGTCTGTACTGTCATTTGCAAATATCTTCTCCCATTCCGTGGGTTGCCTCTTTGTTTTGTTGACTGTTACCTTTGCTGTGCAGAAGCTTTTGATCTTGATGAAATCCCAAAAGTTCATTTTCGCTTTTGTTTCCTTTGCCTTTGGAGACATATCTTGAAAGAAGTTGCTGTGGCTGATATCAAAGAGGTTACTGCCTATGTTCTCCTCTAGGATTCTGATGGATTCCTGTCTCACGTTGAGGTCTTTTATCCATTTCGAGTTTATCTTTGTGTACGGTGTAAGAGAATGGTCGAGTTTCATTCTTCTCCATATATCTGTCCAGTTTTCCCAGCACCATTTATTGAAGAGACTGTTTTTTTTCCACTGTATATTTTTTCCTGCTTTGTCGAAGATTATTTGACCATAGAGTTGAGGGTCCATATCTGAACTCTCTACTCTGTTCCACTGGTCTATGTGTCTGTTTTTATGCCAGTACCATGCTGTCTTGGTGATCACAGCTTTGTAGTAAAGCTTGAAATCAGGTAATGTGATGCCGCCAGTTTTATTTTTGTTTTTCAACATTTCCTTAGCAATTTGGGGTCTCTTCTGATTCCATACAAATTTTAGGATTATTTGCTCCAGCTCTTTGAAGAATACCAGTGGAATTTTGGTCGGAATGGCATTAAAAGTACAGATTGCTCTAGGCAGTATAGACATTTAAACAATCTTTATTTTACCGATCCAAGAGCATGGAATGGTCTTCCATCTTTTTGTGTCTTCTTCAATTTCTTTCATGAGTGTTCTGTAGTTAACAAATGAATGGATAAGGAAGATGTGGTCCATATACACTATGGAGTATTATGCCTCCATCAGAAAGGATGAATACCCAACTTTTGTAGCAACATGGGCGGGACTGGAAGAGATTATGCTGAGTGAAGTAAGTCAAGTAGAGAGATTCAATTATCATATGGTTTCACTTATTTGTGGAGCATAACAAATAACATGGAGGACATGGGGAGATGGAGAGGAGAAGGGAGTTGAGGGAAATTGGAAGGGGAGATGAACCATGGGAGACTATGGATTCTGAAAAACAACCTGAGGGTTTTGAAGGGGCGGGGGGTGGGAGGTTGGGGGAGCCAGGTGGTGGGTATTAGGGAGGGCACGGATTGCATGGAGCACTGGGTGTGGTGCAAAAACAGTGAATACTGTTACGCTGAAAAGAAATTAAAAAAAAAAAAGAGCTCCATCTTAAAAAAAAGTTTGCTTATTATAGCATTAATTATAGTAGCCAAGATATGGCAGCAACCCACATGTCCACCAATAGATGAATGGATAAAGAAGATAAGCTATATATAGACAATGGAATATTACTCAACCATGAAAGGGATGAGTGATCTTGCAACAACAAGGATGGACCTAGAGGGTATTATGTAATGAGCTAAGTCAGACTGAGAAAGACAAATGCCATATGATTTCACTTATATGTGGAGTCTAAAAAACAAAACAAATATACAAACAAACAAAAAGCAGAATAAGACCTGTACATACAGGGAACGAACTGATGGTTGCCAGAAGGGAGAGTAGTGGGAGGATGGGCAAATGGGTGAAGGGGAGTGGGAAATCCAGGTTTCCAGTTATGGGTTGAATATTTCATGTTAATAAAATATACAGCATGGGGGTGCCTGGGTGGCTCAGTGGGTTAAGCCTCTGTCTTCAGCTCAGGTCATGATCTCAGGGTCCTGGATTGAGCCCTGCATTGGGCTCTCTGCTCAGCAGGGAAACTGCTTTCCCCCTTCTCTCTCTGCCTGCCTCTCTGCCTACTTGTGATCTCTCTCTCTGTCAAATAAATAAATAAAATCTTAAAAAAAAGGTACAGCATGGAGAATATAGCCAATGTTAGTGTAATAGTGTTGTATGATGACAGATGGTTGCTACACTTGTGATGAACATAGCATAACATATCAAATTGTTGAATCACTGTGCTGCATACCCAAAACTAATGTAACATCACATGTCAACTGTACTCAAATAAAAAGTTCCATGTCTTTATGATTATGATTCCATTTATTAAAAAAGGGGGGGAGGGGGCGCCTGGGTGGCTCAGTGGGTTAAGCCTCTGCCTTCAGCTCAGGTCATGATCTCAGGGTTCTGGGATCGAGTCCCGCATTGGGCTCTCTGCTCAGTGGTGAGCCTGCTTTCCCTCTCTCTCTGCCTGTCTCCCTGCCTACTTGTGATCTCTCTCTCTCTCTCTGTCAATAAATAAATAAAATCTTAAAAAAGGGGGGGGAGAAGAAGTGCTTTTGGTTTCAGAGTTAATACTTAACAACAGAACTTCTTTTTTTTATGAAGCCAGCATTACCCTGATTCCCAAACCAAGCAAAGACCACACCAAAAAGGAGAATTTTAGACCAATATCACTGATGAATATGGGTGCTAAGATTCTCAGCAAGATCCTAGCAAATAGGACCAACAGCACATTAACATGATTATCCACCATGACCAGGTGGGATTCATCCCTGGGTTACAAGGATGGTTCAACATTCGCAAATCAATCAATGTGATAGAACAAATCAATAAGAGAAGAGAGAAAAACCACATGGTCCTCTTAATTGATGCAGAAAAAGCATTTGACAAAATCCAGCATTGTTCCTGATTAAAACGCTTCAAAGTAGAGGGATAGAGGGAACATTCCTGAACTTCATAAAGTCTATCTATGAAAAACCCACAGCAAATAAACCTCAATGGGGAAAAGCTCACAGCCTTCCCATTGAGATCAGGAACACGACAAGGATGCCCACTCTCACCACTTTTGTTCAACATAGTATTAGAAGTCCTAGCAACAGCAATCAGACAACAAAGAGAAATAAAAGGTATCCAAATTGGCAATGAAGAAGTCAAACTCTCTCTTTGCAGATGACATGATACTTCATATGGAAAACCCAAAAGACTCCACCCACCCCCAAACTACTAGAACTCATACATACAGCAATTCAGTAATGTGGCAGGATACAAAGTCAATGTACAGAAATCAGTGGCTTTCTTATACACGAACAATGAAAATACAAAAAGGGAAATTAGAGAATCGATTCCATTTCCTATAGCACTAAGAACCATAAGATACCTGGGAATAAACCTAACCAAAGAGGTAAAGGATCTGTACCTGAGTAACTACAGAACACTCATGAATGAAATTGAAGAAGACACAAAAAGATGGAAGACCATTGCATGCTCTTGGATTGGAAGAATAAACATTGTTAAAATGTCTATACTGCTTCTTCTTTTTTTAAACCACAAACTTCTGTTCACTTTAGGAGACAACTGACCTATTATGTGCTAGGTGTTGAGATTGATACCCTAAGGGAGCTAATGTATATAGGAAATAATTTCAATGAAATTACCTTACTTGATCACATATTTTTAATAGTATCCTCTTTTTATGAGGACTTTGTCTTATCTTTGCAAATACATTACAAATGCCTTGAGGGCAGGGACATAATCATTTCCCTTACTCCCTTTTTTCTGCCCACCATATACTCAGTAAAGTTTTGGGCTCATTCATTAATTTTTTAAATTGACTTTATTATTATTATTATTATTATTATTAATAAACATATAATGTATTTTTATCCCCAGGGGTACAGGTCTGTGAGTCACCAGGTTTACACACTTCACAGCACTCACCATAGCACATACCCTCCCCAATGTCCATAACCCCACCCCCCTGTCCCTCCCCCCTCCCCCCAGCAACCCTCAGTTTGTTTTGTGAGATTAAGAGTCACTTATAGTTTGTCTCCCTCCTGATCCCATCTTGTTTCATTTATTCTTCTCCTACCCCCCTAACCCTCCATGTTGCATCTCCACTTCCTCATATCAGGGAGATCATATGATAGTTGTCTTTCTCCCAGTGACTTATTTCACTAAGCATGATATCTTCTAGTTCCATCCATGTCGTTGAAAATGGCAAGATTTCATTTCTTTTGATGGCTGCATAGTATTCCATTGTGTATATATACCACATCTTCTTTATCCATTCATCTGTAGATGAACATCAAGGTTCTTCCCATAGTTTGGCTATTGTGGACATTGCTGCTATAAACATTCGGGTGCACGTGCCCCTTCAGATCACTATGTTTGTATCTTTAGGGTAAATACCCAGTAGTGCAATTGCTGGGTCATAGGGTAGCTCTATTTTCAACTTTTTGAAGATCCTCCATGCTGTTTTCCAGAGTGGTTGCACCAGCTTGCATTCCCACCAACAATGTAGGAGGGTTCCCCTTTCTCTGCATCCTCGCCAGCATCTGTCATTTCCTGACTTGTTATTTTTAGCCATTCTGACTGGTGTGAGGTGAACCAAAAGACAACTGACAGAATGGGAGAAGATATTTGCAAACGACATATCAGATAAAGGACTAGTGTCCAAAATCTATAAAGAACTTAGCAAACTCAACACCCAAAGAACAAATAATCCAATCAAGAAATGGGTAGAAGACATGAACAGACATTTCTGCAAAGAAGACACCCAGATGGCCAACAGACATATGAAAAAGTGCTCCACATCACTCGGCATCAGGGAAATACAAATCAAAACCACAATGAGATAATTGACTTTATTTTTTAGAGCAGTTTTAGGTTCACAGAAAAATTGAGCGGAAAGTAAACAGAGTTCTCTCATTCTCCTTACCCCAAAGACATACAGTCTTCTCCACCAATCAATAACCCTTACCGGAGTGGTGTATTTGTTACAATCAATGCAATCATTCACATGTCAGTATCACCCGAAGTCCATACTTTACTACACCTTCATAATGTGAACTCTTGTATATTCTGTTGCATACACAACATAATGTGAACTGTTGTATGTTCTGTAGGTTGAGCAAATGTATAATGACATGTATCCACTATTATAGTATCAAACTGAGTAGTTTCATTGACCTAAAAATCCTGTTTATCCTCTGCTTATTCATCCCTCTCTTCTCTCTTCCCCATTGACAACCACTAATCTTTTCACTGGCTCCAAAGTTTTGCCTTTTCCAGAATGTCATATAGTTGGAATTATACCGTATGTATTCTTCTCAGATTGACATCTTTCATTTAGTAATATGCATTTAAGTTCCCTTCTTGTCTTTTCATGGCTAAATAGCTCATTTCTTTTTAGTATTAAATAATATTCCATGTCTGAATATACTACAGTTTATTTATACATTCACCTTGAAGGACATCTTGGTTGCTTCCAGGTTTGGATAATTTTGAGTAAAGCTACATAAACATCCCTCTGCGGGTTTTTGTGTGGACATAACTTTTCAGCTCTTTTGGGTAAACACCAAGGAGCACGATTGCTGGATCTTATGATAAGAGTATATTTAGTTTTGTAAGAAACTGCCAAATTATTTCCCAAAGTGGCTGTACAATTTTGCATTTCTACCAGGAAGGAATGAGAGTTACTGTTGCTCCACATCCTGACCAAAATATGGTAATGTCAGTGCTTTGGATTTCTGCCATCCTAATAGGTGTGTAGTGGTATCACACAGTTGTTTTAATTTTTAATTCCTTAATGACATCAGATGTTGAATATATTTTCTTATGTTTATTTAACATCTGCATATCTTATTTAGTGAGGTGTCTGTTAAGGTTTTTTGCCCATTTTAAATTCTGATTGTTCATTTTATTATTGTTGAGTTTTAAGGGTTCTTTGTATACTTTGGTAACAGTCCTTCATTAGATACTCTTTTGCAAATATTTTCTTCTAGTCTGTGGTTTGTCTTGTCATTCTCTTGACAGTGCTTTGCATAGAGCAGGAGCTTTTAATTTAATGAAGTCCAACTTGTCAATTATTTCTTTCATGGACCATGTCTTTGATGTTGTGTTTTAAAAAAGTCAACCCCATACCCAAGGTCATCTAGGTTTTCTCCTGTATTATCTTCTGGGAGTTTTATAGTATTATGTCTTACATTTAGGTTTATGATCCATTTTGAGTTCATTTTTGTGAAGAGTATATTGTCTGTGTCCAGATTCTTTTTTGTTGTTGTTGTTGTTGCATGTCTAGTTGGTTCCAGAACTAAGGATTATTTTTGTTTCACCTTATTGCCTTTGCTTCTTTGTCAATGATCACTTGTGTATATTCATGTGAGTCTATTTCTGGGCTCTCCATTCTGTGCTACTGATCTATCTGCTTACTTATTCACCAATACTATAACGTCTTGGCTACTTCAAGTAAGTCTTGACGTCTGACAGTGCCAGTGCTCTAACTTTGTTCTCCTTCAATTCTTTGTTGTCTATCTTGGGTCTTTTACCTCTCCAAACAAACTTCAGTATCAGTTTGTCAATATCCATAAACTTTATTCATTTTTAAAATAAATGTCCACAGCCCCAGTGAGTTATGAAGTCCTGGAACACAAAGAAAAAAATACATATTTCCTCTTATCAAGCCCCCTAAGTCTAGGTGCCTTTGAAGGACTATTAGCTAGCTCATTACTTGGAAGTCACCTTTCTTTAACATTTTTCCACAGACAACCCTCAATGCTTTTGAACGGAGGGCTGCAAACTCTAGTGCCTACATGGGACAGGCAGATCATAGAAAGAATCAAGGCCAGTCACATGTAAATTTGGTAAGAAGTAGAATTCAGACTATGACAAGCTGTGGAGCACATACTGAAAGGGAGGGGCATAGTGACATTTACTTTGAAGAAGGGTAGTCTATGCTCTGCCTCATCTTCTGACTTTTCAAAAGAAGCCAGAAATCCAAAATGTGATGTGAATTCTTTCAATTATTAATTTTTAAAAATTCAAGGTAAAATTTTTAAATGGGGCTAACCATAACAGCTTACTCACACAGTGTAAAAGCACCAGTTTTCTACTGCCATTATAGTTCCCCAGAACCCTCTGACCTGTTTTTTAGCAAGTCCAGCACTAGTAAGTTTTTTTGCCCTTCCAGGGTAATCCCTTATAAAATATTTTTTGCATCTAAAGCTTTAATACCTCTCTCTTTTTTCAAGTCTCTCTGCCTCTGCCACCAGTTTTTAAGAACAAAGTTGATTTACTTTTTTGTCTTAACAAATGAGGATTTCAAGTTAGGTTTCCATCCTCATCCTCCATGACCAGTTTGGCTTTCTTTCTGGTTTTGTGTTCTTATATTGAATGACCAAAATCATATCTTAGGATGGGAAAAAAATCGAATGAATCAACTCACAGACTAACCATAAACCTCTGATGACTATCAGTGTTTTAAGCCAATAACCAGTTTAATTTTATAGACTGGTGATGACTAACTCTGCTGTAGGGAAAATATGGGCTCTCAATTTTTCCCAGGGCTTTTAGTCAAGGCTCAGGAAAATGGGATTTGTTATGGGAAAGGTTCTCAGGAACTTGTTTTAAACAAATTCTTATCTCTTAACATCTATTCTCACCTGGTCTGCATAAAAAAAACCCTGCACAAGGGATAGTATAGTTTTATCTTCACCATCATCATTATTAAAGACCAATATTTGCTGAAAGCATTTAAATAGCAGATATCTTACTAAGCATTTTACATACATTTTCTCATTTGTTCCTCATGGTAAATGATGGCATCTTTATTCCATTGTTCGTCCCATTAGTAATAACAGCTGTATGCCAGCCTTCAGTTTTTATGCTCATAGCAACATAAGAACATTAAATTCAAGTTTAGAAGATATTGAGAATTGATGTCATTCTTCCCCTAGCCTCCAGGAAGGATGGAATATTACTCATTACAGAACTGTTTGAAACAATAGCAACAACCCTGTTTAAAATTCACTATAAAAATATTTTTAGTGAAGAATTTTCAGCTTCTTTCAGTTACTCATTTTGGTGTATAATGATCCTTACCATCAAATTCTTTTATTTGAGGCACAGCCCAAAATGGGACTTCATTTGGAATTTTATCTGGACTTTCTAAATAGAGATTTTAAGACAAGTTATTTATTTATCCAGAGACCCTTCTTTTATAGCATATATAGCTCTCTCTGAACTCTCCTGAGTGTCATTCAAAATGGTAATGTGTGTGTGTGTGTGTATGTGTGTGTGTGTGTGTGTGTGTGTGCATGTGTGGTAGGAGCATGGGGTGTGTATATGGGGATGAAGGTTAGATTTACAACCTCTGATTTTTTTCTCTCCTCCATCCTCTCTCCTGATGACCATCCATCTTTATTAATAATGCAAATGGCTTCTGGGTAGTGATGTCAAGGACTCCTAGAACAAGTTATTCAATGACTTAGACAATATTATAAGGTGACTGATAACTTCAAAATCCAAACTGTCTCTCTGGTTTCTCCAGAAAACACCAAAAGACTGTGGGTCATAAGGAGCAATGGTACAAAGGAGGATCTAAGAATCCTGAAGCAGGGAGAAGATGCTTGGAAAAAGCAAAAAGAAACAGCCCAAACAAGCCACACTATTCCACAATGAACTTGAACTAAGAATTAGTGTTTTGGGCTGGTGTAGGCCTAGGATCAGATCTCAGGGAACTCTGCCAGGGACTCAGTCTTACATAGGAGGAACAGAGTAGAACAAGAAAGACAATGTGGAGTTACTCCTCGCCCTGCGGCCAGGACGGAGGTCCTAAAGCAGAGAGATCATGGTTGGGTTGGGTCAAGTTTATGGGAGAGCCTTATCTTCTGAAACATGCATGCAGGGGCAGCCTTATACCCTGGATAAAGTTGTTTGCCTGTGTGGGGTTGCATGGAGGTGCAGAGTTATTTTTATTCCACTTCTTCTTCTCTTAACTACCCAACTCTAGGTCTCTTAAAATCCCCCCGCCCTCCCCTGAGCTTACTTTTAGAAATTCCATTTTCTATGTGCTAACCTAAATAGGTTTAATTTCAGCCTGAAATCTAAGGGTTTAAAAGAAAATTCCTTTCCTTCTTCTTTCAATTCTTTGTTCAGACTCTCTGTTATGAAGACATAACAGAGAGACATCATCGATCCCTGTCTGCTAGATCAGCATGACTTTGTGCCCTTGGGCACACGTTCTCCCTATTTTCAGATCTCCTTCACCCAGAATCACAAAGATGTCATTGCACCCCTCAGCTTGCATCCCACCCCCAGGAATGCTCGCACAAATCATTTGTTAAGGGAAAGGTAGCTTTTTTCATTTTTATTTAACAGACTTCCAAACCACTTGTTGTATGTCAGGAGCTGCTTTGAAGGACTTCACAAGTATTAACTCAGTTAATTCAGCAGCTCATGAAGTCGGTGCTCTTGTTACCCTCATGTTACATATGAGGAGATTGAGTCACAGAGAGGCCACATGACCTGTCCCAGCCTCACAGCTCATCAGTGGTGGGACTGGAGTCCCAGCCCAGGCAGTCTGGTTCCACTGTCCTTCCCTCTTTTGTCACTTCATGATGTAGCTCTCCTGCTGATGTTCACCTCTGGTACTTGCCCTTTAATTACTTAGGTACTAAAGTTTGTTACTCATATAGGGGGTATTTTATAATGAGATCCTCTTATTTATTCAAGTAAATCCTCTGGGGTGTGGCTCCCTCTCAGTTCTACTTGCCTTATATTGAAAATACCTCAACTGTACATTTAGGTCAGGCCTTTATGCATAGAGTCATGGAGTTCCAGGAGCTCCAGGGGCCCTATACGACTATTTTATAGGGTTTGAGGATGGATATGATCAAACCTGACACCTTCTTCTGGGCCAAACCACACGAAGAAAGAAGAGAAACAACTGAGTAGTCGAGGATGCCCAGTCAAGCCACATAGTTTAGATTCTTAGAATCTGGTATCATCTGAGCCACCCATGATGAGTCACTTCCAAGCAGTCACTGCTTTCTTATGGGCTGGACTCTGGTCTTGACAGCAAGGAATTTCAGCAAGAATGGATGCCACCAGTTCCTTATACAGTCACAAACTGCCTCTGCTGCATTTGGAGCCATGGAGTACCCTCACTGCATTTTTTCTTGCCTGTGAAGCTTCTATGGACCTCCCCAACACCCAAAAGAAGAGAAGAGAGAAGAAGAAAGGAAGGGAGAGGGGAGGAGAGGAGAGAAAATCTTTTCTAGGGAGACCCAAATCATCCAGCAGCCTCTGTATTGCTCTTTCTGACTGCCCTCCAGTATATGGTCCTTATGTTGGACCCCAAAGCTCCCTTCCAACCTCAGAATTCTGTTTCTGAAAGTCCTCTGTGACTTCTGATTGCCCCAAGTTCAAGTCCAAACTCTTAAATGTGGGAGACGAAGTTCTTTATAATCTGGTCCCGGCTTTTCCCTTCTACCTTGCTTCTCAACCCTTTCCGTAATCCCATATACTCCATCCTCTCCTCTCCCTTTCCCATTCCTCTTCCTTCTCCTCTCTTCCCCTCTCCTTCTGTCTCTCTACTCCTGCTCACCTCTCCCCTTCCTCTGTTCTTTCCTTCTTTCCTCTCCATTCACACTAGACTGCCTGTAATTCTCTAAAACAAACACCCTTCCTCCAGAATTTTGCTAATGATCTTTTTCTTTGCTTGGAATTCCTTCTCCTATCCCCTTAATCTGTTGACTAACTTCTATTTAATCTCTAGGACCCAACTGAGCTTTCCTCTAGACAGTTTATTTCCTGACTCCTTCATGCTTTATGTCTACCCCTGTAATGCAGCATTACACCCCATGGTATTTCACTCTCCAGTCTCAATGTTCTTCCCTCCTATAGAACTTCTCAGAAAAAGGGATGGCATCCTTGTCATATTATCTCTGCAAAACGCAGTGCCTGGTACATAGAAAAAATCCAAATGTTAGTAGAATAGATGACATCAACAGCCATATAAATTGTGCCCATCCCAGGCAAGGGAGTCTCAGTCTGCTATGCTCATGTTACAGATTAGATCAGAACAGAAGGAGGTCAAGTCATTCGTACAGAACATGATGCTATTAATACTAGAGCTAAAACTAGAACCCAGGCCATTGGGCTGTGAGCTTCTCCAGGACAAGGAATACATCTTATTCATTCTGTAACTCCAGTGCCCAGCATCCTAT
Organism: Martes martes; assembly: GCF_963455335.1. Taxonomy (NCBI): domain Eukaryota; kingdom Metazoa; phylum Chordata; class Mammalia; order Carnivora; family Mustelidae; genus Martes; species Martes martes. The sequence continues at coordinate 169,108,571 of NC_137890.1, read as the reverse complement.
CTTGAGTCAAATGTGCTATGGTTGCATCATGAGGTTGGCTACCCAGTGCCATGTCTGGAAAGTAGTGGGTGCCTAATGAATGAATGAATGAGTATACTGACACCTAGTACTTTCCACTGCCCAGGGCAACATGGAACATTATGTTGCATTCAATCATGCTCGACACTAAACTGAACTATTAGAGCCCTATGATGCAGATTAGTGTACAAGTCACCTGCTGTCAAGATTTACTAGTCAAACTGACAACTGTCAAATTGCTTCCACTTTGTGCAGTATTGACATAAACTGCATTTACTTCCTGCACTGATGTGCTGCAATAGCTGATTGGGAACACATAGGGACATGGCCTGGATATACGATTACCACCATTCCAACAGGAAGAAGCTGCTGCTATTTTTAAAGTTCCCCTGGAAAGTAAATATGATTCCCCTGCTTACCTATTCTGATGTCATTCAAACCTCCAGGGAGGATAGTTCCTCCTTATATCCCACTAAAATCGCTACCTTGTATTTGGAATGTTTCTCTGTACAGGTCAGATGACAGCTGATAGAGCGGCTTCTGCCCCAGGATCTGCCCAATATTCATGGCTGAGTAGCCAGTACAGATGAAAGGGAGTGAGCATGCATGTGATGCTCACACAGACAGCAGCATGTACACAGAACTGGTTAGCACTGCCACCTGGACAGCATTCAGTGGGCTTGCAGAGGAGCTGAGTCAAGTGGCATTCTTGTTAGTTTTTCAGTACAGCCTTCAAAAAGTGACTCTTAAAAGAGTCAGCATTTCATGTTTTAGCTTTCCACTTGAGTTATTTGCTCTAAGGTCCCACAGCTATTACCTTCTCTGGCTGGACCTTTTTTCCCATCTGTAAAATAGAGCTGATAATAATATAACTCTCTTAGGTATCATTGACTATAATTCATAGAACATACTTCACATTTACATATGGTACAGTAACTGTGCACGTGCACACACATGCATCGCAGGGCTGTAAGGAGTCGTTCTGATGGGTAAGTCAGCATCTGTGCTGTGATTTTCTATTTGGGGACTCACATTTGAATACACTGTTTTCTCTGTTCATATCTTATTAATCCCTTTATTGGTGTGCAACCATTGGTACATGATCTGAGGATGACTGTTCAATATCTTCAGGTTCCCCCAGGGCTTTCCAAAGCAAATTTTATGTTCACTGCCATAGCTTGTATTTGAGCAGATATTCCAAACATGCATCCCACACTTGGTGAAAATAAAAGAAGGGAGAGAAAGAGAACTAATTGTATTTATATAGGTGGAAGATGGCAAGGGAGTGGTGGTGGTTAACCCACCTACCTCTCTTCTACTTCTCACTGCAGAGCACAAATGTAGGACAGAGACATTAGCTTGGGAGCGTGGGAGGCCCAAGCAATGGACAGAAGCCAGTCCCCAATTAATGCAATTTTAGCAATTTTCGCAAACATATTGGAAAAGAAAACCTTATGAGAAGTCAATTGGAAATTGTAGTCTCATGCATGTTGAGCAATTACACGGTAGTCTTGTTCATGTTGAGCAATCACATTATCAAGGTCTGAGTAGTTAAGGACCACCAGGGAAGAAAGGCAAGTCATAGAGCACCAGCAGAAGACAGGTAGGATGTGACTGTGATAGAGAGTCACTGTAGTGGAATCTGGAAGCAGAGAAATCCCTCCTGACTGGAGTGACTTCTCTTGCCCACCCTGACTAGTGGTTTATACCAGATTTGGAATAAGGCGTTACTGGAGAATGATCATCAGATCTCCAGTGAGTGAAAGTCTCATCTTTGTAGATTTTGTGCTGAAAAAATTGTCAATGGTTTTCTTATTTTTTTTTAATTAAAAAAATTTTTTTTTAAATTTTTAAATAAAATTTAAATTTTATTTGTTATGTTTGTTACCATACAGTACATCATTAATTTTTAATGTAGTGTTCCATGATTCATTGTTTGTGTATAATACCCAGTGTTCCATGCAATACATGTCCTCCTTAATACCCATGCCTGGGCCAACCCTTCGCCCCACCCTCTCCCCTCTAAAAACCTCAGTTTGATTCCTGGAGTCCATAGTCTCTCATGGGTCAACTCCCCCTCTGATTCCACCCTCCCCTTCACTTTTTCTTTCTGTCTCCTAATGTCCTCAATGCTATTCCTTATGTTCCACAAATAAGTGAAACCTTGTGATAATTGTCTTTCTCTGACTTATTTCACTTAGCATAATCTCCTCCAGTTCCATCCATGTTGGTGCAAATCTTGGGTATTCATCGTTTTTGATGTTGAGTAATATTCCATTGTATTTTTGGACATCTTTATCCATTCGTTTGTTGAAGGGCATCTTGGCTCCTCCACAGTTTGGCTGTTATGAAGATTCCTGCTATGAACATTGGGGTGCATATGGCCCTTCTTTTCAGTACATCTGTATCTTTGGGGTAAATACCCAGTAGTGCAATTGTTGGGTCATAGGGTAGCTCTATTTTTAACTTCTTGAGGAAACCCCACATTGTTTTCCAAAGTGGCTGTACCAACTTGCATTCCCATCAACAGTGTAAAAGAGTTCCCCTTTCTTCACAACTAACACCAAGAAAATAGAAACAATTATTAGAAATTATTATGTAATAAAAATAATAAATAAATAAATAAATAAATAAATAATTGTCAATGGTTTCCATTCCATGTCCACAATATATACTTGATGACTACTTTTGTCGATTTTAATAATGTTTGCAGAGGACAACCTCTCCAGCTTTATTCAATCTAGGAATCTATTTAAATAACAATTTGCTACCCGGAAGAAGAAACAAGGTAAGCAGCATCCTTTACTATTTATAGCATTTTGTCATAAAAAAAAAAAATGTTTCCAAGATGCCCTTCAACAGACAAGTGGATAAAGAAGATATGGTCCATATATACTGTGGAGTATTATGCTTCCATCAGAAAGGATGAATACCCAAATTTGTATCAACATGGATGGGACTGGAGGAGATTATGCTACGTGAAATAAGTCAAGCAGAGAGAGGAAGTCAATTATCATATGGTTTCGCTTACTTGTGGAGCATAAGGAATAAAACAGAGGACGTTGGGAGATGGACAGGGGAAGGGAGTTGGGGGAAATCAGAGGGGGGGATGAACCATGAGAAACTGTGGACTCTGAGAAACAAACTGAGGGTTTTGGAGGGGAAGGGGTGGGAGGTTGGATGAGTTTGGTGGTGGGTATTATGGAGGGCATGTATTGCATGGAGCACTGGGTGTGGTACATAAACAATGAATTCTGGAACATTGAAAAGAAATTTAAAAAAAGGTTTCTATTATAAAAATCCTCTAAGAGTTCTAAGTCAGACAATGATTGACTTGCTACTTGCCACTGATGCATAAAAATAATCAAATGACAATACAAGGCAACATGGCATGGGTTCTGTCTCTCCAACTGGACTGAGATGTCTTTGTTAGTAGAATGTTCCCAGCTTCTAACTTCTGTCACATGGAAGTCAGACCTCATCAGCTTCGTGGTAGACGTAGAGGAGGTGAAGAAGTGATGGACAGGCATGTGTCTCTCCCTCAGGAGGTTGGATAACTGTTCCAACTGTCCCATAGTGCTTACCCCATCTGAAGCCTAGTGTCAGTGACTTTGAGGGGGGCATTTCAGCCTTGACATATTCACTCAAGAGATCAGTGGCCTCCTGAGCTGTGTGCAGCACACATTTCGGGGGTTCCTTACCTTAGTCATGCTATCCCTCTTGTTTTCCATCATTTTCCTCTTCAGAGACCAGTGGGGACATACGGATGAGTTTGCTTGTCTCTGGGGGTCCAACTGTTTACTCTGCTATTGCTGTTGCTATTGACTTTGAACCCCTACTGCCTCTTTCTAGGGGTGGGGTTCAGACTAGGGCAACAGTTTTAACAAGATGAGAAGGAGACTGACTACTTAAAAGAGTGCAATCTGGCAAAAATATTGACTCCTTTAGGAGACATGTATGGGACTTGCACCACAAATCTCCCTCAGTTTCAATTTTGCCAAAAATACTTGATAGAGTAATTAAAACAGGCTTGTCTAATAACAAACTTTTCCAAAATTTCTTCATATGCAGAGCACCATTTGTGCACAAATTAGCCTAAGACTGCAATTATACCCACCTTATAGATGAAGATGGATTTCAGAGAGGTTAAGTGACTTCTCCAAGACCACACAGTAAATTATTAGGGACTAGAGTCTCTCAACAACAAATTCATATCTTTTAATGTTTTTATCTCCAGTACCTAACACAGAGCCAGGCTAACGAAGTTTGTTGAGTAAATGAGGCTGGGCTGGAAGCCAGCCTTCTCTCCATAATCAGGGCTGCCAGATTAGGCAGATAAAAACAGGAATTCCAGCTAAATATGAATTTAGATAAACAAAAGATGTGTTTTTTAATATAAATATGTCCCAAGTATTTCATTTTATGGAAAATCTCTCCTCTGTCTCTTTCTCCCGCACCACCTCCCCAAATTTGTTTAGTACCCCCTCCTTTATTTTAACAGGATATATTTCAGTGTCCTCCTAGTTGTAATATTTGTTGCCAACAACTAAAATCCAGTACAAACCCCAACTGCTGATGTTTTCAGCTTTTCATTCATTGTATAGTTTAATGAAAGATTTCCAATATTTTGAGTCAAATACATACAAAATGTAGAGAACTTGCTTATAAAAAAGTTAAGTCCCCTTAACCTAAAGCCCTTAGATTGATTTACTAATTCTTCAATGGATTAAATATTTTAAAAATATTACTCATTAGGAGCCACAAAGAGCAAATGTGCGTTTTGCTATGCTAAATTATTGTTTTGGGTTAAATATGTGCTTTGTCACAAAAACTTGTGGTGGAATTTTTCCTGTGTGTGAATTAAAACATTTCTAAAAACTTTCCACTACAGCTATGTTTAATAATCTTTCAATTTTAGGAAGATTTTAGATTTGTAGAAAAGTTGCAAAGATAGTACAGAGAATTTCCCCATAGCTCTCCCTTGGTATCCCCCATTGCACTCTTCATATTTTACATTATTATGGTACATTTGGGTCATGAGAAACCACCATTATTATTAACTGAACTCCCCACTTTATTCAGATTTTACTAGTTTTTCTCCTAATATCCTTCTTCTATTGCAGGATTCCATCCAGGATACCACAGTCCATTTGGTTGTCATGTCTCCTTAGTTTTCTCTGGTCTATGATAATTTCTCAGCCTTTCCTTGTTTTTCATGACATTGAGAGTTTGGGGGAAGGCTGCCCAGGCATTTGGCCAAATGTCCCTCAATCTGAGTTTGTCCAGTGTATTTCTCATGGTTAGACTGGGATTATGGATTTGGAGGAAGAAGTCCACAGAGGTGAAGTGCCCTTTTCATTGCATCATATCAGGGGTACATGTTATTAACATGACTTATCGCTGGGGATGTTAACCCTGATCATCTGACTGATTTAGTGTTTGTTCGGGTTCTCTACTAAAAAGTCACCTTGTTCTTTGGAATTTAGTCACTAAGTGCAGCCCATACTCAAGGGAAAGAGTAGGGCATTTAACTCCTAATATAGGAGGGAGTGTCTAAATAAATTATTTATGTAAAAAATATGTGTCTTCTTTCTCCCACTTATTTATTTGTCCATCCATTTATTTATATCAGTAAGGACTCATGGATTTCTTTTTATAATCCAATACTATGTTATATGTCTGTTGCTCAAATTCTTCCACGTTTGAACATTACCAATTCTTTCTTTTTTTGCTTTTTTTTGAAAAAGATTTTATTTATTTATTTGAGAGAGAGAGAAAGAGTGCCTGAGATGGGGCAGAGTCAGAGACAGAAGCATACTCCCAACTGAGCAGGAAACCTGATGTAGGACTCAGTCTGGGACTCTAGCATGCCCTGAGCCGAAGGCAGATGCTTAACCAACTGAGCCACCCAGGCGCTCTGGACATTACCAGTTCTTTCTGTTAGTGGTTTTTTTTTTTTTTTTTTTAATTTAACTTTATTTTTTTCAGTGTTCCAAGATTCATTGTCTATGCACCACACCACTGCTCCATGCAATACATGACCTCCTTAATACCCACCACCAGGCTCACCCATTCCCCTCAACGCTTCCTTTCCAAAACCCTCAGTTTGTTTCTCAGAGTCCACAGTCTGTCATTTTACCCCAGTTCACTTTTCCTTATATTTCACTGCATTAATTAATTAATTAATTAATTAATTTTTTAAAAAGATTTTATTTATTTGACAGAGATCACAAGTAGGCAGAGAGGCAGGCAGAGAGAGAGAGGAAGGGAAGCAGGCTCCCTGCTGAGCAGAGAGCCGGACACAGGGCTGGATCCCAGGACCCTGAGATCATGACCCGAGACAAAGGCAGAGGCTCAACCCACTGAGCCACCCAGGTGCCTCTGCATTAATTTATTTTTTACCACATTCATACTTTCTGCTTTCTGGCACTACAAGATATTCCAGCCTATTATGACTGTTTAATGTTGAAGTTTGAAGTTTGTTTGAAAAAAAATTTATGAATTATCTGTGCATGACAACCAATTTAAATATATATTTTACCCCACTGACTTCTTCTTTTTTTTTTTAATGTTTCATTTCTTTTCAGCTTAACATTATTCATTGTTTTTTCACCACACCCAGTGCTCCATGCAATCCATGCCCTCCCTAGTACCCACCACCTGGTTCCCCCAACCTCCCACCCCCCGGCCCCTTCGAAACCCTCAGGTTGTTTTTCAGAGTCCATAGTCTCTCATGGTTCACCTCCCCTTCCAATTTCCCTCAACTCCCTTCTCCTCTCCATCTACCCCACTGACTTCTTGAGTAATAACACTGTTTTCATTATGACATTTTCCACGGATAGTTTGTATTAAAAAACTAATTGTATCTTCAACAGATGTTTCACTTTCAACCAAATGAACTTTAAAATTCTTTAGTTTGGTTCCATGAATTACATGCAATAAAACAAACACACACACACACCCCTAGTAATTGGAATGAGCTGCTTTTCAGTTTGCAGTATCCACGACATTTATATAAAACTGCCCTCTTTAACCATGTGCCAATAAAATTTTTGGCTCTTCCTCTGAGCCAAATTTTTGGTCCCTTCTTCCATCAATAAAATGCATAACATAACATAACAGCTTACCTTCTTTTTTTTTTTCCATGTATGCACAAGACAAACTGGAATCAAGAATGAGTAAAAGGAATTTAGTAGAGACATTTGATCAGAATGAAAAGTCATGCTACACCACATGATATATAAACACTCTGCAACTGTGCATGTTAAATTGTTTTCAGGTACATTCTTCTTAAAAATAACCACTAAATTTTGAGAGAGATACCAATGATTCCTGAACCGATTTGTGTTCTCTACTTTACACTTGGGTAGTGGTATGACTAGGGACCCCATGATGGATGGCTAATGTTGACCAACACTTTGTGCAAGTTTCATGGTCCTTTACAACTTTCTTGAAAAATGGAAATTCAATACCTATTTTTTTCATTAAACTTACACTTTTATTTTTCACTTTATTATTTCCAAAAGGTTCTTGTAAAATGTAAAGCATGAAACAATCAAAATAAAAGAAATAGTAATAGGTGTATATCATACAATAAATGAAACAAACTATTGTGGCAAGAATATTCAGTACTCGATATGCTTCCCAGCAGGACTGCTCAGGTTCTATTGTCTCCAACTCTCTCATGTTTACATAAACCTACAAATTTACACATTTCCTACTGTCTCCTATCAAGCAGTGGCTTGTCAGCCTTTACAGCACATGATACCAACCTACAGAAATGGACTGGCATGCCAGGCATCTGACATACCACAACTGAATCCTTGTCCCACAACTACCTGACAACTGAGGAATTAATTACCCCAAGGTGCTCATGTCAAAGCATTCATTTTATTAGAGAGCACCTTACATGCTCTCATTAAGAGAAAGGTGTCCATTGTGTTACATGGGAAAAGCCAGAAAATAGTGATGGATTATTGCTGGTCATTTTCAAATGTAATCATGTATTAAAATGTGTACTTATGAGTGTACATGACCATGATGGAAGGTGGAAGTGCAAAGTGGAATTCAATCTAACCCCTTCTAGCTGAGTTTAATGCAACCATTAATGATGACATTTTGTCAGAAGATGAAAAATCCTGTGAAGCAAAATAAGACATTAGAACAGTAAGCATTAATTGGAAGTGTCCCAGGAAAACTGGAACATAGGGTCACCTTATTTTAAAACTTTGTCTATCATTGTGTATGCCTCTTGGATTCCAAGGTTTTGGTAAGACTCACAGAATTATCTCCTTCATTGAGCATCTGCCTTCAGCTCAAGTCATGATCCCAGGGTCCGGGGATCAAGTCCCACATCGGGCTCCCTCTACCTGCCACTCTGCCTACTTGTGCTCTCTCTCTCTCTCTCTCTGTCAAGTAAATAAATTTTTAAAATCTTAAAAAATAAAATAAAAGTAAAAAATTGAAAAAAAGAAAAAAAGAATTATCTCCTTCAGAGTCCTGGGAAGCCCTGCTTGAGATTCATACAAACTGGTAGAACTTTTCTCTTCACTATCTGACACCTGATACTTTGTCTAATTATCTCCTATTAGGTTTGGCTCCTGAGAAGAGCTACACAGGAAATCTTCCATCAAAATGCCACCCTGTATGAGCAGGATTCTGTCTCAAACCATGTGAGCTGGGCTGGGCAGTACAGAGATCTTGATTTCTCTCCTCTCCTTGATCCTTCTCCCTGAGGACAAGCTCCGCCATAGGTCTTAAGCTGTTATGCCTTGTCCCTTTCTTCAAGACCCCATTTACCCTTTTAGGGCTGAGGATGCCTCCCTATTGAGATTTCCAAAGTCCAGATATTACCAAGGAGAGACACAAAAAGGAAAGTGAGATGAGTTTTTAAAAAGCTTTTTCTCCCTTCATGGAAGGATAGAGCTCCTTTCCTGGGGAAGGAAATGTAGGCAGGGAGTTACACTATAGTAGCCTCCATGTGTGTATATGCATGAAGCTGCCATTTGCCTTTTGCTTGGAATACATAACAGAGCCAGACCCCAGCTAGATAAAGGATAGTGTGTGTGCATGTGGGACAGGCAGGGAGAGGACAGCATATACTACCAACAAAACTCAAAAGTTCACTTCACAAGCTATTGAGCACTTACCATGTGGTAACAATGTGGCTACTTTTTGGAAGTAAAGAATATCTAAAATGCAACCCCTGACTTTGTAGAGTTCATGGTCTAAATCAGAATTTTCCACACTACAACAGAAAACTGAAAATTGTTTTTGCTAAGTCCCATCACAATAATGTGCATATTTTGGGGAAGAATCCGTGGTGTTGAATATGAATGGGAGCCAAACAAATCCATCAGCTGCACAACGACCATACTCAGAGTTTTCGTCCAAACCCAAATACAACCTGGGAATAGCTGCCCACGATGACGAGCAGTAATGCTGAACCAGGGTGTCTTGGTTTACAGCTGGCGCTGGGTGGTTGAGAGAAATCATGGATTTTGGTTCTTGTGGTATTTGCTTTCTTGAGTGCATATCATAAGTTACAATAATCAACTGAATCTTTATGACAGACATAAATAGTAGCACGAAATATATATTTTTGTTGGTATAATTTCCTCTCATTTTCATTGCTAGGCTTCTTTTGGGGTTTGGGCCTTATGACGGCTTGCTGCAGGGCCCAGATCATGTTTTATGATGGGTTTGCTCTGGGAATTAGGGATTGTTCCTTCACCCCACTAGGAAAATTGAACCCTTTTCAAGGGACGTATGGGTCTAGAAAACTCTAGTCTGCAAATGTGGTTGGCTATGTCCTACGTAAAAAGTGTTGTTCTGGATATGTCTAAGTGGACTGCTGCCTGTCTATGTGTCTCTTTTGTTAGGTTCCGTTGTTTCTCTTGGTCCGGGAAGGACTCTGGGGAAGGCATGGGACTCCCTAAACCAAGAAAGCTGCTTTAGTCACACCAAAAGTATGACTGTGGTACAACTGTGGAAACACAGCACACATAGGTGGACAGAAACACAAGAATCACCTGAGTTGGGACCTTTTATTTTATTGATCCAGAGATTAGCTTAGTGACAGAATGGACTCTAGAATGCAGGCCTTAACCCCAACATTCCTTCCACTCACCTAGAAATCATGGGGTGGTGATCTACTTAGCTCTCCTTTGGACCAAGCTTAGTGCTGATTTTCAAAGAATTAAGAAAAAAAATAATAGCATTAATACTTGCTATAATAAGAGCGGTAAAACTTGAGTGAAAGAGAAATTGAGATTTGGAGAATGAAGAAATGATAGAAAATTTTGTTGGATAATTTAATAAACCTCTTGCCTGTGTACTGTATCTCCTGATGACAAATGAATATAGGTAGCAGCTCAGTTCCTGGAGGCCAGCTGTGGGGGTTCTTCATCTGGGAAATCACCCATCCATTCCCTAAGCACCACCCATAAAGGGAATTTGGAACAGACTTGCTTTATTCTCCTTAAATTTCTGCAGAGCTTAGGGTGAATCTACTGGGAGTAGCAGCACAAGGAGGTTTCTGGTGAAAATAGAGTGGGTCAAATATAGGGACACCCTCCATATAGGGTGTTCTTTCTGTGTCCCTGACAAATTTCAGTTTCCTATACAGGAATTTTATTGCTGTCTCCCTTCCCTCCATAAAAGTAACCTCTTAGTTTAATTTTTTTTTTGCATAGGTAATGTCATGATTACATGATGCCAGGAAAGTAAATGAATTTACAAACCAAAAAACTAGATGTAGCTACTGAAGGAGTACTCAAAATTCACTCTTCCCATTCCTGAAGGACAGCAGTGACTCTAGATCTCACTGTTTAGCTAAAAGCAAGCCTCTGGGCACAAATCTATGACTTCTTATTGTTCATCTGAGACCTGGGTACTCAGCAAGGGAAGTTGGTGTTCATGCAATGTGTCCAACATGAGCCAAGTAGGGATTTGGGGCTCATGTCTATCTTTTAATCTTCCTGATATCTTTTTAGTTTTCTAACTGTGATTCCCTGATTAGAAGTGATCTTCTCACCCTGATATAGGGTTCCCAAATGAGGCAAGATGAACTTTCTTTTGTTGATCTCATGGAGTAAAACATGAATTTGTTTGAAAGAAAGCCCTGGGCTTGATCCTAGAAGAGAAGGTCAGGCAGTGTGCATGATCCTGAGGGCCAGCTGGAGAATGACAGGCCATTGGTGGCCTGGTTGGTGTTCATAGGTTGCGAGAGGACAGAGAAGGGATGGTGCTAAATAGTTTCTGTGGTGTTTGATACTGTCTATGGTACAGCCTGGTCTTTCTGAGACAGCCAAGCAAATTATGCTCCTGGTGACCAAGCATGCTCCCAAATGAAAGATTTTTATTGGCTGCAAATCTATTGCTAGTTCCAACCTCAACCCATGGGCTCAAGTGTGGAGAAATACTGCATCTGTATTTTTTTTAAATTTTTTATTTCTTTTCAGCGTAACAGTATTCATTGTTTTTGCACCACACCCAGTGCTCCATGCAATACGTGCCCTCCCTAATACCCACCACCTGGTTCCCCCAACCTCCCACCCCCTGCCCCTTCAAAACCCTCAGGTTGTTTTTCAGAGTCCATAGTCTCTCATGGTTCACCTCCCCTTCCAATTTCCAATTGCATCTGTATTTTTTCATGAATTAGATTAACTTCAATTCCTAGTCTGGGGTATTAGGACTTCAGTCTTATTTTTCATCCCAACCCCCACTCAGAAACAGAGCTGAGTTTTCAGGATCTTACAGAGGGCCAACTGCTTGAAGAGGCATGCGTGGGCCTTGGTGGCTGTCCACTCTCTCATGGCAGAGATGTCTATGGTGTGTCCTTATGCTCCCTTCAGGCCCTCCTCTCTGCTACTTTCATGCTGTGCTTAAAGCCATGGAGGGTACTTCTGGAGAGGCTATAAATACCAGGCTGAGGACATGTATCCAGGTGCAATCCTTGGCTGTCCAAGATTCTTCCTCCCCTTTGTACCCCATGAGGAGCTGCCCCAGACCTCACTCTTACCCATACTTCTGCACTGGAGAAGCCCATTACAAGCAAGTTAACCCCTTTCTCCACATTTCTCTCCATGGACTTCTTCTTGCTTAAGAAACAACAACACGGAAGTCCTATATAGTGGTTCTAAAGCAGCAAGCATAAAACTTTCCATATACCTGAATGGTGGGAGGATGAACAAGAAATCATGGGGAAGGGAAGCTAATTAAAAACCAAAAACTGCCCCAAGGCACTATCCAGAATGATCAGATATTAGAGCTAATCTCTTAGCCCACCCCCCCACCCCCGTCTTCCCTTCCTTCCTTTCTTCCTTCTTTTCTTTCTGTTTTCCTGAGGCTTCACTGGCTCTTAAGGGCAGGTTGTTAAAGCTGCCTGAGCCACCATTCTCTGGATCCAACAGTATGGCCTCCTCAGAGTGTGACAACACAGCTCTGGGTCCTGTCCTGGGCATTTTCTTCATTTGGACTGAATCTGGCCAGAGCCCCACTGGCCAGGTTAGTGACTGAAATCTTTGTTTCTCCCCAGTGTTTATTTTTTTATTTGGTGATGAACACCTCCAGATTGCTGCTCTCTCCAGGCCATGGCCATCCTGCCAACCTACTACTAACATTCCTTGCCTAGCTCCTAAAGGCATTTGAGTTGACACATCTTTTCAGATTATTCTACCATGGGAGGACTTTCAGGTGAGGCAATGAGCCCCCTACAATTGGATCACCATCTCCTGGGAACCTAATGAGGGCTATTCTTAATTGGACACCAAATTGGACTGAGAGGCCTCTAAATGCCCTTACTCTAAACTTTTAATAGCCAGTTAGGGAGTGTCTGGGGTCAAATCCTAGTTCATTAACCATGTGACCTTGAGCAAGTTAACTTAACCACTTTGAGACAACTTCTTCATCCTTAAAGTAGAGATACTAATCATCCCTTACCTCAGAGAGCTGTTGGGGCTGGGTGGAATATTACATGTGGGGCAGGAAGACTGGTGTCTGGCACATAAAAAACTCTTAGTACAGTTATTTATATCTATCCTCGCCCTTTCCTTCCTAATTTGCTGAGCAGGGACTGGCCCATCAGCAGTGCAGATTTTATGGAGTGATTTCAGGGTTCATAAAACACGGAGTGACCTGAATACCTTGCTGACAATGGGCATTCCAGAAGAGCTTTCTTTGCAGCCTTAATGGCTGGTCTCCTCTTGATCTAGTTCACCACAGGTTTCCCTAGAAGGGAGTATGCCACCATCAGTGCTTTATCTGAGAGAATATTTCCGTAGAGAGCAAAGGAGAGAGGAGTTATATTAGTTTTCTAGGACTACTGTGACAATTTGCCACAAACTGGGTGGTTGAAAAACAAACAACAGAAATGTATTCCTTCATAGTTCTGAAGGCTTGAAATTCAAAATCAAAGTGTTGCCAGACCATGCTCTCCTACATGCTCTAGGAGAGGATCCTTCCTTGCCTCTTCCTAGCTTGGTTGAGATGGTTGCTGACAATCCTTGGCATTCCTTGGCTCAAAAGTGTTATTATTTTTCTTTGACTTTTCTCTTTGTGAATAGTAATGAAAATGGGAATCTTGCAGATTTTTCTAAATTGGGATAATTTTGTGCATTATCCCAATTCCAGCTGAGTCTTTGCCCGTTAGGAAGTGGGTAAGAAAAATTGTAGGGTTTCTATTCTATAGAATTAGTAGTGGACTTGGAATTTACAGGGCAGCTGTAAACCTGATTTACTACTTTGGGGACTGCTGCCTTATTACCAGACATGGGATTCTCCCAACTTATTTTTCTGTCTGATTCATTCCTTTGCTTCTTGCATGGTATTACTTGACTCCTCAGATTTGGCCCTTTTTCATTTCATTTCATTTATTTCTTTTTTCTTTCCTTTTCTTTTTTCTTTTCTTTTCCCCTTCCCATCCCTTCCTTCCCTTCCCTTCCCTCTTCTCTCCTTTCCTTTCCTTTTTTTCTTTCTTTCCTCTTTTTACTTCCTTCCTTCCTCTCTCTCTTTCTTATCCTCCTCCCTCTTCCTTCTCCTCCTCCTCTCCTTCCTCTTCTCCTTCTTCTCCTCCTTCTCCTCCTCCTTCTTCTCCTCCTCCTCCTCTCTCTCCCCTCCCCCTCCCCATTCTTCCCCCCACCCCCTCCTCCTCCTCCTCCTCTTCTTCTTCTTCTTGTATTCCCATGTCTTCTCTCCTTTTCCTTTCTGTGTTGGGTATTCACTTTATTCTATTCACTCGGGATGGGATGCTATCACAAGCTCTCTTTAATCTACCAAGGATGTGGGTATTCTCTGGAAGCAGTACTGGCCAGGTGTTCAAAACCTTATGAGAAAGGTATGAACTAATTGGCATTATCCAACTGGCAAAGTGTGAATGGTTTCCAGTCTACAAAAAGTTATCCATTCAGGGGTTCTGATGGACCACTTACTGCTAATGGAGTGCAGAAAGACTGGCTAATGAGAAATGACTGTCAGCCATAGGGATTAAGGGTGGTGGGAGAAATACTGCATTGATCCTGGCAAAGTCACTGTTACCTTCTACCTCAGGATTTAGTTTTCTATCCCTTTATCCTGCTGGACACTAAGCAGAATATTTGGATTCCAGTCTACTGGACTCTTCTTCCTCTTTTTCCTATTTTCCCCCCATTAACCTGATTCTTATTTTCATAATGCCTGTAAATAGCAAGAATTATCTGGCTTCACCTACATATATGAGTCATATATGTAAAAGTGTATAAGTGTTTCTTGTGAATTCTATCTTTGCTCATTAATAATCAGCCTGTTTGAGATGCTTTCCTTTTTGAAGTTACATAGAATTGAATGGACTTGTCTTTGCCATTAACTTCTTGATATCAACTGAAGATGTTCCTAATCTGACTCTTTCTGAATACTTATGGCCTAACCAACCAAATTAGGTAATAAGGTATATTCCCTCATTTCTATGGTCAACCTTCCAACTGTGATGAGAAAGCCCATGGCATTAAGCCTTCAATTCTGAAAAATATGGTTCTTCCCTCTCCACTATTAACTCAGTAGAACTGAATGGGACATATTGGCTACATGGTCCAGGATGCATCTGTACTGTAAAATCTGGGTCAGAACAGAAGCAAATCTCTCCACTTCCATGTTTACCAGCTCTCTCAGAATAATTTGTCCAAAGTGAACACTGCTACCACCCTAACTAGCAGCAGACTCTTTAATGCCACCACTGCATGTAAGGAAGTCTCATGTCCACCTGCCAGCATCTTCTCATTTGACTGTGTTCAAGATGATGAACAAGCTACAGTGTGACAAGCTTTTCTTCTTTTTCTTTCCCCTTTTCCATTCTACTGTTTCCTCTACTCTATGCTAACTCACTGTTTAGGCTTCATGAAGGTCTCATTTTTATCTTTTTCTTAACTCTGACAATAGCCATTGTACTTGGGTTGAAAGTGTAATACATACTGGTCAGAAGATGGAGCTGAATATCTTTTAACCTCAACCACACTGGAGAAATATCAAGAAGGAGACCTCTCTGTTCTTCCCCTTGGCATATACGAGGTTATGATACAATGTACCCTGAAAGATGATACATGGTATCTCATAAGATGTAAGCAGAGGATAAGAACTATGGAAGGCATACAGCTACAGGGAGTAGAAACAGGCAAATTTACAAAAACTGTAACTTCTCTAAATTCTTTATAATAACTCTTAGAATGCTTCAATTCCTTGAATCTTTGAAGATGGTCCTTCTAACTACTCTAGGTTGATAAGCCTATTCTGGGACTCTTGAAATTCCTAGTGGTTTAGATTCCTCCTGCAGGTGGAAATTCAAAGCCATATACCGATTGACTACCTGAGAAGCTGTATGACAATTCTATTAAAGATGCTTCCTGGTGTTCTTTTGGTACCATTTGGCACATGTTGAGATTAGGGGAACAGGTGCTTCTGCCACAACCTGATACCCTTCCCCACATCCAGCCTTTCTCTAATGCTTCCCAGTTGGGATAAATATACTGCCTTGTCCTATATTTCAGTAGAAAGCCTACTTTCACCAAAGTCCAAATATTCATGCCTATATACATCCAGGTGCATACTCATGCAAATAATCATAATCATCAGTAAGTGGTCTCACCTGGATTTTGTTCTCACTTTTGAATGAACAGAATTAGAATCCCATGCTTTTATCTCTACTTCTCCAGCTGGAAACTAACTGATACTTATGCTGCTTGGATTCCCCATGCTTGTATAGAGTGGAGTTAGGCAGAAGGATTTCAAATTCAATTTGGAGGATTGTATTCTAGACTAGAAAAGAGAATTTGATCATAGGTCCATAAGGTCCACCTTCATTTGTTTTAACAAGGACACATTTTGTAAGCCTTAATACTTCAGACACTACATGAGTACCCACATCCTATTCCAGAATTTTTACTTCCTAAGCCACTGAAGTGTCACAATATTGATGCTTTCAACTGATACTAAAAATTCTGGTGTGTAATGTAATTTGGGTGCATCGCTAAATGATACCTTTCTCCAAATATTCATTTACCCAGGGTCCAATATCCAGAAAACTGCTGTTCACTCTCTCTCTCTGTGTGTGTGTGTGTGCGTGTGTGTGTGCGTGTGTGTGTGTGTGTGTGTGTAACAGAAATGTAGATATTTCTGTTGAAACAGTCTTTCACGGGAGGCCAAACTATTGCAGCAGGGGTAGGAATGTCTTCTGTCTTCATCTGATGCAGGAGGAAAGACCGTGAGAGGAAGGTGGTAAGGGAGGTCCTCAACCTGGCCCAGGTCTGGTGTTGTCTTAGATAGAATAAGCAGAGTTTGACAAATACACTGTGGACCATTGTTAGAGTGCTCAGACCCAAGTCTTGGGGTGTGGAGGGCATGGTTGTGGGGAACCATGGAGTTTCCTGTGAAGGAGATAGACATTCCTACAGAATGACTTACTGTTTTTACTTATACTAGTTTCCAAGGAACTAGTAGTAGCCCATTTAGGTAAATTAGATGCCTTAAGCAGAGTTATGCATTCAGAACCAGAACCATGGCAGCCACAATGAAGACAAGCCGGGCCATAATCACTTCATGAGCTAAAGTCCCATTCCTGCCATATCCTCAGCCTACATTACAGGAAAAAAAAATCAATTCTACACTGAAACAAAAATGGGCTCTTCTGACTATGATTCATTTAACACAAAAATGTAGAGCCTGCGTCAGAACATAAACCAAAGCTTATGACTTCAACAAGCTTTCCATGTGGGCAACAGGACTCCAAACACGGTAAATAGAGAGTGTAGCTCCAATAGGTGCCCTTCCTTTGTTCAAAAGTACCTCCATAACCATTAGGGGATATTTGGGGTGTGGGGGGGGAATTGTTTAGCGAGAACATTTTCTACTCAGTGTGCTCTACAAATGTCTGATCATCTGTACACAAGAAATGGAATCAAAATGTTAACACACCTAAATTTTATGAAAGAAAGTCATTCCCCACTATCTATAATCTCAGTTTAGATACATGCCATGTCCTGTTGACAGAGGTTTATCTATGTGTTTTATATTCCATGAAACAAGAGAAAACCGTTGTATCTCTCCCCTTCCCTTCAAGTGAGAGGGTGAGTGAAAGAGACAGAGACAAAGGAACGGTGATAAACCAGCTGCATTGATGCTGAAGTATTTGAACAGCCATAATGAAAGAACATCTCTGAAGATAAATGTAGGCTGCTCCAATGAAGGATGGACCTGGTTTTCACTCATTCCGCTCTCCTCCACAGCACCTAATACAATATATTATATGCTGTTTAAACAGCTGCTCAGTAGCCACTGGGTGTTGAACGAAGTCTTCTAGGAACAAAAGTGACTGTTTGGCAGGTGGGTGGAGAGGGGCTGGGAGAAGAGTATCGGTGAGTAGGGTGACATACTTAGAGGAAGAAGGATCAACAGAACAGTATTTAGCTCTTCCCTTCTCCTTCCCTGCACACTGCTTGCTTTTGTATTTTTGGATAAATTTTACCCATATTATATATGTTTCTCTGTAGGGTTTTTTCCCCATTTATATGTGTTCTTTGAGGTTTTGCCATGCCTTCATAAAACTCTATCTCATTCAAAAGAAAAAGCTACATTGCACTCTAGCTTGTGGAGTTTTCATAACTGATTATTTCAGGAACAAAGCCTTTCCTTTTTTACCTCTTACTGTCCAGGATACATCCTCTGCTGTTCCCTCCCTCATCTCTGCAGTGGGAGCTCTTAGGATAGGAAGGAAAATTCAACAAGGAACCCAACAAAGCTGAGAAAGGTAGAGGGAACCAGTGGAGCCTGAATACCTCATACACTGAAAATACTTCATCCATTTTCTCTTTCTGGTTACAGTCCTGCGACCAAGTATACCCCGTATTTGTTTTATGCTTGCAATTGACCTTGCTCTCTTAACCCAGTCACAAGCTCCCCAGGGGCAAGGAGCAAAGTCTGTATTCACCTCTGAAATGCACAACACCTGGCATCACCCAAGGCCCTGACAGGTGAGCAAAGTGCAGAGATGGGGCAGGTGCATTTAATCAAAGGGAGTAGATGTGATATAATTTGTGATCCTCTTTCTGGGGCAAAAATCTTAAGTCAGTTTTTCTGGAATCAGTCTCAACAACTGGATCAGAAGTGGAGGTCTATGGAAGAGAACAGGCATGTTAGTCAGAATAGAGGACGTCCCCATTGCTCCCAGACAGTGCAAGTTCACACCGAAAGCTGAATAAATTTATGTCTCTAGGACAGTGGCTCTGAGTGTCAGTGTGCACAGAATACCCTGAGAGTTGTGTTTAACCTGAAAAACCCTGGACCCTACCCACAGAGGCTGCGGCCTGGGACATTACACCCTGAAAGTTGCCCTGGGGATTCTGATATGCTGACATTTATTGAGTACTTACTGTATGCCAGGTAGTGTTCCAAGGATTTACTCATTTAATTTTCACAATGACCTCTCAATAACCAGGACTTTTTTAATCCTTCATTTTACAGATAAATAAAGTAAGGAACAGAGAACTAGATAACTCTCCCAAATTACACAACTAAAACAAGTTACAAATCCAAACCGTCTGACTCTGGAGCTCATGACTTAATTCCTAAGTCATTATGTTTTAATTAAATATATAAAATCCAGTGATAGAGTCACCATAAGGAGCAGAGAAAACAGAGAAGTGGAAAAGGTCAGATGTGGTGAGGAATTGCGGAACAGGTGATGTCTCAGTTGGGTTTTGAAGAGTGAATATGAGTTTTATGGGAAGAAACAAGGAGGTGGTTCATGGCATTCCCTGGAAGTGGTGGGTTACAAACACCCAGAGATTGTGTTGGAGGAACCACAAAAGATGAGAATGAACACATAGTACATGAAAGAGAGGAGAAGAGAGTTAAGATGGATAGGGGTAGGGAGGGGAATGGAAGGAACAGAGGATGGAGGGTCTGTGCATTGAGTAAGCAGATGGGAATTGGGTTTAGGCAAAGTGAACCTGTGAATGGTTTTAAGTAGGGGAGTTAATGATGAGATTTGTTTTTAAAATTTATGTAATAGAGTGGATGAATGACTAGTTCAGGAAAAGACTAGAGGCAAGGACCTAGTATTTTGAGTCTATATTGATGCTGGCCAGGGCAAGCAAACCTCTGGGGAATGAAAGAAACCAAATAATAGGCCTTTCTTACTTCCTCATTCTTTCTGAATCATCCATTTTTATGCTTTAAGTGCTCCCTTCATTTAGTCTTTGTAGACACAACCTGTGAGGTGACCTGTGGACATTCTGAAAGAATAAGAACTCACACTCATCACAGAGAATTCATTTTCAGGCTTGCTACTTTCATCTTTTGTGACACTTAATGTCCTGTGGGAGTAGGGGATAAACCATTTACATTTTGTTACAGGGGGTGATCAATATACAGTCTTGCCTGTCTTTTGATCCTGAGCTCTTGGACGCAATTCTCTCCAACAGATACAAATCTAGGAAATGGAGATGCTGTCAATGGGAGAAGGAAATGGACCCTTGTTCCTGAGGACAAGAGAAGTGATCCTTGTCCTATGGCATGTCTGCTGTGTGTATAAGGCAGTGAGCTTCAGAGTTATAAAGAAACCACCTCCTGCATTTGTCTAATCAAGGTTTTATCATTTGCAGAGAGAGTTCACATGCATGATCTCATCTGAGTTGGGTGGAAGTTGCCATTCACACCTCTGTCATCAGGACCAAAATACCTTGTGACTTCACTCAACAGCAGCTGGCTGAGGAGTGTGAGGAACTCAGCTGCACAGGTGCTGGCAAAGTGGAGAGTGGGGAGGGGGGAGGGGGCCCTGGGACTTTTTCTGTATTCTAGGAGGAGGAGGGGCAACTGTTGTGAGTGAGTGGGAAAGAACATGAGGAAAGCCTGGGAAACTGTCAAGTGGAAAACTTGTGGGGCTTATGAAACAGCTCATTTGGTGCATCTCTTTATACAATTGAGTTGGAAAGGGAAGGGAAGGAACTACAGATCCTGGAGCTCTCTTGGGGAGAAAGTTAATTCCACTTGGATAAGGAGGTTCAATGTTTGACAAATTCATTATA
Organism: Martes martes; assembly: GCF_963455335.1. Classification (NCBI taxonomy): domain Eukaryota; kingdom Metazoa; phylum Chordata; class Mammalia; order Carnivora; family Mustelidae; genus Martes; species Martes martes. The sequence goes on along the minus strand of NC_137890.1, from coordinate 169,088,004 downwards.
TATATATATGGGCCTGATCTGACTTTCCCTAATGTTATGATTCTAGTTTGATTTCTTCTTCAAGATAATATTCTTTGGGGGGTAAAAAAGGTTGAATTCTCCCAAAAACCCTTTCCTAAATAAATGTTCACATATTATACCTTGTGGTGACGTGTACAGACTAAGAACTGGAGATGAAAATGAAGGACAAAAAGAGAGACTAGAATATGGGCCTCTTGAGAGCAGGGAGGGTCCATAATCACCTTTGTACTCTTCACACAGAGTCTGGTACCGAGCACATTTTTGCATAATGTATATATGTTATATGAAAAATGAATGAATGGTGAGAAACACAGAGAGAAGTGGATCAGGGGTGAGAGAATAGAGACATTAATATTTAAGCTCATAATGCTTTTCTTTCCACAATTTTTCACTCTGTAATTGGATTACCTCATTCACCACCCCACACCTAGATTTTCTAAATTCCATCCATACAATGAGGGAAACAAGAAAACAACAAACCCAATACAACAGTGTCCCACCACTTAAGACCCAAACCAGGACTAGGAACCCAGACAAATGCACACATTCTTTGGCCTTCAGAAGTTGAATGCCAATCCATAGTGTGCCCATATGCCCTCCTTGTGTGGGGGATGCATCACTCTCAAGAGGAAACTTTCCATATCTTGCAGCAAAGAGAAAATTATCCCTACTGACTCAAGTATAGAAACAAAATGGAAGGTTCTTCTCAGGGCAAGTCAAGACACAATTGAGGGAACAGGGGGCATGCCCTCAAGGAAGCGACCCCCCCCCCATGAGGGTAAATGTGGCATTACAAGATCATTTGGACTTTAGATCTCTAAGTTCTGGTTTAGAATTCTTGGAGCACTGTCCCCAGAGAACACCAGCAAGGCTTAAAACACCTCTAGGGACTCCTATTTTGCAAAGGACCCTCAAAATCCAAAACAAATTATTTAGAATTTCTTTGCTGGTGGAATGTTTTCATACCTTTTGGGTGAGATTTGAGGGGAGAAAAATCATTCAGAACCAGAGTTGATGAAAAATATAAATGACTAAGCTGCGAGTAGCACTTTTGACCAAAAATAGTGTGTAACACACACACACACACACACACACACACTTATTTCATACTTTAGTGAAAGATTTTGAAAGATTCCTAAGTGGATTGCACCATACAACCATGGAAAAAATATGTGTAGAAATTCCCATGTGAAATCGAAGCAAGATACTTATTTGGAAGAATACATTAATAAAAGCAAAAGTAGTCTCATAATCTAGGTATAAGCACAAGGTTACAATGGTGACTCTAGTATCAATTATTTTGCACACTTAGCACTGTTCATGGATGAATCTGGCAGCTTTCAAAATATTACAACCATGCTTGTCTTGAATGTGATTCAATAACCCTTCTTTTCCTGATATGATCATGTCTGTCAGTATAAGCCTACCATCACTGAGTCTTTCCCTCCTGTGTGTTCCAAATACATATGTACCTTGAAAGTCATATATATAAATATATACACATACACATGTGTGTATATATATGTGTATATGTAGTTATAATTAAATATATATGCATATACATGTGTATATATGTATATATGTAGTTTTATATATATAAAAATTCTAAAGAAAATATTGGGAATTTCCACTGGAAAGCTACAGGTATAATTTCTGCAACAGCCTCTTTTCCCTGCTCTCTTCATATCTCATTTTCTCTTCTTTGAGAAGTGCCAGAAGATGTTTGATTATTATTATATTAAATAATAATTCCTGACTCTCAATTCTTGCTTTATGATCATCTTGGATATATAACTGTGTTTGCTCTGGGAAAATGGGTCACAGATTGCTAAACTAGCTTCTCACCGTGCAGCGGTTAAGAGCTGTTTGTTTTTCAAATACCTTAATTGTATGGTCTACCAGAAAAAAGCAGCACTGGAAATTATACCTCTGGACTAAATGCAACCAGATGGACAAAAACAACAAGGCATTTGAAAAGATAAATGCCCCACAATCCCCCTGTGGTTGGTTTTATCGCCAGTTAATTTTCTAATGGCTTCTTCTGGGGCAGGGGGATATTCCCCAGGGCTAGGAGTGGTCCCTCAGCAAAAATCAGGCAGCCTTCAGAGAGAAGGGTCCTCTTTGCTGCCTATTTGGGTATAATCAGAGTAAATGTTTTGGTTTGGGGGCTGGGGTAATGGGCAGAGCTGGTGGGAGGGTGGAATTCTAAGCACAAGAAGAGTAACACGTCCCTTTTTGTTTTACATTTCTCATTGATTTTTTTCATTTTGCGGTACCTTTTGGTAGATACAAAGCAAGAGTTTTAGTCCAGAGCTGGTGACTATAGCTGAGGATGTGGGAGGCATGGCATTCAATGACCTCATTGGTGGTCTGCAGGTTAAGGTTTCAGAAGTTGGAGCTGCTATTGGAAAAATACCCCATGTTAGATGAGGGTCATGTGAACTCATCAACAGACTCAGGGTGAGGCTGACCTCTGAGTCTTTGTTGCTCTTCCCAGGACCATAGTGTCCAGACTAAAATCTAGCCTTTGTGGATATGCCTTAAAATCCAGGCAACCAGGCTGCCAGGCCATAAGTAATTATATACCATTTCTTGTAGTATATAATAACAACACTGGATTCACGGTTGGGCAATGATGGAGATTGGGGAGAAAATTCAGAAAGAAATGTAGATAGAAGAACTCATTGACTCTTTTCTCATGAAATGGCTGGGATTGTTGAAAAATCTCGTCATTTGGGAATAGTTTCTGCTCTCTCACCCCATCTCCAACCCTGCCACCACTTCCACCAAATATAAGTTCTTGATAATTGAAGACAAGGAATTTACGATACTCCAAATATTTGTATTATAAAAGAGAAAAAAAGGTGAGTTGAAAAAGAGAGACCTGGGGTCTCCTGAGGCTTGAGTTGGCTGATGGAGTTAAAATAAAAGCAGTTAACATTTCTTTCTCTCTCCTTCTGGAGAAGTTTCAGCTATAGCCTGTGGTCTCTGTGCCTGTGTAATTTAATACTAAGTCCCAGTCTCCCATGATTACTTCATGTAAACTCTTCATATCCTCATTAGACCTTTTCATATCCCTGAAATCTCCCTTGAATCCTTCTTCATGAGTTCACCTCCACCAGAAAACATCAAATTATATACTTCAAACATCTTCACTTTATTGTATGTCAATTAAGTATTAATAAAGCTGTTAAAAATAAACTTCTGACTTTCCTGTTGGCATTAGGTTGGATTGCAGGCATTAAAAGAAAATTTAAAAATTAGGTAAAATTAACATACAATGAAATGCAGAGCTCTTCACTCTCAAATTTGATGAGTTTTGGTAAATGTATACATCCATCTGGTTACCATTCCAATTAATATTCAGAACATTTCAATCACCTTAAACATTTCTCTATGCCCCTTCCAGTGAAACCCACACCGCATGTATTAATTTTGCCTGTTCTTAAACTTCAGAAAAGTTTACTAATTATATTTATTGTTTTCAGCTTGTCCTCTCTCATTCAGTTTATGGTTGTTGAATTTATTCACATAGCTATAGTTAATTATTTTTTGTTGCTGCATCATATACCACTCTATGACTATTTCATAATTTGCTTATTCATTTTCCTGGTCATGGACTTTTGGATCAGTTCTAGTTTTTGGATCATATGAACAAAGCTGACATGAACATTCCCATACAATTCTTTTTGTAGATGTATGCTTTGTTTTCTCTCAAATGAATTTATGACTGGAATTGCTGAGTGAAACTTAAGATATATCTTCAATTTTTTAAACAAGATATAATTTACATACCATAAAATTCATCCTTTCAAATTATTCAGTTTTTACTATATTCACAAGACTGTGTAATGATCACCACTATCTAATTCAGAATATCTTTATCATCCCCAAAGAAACCCCATACTTGTTCACTCTCCATTCCTCCCCCTCTCAATCCTTGGCAACCACTAATCTACTTTCTATCTCTATGTATTTGACCTTTCTGGATATTTCATATAAATGGAATAATATAATACGTGTCTTTTTGTGTCTGGCTTCTTTCACATTGCATATTTTCAAGATTTATCCATGTTGTATTATGCATAAACATGTCATGCATTTAATGGCTGAATAATATATCATTGCATGAATACACTTTATTTGTTTATCCAGTCATCAGTTGGTGAGCATTTGTGTTGTGTCACTTTTTGGCTATTATGAAGTATACTGGAATAAATATTTATGTATGGTAAATCTATTTTTCCGTTCTCTTGGATATATAGCTATGAGTGGAATTGTGGGTCATATGGTAACTCTATATTTAACTTTTTGAGGAGATGCCAAACTGTTTCCCAAAGCAGCTCTACCAGTTTACATTCTTACCAGCAGTGTATGAGGGCTCAAAAATTTTGGTTATAGCCAACCTAATGGGTGTGAGTTGTATTTCATTATGGCTTTGATTTGCATTTCTCTAATGACTAATGATGAGCATTCTTTCATTGACCACTTATACATTTTCTTTGAGGACATGTATATGTCTCCAAATGCTTTACCCTATTTTAATTGGGTTATTTGCCTTTTTATTGTTGAGCTGTAAAAGTTTGTTCCATACGTTGAATACTAGACCTTTATCAGATACGCGATTTGCAAAAATTTCTCAGTCTCTGGATTGCCATTTTATTTTCTTGATAGCATACTTTAAAGCACAAAGCTTTTGGGGGCACCTGAGTGGCTCAGCGGCTTACGTATCAGACTCTTGATTTCAACTTGGGTCATGATGTCAGGGTTGTGAGATCAAGCCCCATGTTGGGCTGAGTGTGGTGCCTGCTTAAGATTCTCTCTCTTGGGATGCCTGAGTGACTCAGTCCGTTGAGCATCTGCCTTTAGGTCATGATCACAGGTCGAATCCTTGGGACTGAGCTCCACATTAGGCTCCCTGCTTAGCGAGGAGTCTGCTTTTCTCAGTCCCTCTGCCCCTCCACCTGCTCATGCTCTGTCTGTCTGTCTCTCTCTCAAATAAATAAATAATATCTTTAAAATAAAAAAAGAAGATTCTCTCTCTCCCTCTGCCTCTCTCCCCCACTTGCACTTTCTCTCTATCTCTCAAAATAAATAAATAAATAAAGCACAAAATTTTCAATTTTCATGAAGTCCAATTTATGCTTTATTTTGTTACTCATGCTTTTGGTGTCATATCTTAAAAAAAAAAAAGCCTAGTCCCAGATTTTAAAGATTTATTCCTATGTTTTGTTCTAAGAATTTTTTTTTAATTTTTTTTTTAGCTCTTACATTTAAGTTTCTGATCTGCTTTGAGTTAATTTTTGGTTGTGTTGTGAGGAAGAGACCCAGTTTTATCCTTTCATTTGTGCTTATCCAGTTATTCCAACAGTATTTGTTGAGAAGACCATTCTTTCCCCCAGTGAACTGTTTTGGCATACTTACTACATACCACTTGATCACGTATGTTTTTTTTTAATTTTTTATAAACATATAATGTATTATTAGCCCCAGGGGTACAGGTCTGTGAATTCCCAGGTTTATACACTTCATGGTACTCACCATATCACATACCCTCCCCAAAGTCCATAACCAACCACGCTCTCCCTACCCCCTGCCCCCGGCCACCCTCAGTTTGTTTTGTGACATTAAGAGTCTCTTATGATTTGTTTCCCTCCTGATCCCATATTGTTTCATTTATTCTTCTTCTACCCCCCAAACCCCCCACGTTGCATCTCCACTTCCTCATATCAGGGAGATCATATGATAGTTGTCTTTCTCTGATTGACTTATTTTGCTAAGCATAATATCCTCTAGTTCTATTCACGTCGTCATGAATGGCAAGATTTCATTTCTTTTGATGGCTGCATAGTATCCCATTGTATATATACACCACATCTTCTTTATCTATTCATCTGTTGATGGACATCTAGGTTCTTTCCATAGTTTGGCTATCGTAGACAATGCTGCTATAAACATTCGGGTGCACGTGCCCCTTCGGGTCACTACGTTTGTATCTTTAGGGTAAATACCCAGTAGTGCAAGTGCTGGGTCATAGAGTAGTTCCATTTTCAACTTTTTGAGGAACCCCATGCTGTTTTCCAGAGTGGTTGCACCAGCTTGCATTCCCACCAGCAGTGTAGGAGGGTTCCCCTTTCTCCGCATCCTCGCCAGCATCTGTCATTTCCTGACTTGTTAATTTTAGCCATTCTGACTGGTGTGAGGTGGTATCTCATTGTGGTTTTGATTTGTATTTCCCTGATGCCGAGTGATGTGGAGCACTTTTTCATGTGTCTGTTGGCCATCTGGATGTTGTCTTTGCAGAAATGTCTGTTCATGTCCTCTGCCCATTTCTTAAAGATTTTATTTATTTATTTGTCAGAGAGAGTGAGCACAGGCAGACAGAGAGGCAGGCAGAGGCAGAGGGAGAAGCAGGCTCCCTGCTGAGCAAGGAGCCCGATGTGGGACTCGATCCCAGGACGCTGGGATCATGACCTGAGCCGAAGGCAGCCGCCTAACCAACTGAGCCACCCAGGCGTCCCGCTCTGCCCATTTCTTGATTGGATTGTTTGTTCTTTGGGTGTTGAGTTTCCTAAGTCCTTTATAGATTTTGGATACTAGCTCTTTATCTGATATGTCATTTGCAAATATCTTCTCCCATTCTGTCAGTTGTCTTTTGGTTTTGTTAACTGTTTCCTTTGCTGGATCACGTATGGTTTTTATCTCGGGATTCTCAATTTATTTCATGATTTATATGCCTATCCTAACGCCAGTATCATACAGTCTTAATTATTGCCGCTATGTAGTAATTTTTGAGGATGGGAACTGTGAATCCTCCAACTTTGTTCTTTTTCAAGATTGTTTTGGCTATTTTGGGTCTCTTGTATTTTAATATGAATTTTAGGATCAGCTTGTTGATTTGAACAAAAAGCAGCTGGGATTTTGATAGGAATTACATTGACTCTATAGATCCATTTGGAGAATTTCATCATATTAACAATATTAAGTTTCAACACATGAACATAAGTGTCTTTTAACTAATCTAGATCTTTTTTAATCTTTCAGTGATTTTTTGTAGTTTTTGAGTCTCACATTTAGTTTATTAAATTTATTCCTAAAAAATTTATTTTGAATGTGTCATAAATGGAATCACTTAATTTTATTTTTGGATTATTTATTGCTAGTGTGTATGTAGCAATACAGTGAATTTTATATATTGATCTTAGATCCTGCAACATTTGGGAATCCATTGATTATTCTAATCTTTTTTTCTCTGTGTGCATATTTTAAAAAATTTTCTGTGTAAAATGTCATGTCATATGCAAGTACAGATAGTTTTATTTCCTCCTTTCTGATCTGGCTGTCTTTTGTTTCTTTCACTTGATTAATTCCCCTGGCTAGAACTCCTACTACAGTTTTGAACAGAAGTAGCAGCATTGTTAACTCCTATCTTGTTTCCGATTTGAGAATAAAAGCTTTCATATTTCTCTATTAAGGTGACGTAATCTTTGGGTTTCTGTAGAGCTTTTGATCAAGTTAGGTTCCTTTTATCCCTAGTTTGTTGACTTTTGTTTATTGAAAAATGTGTTGGATTTTGTCAAATGATTTTTCTTCATCTATTTACATGATGTGAAAATTTTGTTCTTTATTTTGCTGATACCATGCAGTATGTGGATTTTTCTTTTTCTTTTTTTCTTTTAGAGATTTTTTATTTATTTATTTGACAGATGGAGATCACAAATAGAGAGGCAGGCAGAGAGAGAGAGAGGAGGAAGCAGGCTCCCCGCTGAGCAGAGAGCCCGATGCAGGGCTCAATCCCAGGACCCTGGGATCAGGACCTGAGCCAAAGGCAGAGGCTTTAACCCACTGAGCCACCCAGGTGCCCCTGGATTTTTATTTTTCAACCAAGCTTGAATTCTTGGGATAAATTCTCTCATCATGGTGTATGATCCTTCTCATACGTCTCTGGATTCAGTTTGCTAGTGTTTTGTTGGGTATTTTTGGTATCTATATTCATAAAGGGTAATGGTCTGTGTATTTCTTTCCTTGTGATGTCTTTGGTTGATTTTATATCAAGTTAACACCGACCTCATAATGGATATTGGGAAGTATTCTATTCTCTTCCTTTTTTTTTTTTGGTGACAGATTAGTGTTAATTCTTTAAACACTGGGTAAAATTTACCAATTTACCAGTGAAACAATCTTGCTCTGGGCTTTTATTTGTGAGAAATTTTCTTGATTACTAATTATATATCTTCACTTGTTTTAAGTCTATTCAGATTTTCTGTTTCTCTTTGAATCAGTTTTGTAGTTTTCATGTTTCTAGGAATTTTTCCATTTCATCTAGATCATGTAATTTGCTGGCATAAATTTGTTCATCTTGCTTACATATAATTGACTTTATTTCTGCAAAGTTGACAGTAATATCACTTTTTCCATTCCTGATTTTATCAGTTTGAATTTTCTTTTTTTGTTGATCAGTGGAGCTACTTGTGGTTTGTCAATTTCGTTGATCTTTTCAAAAGAATTAACTTTTGGTTTTGCTAATTTTCTCTCTTGTTTTATATGCTCTATTTCATTTATTTCCACTCAAGCATTTATTAGTGCCTTCCTTCTACTTACTTTGGGTCCTGTTTACTCTGCTTTTTCTAGTTTCATATGTTGGAAGATTAGGTTATTAATTTAAAGTTTTAGAAAAATGTATTTTTAAGGTATTTGTCCATTTCTTGTAAGTTGTAGAATTACTGACTTACATTTGTTCATAATATTCTTATTGTCTTTTTTAATATTTGTAATCGCCATGGGATATTATCTCTTTCATTCCTGGTATAACACTTCTTGTTTCTCTCTTTATTTTCTCCAGTTTTGCCAAGGTTTGCCAATTTCACTAATATCTTCAAAGAACAAGTTTTTTGCCTTGATAATTTTATCTGTTCATGCTCTGTTTATTTCATTATTTTTGCTCTTACTAAATGGAGGGTTATCATATCAGTTGGTTCATTGTACAGACAACCCTAAATTAATTTGTAGGATAACTTTTGTTCATACAACTCCACTTCAGTTTGTCATACTGAATTCTTTTATTTTTGTCTTTGCCAGCAATTTATTCATTTGTTTTCTTTTTTTTTTTTTTTTTTTAAAGATTTATTTATTTATTTATTTGACAGAGTTCACAAGTAGGCAGAGAGGCAGGCAGAGAGAGAGGAGGAAGCAGGCTCCCCGCTGAGCAGAGAGCCCGATGTGGGGCTCGATCCCAGGACCCTGAGATCATGACCTGAGCCGAAGGCAGAGGCTTTAACCCACTGAGCCACCCAGGCGCCCCTGTTTTCTTTTTTAAATGGTTAGTTTCAGAAATAGAATTTAGCGATTCTTCAGTTGGATATAATACCCAATGCTCATTACATCAAGTGTCTTCCTTAGTGTCCATCACCCAATTGTCCTGTCAATCCACCCACCTCCTCTCCAGCAACTCTGTTTCCTACAGTTAAGAGTCTCATGGTTTGCTTCCCTCTCTGTTTTCATCTTATTTTATTTTTTCCTTCCCTTCCCATGTGTTCGTTTGTTTTGTTTCTCTCTTTTTTTAAAATAATATTTTATTTATTTATTTGACACACAGAGACAGAGAGATCACAAATAGGGAGTGGCAGTGGCAGGCAGAGATAGAGGGAGAAGCAGGTTCCCCATGGAGCAGGGAGCCCAATGCAGAGCTTGCAGGACCCTAGGATCATGACCTGAGCTGAAGGTAGATGCTCAACTGACTGAGATTTGTTTCTTAAACTCCACATAGGAATGAAATCATGTGGTATTTTTCTTTCTCTGACTTATTTTGCTTACCATAATATCCTCTGGTTCCATCTGCATCATTGCATATGACAAGATCTCATTTTTTAAAAATTTTTTTAAAGATTTTATTTACTTATTTGACAGAGAAAGATCACAAGTAGGCAGAGAGGCAGGCAGAGACAGAGGGAGAAGCAGGCTCCCCACTGAGCAGAGAGCCCGATGCGGGACTCAATCCCAGGACCCTGAAGATCTCATTTTTTTGATAGCTGAGTAATATTCCATTGTGTGTGTGTGTGTGTGTGTGTGTGTGTGTGTGTGTGTGTGTAACACACACACACCATGTCTTCTTTATCCGTTCTTCTGTCAGTGAGGAACTTCTCTGACTCCTAAGGTCAACTATCACAGAATGACCATTGTGTTCCTGCCTGTCCAGATAAATTTATGTAATCATCATTATTTTGTTTTAAATATAAAAAAATTGAGGCTAAGGAATGACACTTTTGAAATGTTGGATCCAGGATCAGAGGACTTTCTACTGTACCACATTGCCTTTCCATGTCCTGAGCCAAAGAGAGTGACAAGCAAAAAAGAATTCAGTATGTATGATAAACTTTCTTTCTCATGTCCTAAACCAAAGAAAGTGATAAACAAAATTATTGGATACTGAAGTCCCTCATTATCTATGAAGCTTATTGAATAATAAGTTTTTTAAATTGACATGTAATTGACATAGTCTTACATTAGTTTCAGATATACAGCAAACATATTTGATATATGTATACACTACCAAATGATCATTGCAGTAAGTCTAGTTATCATCCATCACCATACATAGTTACAAAAGTATTTTTTCTCATAATGAGATCTTTTAAGATATACTCTTTCAGAAACTTTCCAAATATGCCATACACCATTACTAACTGGTAACCATGTTTTACATTACAACAAATGACTTATTTATTTTATAAATATTTTTATATTTATTTAGTTTATTCCTTCTAACCCCCTTTTCCCATTTCACCCCCTCCCCAACCCCAATAGCTTTTATTTAATGTTTAGCCTGATCATACAAATTTCAGATCTATCTAATCCTTGATGGAAATAATTCCCAAGTGGAAAGCTTCCTAAAGATATTTATAAATACTCTCACAAGTACTTATTCTTAAAGTAAAGAATACTGAAAATTTAATAAACATCGGTCTGCAATTCAAAATGAAATTCTACCTTCTTTTTGTTTAATTTTTGTGATAATCTCTTGTCTTGGAAAAACTTTCAGTTAGCTGTTTCAGTTAGCTTTTCATCTCCAAACTCAGTAGAATGAAACATAAATTTAGTTAAACTTATTTAACTAAATTCTAGCTCAGCAATTTAGGTTAAACTCAGCTAGGTGTTTTTTCTGCTGGTCTGAGCTGGGTTTACTATGGATTTTCAGTCAGCTGTTAGCTTAGTTTCTTTCATCTGTTAGTCAGTCTCTTTCTGGAGTTTGGCTGATTATTTGGTGCAATGAAAATTGTGCTGTTTGCCTCTCCCCTTCCAGCAGAATAACCCTTGTTATTTGGTGGCTTGTTTTTATGGTGGCTTTGGATTCTAAGACAGGGAGAAGGCAAACTCATGTATATAAGGTTTTTCCAGCCTCTGCTTATATCACATTTGCTAATATCTTATCAATGAAAGAAAGTCACCTGGATTATTCTAACTTAAAGGAATGGAAAGTACAGTCCACCATTTGATGGGAGTGAAGTGCAAAGAACGATGACCATTTTTGTTATCTACTACATTGGCACTGGATGCAGTAAAAGGAATATGAGGCCAAGAAAGAGGTGTTCTCATCAGTATCTCTAGGATATTAACAAAGGTATGCCCTGTGTCAGAAGGATGGTTGGGACACACCCCACATCACCATCCAGCTAAAGCTTTAATCTGTGGGTAGATTTTCTGGCAAATGAACAAATGCATTCCACTTAGAGACTGTTAGAGAAGAATTTGATTCTCCAGATAGCAGTAATATAAACTTTTATTTGTTATCTTACCCGTGTTCTTCTTCCCTTTTCCCTCAACCACCTTACTCTCCAGCCTATTTGATATCTCTTATAAAAGCTTGCCACTGGCTGTCCTGGGCTGGGTCCCTATGAATGGTCAGGAAAAGTGCCAAATACTTGCTGCTTTATCTGAAATAGGGCATGAGGTTCATAAGCACAGAAAATAGGATCAGAGGGATCTGACAGGCCCTGCTAAATTCTCAGATCCAATTTTAGATCCTTTTAGGTTGAACCCACAGTGGAAGTGTACATACTTCAATACTCACCACACCTCTGGCCATGAGTTCCTTGAAACACACACAAACTGAAACATCAGTTTCACAAATATGCTGTCTGGAAGGTGGGGGAATAGACCAACAGTAGGGAAGCAAGAGGAGATGTTTTCTCTAATAGCACAATGCCACATTTCCTTCTCTCACAGAGATACTGAGGCAGCTGTCTTGCTAACATTTGTGCATACTCTCCCAATATTTCTTCCCAAAATTAACTCATTGTTATCAGAAGGTTTATAAGTCAGCTATTTTAAACACACCACACCAAAACCCAGTGGCTTGAAGCAATAAATATTTACTGTTTGTGATGACTCTGTGGTCTGGGTGGACAGTTCTTTTGATCTGAGCCAGACTCAGAAACCTTCCTTGGACTCACTCATGGAGTTATCACCTACAGATCTCAAGGAGACTGGCTAGTCTAGAATGCCCCTTCTGGGAAAACTTAGCCTTCCTCCATACACTTCTCACATTTCTCTAGCCAGTTAGCTGAGGCTTATCCTAATATTTGTGGCCCAGGAACAAATGGGGCAGGAAAGCAAACACTAGTTCACAAGTATTTTCAAGACTCTGCTTGGGTCTTGTTTGCTAACTCCCATTGGCCAAAGCAAGTCACACAGAGAGAAGGGGTCACTTAGAACATCTTGCTTACAGTGGTTATAGTATTAAAAAAACTGGAGACATCAGTGCAATCAACTTACTATCTTAGTTGTGTAGAAATGTGGGGATTAAAAAAATAGTCACACTTAATTGTCATATACTGAATGGTCCACAGTCCTAGCATTGTCCTTGTTGGTGTTCATCTGGTTCAGTCATTCCCGGAGTTTTGTTTTGTTTTAACATCTCAACATAAATGAGGTTTTTCTCAGACTCAAGTCTGCCTGGGTTGGTAGGAGATCGGAAGAAGAGAGGTGGTGGTGACAGCTAATTTGTTAGTATTCCCTTGTGGGTGTCCCAGTGTATGAGTCCTACATGGTGTTGGTTCTATGTCTTCTTTTCTTTGACCACATGACAGACTGTGCCCCAGAGGACTCACTTATAGAAGAAAGGCTTTCTGTTTTTGAGCAGCAGAACTAAGCCCTATGATTCACAGACTTTCTTGATTCAGCCTAGGTTTCCCCTTCTCAGTGTCCAGTTTCCCTGTATGGATAATAGAATTAACTCCCTGAGACACCTTGAGATATATATGTGTGTAGAGGGGTGCCAACCTGAATATAAGATACTGTGCTAAAAGTGTATAAGAATGAGGTACCCATCAGAATTTACTCTCTTAACTGGTTCTCCAACTTATCACTGGCTTAAAGATGTAACCATGATGCAATCAAGTGTGGATACAACAAGAAGGATTTAGATTCGATGATAGAAATAATCTTGTGGTAAAACATAAACAGTACAAAGTGATTCTCCTTTCCTCTTGTAAAGCACAGAAAGCCTCCAGGGTTCTTCTCCAGCCCTCACACCAACTGTGCAGCAGCTAAGATGCTCACACCCTCAGTCTGCCTCTGGAGTGAGGTCACAAGGTATTTCAGTCCTGAGTGTGAACCGCAGCCAAAGGGGAAGAAGTGCTTCCAGAACCTGAGTACCAAGGTGTGATAGGATTTCAAGGTTTTACAAGTGTTTCCATTTTTTTTCTCCTATTTTTCTTCTTGTATCCCTCTCTCTTTCTCTCATGTGAAAACAGTTGTCCTATTACTTCCAGGAAACTATTTCCTCTGGAAAGTATTAAAGTTTTAAACTGATCTTGATCTTTTAAATAAATGTGTTTCAAAAGTTTGCTGACAGTCTAAGCATACCTTTCTCATCTTCTTCTACCATGGGCATAGGGAAGTTGCTTAAAGCATATTTTCTTTAGGATTTCTCAATGTCCTGAGATAGAGATTTCATGACCACAACCATCATCTATAAACAACATGCAATTTCTGAGCACTTTATGGGTTCCATTTTCTGCTGGATGCCTTGAGAGATACAGAGAAGGTCAACACATGGATGCCAAGTCCACTGGATACATTATGGAACAGTGTGGAGTATGATAAGATCATAGGATACTAGAGCTGAATGGCATCTTTCAGATTTCAAAGCACTTATTTTACAGACGAGGAAGCAGAGGCCCAGAAACACATTCTCCAAAAAGCTGATTAAATCCCAGCTGCAAATTCACCAATGCAAGTTTAACATAATTTAGACAAATATAAACTGCTTCTCTCATTTATATCTAGGGAATAGATTATATTTTATATCCTGATATTGAGTTGTTAGACTTAACTTCAAATTTTTTTTTTCCTATTTCATCATGTAGAAGCAAATACAGATGCAGATCTTGTTCTCCTATTTAAAGGAGCGGATACAATGATACCACAAAGCAAGAGATGTAGCATTTCCATAGTGAAGAATGTTTCATTATGTATTTTATCTAGAGTTTCAATGGGAATTTATGTGTTGTGGATATAGGATGGAGATGAGAAGTATTACTAAGAAGGTTTCAGTTTTGGAGTCAGACATGAAAGTCAGTCTCACTCACAGACCAAGTAGTATCTCAGGGTTATGGCTACTCTGTAGAGAGAAAACAATGAGAATCTAGGCAGCAAAGAGAGTCACCATGGAACTCTTTTCCTTAATCTCATACATAGAAGGTTCTGTGCTGGACTCTATGCCAGGTCTTAAGAGTGAGGACAGTTGATACAATTTTAGGAACATCATGGATACCTCAGAGAACAGACCTCCTACTCACCCTATTCTCTACCTCCCCATCTGATTTGCTAATCAAGAGGTTGCCGTGAAGACATATGAATGTAACCAAACATGACCGCTAGGCCAGGGTGGCCCATAGGCCAGGGTAATTGGCTCAGATGTAGACACATGAACAAAATCATTTCAGAAGCCCTTTGGAACTGGAACTAAACAGTCTGTTTATCTCCATCACACATAAAGCTCAGATGTTGTTAGTTGGAACTATATATATTTTGCTTTGTGGTTTAAAGGGAAGAAAATTCCACCATGTGAAAGAAGAAAGAAAAGGTGTGTGGAGAAAAACAGAGACTAAAGATGTGGAGACAAATGTATGCATTAAAGTTCTTGTTTCCAACTGTTTCTAATGCTCAACTATATTCCTATTTTCAGGGCTTTATGAGATACCCCAATATATATATGATAAATGATCTTTAAGGTGGTAAGAGTTAAGTTTCTAATATGAATAATGAATACATGGTAGTGAGAGATTATTGAATTCTATTAAAGTCTTAGATTAAATTAATACATTTTAGGAAATGAGGCAGTGAGGGTTATTGTATGGGCCTAGAACATGTTGAGACAAAAGAATCAGTTTGTTTCAGTAAGCCTCAGCCAGACAAATACACACGGGAGCCTTCCTGATGCTTCCCTTAGAAGGGAGAAGCTGTGGCTTTGGCTCCCTGAGCACTGAGGGAACTAGAAGATACTTTTCCACTGGGTGATCTGAAAATGAGGGCATCCTTGCAAGGAAAATCCAAATCCAGAATGGTTCAGGGTAAAAGGAGTAAAGACATTCTTTCAAATGGTAAGGGTCATCTTTACATGGAATGGAGGGTTGGAAGTTAGTGAGCTCTTGAAAATGGTGACCGAGTCAAGCTAGGACAGCCTTGTGGCAGGGTTACTATAGAAATATCTGTTGGGACACAAGAAAATAGGCTTCCAACACTCCTTTTCCTCAAGATTTTTACATTTTGACTCTGAGAGATAAGGGAGATGTGTTGGATGGGACATAGGTCTCCAAGAGATCTGATTCCTCAATGGGAACTAGTCGCATTTCATTTCCACAATCCTATACACCCTCATTCCTTGTTCCTCTCCTAGTCCCTTTCTCTTCTCAAATCCTCTGCTCCTCTCCAACAAAATCATCAGCTCTCTCCTCTCTGTAAGCTTTTTCTAGGCAGGCTACCATCCTTGAGACATCGGTCTTCTACATTCTCCTTAAAAGGTCTAAACTCTGTCATTTTCCTAACACTTTCCAAATAGAGCCTTCTTCTATAAAATCTTTCTCCTAGAATGATCAGGAAAATAAAAGGTAACAAAATCCCCCCTAGTTCTTTCCTTTATGAATATACTAACCCTCCCTTAATGCTCTATCCCATCTAAACCTAAACCATTGACTTAGGCAAAAATGTAAGTAATTTGCTTTACCTGCTTACAGATATATTTGACTTGAATTATATCATTGTCTGTCTTTTGTGTTGAGATTTTAGGGTCTCAGAGGCTTTTAGGATCATGTGACTTCAAGGAAACTTTTCCCTGGAACAATCCATGTGAATCCATCTTGGATGGTTCTGGAGACTGCCATATGCCATAGACAGATTCTGTTTCTAATGTAAATTCTAGTGACTTCACACACATAATTGCTGTTTCTATCTGACACTTTGCTGGTTTATACTGCATGTCTCATGTTGTGTCAGAGAGTAATTAGATACAATAGATGAATCTTGGAACACTGAAAAAATAAAATAAAATAAAATAAAATAAAGCACTAGTTTAGAAAACAGGCCCATTAGCCACAGGCAAAATAGTAGGAACAGTAGGCCTTAAAGAGATTTAACAGTCTCCGTGTTTTATTTCCACTACATATTTTTAAAAATTACCTTGAATTGTTTATTTGATATAATGCTTATTACAGAGCCTCATGAACCAGCATCAAGTCTTTACGAATTATCTTTAGTACTGCTTTTGAATGTAGATTTCAATGTTTAGGAGAGAGATGATTTCATCAGTTAGTGATAAGATACATGCCAACAATTTAACTTATTCAAGAATGTGGATTACAGTACCTCATTTGTTTCCTTTTCAGCAATTCACACACACACACACACACACACACACACACACACACAATTTCATGATCACATAATTTTAGAGATTTCTTCCCACCTTAAATAAATGTCATTTTTTTCAGTATCTAGTCAATATACTTTGCCTGGTGCCTACAAAGAAGATTTTATGAAACCCATATATGTCTTATAACATAATCCATTACTTTTAGAGGAAAATCCCAATGAACAAACTTGATAATGATTGTCAGATATGTTGTCAAGATTCCCATCACCTCTTCAAATGGATTCTGAGCAAGTAAGAGTGAAATATTAATAGTCATTCTCTTTCACATTTATTGTATGTATTACCAGAAATTCTAGAAATAAATAAACATATTCAGGAAATATTTAATTTCACTAAGATGGAATAGAGATTAATTTCTTTTCAGCAGTAAGTAATAATTTTATAACTGTGAATCTGTAGCTCTTCAAGATAAATATTTATTAATAAAATTTACCAAATATCTATGTTGATAAAATCCAGATCAAGTCTTTTTAACAGTGAAATAATACACATTCTGCAAGTGCTGATAAAATCTGAACCACAAATTCACCAACAACATTTGAATGTAACTGAAACAAAAAAAAATGCTTTCTCATTTATAGCCAAAGAATATATTAAATTATGTTGATATTAAGTAATTGGACATAATCAATAAACTTCAAACTTGCTTTCATATATCATCATGTAAGATAAGAGAAACAAATGTGGATGCAGATTTCATTATCCCATTTGAAGGAGCTGATACAATGACACCATAAAACAGGAGTTACAAAATTTTCACAGTGAAATATTTTTCATTGTGTATTTTACCTAGGATTTTGATGGGAATTTATGTGGTGTGGATACAGGATGGGGATGGGGGATGTTATTAAGAAGACTGATGATAGACGAAAGGAAGTAACTGACTAGCTTCACCTAAAGACTCCAAGGCTTCCAAATGCTCTCCCCGACAGAAGAGAATAGCCATCTGTTCTTCTTGTCCACTGGGGAATGAGCAAGGGGATATTGGTTAATAACATGGCTAAGGAGATTCAGGGTACACAATGAATTTCACAACTGACAAGTTTCTTGGACACTGGACCCATTGACCAAGTGCTCTGTGAGTGGGGTGAAATGCCCTTTTCTGGAGGCCATCAGACACATCTGTCTGGCTGAATATAAATGCGGTGCTCCCCGGAGGGTTAAGAATGGACAGTTGATGGCTGGATTCCTGCATTCCAGCCTGGCAATATTTATTTTAAATCCCATTTCTATTCTCAGGATGAGATCTAGATTTCCCCCCGTGATTTTGAAGATGTCTTCTCTTTTTACTTCGCTCTGAAAAAAGAGAAGAATGAAGGAATTTCTTACAGAGGAATATGTGATTTCTTTACAAAAAGGACATGTGGCTCACACTTTGGCTATTCACATGAACATCATGTATTTAAAGATACGAACATTCATGCTGGAAATGAACAACTATCTTTTTTCTTTCCTCTCACAAATTGTGTGTGATGTGGAAAGTTTTGATTTTTCTCTTGATACATTTTAATGATGACCTAAGAAAACAGATTTAATGACATCTAACTCAGAACCATAGTCTGGAATGACTTAAAGCATCTCTCTCTCTCTCTTTATTAAGATTTCATTTTTGAAGTAATTTGTACACCCAACAGGGGGCTCGAACTCACAATCCCAAGACCAAGAGTTGCATGCTCCACCGACTAAGCCAGCCAGGCTCCCCTGAAAGCATCTTGAAATTTATATGCTGAATATGAAACTGAGTCACAGAAACATGGAATAAACTGAGGGTCACAAGAGTGGTTCAAGTTTGGTGGAAAGGCATTAAAAAAGAAAAAAAAAACTTAGCTGTTTTTATTCAGGGTAAGGAAGAGTAGCAGAGAAGTCTAGTCTCACAGGAGGAGAGTTAAAATGTTAGCTTTAAAGGAACAAAAGGGATATATGGTTTCAGAGGCAGGCAGTGACTTGCAAACACTAAGAATATAATTTCCCAATCAAAGATGCAAGATGGATAGAGAAGGAGTGAAAGAAACAATTAAATAATGTGCCCCTTATCATCAGTAGATGTCATCTCTTTGGTCAAGACATAAACAAGCAGTATCTGTTTCTTTGGGGACTGACTATGGTTACATCATTATCTGCACATTTAACTCCAAAGCTGAGGGTAAATGTCACTGTTATGGCACACTAGTCTCTGAGGAAGAAACTTTCCAGAGGATTTTCTTTGCTAATTTTATTTTACACTTTTTTTTTTAAATGAAGCAAAAGTTTCACAATTACACTAGTTCTCCTTATCTGTAGGGACACATTCCAAGAATCTCAATGGTTGTCTGAAACTGTGGATAGTATCAAACCCTATACAGATGGTCCCAGACTTAAATTGTTCCACTTGTGTGTGTGTGTGTGTGTGTGTGTGTGTATTTGACTTTGCGATGGTGCAAAATTAATATGCTTTCAGTAGAAAGTATATGTCAAATTTTGAATTTGGATCTTTTCCTGGGCTAGCAATATGCAGTAGGTACTCTGTCATGATACTGGACAGTAGTAGCTCCCAGTCATGATCGTGAGAGTAACATGATCATGATCATGAAGTAAAACAACCAATACCCTTAACAACCATTCTGCACCCAGACAAATGTTCTGGTTTTCATTTTCAGTATTCAGCCAATTACATAAGATTGTTAGCACTTTATTACAAAGTAAACTTTTTATTAGATGATTTTGCAACCGTAGGCTAATGTAAGCACTCTGAGCATGTTTAATATAGGATAGCCTAAGCTATGTTGTTTGGTAAGTTAGCTGTATTAAATGCATTTTCAACTTAATATTTTCAATTTACAATGAGTTTATTGGAATGTAACCCTATTGTAAGTCAAGAAAGATCTGTGCATACTATGTTTTTTTTTCCTACACATACATAGCTATGATAAAGTTTGATTTATAAATTAGGGGCACCTGGGTGCCTCAGTGGGTTAAAGCCTCTGCCTTTGGCTCAGGTCCTGATCCCAGGGTCCTGGGATTGAGCCCTGCATTGGGCTCTCTGCTCAGCGGGGAGCCTGCTTCCCCCTCTCTCTGTCTCTGCCTGCCTCTCTGCCCACTTGTGATCTGTCTGTCAAATAAATAAATACAATCTTAAAAAAAGTTAATTCATAAATTAAGCACAATAAGAGGTTAATAATGAAAACAATAAAACAGAACAATTATAACAATATACTGTAATTAAAATTGTGTGAATGTGGTCTCCTTCCTCCTTGTGATGATGTGAGATAATATGCTTCCATGATGAGATGAAGTTTGGTGAATGGCATTATTACATAGCATTAGGCTACCAGTGAACTTCTGACTGTCAGAAGAAGAATCATCTACTTCCAAACAGTGGTTGTCTGTAAGTAAATGAGACCTCAGGAAGTAATATCTCAGATAAGAGGGAAACCTGTAAACTTTTTAAACCCTGTGCAGGATGTGATTTCATTCCAATAGCTAATTTCTCCAACTGAACTGATTGCCAAATAGGCAGCACCAATCCATTCCATATAAAATTAAAACAAAAAATTACTTATACTTAAAGAATCTCTAGTCTGTTCATGTCTTCTGCCCATTTTTTTAAATTTTTTTATTTTGATAAACATATAATGTATTTTTATCCCCAGGGGTACAGGTCTGTGAATTGCCAGGTTTACACATTTCACAGCACTCATCATAGCACATACCCTCCCCAATGTCCATTTCCCCACCACCCTCTTCCGTCCCCCCTCCCCCCAGCAACCCTCAGTCTGTTTCTTGAGATTGAGTCTTTTATGGTTTGTCTCCCTCCCAATCCCATCTTTTCATTTTTTCTTTACCTACCTCCCCCCAAACCCCCCCGCCTTGCATCTCCACTTCCTCATATCAGGGAGATCATATGATAGTTGTCTTTCTCTGATTGACTTATTTCGCTAAGCATGATACCCTCTAGTTCCATCCATGTCGTCGCAAATGGCAAGATTTCATGTCTTTTGATGGCTGCATAGTATTCCGTTGTGTATATATACCACATCTTCTTTATCCATTCATCTGTTGATGGACATCTAGGCTCTTTCCACAGTTTGGCTATTGTGGACATTGCTGCTATAAACATTCGGGTGCACGTGCCCCTTCGGAGTACCACGTTTGTATCTTTAGGATATATACCCAGTAGTGCTATCGCTGGGTCGTAGGGTAGCTCTATTTTCAGTTTTTTGAGGAACCTCCACACTGTTTTCCAGAGTGGTTGCACCAGCTTGCATTCCCACCAGCAGTGTAGGAGGGTTCCCCTCTCTCCGCATCCTCGCCAGCATCTGTCATTTCTTGATTTGTTAATTTTAGCCATTCTGACTGGTGTGAGGTGGTATCTCATTGTGGTTTTGATTTGTATTTCCCTGATGCCGAGTGATGTGGAGCATTTTTTCATGTGTCTGTTGGCCATCTGGATGTCTTCTTTGCAGAAATGTCTGTTCATGTCCTCTGCCCATTTCTTGACTGGATTATTTGTTCTTTGGGTATTGAGTTTGATAAGCTCTTTATAGATTTTGGATACTAGCCCTTTATCTGATATGTCGTTTGCAAATATCTTTTCCCATTCTGTCAGTTGTCTTTTGGTTTTGTTAACTGTTTCCTTTGCTGTGCAAAAGCTTTTGATCTTGATGAAATCCCAATAGTTCATTTTTGCCCTTGCTTCTGAGGAAGAAGTTACTGCAGTTGAGGTCAAAGAGGTTTCTGCCTGCATTCTCCTCCAGGATTTTGATAGATTCCTTTCTCATATTGAGGTCCTTCATCCATTTGGAGTCTATTTTCGTGTGTGGTGTAAGGAAATAGTCCAATTTCATTTTTCTGCATGTGGCTGTCCAATTTTCCCAGCACCATTTGTTGAAGAGGCTGTCTTTTTTCCATTGGATATTCTTTCCTGCTTTGTTGAAGATTAGTTGACCATAGAGTTGAGGGTCTATTTCTGGGCTCTCTATTCTGTTCCATTGGTCTATATGTCTGTTTTTGTGCCAGTACCATACTGTCTTGATGATGACAGCTTTGTAATAGAGCTTGAAGCCTGGAATTGTGATGCCACCGACTTTGGCTTTCTTTTTCAATATTTCTTTGGCTATTCGAGGTCTTTTCTGGTTCCATATAAATTTTAGGATTATTTGTTCTATTTCTTTAAAAAAATGGATGGGATTTTGATAGGGATTGCATTAAATGGGTAGATTGCTTTAGGTAGAATAGACATTTTCACAATATTTGTTCTTCCAATCCATGAGCATGGAATATTTTTCCATTTCTTTGTGTCTTCCTCAATTTCTTTCATGAGGACTTTATAGTTTTCTGAGTATAGATTCTTTGCCTCTTTGGTTAGATTTATTCCTAGGTATCTTATTGTTTTGGGTGCGATTGTAAATGGGACTGACTCCTCAATTTCTCTTTCTTCTGTCTTGTTGTTAGTGTAAAGAAATGCGACTGATTTCTGTGCATTGACTTTATATCCTGACACTTTACTGAATTCCTGTATAAGTTCTAGCAGTTTTGGAGTGGAGCCTTTTGGGTTTTCCACATATAGTATCGTATCATCCACAAAGAGTGATAGTTTGACTTCTTCTTTGCCGATTTGGATGCCTTTAATTTCTTTTTGTTGTTTGATTGCTGAGGCTAGGACTTCTAGTACTATGTTGAACAGCAGTGGTGATAACGGACATCCCTGCCGTGTTCCTGACCTTAGCGGAAAAGCTTTCAGTTTTTCTCCATTGAGAATGATATTTGCGGTGGGTTTTTCATAGATGGCTTTGATAATATTGAGGTATGTGCCTTTTATTCCTACACTTTGAAGAGTTTTAATCAGGAAGGGATGCTGCACTTTGTCAAATGCTTTTTCAGCATCTATTGAGAGTATCATATGGTTCTTACTCTTTCTTTTATTAATGTATTGTATCACATTGATGGATTTGCGGATGTTGAACCAACCTTGCAGCCCTGGAATAAATCCCACTTGGTCGTGGTGAATAATCCTTTTAATGTACTGTTGGATCCTATTGGCCAGTATTTTGGTGAGAATTTTCGCATCTGTGTTCATCAAAGATATTGGTCTGTAATTCTCTTTTTTGGTGGGATCCTTGTCTGGTTTTGGGATCAAGGTGATGCTGGCCTCATAGAATGAGTTTGGAAGTTTTCCTTCCATTTCTATTTTTTGGAACAGTTTCAGGAGAATAGGAATTAATTCTTCTTTAAATGTCTGGTAGAATTCCCCTGGGAAGCCGTCTGGTCCTGGACTTTTGTTTGTTTGGAGATTTTTGATGACTGTTTCAATCTCCTTACTGGTTATGGGTCTGTTCAGGTTATCTATTTCTTCCTGGTTCAGTTGTGGTAGTTTATACATCTCTAGAAATGTATCCATTTCTTCCAGATTCTCAAATTTGTTGGCATAGAGTTGCTCGTAATATGTTCTTATAATTGTTTGTATTTCTTTGGTGTTGGTTGTGATCTCTCCTCTTTCATTCATGATTTTATTTATTTGCGTCCTTTCTCTTTTCTTTTTGATAAGTCTGGCCAGGGGCTTATCAATCTTATTAATTCTTTCAAAGAACCAGCTCCTAGTTTTGTTGATTTATTCTATTGTTTTTTTAGTTTCTATTTCATTGATTTCTGCTCTGATCTTTATGATTTCTCTTCTCCTGCTGGGTTTAGGTTTTCTTTGTTGTTCTCTCTCCAGCTCCTTTAGGTGTAGGGTTAGGTTGTGTATTTGAGACCTTTCTTGTTTCTTGAGAAAGGCTTGCACCGCTATATATTTTCCTCTCAGGACTGCCTTTGTTGTGTCCCACAAATTTTGAACTGTTGTGTTTTCATTATCATTTGTTTCCATGATTTTTTTCAATTCTTCTTTAATTTCCTGGTTGACCCATTCATTTTTTAGAAGGATGCTGTTTAGTCTCCATGTATTTGCCTTCTTTCCAAATTTCCTCTTGTGATTGAGTTCTAGCTTCAGAGCATTGTGGTCTGAAAATATGCAGGGAATGATCTCAATCTTTTGGTACCGATTGAGACCTGATTTATGACCCAGGATGTGGTCTATTCTGGAGAATGTTCCATGTGCACTAGAGAAGAATGTATATTCAGTTGCTTTGGGATGGAATGTTCTGAATATATCTGTGATGTCCATCTGGTCCAGTGTGTCATTTAAGGCCTTTATTTCCTTGTTGATCTTTTGCTTAGATGATCTGTCCATTTCAGTGAGGGGAGTGTTAAAGTCCCCTGTTATTATTGTATTACTGTCGATGTATTTCTTTGATTTTGTTATTAATTGGTTTATATAGTTGGCTGCTCTCATGTTAGGGGCATAGATATTTAAGATTGTTAGGTCTTCTTGTTGGACAGACCCTTTGAGTATGATATAGTGTCCTTCCTCATCTCTTATTATAGTCTTTGGCTTAAAATCTAATTGATCTGATATAAGGATTGCCACCCCAGCTTTCTTCTGATGTCCATTAGCATGGTACATTGTTTTCCACCCCCTCACTTTAAATCTGGAGGTGTCTTCGGGTCTAAAATGAGTTTCTTGTAGGCAGCATATTGATGGGTTTTGTTTTTTTATCCATTCTGATACCCTGTGTCTTTTGATTGGGGCATTGAGCCCATTAACATTCAGGGTAACTATTGAGAGATATGAATTTATTGCCATTGTATTGCCTGTAAGGTGACTGTTACTGTCTCTGTTTCTTTCTGATCTACTACTTTTAGGGTCTCTCTTTGCTTAGAGGACCCCTTTCAATATTTCCTGTAGAGCTGGTTTGGTGTTTGCAAATTCTTTCAGCTTTTGTTTGTCCTGGAAGCTCTTTATCTCTCCTTCTATTTTCAATGATAGCCTAGCCGGATATAGTATTCTTGGCTGCATGTTTTTCTCGTTTAGTGCTCTGAATATATCATGCCAGTTCTTTCTGGCCTGCCAGGTCTCTGTGGATAGGTCCGCTGCCAATCTAATGTTTTTTTTTTTTTTTTTTTTAATTATTTAATTTTTTATTTGACAGAGAGAGAAATCACAAGTAGGCAGAGAGGCAGGCAGATAGGAAGGGAGAAGCAGGCTCCCTGCTGAGCAGAGAGCCCGATGTGGGGCTCGATCCCAGGACCCTGGGATCACGACCTGAGCCGAAGGCAGAGGCTTAACCCACTGAGCCACCCAGGTGCCCCCAATCTAATGTTTTTACCCTTGTATGTTACAGACTTCTTTTCCCAGGCTGCTTTCAGGATTTTCTCTTTGTCGCTAAGACTTGTAAATTTTACTATCAGGTGACGAGGTGTGGACCTATTTTTATTGATTTTGAGGGGCGTTCTTAGCATCTCCTGGATTTTGATGTTTGTTCCCTTTGCCATATTAGGGAAATTCTCTCCAATAATTGTCTCCAATATACCTTCTGCTCCCCTCTCTCTTTCTTCTTCTTCTGGAATCCCAATTATTCTAATGTTGTGTCGTCCTATGGTGTCACTTATATCTCGAATTCTCTCCTCGTGGTCCAGTATTTGTTTGTCTCTCTTTTGCTCAGCCTCTTTATTCTCTGTCATTTGGTCTTCTATGTCACTAATTCTTTCTTCTGCCTCATTTATCCTAGCAGTGAGAGCTTCCATTTTTTTTAATTAAATTTTTTATTTATTTTCAGTGTAACAGTATTCATTGTTTTTTCACCACACCCAGTGCTCCATGCAATCTGTGCCCTCCCTAATACCCACCACCTGGTTCCCCCACCCTCCCACCCTGCCCCTTCAAAACCCTCAGGTTGTTTTTCAGAGTCCATAGTCTCTCATGGTTCACCTCCCCTTCCAATTTCCCTCAACTCCCTTCTCCTCTCCATCTACCCTTGTCCTCTATATTATTTGTTATGCTCCACCAATAAGTGAAACCATATGATACTTGACTTTCTCTGTTTGACTTATTTCACTCAGCATAATCTCTTCCAGTCCTGTCCATGTTGCTACAAAAGTTGGGTATTCGTCCTTTCTGATGGAGGCATAATACTCCATAGTGTATATGGACCACATCTTCCTTATCCATTCATCCGTTGAAGGGCATCTTGGTTCTTTCCACAGTTTGGCGACCGTGGCCATTGCTGCTATAAACATTGGGGTACAGATGGCCCTTCTTTTCACTACATCTGTATCTTTGGGGTAAATACCCAGCAGTGCAATTGCAGGGTCATAGGGAAGATCTATTTTTAATTTCCTGAGGAATCTCCACACTGTTCTCCAAAGTGGCTGCACCAGTTTGCATTCCCACCAACAGTGTAAGAGGGTTCCCCTTTCTCCACATCCTCTCCAACACACGTTGTTTCCTGTCTTGCTAATTTTGGCCATTCTAACTGGTGTAAGGTGGTATCTCAATGTGGTTTTGATTTGAATCTCCCTGATGGCTAGTGATGATGAACATTTTTTCATATATCTGGTAGCCATTTGTATGTCTTCATTGGAGAAGTGTCTGTTCATATCTTCTGCCCATTTTTTAATATGATTATCTGTTTTGTGTGTGTTGAGTTTGAGGAGTTCTTTATAGATCCTGGATATCAACCTTTTATCTGTACTGTCATTTGCAAATATCTTCTCCCATTCCATGTTAAAATGTCTATACTGCCCAGAGCAATCTATACTTTTAATGCCATTCCGATCAAAATTCCACCAGTATTTTTCAAAGAGCTGGAGCAAATAATCCTAAAATTTGTATGGAATCAGAAGAGACCCCGAATTGCTAAGGAAATGTTGAAAAACAAAAATAAAACTGGTGGCATCACGTTACCTGATTTCAAGCTTTACTACAAAGCTGTGATCACCAAGACAGCATGGTACTGGCATAAAAACAGACACATGGACCAGTGGAACAGAGTAGAGAGCCCAGATATGGACCCTCAACTCTATGGTCAAATAATCTTTGACAAAACAGGAAAAAATATCCAGTGGAAAAAAGACAGTCTCTTCAATAAATGGTGCTGGGAAAACTGGACAGCTATATGTAGAAGAATGAAACTTGACCATTCTCTTACACCGTACACAAAGATAAACTCGAAATGGATAAAAGACTTCAACGTGAAACAGGAATCCATCAGAATCCTCGAGGAGAACATAGGCAGTAACCTCTTTGATATCAGCCACAGCAACTTCTTTCAAGATATGTCTCCAAAGGCGAAGGAAACAAAGGCAAAGATGAACTTCTGGGACTTCATCAAGATAAAAAGCTTCTGCACAGCAAAAGAAACAGTCATCAAAACAAAGAGGCAACCCACGGAATGGGAGAAGATATTTGCAAATGACAGTACAGATAAAAGGTTGATATCCAGGATCTATAAAGAACTCCTCAAACTCAACACACACAAAACAGATAATCATATTAAAAAATGGGCAGAAGACATGAACAGTTGCTTCTCCAAGGAAGACATACAAATGGCTAACAGACACATGAAAAAATGTTCATCATCACTAGCCATCAGGGAGATTCAAATCAAAACCACATTGAGATACCACCTTACACCAGTTAGAATGGCCAAAATTAGCAAGACAGGAAACAACGTGTGTTGGAGAGGATGTGGAGAAAGGGAAACCCTCTTACACTGTTGGTGGGAATGCAAACTGGTGCAGCCACTTTGGAGAACAGTGTGGAGATTCCTCAGGAAATTAAAAATAGATCTTCCCTATGACCCTGCAATTGCACTGCTGGGTATTTACCCCAAAGATACAGATGTAGTGAAAAGAAGGGCCATCTGTACCCCAATGTTTATAGCAGCAATGGCCACGGTCGCCAAACTGTGGAAAGAACCAAGATGCCCTTCAACGGATGAATGGATAAGGAAGATGTGGTCCATATACACTATGGAGTATTATGCCTCCATCAGAAAGGACGAATACCCAACTTTTGTAGCAACATGGACAGGACTGGAAGAGATTATGCTGAGTGAAATAAGTCAAAGAGAGAAAGTCAAGTATCATATGGTTTCACTTATTGGTGGAGCATAACAAATAATATAGAGGACAAGGGTAGATGGAGAGGAGAAGGGAGTTGAGGGAAATTGGAAGGGGAGGTGAACCATGAGAGACTATGGACTCTGAAAAACAACGTGAGGGTTTTGAAGGGGCGGGGTGGGAGGGTGGGGGAACCAGGTGGTGGGTATTAGGGAGGGCACAGATTGCATGGAGCACTGGGTGTGGTGAAAAAACTATGAATACTGTTACGCTGAAAATAAATAAAAAATTGGAAAAAAAAAAGAAAAGATATATGCACTCCTATGTTTATTGTAGCATTATTTACAATAGCCAAGATATGGAAGCAGCCTAATGTCTATTGATATACAAATAGATAAGGAAAATGTGGTAGACATATACAATGGAATATTATGCAGCCATAGCAAAGGATGAGACCTTACCATTTGTGACAAAATGTTTGGACCTAGAGGACTACTATGCTAAATGGAAAAGTCAGATAGAGAATGACAAATGCCATATGATTTTACTCATATGTGGACTTTAAAAATGAATAAACAAACAAAAAGCAGAATCAAATCTATAATACATAGAAGAAATTAATGGTTGCCCAAGGGAAGGGGGGAAGGGTGTTGGCAAAATAGGTGAAGGGGAGTGGGAGATCCAGGCTTCCAGTTATGTACTAAATAATTCATGGGAAGAAAGGAAGGCACAGGAAAAAAGAATACAGTCAGTGATATTATAATAGTGTTGTATGGTGAGAGATGGTAGCTATGCTTGAGGTGAGCACAGCATAATGTATAAACTTGTTGAATTACTATGTTGTACATCTGAAACTAATGTAACATTACACACTAATTATACACAAATTAAAAAATTAAAAGAAAAATGCATTTAATATACCTAACCTCCTGGACATTATAATTTAGCTTAGCCTACCTTAAACATGTTTAGAGAATTTACCTTATCCTACAGTTTAGCCAGTTCAGCAGTGTTCACAAAGTCTATTTTATAAAAAGTGTTGACTATCTACAGTAAAAAAAACCAACCAACCAACAAACAAACAAACAAAAAACGCAAAAAAAACAAAAAACCAAACCACTCCATTTCCTTCACTGTTCCCTTTCTTCTGTACCAGAAGAGATAATGGCTCTGAAACAATGAGGTTAAGGCTTTTTAAAGCCTCTAAAGAGAAGTACTCTCTAGACTCAATCCTGTTTCCCCTTTTTTTAATTGAAGTATAATTAACATACAATGTTACACTTATTTTAGGCGCACAACATCTTGATTTGACAATGCTGTATGTTACTCAGTGTTCCCCACAGTGCGTGTGGCCACCATCTCTCCCCATACAACCTTATTACAGTATTCACTATATTCCCTGTGCTATACTTGCATCTTTGTGACTTATTTAATTTTATTTTGTTTTATGTTTTATTATTTTTAAAATTTATTTTAATTTAATTTTTTCTGCATGTGTTCCAAAATTTATTGTTTATGCACCATACCCAGTGCTCCATGCAATACATGCCCTCCTTAATACTCACCACCAGGCTCACCCAAATCCCCACCCCCTCCCCTCCAAAACCCTCAGTTTGTTTCTCAGAGTCTATAGTCTCTCGTGATTTGTCTCCCTCTCCAATTTCCCCCAACTCACTTCTCCTCTCCATCTCCCAATGTCCCTCTGTGTTATTCCTTATGCTCCACAAGTAAGTGAAACCATATGATAATTGATTCTCTCTGCTTGACTTATTTCACTCAGCATAATCTCTTCCAGTCCCGTCCATGTTGATACAAAAGTTGGGTATTCATCCTTTCTGATGGAGGCATGATACTCCACTGTACATATGGACCATATCTTCTTTATCCATTCATCTGTTGAAGGGCATCTTGGCTCTTTCCACAGTTTGGTGACCATGGCCATTGGTACTATGAACATTGGGATACAGATGGCCCTTCTTCTCACTACATCTGTATCTCTGGGGTAAATACCCAGTAGTGCAATTGCAGGGTCATAGGGAAGATCTATTTTTAACTTCTTAAGGAATCTCCACACTGTTTTCCAAAGTGGCTGCACCAACTTGCATTCCCACCAACAGTGTAAGAGGGTTCCCCTTTCTCCACATCCTCTCCAACACTTGTTGTTTACTGTCTTGTTGATTTTGGCTATTCTAACTGGTATAAGGTGGTATCTCAATGTGGTTTTGATTTGAATCTCCCTGATGGCTAATGATGATGAACACTTTTTCATGTGTCTGTTAGCCATTTGTATGTCTTCCTTGGAGAAGCAACTGTTCATGTCTTCTGCCCATTCTTTGACATGATATTTATTTTATAATTAAGAGGAACTTTATACCTCTTAATCCTCTTCTGCCCAAAAGTAGTAAAACACACATTCTTTCTAAGCACACATGGAACTTTATCCAGGATGGATCACATGTTAGGCCACAAAATGAGTCTCAATAAATTTAAGAAGACTGAAATCATATCTATCATCTTTTCTGTGTACAAAGATATGAAACCATAAATCAATCACAAAAAAAAATATGGAAAGAAGACAAATACATGAAGGCTAAGCAATGTGCTACTAGACAATGAATGGGTCAACCAAAGAGGAAATAAACCAATACACAGAGACAAATAAAAATGAAAACACAAGGTTCCAAAATCTTTGGGACACAGCAAAAACAGATCCAAAAGGAATGTTTATAACAATATAAGCCTACCTCAAGAAACAAGAAAAAACCCAGATGAACAACCTAATGTCACACCTAAACAAACCATATTTCCTTACCAAGAGCCCAGCTCTGCACTCCTACTTCCCTGGCTATCCCCAAGGTGCAGGTCAGCTACGTCATTGCCACCTCAGACTGAGAGCTTTACAGGCAGCCCTGGGCTTGCTGAAATTACCAGTAACATACTTTTGGACTCCAAGCCAAGAGATGGAATACATATATCCGACCGAAAGAAGAGTAGGACAGAGCATGCCACGGTGTGTCCAAGCTGCCTTTCCCCAGCAGGCTTCAACCTCATGTCCTGAGGTTTTAGAGGAGCTGACAAGTGTCATCTACACCATGTCAGGCACCATGTAAGACACTACATACACAATGTCTCTTTCCAAAATCCTCACCACAACTCCACCTGAGCCCATTGACTTTTCTGTGAAATGAAAATATTAGATCACATTCTACTCACAGTCACTCAGACAAAAGAGGGGATTCTAATATAGGCTAATCTGCTTTTATAATCCATGGGCTATACTCCACCATACCACCTATCTGTATTAGGAACCAAGAGACTAGGGTCTCTCTTCTAGTTTAGCACACCACTCATCTTGGGAATCTTCAGTGTCTCTAACAGACACATATGCAAAGCCATCTCCAGTTCCTTCCCGCCTCACATTACTTTTAGGCTGTGTGTGCCTTAATGTGCAAATGCATCAAACATTTCATGGGAACAAGACATGAGAGAAATTATTGCTAATTTTCTGCTCATATGTCTGGACATTTACATCTTATTTCCTCAACTACCCTAAGATTCTTGAGGTAGAGACCCTAATGTATACAAGTAATCATGGTGTTCTTTCTATCACCTACAAGTAAGTCCTTTGCAGCTTGAGGAATACAGGAGGTGCTCAATAAACACAGAAGATGTAGCATACTCAGAATCAGGTGGGATGGTAGAGATCTTTCAGAGCAACTTCCTCTTTTTGGAAATCAATGTTCAGTGGAGCCCAGAGCAGGCAGACATGGGTCAGGGTCCTTGTCTACTGTTTCTCAGTAAAGGGCTCTGGTTACAGTCATATTTGTCTGTAGAGTTTTCCAGATAGAGGAAGCCAAGATATGTAGGGATACAGCTAATTTCAGTTGTGGGCTGGTTTCTTGCTCTGAGCTAATAGAGCTTTCATGTTATAAATTTTTATAATACTTACTAATATTTTTGTAATATTTTATAAAGTAGTTCCAGTAAAGATATTCAAGGAATATTGGTAAGGAAGCCAAATAAAACCAGATACCTTGATCTTTTTTTATTAAAATTCCAATGTATCTTGGCCTGAGAAGTTAAAGTTAACTAGAATCTGATATGATGATGATCATACTTTGAACATTGGAATATTTTATAACATTATGAGAGGATTTGTAGAGTATTCATTTGCTTTTTCCCAAAACTCTGTGAGCTGCATAGGGCATGGATTATCTTCATTTTGCGGATAAATATCCCAAGGCTCAGACAGTGATATAGCCGCCTATACATGGCAGGCATCTATTCTTATTTCCAGCTCAGGTCATCAGGTAGGTGCTGGAGTAGGCCAGGTCAGGCTTGTCGTGGGGCAGGTCAGATAATGTGCGTAGGATGCACTGGAGAAAATATGGGGGTGCTCCAGTGTGAGTGCTACAGGCCAGGCTGGACTTGTGCTCTGTGTGCACCACATCACAGGATCTCTCTGTCCCAGCCTGCCCACTCACTTTGGGCCCAGCACAGAAGGATTCTGCTTGCTTCCAAGCTGGCCCTTTCTACTGGTGGGGATTAGGTGCCACAGTTTTCTGCTGCTGACTGCTCTTTCCCAATACTCTCCTGTAGTATCATATTTTCTCAGCTTGTTCTTAAATTCATCTTCTTGACCCTCCCAGTCGTCACTGACCCTTTCTCAGGTCACAGAAAGGGAGTTCACAGCAGGACTTCAATACCGCCTTGCTTATGCATCTCACTGAAAGAGAAGTTCTTGCCTGGTTCATGCCCACCCCCACCTCTGGAAAACAGACTCAATTCTGTCCATCCAGCACCTTTCACACACCCCTCACATGCACCTTCTGGATCTAATCTGAATGGCCTGGACTGTCTATTACCATACCTGGTGGTCCCAGTTCTGTAAACATATCAACTTTGTAGGTTCATTTTATCCATACCCCTGCATCTTACAACTGAAATATCAGAGACTTGGGGGATTTCTGCCCAACTTCTAAGTCAGTCAGTGGTTGAGCAAGTAGAGAACCACTCAGCTCTCACATTAGTTCTGTCACTGTGTCCCCCCCACCCCACCGCAATCACTATTCTCTCCACTGTCTTGGTTCAGTTCCTCATCATTTCTCAGTAGGATCTCAGTGAAATCCTCCTAATGTTGCCCTACTTCCGGGTTCATTGCTTTCAATTGATTCTGCTGGGAAGTGTGACCAGATCACATTTGAGATCAAGATAGATCATCCCATATCAAACTTCTTAAACATGTCCTGTGGACCACAGGATAGAGTTTATATCCCTTAGCCTAACTTACAAGACACCCCTTCCCCATGCCCTCTTGTCCCTGTGCACATACAGCTCCATCTCATGCCATTTCCCACCATGTGTCTTATGTCCCAACCATGCCAGCCTCTTTGTGAGAATGCCTGGTGTATCCTGGGTGTGATATTCCCAATGTCTTTGAACATTTCCTTTTTGGCCTGGAATGTCCTTTTCCATATCTTCTTCATAGAAAATTCCTGGTTAAAAATTAGTCTGGCACCACAGCTTCTCTGAAGTTTTCACCTACAGAGAGAATCATACAATGTCTCTAGCTTTTTAGTATGTATTTTTTGTTGCACATATAACATTTTATCATACTGCATTTTGTAGAGTGTTGGCTTATTTGTTTCATTACATTATAAGCACCTTATAAGGCAGAATTTGCATTTTCTTTTTTCTTCTTTATGTCCCCCACTGTTCCTAGGTCAAGGTTATACTAATATTAGGAGCTCCAGATATGCCGCTAATACAGGGCAAGGCACAGAGGATGCACAGTAGAGACTTCCAGACTTCCCATTAAAGGAAGTAAAGTCACTCATGACCAAAGCTTTTGTCCTTATCCTATTAAGAATATTCTATTTACTACTAACCTTAGTAGGTAACACACAACAACTGCAAAAAAAATATATAGGAAAATCATTCCAGTGTTGTTTCTTTTTTTTTTTTTTTAATTTCTTTTCAGTGTACCAGAATTCATTGTTTATGTACTACACCCAGTGTTCCATGCAATATGTGCCCTCCATAATACCCACCACCAGGCTCACCCAACCTCCCATCCCCCCTTCAAAATCCTCAGATTATTTTTGAGTCCAGTGTGGTTTCTATCAATTAACAAATTTAATTCAATAATCATTGTTTGGTATAGTGTAAGTAATTTTGTATAATAACAACTGTATTTATTATATTATGTAAAAATTTTATTTACTGGACTCTTTCTAAGAAATACATAGGTGTGATTTCATTGAATTATGGCAACTACCTTGCAAGATAAAAGCTATTATCCTTATTTTATAGATGAAGGAACTGGGGCTCGAGAAATACAAGCAACTTATCAAAGTGACACAGCTGAACTGCAAGGAAGGCCAACAATTTTACCTAAGACTCTGGGGCTCTGAGCGAACAGACCAGGTTGTTAGCTCCCTTACCATGTATTGCCCAAATAAGGCCCACTTCTTTTTTCTATGTAATGTTCTATGAGCAGCATATTTACAACATTTTATTTATGTATTATTCCCAAATGGAGATAAATCTTGTTGATTATAAAAGTAGCACATGTTCACTGTAAAATATCCCAACAATATGGGAAAGTATAAAGAAGATTGCTATATAATGATTTCAACACTTTGAGGAAACCACTGTTAATCTTAGGAGTGTCCATTCAGACTTTTTCCCGTTCATGTGTACTTATGCATATGACACACATTTTCCTCAAGTAGAGTGGTACTATACATGTTTTATGCCCTTTTCTTTTTTTTCTTAATATATGGTAGCTATATTTTCATTGTTAAGGCATATAGATCCATATAATCATATTGAATGAATGGTAGTATTCTAATACATGGGTATACCACAATAAGGCATATGTGTTTTTTTCGATGTTCCATGTTCTGCCATTATGACAATGTTATGATGAAAATACTATGAAAATTTATCTTTTCACTATTGGCCAAGCTTAGCAGTCACCATGAGAGCCTATGTTTTCATTTGTATTTCTTTAATCATTAACAAGGTTGAGTATCTGTTCATAAGTTCATTGACCTGATATAGTATTTCATTTACAAATTACTTCTTTTTATTCCCTTGTCTGTTTCCTCATTTGGGTGTTTCCCATTTTCTTCTTGGTTTCTGGGAGCAATTTAAATGAAATAGTCATCTCTTCTGTCACATATGTTACAAAACATGGATAGAAGTAACCCTAGACATATTTTAGTGTAACCCTCCCATTGTACAGATGAAATTGTCTAGAAAAAGAGGTGATTCATCACAGTCTCATGGTTCTATCCCCAATTTTTCCAGTGACTCAGTAAGATTTATTGACTCAGATTAGTTATATTTCTATTAAACCTCCCAGCTTTTCTTTATAAAGCAAAATATACTTCCAAATTGACCCTTATTTGATATCATAGAAAGCTTCCTGTGAAAAAAATAATAATAAAACCCAGCATTTTAGCCCATTTTTTAGTCTACTCTGCCTTTTGTCCTTTTCTACTCAAGGATTCTTTTTACTAGAGAACAGAAGGAGGCACTGGGCAGGAGATACCAGTGTCACAAATATTGCTGTTTGGGTAAAGAGAAATAGATGTGGTAACCTCCATTAGTCTTTGCAAGCCTGATGAGAATTTCTTAAATTTCACAACTTCTTTTTATTTAATAAAAAAAATTACTTTATTTGTGCATTTATGGAGATGGTTTCTTGGCTACCTTTTTTCAACAGTGGATGAGGGCACCTCCAAGAATCTGCTAATTGCATGGCGCCACTGGCTGGGAGGATATTTGAGGGCTGCTATCTTGATGTGATGCATACTTATGCTTGTTTTTTATGCCTTTCCAAATGGGATCCCATTTGTTCCCCCCATCATTATGGGGAGGGAAATGGAAGAACCCCAAATTAAGAATCATGATGAATAAAATGAACACTTGCCTATCAGATTTTTCAGATTGACTTCTTGTGCAACATGTATCCTGGGAAAAGAATATTATTAGTATAGAGCAAAAAAGCTGGGTTGAGGAAGTAGTTATAACAATCAGTTGGAAGAGGAGATAAAAAAAAAAAAAAAGAATAGAGCAAGGGGTAAGGAAGCCACTGAAGTACATCATTTGCTAATGATGGTTCCAGACTTCTTCTCTTAAGGAAGATTGAGACATGTGGAAAGTCTAGTTGTCCATTTGTGTACAGCAGAATGGGGGTAAGAGGGAACCCAGACTCCCTAAAGGGGAAAAATCAGGGAAGTGAAGCTGATGTTTCCTCCTATTTGTACTTCAGAGGAAAGCCCACAGTGCTTGGAGAGAGGTTTCCACAAAGGCCCAAATCACAGGAAGCCATACTTCTCCATCAGCCTTAATTCAGGGGTCAGACACATCAGTCAGCACCTCTCAGACTTCCTCTCCTTGTCTCTGTCAATCTCTGACAGAGTATCCCTAGTCTCAAACTAGTGAAAAGTTAATACAGGTGTATCATGTAAGTTATTGTATAGATGATTCTTTCTACCCTCCTTTCACAGCTTGTCTGCTCTTCTGATTATTCCTATCCATCTTTATTTTCTCTCTCTATTTGTCATTAATGGGAGTATTGGTATTAGTGCCTAACATGCCTCATTTTTTCTCCTAAATTAAAATTTAAAAAAATATTAAAATATACAAGTGAAATATTACCTTGAACTTGCACATTATGACACTAAAAGGTACTTTGTCATTTAGCTCTAAAAAGGGGTCATTTACTTCTCTACAAAGTTAGTTTGAAAACCAAGACATATGTGGGAAGCAAATAAAATATGCTAATATATCAGCCGTATCTTTTTAGATGGTTCTCTTTCTGTTCTCTCTCTCTTTTTGTTTTTGTAGCTCTCGCTCTTTCTCTTTGGCAGTGAAGTATCTGGGAGAAGAAGAATAAAGCTGATGTGTGTGTGTGTGTGTGTGTGCATGCATGTGGGTGTTTGTATGTGTGTACATGCCATGCACCCAAATACTGGAAAGCAATTAAAAGATTTAAAAACATATATTTGTGTAGTTTAGATTAAGGGAGAGTAAAATGGAAAGGAGAAGGAAAGGGAAGGAGAAGGATAAAAGGAGCGAAGAAGGGAGAAAACCAGAGAGGGAGAGAGGCAGGAGGGAGAAAGGAAGAACAAGATGGATGAGTTGCAACACTCACTACAAAGAGAAAATGCCATATATCATCCAGATGTTTTGTCTACGGAAGACCAAACATCAGGCTTTTGGGAAACATTTGGAAGATACAATGCTCCTTTCACTGGGCAGACAACTGTTGACAGTCCTATCGCCTCTTTCTCTGTGTGTATGTGTCTATCCCTTTCAAGCCTTTTTGTGGTCAAGTTATAAAGGCCTGTTTAGTGGGCGGGTGACGTCACACTGACCACAAAAGCTTATATTTCCTGCTACTAAATACACAGCCCCTGCTGATGAAGTAATCATTACAGAGCGAGCTTGTTCTGCCGAGGTCACCCCGAGTGGGATAAAGGCATTGGGGGTGGGGGCCTGGTTGAGAGAGCTGAGCCATTATTCCCAAGTGTGTCTGTCTGCCTACTGATGATCCTCATCTTATTAGAACCAAATGATGAAAATAGAAGTCCCTTTGTGCTTCCTCCAGACCTTTGTCCCTAGGGATGCTGGGGCATACTGGGACTCAACATGGTGGAGAGAAAGGAACAGAGGACATCCAAGTCTGATTCTAATCTTCTCGTTTATATGCTGAGTGATTTTTACCTCTCCTGGCCTAATCATTATAATCGCCATTTTACTAAAGAGGAAAGAGCTCCATGGGAAAATGAGATCATGCATTTTAAAATTATTTGTTTTATTTTTAGGGTGCTACTCAAATCTTAATATCATTTCTTTGGTGCTCCTATCCCTTTCCCTTGTGCTGAGTAAGAATTGCAATTCTCAATTTTGAGAGGAGATAGTACAGGGTAGGTTTTATTTTTGCAAATTCTTTTTATTTTATTTATTTATTTTTGCAGAGGTCACTAGGAAAGAATTTTTTTAAATGAGAAATAAATGAACTTAAATGATAAGAAGAAGGCTTGTCTAGCTAAGTAAAGGAAGCCACATCAACTAAGAGAGAACCACAGGTAATAGGAGAGGATCCAGGTGAGATCTCATGGAAGAAATACCATTTGGGTTGGATATAGTGCATGATGGGTCATGCTCATGAACTCCTAGGTACCACCCAACATTAAACGGGACTGATCTAAGGGCTTATGCCATAACTCTTTGACATCGTAAACCTCAGGTGACATGAAACCATATGAATGTGCTTTTGAGTATTTCATGCAGTCAGGTTAATTTCAACATTGAGAGAAGTAGAAAACCACTGTTTAGCCAAGATCATACAGAATTTTCCTACCCTCAGTTCTGAGTTTTTGACAAAGCAGGATTCAAATTCCCCACATTTTTCTTTCTTTATTTCCCCCCCTTCTGGTGAAAGACTATTACACATAGTGCTTCAAACCCAAAATGCACTTTGGAATGAGTCCACGTGACATTCAGCAAAAGGAAATGTTTGCTATTATCCATATAATTTAGGTGGTCTGGACAACCAATCTGAATATTTCAGCTGCTAACAAATTCCTGTGGACCAGGGCTGACTAGGTTGGTTCTCTATATAAAGCAAAAAATCGGAAAACTGCCATGTTCCTTTGGGCCATGTGTGCCCACCAGGCCCTTACTCGGGCATCCTTTCTGCCAGAGCTACTGGCTAAGTTTAAGGCCTCCGGTAGGCCCAAAGCCAGTCTGTTCACCTGATCTGAGGCTATGGTTGAGTTGGCTCATCTCAGTTATTCCCCACAAGCTGCCGCCCCCTGGCTCAGGCATAAAGTCTTAGCTCCATTAATCATCCTTTTCCTGGAGCACATTAGACGAACTCCTGGCTAGAAGTAGAACTATCATTTTCATTTCCTAATTTTAAAAAGTGTGTGTTTGTTAACAGAGAGAAGATAGGCCAGAAAGGCAGTTTCAAAGTCCCGCCATATGGGAAAAAATGCAGAGAGAAGATTCTGGGCCTCTTTCCTCTGAACTCACCTCTCCCATAGTGCGGGGAAGTATGCCAGAAGATAAGGTCTGTGCTGGGAGGGGAGCCTGAGGTTGCAAAGAGGATGGCCACCAAC
The DNA here is from genome assembly GCF_963455335.1 of Martes martes. Classification (NCBI taxonomy): domain Eukaryota; kingdom Metazoa; phylum Chordata; class Mammalia; order Carnivora; family Mustelidae; genus Martes; species Martes martes. The sequence goes on along the minus strand of NC_137890.1, from coordinate 169,049,001 downwards.
AGTTTGGGATGGGGTTAGCTGTTAAAAGTAGAGAGCTCTGAAAACAGAACTGAAGGAGTCAAGATAGAAGTTCAAGTGCAGTGTTAAGCTAATGAAAGAGTCAACACACACACACACACACACACACACACACACACACACACACACACACACAGAATATGCAGAAATTGGTGGCCAGAATTTAGCAAAATATAAAATCATGAGAAAAAATTCACTTAAAAGATAACAGCCAGGGGCGCCTGGGTGGCTCAGTGGGTTAAAGCCTCTACCTTCAGCTCAGGTCATGATCCCAGAGTCCTGGGATCGAGCCCCCGCATCGGACTCTCTGCTCAGCGGGGAGCCTGCTTGCCTTCCTCTCTCTCTGCCTGCCTCTCTGCCTACTTGTGATCTCTGTCTGACAAATAAATAAATAAAATCTTTAAAAAAAAAAAAAAAGATAACAGCCAAGCAAGCAAGTTGATCAAAGCTAGCTCACGTAGTCAAGATATCTTTAACAGGCTCACTATTATCTGACACTAAAAAGGACCTAAAAATGGAGGCAATGTCATGTTTAGATCAATTCTAGGAAAAGCAATATTTCTGAGGAGAAAGTTTAGGAGTCAGAAAGCAGAAGGTGAGAGCTCTGTTTTGTCCATGATGGGGGAAAGGAGCCACAGAGCAATGCTTGACCAAATGTTAGAAGCACAATGGAAGCAAGAAGATCAAAATCAGGAAAGTTCTGGTACAGTAGAAAAATGAAAGTCATGAATCCAGAACTAAGAATATAGGTAAATTAACAAGAGAGTAGGAGGAAGAGAACTTCCTCAGTGATTTTAGCTGGCTTTGCAAGTCTACTTCCATGACTAGACACTTCTTTCACAGGGACTAATTGCTATGGGGGTGTTCATTGCCAATAAGGAGCTGAATCCTGCCTCAGAAAAATGACCCTCTCCTCCAACAGAAAGAAATTCTGTTGTAGCAAGAACTTCTGTCTTAACCAAGCAAGTAACTCATTTCTATGAGACTCAACCAGAGTTATTCTATTTATCTATCTACCAACCTATCAATTATCTATTTATCTGCCTAGTTATGTTTACAGATAAATATATCCCATACATAGTTATGATACCAAAACAGTCCTTTCCTATACAATATTCAACACAATTGTTACAAATGAAAAACTCAGGCCTTTGGTCTACGGTTTAATTTCCATGATTCCAAGCAACCTGTTTGATTGATTATTTTTTCCTTTTTTTGATTCACATTTGGGTGGATTAACTCAATTGACTGTTTTGGCATTATATGTAGACACTTCTTCACTGACACAAACAATCTGTTGGTTGATGTTACTTAGACTAACCTACAACTTGATTGGCTGAATTTTTTTTTATCTCCTTCACATGGTGTGATGACATTATGTAGGCTCATTTTATATTTGTGAGAGGTTCTTCAGTGTATTTTATTTAGCCTGAGAGTAGTTTTCCTGGAACCTTAAGAACAGAGAACTTCAGGAGCAAAGACAATACCTTGGGTGGTGCCCAATGTAAATATCATGGTCTAGAGACAATCCTGGGGTCAAACATGAGCCTCATCAGATGTCAGTCTTTCCAAAAGTAGATGCAGAAGGCTCCCATCTGTCTATATTCCTGCTGTTTGTCCCTGACAATCATCATGTTGCCTGTGTTGTTTTCAGAACTCACAGCCTAAAGATACACCTTACTTTTTCTTAGAACTTGGGAAGCAGACCTTATTCCTTTTCATTTTTCAAATTGCATGAGAATTCTACTGTATTTAGCATAACCCAAGCTTAGCAACTGAATACATGTTTCATAGCCAATAGCTTTGTATATCATCCGTGATTACATACTGTATTTCAGACACAGGCTTAAGACATACAACCCATTTGGCATCTACTATTGTCAGTCAATGTAACCTCAATACTGACCCTTGCTTTGTGCTTTGGGTGAGGAGTAAAACTAGGTCCATGTAGTAGTCTAGTGCCCTCTTGTGGCTACCAAACCAAGAGTCTTAAGCTCCTTCATAGAATTGAGTTGTTTGTAGAATCACAGGTTTGAGAAAGTCACCTTGAAGTTAGCTGTTATCACCTGCCTACTTTATCTCAGTAATATGACCCTCCTCCTGCAAAGTATAGTTAAGTAATGGTAGACCCATTCTACTCTGATCTTAGAAGAGCCCTTTGGAATGTGGAGATTGTTCAGGGTGTTGGACTTTCAAAGGGACCTTTAGAACTCAGTACACTATGGACACACACTACATGACCAGTAAACATTAATTGAGATTTCTTCACCAACCTGCCAGTTTTTCCACCTACCCTTACACTTACTCACTTCAAATAATGTGGTATGCTTAATCTGAAATCCAAAGAAGAATTATGAAGGATATAACAAGTGACCAGAAAGTCTGAGGATTTGTCATGTGAACAAATCAAATATTCCTCATAGCTCCAGAGGGGCAAAAGTGAAAATTACAGATATTGATTTGATGTAAGGAAGAATCTCTTAATTATTGCAATTGTATAACACCAGAACATGTCTCAGGGTATGTTTATATCCCTTGAAATGGTCTTACAAGTATGGGTTAATTTGGTATGGAAATTTCACAGTGGAATTTCTCCACTGGACTAGTTGAGCTTAGATAAAAATCTTAGATATTTAGAATTTGAAAAGTCCACAAATATATCTAAGAAAGAATATAGCTTCCTTCAGCTACTCAATTGAATCATTCTCATTGGTTAAAGTCCTTTAATGTTCAATGTGGAACCTTCCAATACAGTGCACATTCATATCTACCATCACCATTTCTAGGAAATCAAAATATGTATGTATGTTTATATGCACACATGTGTGGGTTTATCCAATCTGATTTTCATAACCTACCTGGTTCTGATTATCTAGAATGTAGTAAGACCTTTGGTATTTTCTTTCAAACCTAGCAAGCTGTCACTTACCTGCTTTCTGTTTTAAGCAAACTTTTTATATTTGTGCCTGACTGCATATGATGATGGCAACTTACATATTAGAAAAAAACGGGCACATATGCTTGATTCTAGTTATGTGCCATATGACAGGCATATTAATACATAATAATTATGTACTAATTAATTAATACATATTGAAGCAGTTATTCATAGCACAATAAAAAGAGGAGTCAAAAATTTAATTTGAGAAAATTATTTATGAAATACCAGAGTTTAATTTTGTCATCACAAATTACAGGGATAATGAAGGTTACCAGCCCTCTCTAGTTCATACTGGCTTAAACTAGAGGACAGAAAAGATGAGTTATGTTTCTTTCCACCATAATTTCTTGCTGTTTTAAAGAAGTTAGCATTTTTTTAAGATTTTTATTTATTTGACAGACAGATCACAAGTAGTCAGAGAGGCAGGCAGAGAGAGAGGAGGAAGCAGGCTCCCTGCTGAGCAGAGAGCCCGATGCGGGGCTCAATCCCAGGACCCTAAGACCATGACCTGAGCCGAAGGCAGAGGCTTTAACCCACTGAGCCACCCGGGCGCCCCAAGAAGTTAGAATTATTTTAGAGGAATTGATTGATTTGGACTTCTGTTGCTGCTATTGTTTTGATTATATTTCATATTTAGTCAATGCAATTTTCTCTATACTTTTTTCTTCTGTACCCTAAACATCAGAGAGGGGAAACAGCTAATCCACCCCATCTTGCCAAAATGAGGTTAACACTAGGAGCCACTGAGTGGTAATCCCTTGGACCCACAGTTTAAAGCTAAAACACAGATCTGCCTCCTCCTTTTTCCTTCTCTCCCCCAAAGACCTCATCAAACTTACTAGATTGAAATTAGATGGGAAGAGGTTTGAGGGTTTTCTAGGGTAAGAAGCTGATCCACCCTTGTTAAGACAAAACTTCTAAAAATCTTGAGATTCAAGGGAAGTTCAGGTCCAGGACTCAAGTTGGTTTGAGATTTTTCTTCCCTTCTTCCTCACAGTAGTTTATCTACCCTTTGTTTTGATAGGAGATCCAATGGTCCATGTCACAGACTTTGCTGACAGTCCTGGGATATAGGGAAGAGTTCTTTCCTCTCTTCATCTCCATGGGAGAGACACACTGGATTGTCACTAGCCTGTGAAATAAACCACCCACCTGGCTCATGGAACCATTTCAGGGCCAGAAAAGCCCGTGTTACTCAGCTGTACCATATGGGAGAGAAGAAACAGTGTTTTTCTCCATATGGATTTGTCACACATTAATAAGAGGCATTTGCTCTTTGTCTCAGCCAAATGCCTTGATTCCTAAAACATATGAGAAGACGTGCTTGGCTTAACTTGCCAGGGAATTGGATACGTACTTCACAAAGTGAATCAAAACTAAAACCGTGTTGGGCCATTCTGTCCCTACCTCATTGGAGAGACATCCCTGCAAATGGACAGCTAATCCTTTTAATGAGCAAAATACCCGACGGCTTTTCTAGGGAGAAGCCAGTGTTTAACCGCTTCTTGCTGCACAGCTACAGAACACAGAATTTTTGAGCAGAGAAGAATTTTAGAGATCACCAAACCCCTCTCCCCAGCCTTATTTCCATATGAGAACTGAGGCCCAGAGAGGGGAGGTGACTGCTTAACAATGTTTTGGCATACTGGACTCATGTACAGGTCTCTAACTCTTAATTCTCTTCTCAAATGTCACAGTTCCTTTCATCCTTTTTTCTGACAACCACCTACACTGCACTTACCACTGTTTCCTTTCTAGACTCTGACCCATTATTAACAAATTCAGTGGATAAAGGATTATGATTTCCTTACTACTTTTCCCCCAGTGATAAAATTTGTATTATTGTCTCTGTTCTTTTCTTAGCTACCACCATTTTTATTCACCACCATGGAGCTAGAGTACAAGACAATAGGACAAATCTAAGCATTAGTATTAATGCTGTGTCCTGGCCCCAGATTCTTCACCAAATGATGTAAGAAGGCCACATCCTTTGACCAACAGAAAGAACAAATTTCCAGGTTGGTCGCTGCACCCTACACTCTTTTCTTTGTATCCTATATGCAGGGGAAAGTATTATATCCATCCAAAAGTCATTCTAAAAGTACAAAATGACTCAAGGACCTTCATAGTTATGATCCTTTCAAGGAAACAAGAGTTTTCCAAAGATCCCTATCAGGTGTGGCCCCTAAAAACCAGTCTGAGCATTCTCCTTTGGAATCAGAGGCTACCATATTTGGCCATGCTCCTGAGGCAGTGTCCATACAGAGGAGACAGCTCATGGATCCACCATATAAACCCTTGACTTGAATCTATAGTGCTGTATGAGCCCTTCTCTATTTGTAAAATAGGAATAGTAAAATCTACTTCTTAAGGTAATTGTGTTTAAAGCAATTGTATCATATTAAATGATCAGCACAGAATAACTGTTCAAATTATGTTCTCTATCATCTTTATCTTCTTTCTAGAGTAATTTAAGCTTAGTGACTATTCCATTTGGGCAGTTTTCTTTGCTAAGGAACCCCAAAGAAAATATCTCATAAGACTAGTGGAAAAGAGGGGCACCTGAATGGCTCAGTGGGTTAAGTGTCTGCCTTTGGCTCAGGTCATGATCTCCAAGTCCTGGGACTGAGCCGAACATCAGGCTTCCTGCTCAGCAGGGAGCTTACTTCTCTCTCTTTCTTCCCCTCTGCCCCTCCCACCATTCATTATCTCTCTCTCCCTCTCATAAATAAATAAATAAATAAGATCTTTAAAAAAATACTAATGGAAAAGAGTGTTGAATGTCAAGGAATTGCCCCAGAAAGTTCATTATCTCTAGAATTATTCTTACTAATCAGGAATTCCTACAGTAACTCCTATAAGCAGGTTAATGGAAGAGAGAAGTTGGTTTTGAAGTCAGAGAGAGAACAATAGCAGTAAGGTAACTATTCCCCACAAAAGTTAGAGCTGTCCACTGACAGGTTTGTGTGTGTGTGTGTGTGTGTTGCAAATACATGAGTTTAGGTAGCAGTGTATATGTGAGTGTTTCTCATCTGCTCCTCTTAAACTTACTCTCAGAGAGAATTTTTATTTTTATTTTTTTTATTTTTATTATTATTATTATTTTTTATAAACATATAATGTATTTTTATCCCCAGGGGTACAGGTCTGTGAATCGCCAGGTTTACACACTTCACAGCACTCACCATAGCAATACCCTCCCCAATGTCCATAACCCCACCCCCCGTCCCTCCCCCCCTCCCCCCAGCAACCCTCAGTTTGTTTTGTGATATTAAGAGTCACTTATGGTTTGTCTCCCTCCCAATCCCATCTTGTTTCATTTATTCTTCTCCTACCCCCCTAACCCTCCATGTTGCATCTCCACTTCCTCATATCAGGGAGATCATATGATAGTTGTCTTTCTCCCAATGACTTATTTCACTAAGCATGATACCCTCTAGTTCCATCCACGTCGTTGCAAATGGCAAGATTTCATGTCTTTTGATGGCTGCATAGTATTCCATTGTGTATATATACCACATCTTCTTTATCCATTCATCTGTTGATGGACATCTAGGTTCTTTCCATAGTTTGGCTATCATAGACAATGCTGCTATAAACATTCGGGTGCACGTGCCCCTTCGGATCACTACGTTTGTATCTTTAGGATAAATACCCAGTAGTGCAAGTGCTGGGTCATAGAGTAGTTCCATTTTCAACTTTTTGAGGAACCCCATGCTGTTTTCCAGAGTGGTTGCACCAGCTTGCATTCCCACCAATAGTGTAGGAGGGTTCCCCTTTCTCCGCATCCTCGCCAGCATCTGTCATTTCCTGACTTGTTAATTTTAGCCATTCTGACCGATGTGAGGTGGTATCTCATTGTGGTTTTGATTTGTATTTCCCTGATGCCGAGTGATGTGGAGCACTTTTTCATGTGTCTGTTGGCCATCTGGATGTTGTCTTTGCAGAAATGTCTGTTCATGTCCTCTGCCCATTTCTTGATTGGATTGTTTGTTCTTTGGGTGTTGAGTTTTCTAAGTCCTTTATAGATTTTGGATACTAGCCCTTTATCTGATATGTCGTTTGCAAATATCTTCTCCCATTCTGTCAGCTGTCTTTTGGTTTTGTTAACTGTTTCCTTTGCTGTGCAAAAGCTTTTGATCTTGATGAAATCCCAATAGTTCATTTTTACCCTTGCTTCCCTTGCCTTTGGCGATGTTCCTAGGAAGATGTTGCTGTGGCTGAGTTGAAGAGGTTGCTGTCTGTGTTCTCCTCAAGGATTTTGATGGATTCCTTTCTCACATTGAGGTCCTTCACCCATTTTGAGTCTATTTTCGTGTGTGGTGTAAGGAAATGGTCCAATTTCATTTTTATGCATGTGGCTGTCCAATTTTCCCAACACCATTTATTGAAGAGGCTGTCTTTTTTCCACCGGACATTCTTTCCTGCTTTGTCGAAGATTAGTTGACCATAGAGTTGAGGGTCTATTTCTGGACTCTCTATTCTGTTCCATTGATCTATGTGTCTGTTTTTGTGCCAGTACCATGCTGTCTTGATGATGACAGCTTTGTAATAGAGCTTGAAGTCCGGGAAAGAATTGTTTTTTTCCTTTTCATTGTAACATATTTGGCTTCCACTAAATCAGAGTTACTGTCCATATTCAGCCTCTAGAAAGAGTTAGTAAGGTTGAATAATTAAATAAATATGTAAAATCTTAGATGTCCAATTAGTTAAGAATGTAAAATTAAAAGGCAAAGGATGCAGAACAGAAAATGAATCTTAATCTTTGGAAGTATGATGCATTACCTCTCCACTTTATTCAGAAATGCTTTGGTCTATGATCTCAGAGAACCTCTGCTACCCAGATTCCTCCTCACCCATACTCCTACCAAGAGTGTGTTTGGTCAACAAGAGAGCAAAATGGATTCCTATATCAAACTTTGAGGGTACAGTACAGAATCTCTAGTTCTATAAATCAATCTATCCTGAAGGAGGCATCATTTTCTGCTATATGTCCCCCATGATAAGCAAGACTGGGTTAGTCTAGAATCTGATGTGAGTCATTTCCCCCAAAATTCAGGGAAAAGACTTCAGAAGAACATGGTCTAAAACAGTGTTTCTCAAATGTTAAGTTACATAGAAATCAGCTGTAAGTTCTGATTCAGTGGTTTTAGGATGAGGCCTGAACTTTTGCATTCACAACAAGCTCCCAAGTCATGCTGAAGTTACCAGTCTATGCTCTAGACTGTAGAGTGTTGAGTAGCAACAGTCTAAGAAACAGCTAAAGTGCACAGAAGAGAATGCCCAGAATCACTGGAGAATAAACCATTCCTGGAGTGCTGGCAATACTTCAAACCAATTCAGCTTGTTGTGTAGCTATCTAGGTTTGGGGGGAAGGTGGCTTGTTGTCCCTCTCACCTGTTACTCTCTTTATCTAAGCTCCAAGGCCTTGGTTCTGGAATCTAGAGAGAGAGAATTAGCCAGCAAAAGCTGAAGGAAGAGCATGTTTCTTCCTCAGGGAACTTGATCAGGACTTTTAAGGATGATAGTTTGGAGAATACCAGTGAAAATACACTTGGCTTTATTGTTTGTTTTATAAAGGAGAGCAATAACAGCAACCATGATGAGAAAAGACCTATTGGCCTCATGGATATCAAACATCAACAAAGTGCTGGAAGTGGAGAACATGGTGAGCTCTTTTTGTCCACAGTACCTGAAAGACAGGATTGTGAGCACACCTGAAACTTTGCACCACTGCCAGTTAACCCCTAAGTCAATGCATGGGAGTTGATGGGATCTGATGTATCTCAGGTGACATAGAAAGTATATGGAAAAAAAGGTTGGCAAAACATATTGAAATGCAAATAATGACTATCTTTGAGTGGGGCCATTATGCAAGGGGCTTTTGTTGTTGTTGTTGTTGTTCATGAACTTTTAGTTGTCATCATTTTTTACATATAATGAATACACTTTTTTTTTACTTAAAAAAAACTATTATGGTATTCCCATAAACAGTGTTCTATATGTTACATAATGTTCTATCAAATGAATATATTCCAAGATGTCTGGCAAACAGAAATTCATTAACTAATTTTCATTACTCTCAGGACTCCAAAACCCAAGGGACCTTCAACCATGGAGAGCTATTAATTTATAGTTTCCAAGAACAAGGGCACAGGCTCAAACAGGTTCAGATTGTAGCATCATCCAAACAAATTGGATTTGTTTCCAATTTTTTGTTCTTAAAATTAACATCGTAATGAATATCTTTGTGCAAGACACTTTAGAGACCCCAGAGATGGGACAGATGGGGTTTAGGAAGGACACAAGTATTTACCTCCATATTGCTTTCCTTTACTGATGGCAATGTAAGCTGATGTAAGCCATTTGGAAAAGATGTCCTGTCTTATCACACCCACTCCTTCAAATCTAAAGTTCTAAGAGGTTGTCTTATTTGAGGTATCAATTTACTCATCATGAAAGTAAGGCCCAGGAAGTTGGAGATACTCAGCTGGATGGTGCTACAACCTGAACCTGTTTGAGATCCACACCCTAGCACCCGCAAAACTGCGTGGTTTTTTAAACAGCTATGTTAAAGTCTAATTGATATACAAAAAAATTGCACATATTTGATGTATACAATTTGATGAGTTTGAAAATACTACATACATTTCTTAAAACATCACTAAATGAAAGTAAAATATCCATTACCTCCAAAGGTCTCTTCCTGTCTCTTCCTTTTTGGTGGTAAGAACATGTAACTTGAGGTCTACTTTCTTAAATTTTTTAATGTACAATGTTATATCATTAACTATAAACACTATATTGTATGGAAGATCTCTAGAACTTACTCATCTTGCTTAACTGAAACTTTATACCAGTGGAATGATCCCTTATTTTCCCTACTCACCCCCAGTCCCTAATAACCACTATTCTTCTCTCTGTTTCTATGAATTTGACTATTTGAAAAACCTCAAATAAGAGGGATTATAGAGTATTTATCCTTCTGTGACTGACTTCTTTCACTTAGCCTAATGTCCTCCAGGTTAATGCATGTTGTTGCATATGGAAGGATTTCTTTTTTAGTACTTTTTTCCTTCCACCTTTATTGAAAAATAATGCATACACATTGCTGTATAAATTTAAAGTATATACCTTGATTTGCATACTATGAAATGATTACCACCATGGGTTTAGTTAATATCCATCATCTCTTTAATTTCCCTTTCTACATTTTCATTGTTAGTGTATAAGAAAGCAACTGATTTCTGTACATTGAATTTGTATCTTACCACATTATTGAATTGCTATCAATTCCATCTACTATAGCACCAAGAACCATAAGATACCTGGGAATAAACCTAACCAAAGAGGTAAAGTATCTGTACTCAAGGAACTATAGAACACTCATGAAAGAAATCGAAGAAGACACAAAAAGATGGAAAAGCATTTCATGCCCATGGATTAGAAGAATAAACATTGTTAAAATGTCTATACTGCCTAGAGCAATCTATACTTTCAATACCATCCCAATCAAAATTTCACTGACATTTTTCAAAGAGCAGGAACAAACAATCCTAAAATTTGTATGGAACCAGAAGAGACTCTTAATTACTAAGGAAATATTGAAAAAGAAAAACAAAGCTGGAGGCACCATGTTGCCTGATTTCAAGCTTTAATAAAAAGCTGTGGGGGCACCTGGGTGGCTCAGCTGTTAGGCATCTACCTTTGGCTCTGGTCATGATATTAGGGCCCTGGGATCGAGCCCCACATCGGGCTCCCCACTCAGGGAGCCTGCTTTTCCCTCTCTCACTCCCCATGCTTGTGCTCCCTTTCTAACTCTACCTCTGTCAAATAAATAAAATCTTAAAAAAAAAAGAAAACTATAATCAAAAATGTTTAGTTAAAAAAAAAAAAAGCTGTGATCACCAGGATAGCATGGTACTGGCACAAAAACAGACACATAGACCAGTGGAACAGAGTAAAGAGCCCAGATACGGACCTGCAACTCGATGATCAAATAATCTTTGACAAAGCAGGAAAAAAAATCCATTGGAAAAAAGACAGTCTCTTCAATAAATGTTGCTGGGAAAATTGGACAGCTATGTATAGAAGAATGAAACTCGACCATTCTCTTACAACACACACAAAGTTAAACTCAAAATGGATAAAAGATCTCAACATGAGGCAGGTATCTATCAAAATCTAGAGGAGAACATAGGCAGTAACCTCTTTGACATCAGCCACAGCAACTTCTTTCAAGATACATCTCCAAAGGCAGAGGAAACAAAAGTGAAAATGAACTTCATCAAGTTAAAAAGCTTTGGGACTTCATCAAGATAAAAAGCTTCTTCACAGCAAAAGAAACAATCAACAAAACAAAGAGGCAACCCACGAATGGGAGAAGATATTCACAAATGACACTACAGACAAAGGGCTGATATCCAAGATCTATAAAGAACTCCTCAAACTCAACACACACAAAACAGATAATCACGTCAAAAAATGGGCAGAAAACATGAACACACACTTCTCCAAAGAAGACATACAAATGGCTAACAGACGCATGAAAAAATGTTCATCATCACTAGCCATCAGGGAGATTCAAATCAAAACCACATTGAGATACCACCTTACACCAGTTAGAATGGCCAAAATCAACAAGATAGTAAACAACAAGTGTTGGAGAGGATGTGGAGAAAAGGGAACCCTCTTACACTGTTGGTGGGAATGCAAGTTGGTGGAGCCACTTTGGAAAACAGTATGGAGATTCCTTAAGAAATTAAAAATAGAGCTACCCTATGACCCTGCAATTGCACAATTGGGTATTTACCCCAAAGATACAGATGTAGTGAAAAGAAGGGCCACCTGTACCCCAGTGTTCATAGAAGCAATGGCCACAGTTACCAAAGTGTGGAAAAAGCCAAGATGCCCTTCAACAGATGAATGGATAAAGAAGATATGGTCCATATATACAATGGAGTATTGTGCCTCCATCAGAAAGGATGAATACCCAACTTTTTATCAACATGGACGGGACTGAAGGAGATTATGCTGAGTGAAATAAGTCAAGCAGAGAGAGTCAATTATCATATGGTTTCACTTACTTGTGGAGCATAAGGAATAACACGGAGGACATTGGAAGAAGGAAAGGAGAAGTGAATTGGAGGAAATCGGAGGCAGAAACAAACCATGAGAGATTGTGGACCCTGAGAAAAAAACTGAGGGTTTTGGAGGGGAGGGGGGAGGGGAGTTGGGTGAGCTTGGGGATCGGTATTAAGGAGGGCACGTATTGCATGGAGCACTGGGTGTGGTCAGAAGCAATGAATCTTGGAACACTGAAAAAAAGGTAAATCAAAATTAATTAAATAAATAAATATCCATCATCTCATATAGATTATTGTATATATATACCAATCTTTAATTTTTTATTTATTATTATTATTATTTCTAAGGATTTTATTTATTTGGCGGGGAGATAGAAAGAGAGCACAAGTAGGCAGAGTGGCAGGCAGAGGGAGAGGGAGAAGCAGACTTCAGCTGAGCAGGGAGCCCGACATGAGGCTTGATCCCAGGACCCTGGGATCATGACCTGTGCTGAAAGCAGTTGCTTAACTGACTGAGCCACCCAGGTGCCCCCATTTTTTTTAATCAGTCAATGAACATTTAGGTTGTTTCCGTATCTTGGTTATTACAAACAATGCTGTAATGAACACGGGAGTATATCTCTTCACAATCCTGATTTCAGTTCTTTTTGATATATATCCAGAAGTGGGACTGCAGTATCATATGGTAATTCTATTTTTATATATTTTTTAAAGATTTTATTTTTATTTATTTGACAGAGAGAGAGACAGAGATGACAAGAAGGCAGAGAGGCAGGCAGAGGCAGAGAAAGAAGCAGGCTCCCCACTGAGCAAGGAGACCAATGCGGGGCTCGATCCCAGGACCCTGTGATCATGACCTGAGCTGAAGGCAGTGGCTTAACCCACTAAGCCACCCAGGTGCCCCTATTTTTAAATTTTTTAAAAAAGATTTTGTTTATTTATTTGACAGACAGAGATAACAAGTAGGCAGAGAGGCAGGCAGAGAGAGAGAGAGAGGAGGAAGCAGGCTCCCTGCTAAGCAGAAAGCCTAATACGGGGCTTGATCCCAGAACCCTGGGATCATGACCCGAGCCAAAGGCAGAGGCTTTAACCCACTGAGCCACCCAGACACCCCTATTTTTAAATTTTTTTGAGGAAACTTTGTAATAGACATTTCTCTAAAGAAGACATTCAAATGGCCAAAAAATATGTGAAAAGGTGCTCAACATCACTAATCATAATGGAAATGCAAATTAAATCCACAGTGAGATTATACTCACACTTCTTGGGATGGCAAATTTCAAAACAAAAGAGAACAAGTGTTGGAGAGGAAAAGGAAGAAATTGGAACCCTTGAACACTGTTGGTAGGAATGCACTATGTGTGTCTGTGTGTGTGTGTGTGTGTGTGTCTGCAAAGATTATAATTTTATGCAGGTATTTTTAGAGGAAAATTACCCTGATTTAGGCTCATTTGAATTGCCACAATATTAAAACCCAAGATGCAAGGATGTCTGCTTCTTTAAATTGATCATTGATGTATATTCCCAATTTACTTCTGTTCTCTTTGGGAGTGTACTCCCATCTTTGCTGTCAATTTTTTCACAAGAACTCTCTGTGATAACAGTGTCCATCAAAACTTTGGAAGTTTTCTGATTTCTCTGCTTCTTTTTCATTATCTGGTGTATTTTCTCTTGCTTAAAACTTACCCTTTAAACCATCTGTTTTTAATTATAGACTTATGTTCCAGTTGAAATATACTTAACTTTTTTATTTTTTAAAGACAGTTGAATTATGATATTAAAATGACTGAGTATTCCATACATTTGGGTAATCAAGGAAATCACCAGGTCAGGAAAAGCAGATATACACAGGCATATGTCTATAAGCAACACATTAAATCAAGCATGATGCTGGCAGGAAGTTGAAATGATTTGTGAAAGCCAATGGTATTATTTTGCAATCAAAAGTAAAGAAAAACAATTCCGGTTTGTACGGTGAAAAATGTAAAATGTGCAAAACATGCACATACAATGAGGTGAGCAGCTGTATCGGTTAGATTTTGGTACATAACAAAACATCCCCCAAACAGTGGTTTAAAACAACCACCATTTGTTTAGCTTGTGTTTCTGTGGGTTGGTAATTTGAATGGGGCTCAGCTAGACAGTACTGCTGATCTTGCTTGAGGTCTCTCATGAGGTTGCAGTCAAATGGAAGCTTAACTGACACACTGAAGTTTCTCTCCCTCTTCATGTATTCTTGAGTCCTCTCCTCTTCATCTGGCCTCTCCACATGGTTTTACATATGGTCTCCCCAGCAGCAGGTAGTTGGATCTCTGACATGCAGGCTTAGGGTTCAAAAAAATGTGAAAATGGAGCCTACCAGGGCTTCTTCATGGCTAGACTCAGAAGTCCTGGATGGTCACCTCTGCTGCATTCCATTGATTAATGCAAATCACAGGCCAGCCCAAGTTCAATGTCGGGGGAGGAGGGGCTACATAAGGGCACGAATACCAAGAGGCATGGCTCATCTCATCAGGGCCATTTTTGGAGACTAGCAGTCACATTCCCTATACTGAGTTAAAATTTATTTCTTTTTCCTTTGATTCTGTTCTACAGTCTATCCAACACAGAATAAGTTCATTTTATATGACAAGCATTAAGATGATTTGAAACAGCTATTATGCTTCCCTTCACTCCCAAATTTCCAGGGAAAATGTTCCCAGCTTCTTCCAACACTCCTCACATGATTCAATTTTGAATTTTCTTTTTTTTTTTTAAAGGTTTTATTTATTTCTTTGACAGACACGGCGAGAGAGGGAATGCAAGCTGGGGGACGGGGAAAGGAAGAAGCAGGCTTCCCACTGAGCAGGGAGCCTGATGCAGGGCTTGATCCCAAGACACAGGGGTTATGTCCTGAGCCAAAGGCAGATGCTTAATGACTGAGCCACCCAGGTGCCCCCAATTTTGAATTTTCTAACCACTGTGATCACTTTCCCATATATCTGCCCCAGATTATCTAGGGTGACACTCAGCACTGAGCAAAACAGTTCAGATAAGAGGATAGTATAATGGCCCCCTAAAGATGCTCATTCCCTGAGCCTCAATCCTCTGAATATGTTACCTTGTATGACGAAGTGTTGTTGGATGTATCTAAGGTTGCATACCTTGAGATGTGTTGATTACCTTAGATTATCCAGGAGGACCGAACCTAACAGCATGAGTCCTTAAAAGTGGAGAATCTTTGCTGGTGGTACGAAAAAAAAAAAAAAAGAAAAGAAAAGAAAAAAGAAATGCAATGTTGGAAGAAGTGTCAGAGAGGTGTGATATAAGACGGACTCAACTTGCTGTTGAAAGTTTTCATGGCTGGCTGTGAAAATGGAGGAAGAAGGTCATGAGCCAAAGAATGTGGTGGCCTCCAGCATCTGGGGATGGCCCTCAGCTTACAGCCCACAAAACAAAAACAAAAACAAAAACAAAAACAAAACAACAACAACAACAAAAACAAAACAACAACAACAAAAAAGCCAGAAGCATTGGTCCTTCAAACCCAAGAAACAGAATTCCACCAACAGTCTGAATAAGAAGTGAGTTCTCCCATAGAACCCCAGCAAACAACAGAGTCTGTCAATGCCTGGATTTCGTTTGGTGAGAACTATTACTAAAGTTCTGACCTCCAGAACTATAAAAAAAAATCTTGTAAAAAATAATAAATTTATGTTGTTTTAAGCCTCTAAGTTTGTGACAATTTATTATGGTGGCAATAGAAAACTAATACAGTCTGCTATGATCACTTTAGAATAAAAAGGTAAAGTCATCCTATATGTTTGGAGAGAAATATGACCTACATGTACCTCAGCTTTTTTGACAATGCTATGTTGATTCATATGGAGCTTACATTCAACAAAAACAAGAGGCCTTTTTCCTATAAGCAACTGTGACTGTGAACATTTTCCCCTTTAATAATAAAATGCAAAATGGTACATTTAGTCCAGTTCCTTTCCATCATGTTAGATTCAGTCTATCATTCCAGCCTGTCAAGATATATGCATTTTGGTTTCTGTCACTGAAATATTTCAGCCATGCCCTCCCAGCTCTAAGTCATTTCGATGACTGATCAGCCCTATCGATGAACAGTTCTTACAGATTGCTTCTGCCAACCTAGGTTAGTGCTGTTCTGTCCATTACAGTACTCATGCTTAGACTCCCTTGTTTATTGAAAGTCTATGTGTTTTTCAAGGTATTCATTTCAACTCAAATGCCATGTCTTCCATGAAGCCTTGCCTGATAGTACCACCCAGAAGTGGTTTGTCATGCTTTGCCGCTCTATGAGTATCTCATTCCTGCTGTTGGTAGAATATAAATTGACTTATATGGTAACTATCTGTTTACATGTCTTTTCTCTTCTCTCCTGAAGACAAAGATTGCCTTTAAAAATTTTACATCCCCAAAGCCACTGGCATTATGTCTAGTCCATAACAGGTGCTTAATGGAAAACAATAATTTGTTTAGCAAGTTCTATTCGAGCCAAGACGCTGTGCTCCAAAACATCCCTTTTTACCTTAAAAGGATTGAGAAAAACATATATGCAATGAGTGCATCATTATAAAAAAAGCGATTTGAGACACATAGAAGCAGAGGTTCTTTTGTCAGAGAAATTATGACTCAGGGCCATATGTGTAATGTGTATACCTCATGGTTTATAAGAATACAACACCATGTACTTAAATTATGGGAGCACTAGATCCTGGGATCCTGAAAAACAGAAAGTGAGTCTTTAACTCAAGAACAGGGCATGATGCCCAAGACAGAGAATGTATTCAATCCATTTGACAAGTCATTCAACTGTGATTTATTCATGTTTATCTACATGGCACCCCTTCTGCCCACTTATCTCCCAACATTCAGTGTCATTTTTATACCACCAAACAGCATCAACTTTTAAACATAGGTGGAGAATGAATCAATTAGGATAATATTGGCTGCCAACTTGTAGGAACACCCAATTCAACTGACTTACCTTACTGGGCTATTTCTAGCTCATACAAGAAGAAATCCAGAGGGAGGGCACCAGGGCTGGCTATTCAGTCACCCGGTAATGTCACAAGAACCTCTTCACTTTATCATCGAAGTCTCTTTACTCTTCTGATCTATCATCCTTAGGCTACCTCCTCTCAGATCAGGACAAGGCTGTCTCATTTCAGCTATGACATCTTCCAGCAGGACAAAAGGCTACATCATGAAATAAACGAAGGTATCATTTTCACAGACTTCCCAAAAGACTTCCTTTAATATATCAGTGCCTAACCAAATGTGGGGGCACATGCCCACTCAAAACCAATCACTAGCAAGGCAATGGCATCTCCATGCTTGTGATGTGAAATGTATGGTTTTGTGGAGAAGTGTATAATTCCTGTTCCACAGCAGGGTTACATCAAAAATGGGGGAAGGGTGAAATGGTGGAAAGATGACCAATAAAATCCACAGTCACTGAAGTCAATAACTAAACCCAAACTATATATATTCTCTCTTTTTTTTCCTTTTAATTTTTATTGGTGTCCCTTTCTTTGAAGCCAGCCATGCTTTTCTAGAACTCTGTTGGGAAAATAAAAATTATTTATTGCTTTCACATCACTATTATTTACTTTTATCCTAAAATGGAAAAATATACATGCCGGCACACACATGCACACACACATATATACATGCACACACACACAGAACGTTGTTGTTTGCCAATACAATTCTCACTATAGTTTTTTGAAAATAAAGAATCTTTGTGAGTTGCCAACCTCTTGAATTTCAGTCCTTGTCAGAATTTATTCCTCTGCCTTCCAAGTAGAAAAAGATGGCTTGTGGCTCAGATGAGGCCTTTAAAATTGGGATCCCTTAATGGAAACAGACATTTACCCTTCCAGATAGAGTCAAAATGTTTATCCCACAACTGAAATTTAAGTTTTTGTATTTTCAAAGCATCTGCAAAATGGAATGTGCGATGAAGTAAATGCTCTGGGAACATGTTTATTTGGGGTTTTTAAAAATGTATTCCTGGTAAAGAGATTTGTAGGAGGCTTATTTACTATTTTTAAAAATTTCTACAGAAGTGGATCTTTTAATTTAATGATTAAATCAGTCATGGACCAGTCTTTGTCATTCTTAAGACATAAACCTAGTTCACATTTAGAAACACATTTTATACTTTTCAAATCATTTTTATATTATTTATATTGAGTTCTCTAGATAAGTTGGTGGGACCAATCTTGCCATCTTTATAATAGGGGAGACTGAGTTTCAGAGATGTTAACTGACTTCCCGTAAGTCACAACATACTAGTGACAAAAGCACAGTCTGATTTTTGAAATAGCATATTTTTGAACTGTATCCTCTGAATTTTAAGTAGCCATAGGACAAGGTGTTCTCCTTTTATTTTTTTCATCTAGTTGAGTGAAATATGATGGAATAAATTTAGAGCAAATCACGTATCAGAGAAAACTTTCAACTAGTGAGGATTAGGAAATCTCAAAGTGGATTATCAAAGTTATAGTAAACACCTTCCTTACTGGTAGGTATGGATATCGAAAACAGTTATCTGACAAAAAGGAGAATTTCACTCCTGTGTAGAGAAAAAAGATAACCCTTACAAGGTAATGAATATTATAGGGGATAATGTGTGATGGACATTTGCTGACACTTGCTGTGAGACCACATGCACTGTGTGCTTTGGGGTGGGTGTTTCCTCTTTTTCCTTCTTTCCCTCTAACCACTTCCTAGTTGTGTGCTCAATTCTGGAACCTCTTTCAATCTGCAGGGGCTCAACCTACAGCTCTTTAGACAGAAACCTGGTTCTCTGTTTTACCAGCCTGTGCACCTTAACTTCAAGAGTCCTTGTTTTTTCACCTTACTCATAGTTTCCATGTGAAGTCACCCAATTTGCAGTTTGTGTCTTTTCTGCAGTAATTAGTTCCCCACTTGGTGAGAGCACAGCTGCACATGAAGTCCAACTGACCCTTTGGCAACATGTTGCTCACTGCTGTGCTGGCAGGCAGATGCTTCCTACTGCACCTACAAGCAAACACATAGATCCATTTTATTTCCCAGAAACAAGTCTGGATACTGCCTCCTGTTTGTCAAGACCTGGAATGGGCTGGAAGCACCAAATCGGATGTTATTCTTGATTTCTGCTCTATTCCCCCTCCCTTTTTTCCCCTCCACATTTGCTTAGAAAACATACCACATTGTGAACAGGGTCTGCTCTTTGCTGACATTCCACTGGGGATTTTAATCATTATTATTATTATTAATATTTTTAATCTCTGGTAGCAGTTGGCTCTGGTGATGTTCAGTCATTTGGAGAGGCATATGGAGATCCAGGCAGACGGGCTCCACCTGTGGAAGCATCAGAGGACGAGGAACTCAGATGGGCAGGGCAGTCTCAGTTTTACCTGCAACGCTCTGGCCCAGAGGTGAACAAGGACCATGTGTCCCAGGCATGCTACTGGCTTTTGTGCCGAATAGCTCACTGACAAAGAGACTAAACACTGTAGTCCATAAACCAGTCTAGGAAGCTCATGGAACTGAGCTCAGATCAAAAATGATGAGAGAATGTGTTGAAGCAAATAGAAGCACGTTTGCATGTGGCCAAGAGGAATCAGAGCTATATAAAAAGCACTGTGTGGAAGACTAATAGTGGAAGCTGGTGAGCTATATATTCCAGAATGGTACTATGCTAGTTATAATCCCCATCTTTCATCAAAATATGTCATTTGATTGTCCTTCAACCTAACAGTTCCTTGGCTTCATTCAAATGGTAAAAACATGGTCTGCTACCAAAACTCCTCTTGAACAGGCTGAAGTCATCAGGCAGATAGATGTGCAGGGCATTTTCTCTATTTTGCTGATTATTGTGTACAGGCACGTACACAGCTGTATTTCCCTAACTTGAAGATTTCTCCAGTTAGACCTTGCTGGTTAGCCATACATGCCCAAATCACATGGTATAAAACACCATGTTGGATTCTTTAAGAACCTGCCCTTTGTCATACCTTTCCTTGTTGGCCATACATATGTTACCCCCAGAGCACTCCGCGATGTTCTAGGCTTTGCTTAAGAGAGCTAAGTGACTTTCTTAGAAAGAAATGTGAAGAAAAATAAAAGTTGGACACTGACAATAGATCCAGGGTAGGGTGGTTTCTATATCACTTCTTTCGGATCTCAGAAGTGTTCCTCCCAGTACAAATGAGTGGAAAGTATGTCTTTGGCTTAAGAAAAGGGGGATAGAAAGAGGGAAATATGAGGGACAATTGAGCACTTTGGGAGAAGTGTGTCTATAATAAATGCCACTGTTTCAGATGAACCCTCTAGTAACAATTTTAAAAAATGAATCACGTTGAATCCTAAGTCATAAGTATGATGGCCATAAAACTCATCACCCAAATGGAACACTTATTAGAGGAAAGTGGACACACTGGTTATAATTACTCTAGATAACAGGCATAAACTGGGCCTGTCCCGTGGGAGTGACTGGATGGATGATCTTTAACTGAGAACCCACTTTGGGTTAGAGGCTGTGTCATGGTCTGTCATCTCTGCCATCATGTATAACCCTCACCAAAGGAGGCCAGTTTCATAAAGTCCAGTGTAAGGAACTGATGCAGTTGGAACCTCAACCTCTAGGACCAAAAACTCAAAGCTTGGATTTGGGCTTCCAACATTTCACAACTGGAGGGAAATGCAGGATCCTTCATGATTCTGGAACATATGTGCAGAGACAAGTACATATGAGAAGAAAGCCAACGTATTTATTGGGAGGAGAAGAAGTTACCTTCAGTGACCAGGTCTTTCTTATATTTGTCACCTAAACCATTTTCTATGAGTAAGTCAGGTGGGGGAAGAAGAAAGAAAGCTGATTCATGGACTACATTTAAGTTGGTGCCTCCACTTAGCAGTCCTGAGTCCTACCCAGTTATGTTACAGGTTATGTCCTGATTGCTTCCTCAGGGGAATGCAAGCAGCAGAGAGAAGCTCAGTTATGACATATCTTGTGACTTTCCCTAATCTGCTTCATCCCAATCTGTTCTCAGGATATTAAAAAATAATAATAATCAGGGAGCATTCAGAGGCCAAGAATATCAAATCCGGCTTCCTCCAAGCTCTGCTTTTCTGCTAGAACTGGCTCAGAAACTGCAGGACTCAATATCCCCCCTGAATCCAGGGCCAGAGATGAGCTGGACAGGCTGGGACAGGCTTTTGGAAGCAGGAAAGAGGCTGATCTTCGAAAACAGAATGTACTCAAAGCAGTTCTTGGAAAGTCAAAGGAGGTTAAAACTGCAGTCAGCATCAATTTCCCTCTGGTGGAGTTAATGACCTCTCTCACTGAAGATTCATGGGTTGGATGTGAACATCTGTCCCATAGTGGGAAAAAGATAAATAAATATCTGAATTTAAAAATTAGGACCAGAAGCAAATGATCATCATCAGTCTTGCATTGTTTTTTTTGTTGGTTTATGTCACATTTGTTCATCAATTAATTCATCCAGGTGTCAATTTTTAAATTTGTACCATGTGTGCTCAAGGCCTGAGAGAGAGCAAAGGAACATGGCTCACTTGAGAAAGTATAAGGTGCTCAAGAATACTATATCCTGAAGGACAATGGGGCGGGAAAATGGGAAAAGATGGCAATGTGTAAGCTTCCACTTCCTCTTTCCTTTTCTTATGGTCACAGACTGGGGCTGACAAGGACAATAGCACTCATCAACCCCTCTCTTAGAAATGGGCAAATACAAATCCAAAGGAAGAAGTCAATTTGCTCAAAGACATAATTTTTCAGATTGGAAGAATACACAAACCTGACTTCAGTTCCCTGCTCTAAGTCTGCTGTTCTTGTCATGGTCTGGTTGTTTTCACTTTTTTTTTTTTTTTTTAGAATAGTTGAAACCGTGAAAACATTTGACTTGACATTCTTGGACTAGAGATCTACTAAGAATTGGGTGCTTGAAGCTTATTGGAAATCAAGCTACCTCTTATATCCACAACCTTTGATTGTTTTCACCGAGTTTTGACTTAGTGAGTAATTTGGAGGTGTTTATATTCTAAGTAAATATATCTTTTGCTCTTTTCACAATTGTTTAGACCCTGGTCATATGCTAACACCTCTGGCCAAGATACTCCATGCACAAAACAGAGGAGTGTGTGTGTGTTTTTGGGGGGGGGGTGGGTAGAGAGAGGTGGGAAGTAGGAGTTGGGAAGGAGCAAATATTATTACCAGAAGCAAAGGGGAAGTTGTAGGCAGTCAAAAATTTTTAAATTGTCCATTGCATGCGCCTTGAGGGATAGTGAGAGATTGAAGAGAGAGGGTGAGGCCAGTTGACCCAAGATGAAGGGGAAAGTAGAGGTTAGTCATGGGCAAAGGACAGCTGTCCAGTTCATCTGGAACAAAAGGAGCATAAAAGAAAGTAATAGGAAATCAGTCTAGAAGCTTAGTTCAAGTGTAGACTGCTGAATTCTGAATGCTGGCCTGTTTGGTGGCGGTATGGGGACAAGTTTTACATAAGGGAAATGTGGACTCACACTGGAGGTCCAGCTGGCAGTGAGGGTGCATTGAAGCCTGTGTTGTGTTGCCCAGACACTTTCAGGACCAGCACTAATTCCCCAGCTGCTGAGAGCGCTTGCCTGGAGAGCATACAGCCAGGCCCTGGGATCAGCTTCACTGGTGGCCATCTCCCTCCCCAGGGCTTGGTACCCTCACCTCCTTGTGGGGCACACGTGCAGAGCCTCCCCAGGTCCCAAGCTCCAATGGGGTTAGCTGAGGCCTCTGTCCTGACTGCATCACAGGTCAATTTTCCTTCTGCCCCACCCTGCATCCTTCACCACCCCACATGTTGATCTCAGTGTGCCCTATAGTGACCTGGCTCCTCAGCACCTCAGCCTGTCTCCTGAGGAAGCAGATCTGCTCTGGAGGGATAAACAGTGTAGAGAGACTGTTAGCCAGGATTCTGATTAGTAAGCATGAAGTGATGAAGGCTTTGCCCTGGAGGTGATGTGGAGCATCTAGAAAGAGAAAAAGGAGAGGGGTAACGGGGGAACTTTATCTCATCCCTCTTATCTATAAACCACTGAGGAGCCTCTATAACCACTCCAACTTCTTGCCAACAACTTCTTGTTACTTTTTTTTTTTTTCTTTCTAGAGACTTTTGGAGGTATAGGTTTCAAAACTGGCAACATATCAAAATAACCCTGGAAGCTTTCAAAAAACATTGTTCTGTGACCCCACTCCCAGAGATTCTGATTCAGTATTTCTCTGGGGAGAGCTCCAGAAAAATGAAATAGGTACCCCTGCTTTAGTCTCCAAAACACACTTTCAAGTGCATTCTCTTATTTGATTCACACTCTCTCTCTCTCTGACTCTCTCTCTCTCTCTCCAAAGTAGGTTAATTATTATTATCTTCATTTAACGAATGAGGACAGGAGGGCCGAGAGAAGTTTAGCAACTTGCCTTAGGGCACCCAGCTAAGTAAAGAGATGGAATTAAGATTAAAGACAAGATCTGACAGCCTCCTGATTTCTTTCCATTATGCCGCCCAGGTTTTTCAGCTCTGGGGAGGCCAGAATTCTTAAGGCCTGTCTTTGCGTGTGCTTGTTCCATTTTTCCTATCTTTGCTAAAGATCTACCCCCAACCTACCCCACTCCTCTCCATAATGCAGACCCAAGAAATCCTCAAGAGCATCCTGAGGAGTTTATAAAGTCATTCCATGCAAACTGGAGCAGCCACTCTGGAGAACAGTATGGAGGTTCCCCAAAAAGTTAAAAATAGAACTACCTTATGATCAAGCAATTGCACTACTAGGTATTTACCAAAGAACACAAAAATAGGATTCTAAGGGGTACATGGTCTGCAGTGTTTATAGCAACATTATCAACAACAGTCCAACTATGCAGAGAGCCCAGATGTCCCTTGACAGATATGAATGGATAAAGAAGATATGGTATATAGCTATACCATGGAATATTACTTAGTCATCAATAAAATGAAATCTTGCCATTTGAATGACATGGATGGTGCTAGAGTGTATTATGCTGAATGAAACAAGTCAATCAGAGAAAGACAAATACCATATGATCTCACTCACTCTCAATTTCACTCATATGTAGAATTTAAGAAAGAAAACTGATGAACCTGATGAACATATGGGAAAGGGGAAAAGAAAAAAAGAAGAGAGGGAAACAGTCCATTAAAACCCTTAATGATAGAGAACAAACAAGGTTGATGGAGGGAGAGGGGTGGGGCATGGGCTAGATGGGTGATGAGAATTAGGAAGGGCACTTGTGATGAGCACTGGATATTGTAGGTAAGTGATGAATCACTGAGGAGCACCTGGGTGTCTCAGATGGTTAAGCATCTTCATTTGGCTCAGGTCATGATCTCTGGGTCCTCTGGTCCAGCCCAACATTGGTCTTCTGGCTCAGTGGGAGGTCTTCTTCTCCTGCTGCCTCTCCCTCTGCCTCTTTGCCTCCCCCACCGCTCGTGTTCTCTCTCTCTTTTTCTCTCAAATGAATAAATAAATTTTTTTAAGAAAACAATGAATCACTGAATTCTATTCCAGAAACCAATATTGTGCTGTATGTTCACTAGCTAAAATTTAAATTTAAAAAAATGATGGAGTAGAAGATGGGAGGAAGCTCATAGAGGTTCCAATAAGCTATTAATTGGCTACACAGGGCACTTCCAAAGTTGGGAACATCCACAGGGCTATTCCAATGTAATGTTCACAAAGTGTCCTTAGGTAACTTCGAACCCCAAAGAATGCTCTTGATTCATAACCTCTGTCACATCACTCAAACTTTGATCATGCTCAGTTCCTTAGTCGGATTTTAAAAAATATTTTTAGAATGTCTTTTTGTCTTATTTATATGCAACTAGACTGTAAGCTCTGAGAGGAGAGATGCAAGCTTCCAACTCAATTTAAGAAAGTTAACAAACTTTTCTGGCTTCTTTTATGTGCCAGATACTGGACTAGTAAACTAGTAGAATGTGGGTGAATATAATACAACCCCTGCCCTAAAAGTGTTTATAATCTGTCCATTTCATCAACGGCTACTCATGCATCTCATAAACATAATTTTATTTGTATGAACAGTGTTACATGGATATGGAGAAGGGAGTGGGTAAAGTTAAGTTATGAGGGTTTCTTAGAAGAAGAGCTATTTGAGCAGAGCCTTGACAGTAAATTGGAAAAGTAATCTGTGAGCCTTAAATTCATGCCTTAAAAGGAAGATCTGTAAGGACGTCCAAGTGTTCTGACTAAGGGGCAGGGACTCATTAAATGATTCAACAATATTTATTGGATACCAATAATCCTAGGAGCTTCTATTTACACCTCCCTCTTTCTCATTGCCCACATTCAATCCAAACTCTTCTACCCTTCCAGTATCTTTCCAACCATCCAGTTTCTCTTCATCTCTGTTACTACCACCCCTAATCAAGACTTTGTCAATAGCCTATTGACTGGTTTCTTCAGCTAGTATCCACTCCTATTAACCCTGAGCTACTTCTACTTTGCAAGTGGAGATCTTTCTTGAATACGTAAATCTGAATGGTATCTTCCCACTCTCTTTCCCAAGACTATTAGGTTAAAAGACAACATTTTAACTTGGCCCTACAAGGCCCTACACATTTTGGTCCTTATTTTTCCAGTAAAGGACCTTTACTTCCTGTCATCTCTGTGCTTTAGTCACATTAGCTTTCTTTCATGTTCCCTTCTGCCACATGACCTTTGTGTGTGCTGTTCTTTCTGCTGAAGATGCTCAGCCCCACACTTACTCCTACCATATATATAGCCCAGGTACTTACAAGTATGATGGATCCCTCTCCTGCTACTTTGCAGCATTTATCAGTTATAATTTTACATTTATTTAACTTCTAAAAATTAAAGTGCATCCTTTCTCTCACCCTTATATTAAATTCTATAAGAACAAGGACTGTGCCTGTCTTTGTATGCCATTGGATCCCTAGAACTCAGCTGGAGAAGGGTCTCAAATACCTGTTAGGTGAATGAATGAATGAGTGGATTAATGGCTGAATGAATGAACTGACAGATGTTTGACTTGTTAGGTCCTGGGCATTAAAAAGGTAAGCAAAAGAGACCTAGCTTCTGCCAGTGTGGAGTTTCTAGTTTAGTGCTGGTTAATCATAGAGATTGAAAAGTCAGGGTGTGGTCGTTTGGCATTTAGACAAGCTCTCTCCATGACTCTTCCCTGACCCCATTTCATAATTCTTGTGCTGGAGATTTCAGGATCTAGGTTAGCAGTTGAAATTGTAGCTGAGTTTAGAATGTTTTTATTTGTTTTTGAACATTCTCTATAAGGCACTGATGTCAGGATTCAAAGAAAAAAAAAAAGTCTCTTTATGTTCAGAAAGATTCTGTAAAGGATGGAGATGCATTTTTTTTTTTTTTTCCTGATGGCCCCATGTCCATTTTTCCTTCTTGCTAGAACTCCTCAGCTTTTGTGTTGGGACTCATTTCTCTTCCCTTCTGTTCACTCATGATGGGACTGTCTATTCAGTGGTGGGCTTATGGCCCAAATTAAGCCAATGAGACTCCCTGTTAAAACTTCTTGATTTACCCTAACCAGGATACCCTAGAGAAGGGGTATATGCATCCCTGGAGCTTCCCAAGGGCCTTTCCTTTCTGAGTCATTCTATGAGACCTTGAATAATTCTCTTTCTTCTTCAGTATATTCTGTTGCCTGCACCCAACCCTCTTCAACTGCAGTTCCACTAAAGAAGAAGTGGGCAGACTACAGCCTGCCAACCAAATCTAGCTACTGCCTGTTTTAGTGTATAAAGTTTGACTGAAGCACAGCCATGTCTGTTCATTTATGTACTATCTATTGCTGCTTTCATGCTATGAAGGCAAGGTTGAGAGGTGTGGCAGAAACTATAGGGTCTACAAACTTGAAAATATTTAGAGAAAGTTTGTTAGCCCCTACACTAGAATACAAATACCTAATACCCTAACACATGTATTGTATGTGATTGACTTCTCTTCTAGAATGGTACCAGATATGTGCCAACTCTGGGAGAATTGAGAAAAGAGTTAAATCAAATCACCTCAGGTAGGACTTAAGTTTGCATAGATTGCTATGAACCTGAGGAATAATAAATGTTCTACTAACTGTTTTCCGATCTAACTTTCTGCGGTCCTCTGATTCTCTATGCTGGCTCTTTTTTATACATAAGTAGAGGATATTGTTGGGAATTTACCAAAGAACTGGCACTAGACCCAAATATTCTAAATCTCTTTTATCCATTTCGAGTTTATCTTTGTGTATGGTGTAAGAGAATGGTCGAGTTTCATTCTTCTACATATAGCTGTCCAGTTTTCCCAGCACCATTTATTGAAGAGACTGTCTTTTTTCCACTGGATATTTTTTCCTGTTTTGTCGAAGATTATTTGACCATAGAGTTGAGGGTCCATATCTGGGCTCTCTACTCTGTTCCACTGGTCCATGTGTCTGTTTTTATGCCAGTACCATGCTGTCTTGGTGATCACAGCTTTGTAGTAAAGCTTGAAATCAGGTAATGTGATGCTGCCAGTTTTATTTTTGTTTTTCAACATTTCCTTAGCAATTTGGGGTCTCTTCTGATTCCATACAAATTTTAGGATTATTTGCTCCAGCTCTTTGAAAAATACTGGTGGAATTTTGATTGGAATGGCATTAAAAGTATAGATTGCTCTGGGCAGTATAGACATATCAATGTGAGACAGGAATCCATCAGAATCCTCGAGGAGAACATAGGCAGTAACCTCTTTGATATCAGCCACAGCAACTTCTTTCAAGATACGTCTCCAAAGGCGAAGGAAACAAAAGTGTAAATGAACTTTTGGGACTTCATCAAGATCAAAAGCTTCTGCACAGCAAAGGAAACAGTCAACAAAACAAAGAGGCAACCCACGGAATGGGAGAAGATATTTGCAAATGACAGTACAGACAAAAGGTTGATATCCAGGATCTATAAAGAACTCCTCAAACTCAACACACACAAAACAGACAATCATATTAAAAAATGGGCAGAAGATATGAACAGACATTTCTCCAATGGAGACATACAAATGGCTACCAGACACATGAAAAAATGTTCATCATCACTAGCCATCAGGGAGATTCAGATCAAAACCACATTGAGATACCACCTTACACCAGTTAGAATGGCCAAAATTAGCAAGACAGGAAACAACGTGTGTTGGAGAGGATGTGGAGAAAGGGGAACCCTCTTACACTGTTGGTGGGAATGCAAACTGGTGCAGCCACTTTGGAGAACAGTGTGGAGATTCCTCAGGAAATTAAAAATAGAGCTTCCCTATGACCCTGCAATTGCACTACTGGGTATTTACCCCAAAGATACAGATGTAGTGAAAAGAAGGGCCATCTCTACCCCAATGTTTATAGCAGCAATGGCCACGGTCGCCAAACTGTGGAAAGAACCAAGATGCCCTTCAATGGATGAATGGATAAGGAAGATGTGGTCCATATACACTATGGAGTATTATGCCTCCATCAGAAAGGACGAATACCCAACTTTCGTATCAACATGGACAGGACTGGAAGAGATTATGCTGAGTGAAATAAGTCAAACAGAGAGAGTCAAGTATCATATGGTTTCACTTATTTGTGGAGCATAACAAATAATATAGAGGACAAGGGGAGATGGAGAGGAGAAGGGAGTTGAGGGAAATTGGAAGGGGAGGTGAACCATGAGAGACTACGGACTCTGAAAAACAGCCTGAGGGTTTTGAAGGGGCAGGGGGTGGGAGGTTGGGGGAACCAGGTGGTGGGTATTAGGGAGGGCACAGATTGCATGGAGCACTGGGTGTGGTGAAAAAACAATGAATACTGTTATGCTGAAAATAAATAAAAAATTTAATAAAAAAAATACTCTAAATCTCTCTGAGTTTTGGAAAAGTTCTTCATCATCCCTATGGCTCAGTTTCCTCTTCTATATAGCAAGGAGCTTGAAAATTCTCTTCTTAAATTCTGTAATTCCTCTAAAGGAAGGTAAAGACAACCCAATATATAAGCAACAATCAAGGAAACAGCCATGAAATGGACCTGGGAAGAAAAGGGGCAGTATGAATCATGGGGAACAGCAAGAACTAGTGTGTGGTTGTGTGCAAAAGTAGGTGTGTGTGTCTGTGTGTGTTTTAAGGAGCAGCCAACATATGCCTTCATTTGAATACTGTCCTGTCTGGAGACAGTGGGAAAAACCAGATGACCTGCAATTCTCATTTAAGTTCCAAACTTAAATCCGTGGTAAATAGCTTATTAGTGGGAAATTTTGGGACAGTCCCTAAGCAAAGTTTGTTGTGCTTTTTACTCTCAGACTTGTTCCAAAAGCTCAGTTGAAATTGCACCCTTAGAAAGTGCCTACTTAAATTCCTTTAACAAGCAATCCCCTCTCAGTAGACGCAAGTTTGAGCCTGTCCACTCCCCTCAAACAGACCATCCATCTGAATTGTTTGCAAAGGCCCCAGGCTACAGGTAGCTGAAAGTGCCACTATCAGATTGCTTCTCAATCTTCTCCTCTAGACTAAATAGTCCTGATTTTTGTCAGCAGCTTTTCATATTCTAGGGTTCCCTTATTAACTATGTTTGCAGTCAGCTGGATTTTCATCCTACCCCATGCTGTGCTGGCTTTTGCCCCCATTAGGAGCTCAGGGGCCAGACCTGGGACTTGCTGGCTCCGGGCCCCCTTTCTTCCCTTTAAAAATGTTTTGATGATCATGTGTTAAGAGCTAATGACAATTGTCTGCCCAGAATGCTCAAGCATAAACTTGCTTCGAGTTAGGGGGATTGATGAAATCAGCCTCAAAATCCAGAACATCTATCCTATAATTAAGATCCACTAATATATGGACAAACAGGTCAGCAAGACCTACTTATGGTCTCTACAAATTAAAGGGCTTCAAAGAAAATATCCCTTTCTTCCAGAGAGCGATTTTTTTTTAAAGATTTTATTTATTCATTTGAGAGACAGAGATCACAAGTAGGCAGAGAGGCAGGCAGAGAGAGAGAGGGAGAAGCAGGCTCCCCGCTGAGCAGAGAGCCCAATGTGGGGCTCCATCCCAGGACCCTGGGATCATGACCTGAGCCGAAGGCAGAGGCTTTAACCCACTGAGTCACCCAGGTGCCCTCAGAGAGCGATTTTTAAAGGAGCACATTAAATAAACATTTATTGAGCACCTGTGTTATGACAGGCACCATTCTGGCTTCAGGGTTACAGCAGTGAGGCCTCTGCCTTCATTGAGCTGACCGGCCATGGGAGGGCATTGGAAAGGAAACATGTCACAGAAAAATATACAGGCAGTTATCACAAAGTGATTAAGCACTGTGGTAGGAGACCCATCAAGTCCCCTAATTCAGAGTTGGATGGAGGAGAGGTGAAGGAGCCCTGGTCAAGGACCTGGAATAATTTTCATGTGGCTGGCTCACAGAGCAGAGAGACAGTGTTGAGAGAAATCCAACAGAAAAAGGTGGGATCTCGGCAAACAGGACCTTGTAAGCCAGGTAAGAAGATGAAAGTGCGGCGCGCCCAAGTGACTCAGTGGGTTAAGCCTCTGCCTTTGGCTCAGGTCATGATTTCAGGGTCCTGGGATCAAGCCCCGCATCAGGCTCTCTGCTCAGCAGGGAGCCTGCTTCCTCCCCTCTCTCTGCCTGCCTCTCTGCCTACTTGTGATCTCTGTCTGTCAAATAAATAAATAAAATCTTAAAAAAAAAAAAAAAGATGATGATGAAAGTGCCCTGGAACAGTGGCTTTTAACCAGGGGACATTTGACAATGTCTCTTCAGGCAGTTTCAGTTGTCACACTCAAGTGTTGTTACAAGCATCTCATGGGTAGAGGCCAGGGATGCTGCCAAACAGTGCACAAGACAGTGTCAGGGCACAGAGTTATGTGGCCCGAAATGTCAATAACGGCGAGGTGGAGCACTGGGTGTGGAGCATAAACAATGAATCTTGGAACACTGGAAAAATAAAATTAAATTTAAAAAAAATAATGGTGAGGTGGAGAAGTCCTGCTCCCAAAGCAGCGGGGATCATCGAGAGCACCGAGACTGGTCTTACATTCTAGAACTTTCCCTTCAGACACAGAGAGGTGGTCAGAGTTTGTTGGTAAGAGCCTAGGTGAGGAAAAATAATTTATGCAGTTTGACTGAGAAAAGATGAGCTATGAGAAAAAACCCTCTTCCACATCTCATTTTGTGATGTGGAATAAAAACTCCACCATAGGAGTTTTTAGGCACGACCCTTCCTTGACTATTGAGGGATGGAACACTGAAAAGCAAATGTAGTAAAATAACTATTTTCATCTGTGCATTCATGTATCTCACTATTTTGTTGTCCTTGAGCTACTGGCATGTAAATTAAAAGGTTCTGAATTAAAGTGTGAGCTGACTTTGACATAAAGTAGTAGAGTTGGGACATTTTCAACATACCCACATACACATACACACACAGAGGGCATGATCCTAGGTATTTGGGGAGCATGTTTTGCATTTTTTTGACAGGTGGGGTCCTATAAATGAAGACAGTGACAGCTGCTTAGCATGATAATGTGTTCCATATTGTCAGACCAATTTGGGAAAACGTGGAGTATCTATTATGGAGACCAGGATAATATATATAGAAAGTTATGGAAAGTCTCTTTGCACAGGGTAAAGCACAGCAATTCCTACCTGCCTCCTCCCTGATCACTCCCAGTGCCCTAATTAAGCATCTAATATATATTGAGCACTTGCCATATACCAGGCCTTGTGCCAAGCACTCTATATGTTTTCTCACATGATCATCTCAGTCCTGTAAAGTAGGTGTTTTTCTTCCAATTTGACGTGTAAGAACACTGAGGCTTGGAGAAGTTAATAGCAATTTGTCCAAAGTTGAAAAGCTAGGAGAATGCAGAACCTAGATTTCAACCCAGGAATGAAGTTTGGCCCCAAGAATGTGCTTTTCACTTATTGGTGGAGCATAACAAATAATATAGAGGACAAGGGTAGATGGAGAGGAGAAGGGAGTTGAGGGAAATTGGAAGGGGAGGTGAACCATGAGAGACTATGGACTCTGAAAAACAACCTGAGGGTTTCGAAGGGGCCGGGGGGTGGGAGGTTGGGGGAACCAGGTGGTGGGTACTAGGGAGGGCATGGATTGCATGGAGCACTGGGTGTGGTGAAAAAACAATGAATACTGTTACGCTGAAAATAAATAAAAAATTAAAAAAAAAATAAAAGTGGACATCTAAGAATAAAAAAAAAAAAAAAAAAGAATGTGCTTTTCTGGTCAACAGCAATGAGAGATTTCAAGAGGGCATCTGGGGCATCTGCCCTTTGGAGGTAAGGCTGACTGATCATTGAACTCTGGCCATCTTCATGTCGTTCGAGGAATATTCAGGCCCAGCAGGATCCAGCTGTCTGAGCTGCAGCCACGTCAGGGCTGCACACCCCTTCCCCCCACACAAACACCAACAATCTCTCCATAGCATTCTAGTAAAGTGAGTGACCTGGCATCTCTTTCCATAAATTACTACAACAAAGAGATGACTGCTGATCTCCCAATGCCAAATTGGCAAAGCCCATGGTTCTTCCGTGGGTTGTTTTAAAAACACTCAGTTTCCAGGTTCAATTAAGACAGGCAGGAGAAGGAGAAGGGATTTCATCCAGAGGTCCAGACCCAGGACAGACCACAGAGTCTCTGCTTGTTTGTTCCCCTGTAATAACCACAGGATATTTTCTTGTTACTCAACAGATAAGAACTTCTTATCACTCTTGGCACTTACACATGTTTTCCTATTTTTCATTTGGAAGCATGCATTTTCCTGATGTTGGCCAGCCATCCCCAGAGCACAGCCAAATGTCCAAAGGCTTTCAAAGAAATGTGTAGCCATCCCTTGGGAGTCAATCTCTTCACAAGATATTTCCAAAGGACCCCAAATGACTGACCTTCCAGAAGACACACACACATGCATGCCACAAAAAATATGATATTTCCTCCTCTGAACCAAAAGCTTATTTTCCCCAATTCTATGACATAAGCTCTAGATGGGACCACATGGCATGAAGTCTTCTGTCCCCGAAGAGCCAACTCATCAGACACAGCTGAGTTGACTCTTGATGGCTAGGAGGCAGGCATAACTAGGCCTCCATTTAGGCAACTTTTTTCCCAAGTTCTAGGCTTTACAGTGCCTACACATACACACATGCTCCCTATTAAAATTGTAGGGAGATCTGAGGATTGTCTATTTTTCCACTACAGATCATTACGGAGCTCAAAATCCATCACCAGAAATATCCTGCATTGTCACACAAAGATGAATATCAGCAAAGGCCACATTGTCTCTGGTTCCTTGTCTTGGATCTAGTAGGTTATGTTTGTTCTAATGCTGGTACACACCCTCCTGGAAGGAATGGACTCTGGCTTTGATCCTCAGGGGAACACTGTATTAATTTCCTAGGGCTGCTGTAACAAATTATCACAGACTTGGTGGCTGAAACAGCAGAAGTGCATTCTCTCACAGTTGTAGAGGCCAGAAATCCAAAATGAGCTTCACTGAGCTGAAATGAAGGTGTGGGAAGGCTGCATTCCCTGAGGAGGCTTCATGGTCAATGGGTTCCTGGCCTTTCCCAGATTGTGGTGGTGGCTGGCTGTGGCTGAATCATTCTAACATAGAGGCCAACATCCTCATTGCTCGCTCTGCTTCCACCACATTGCCTTCTCCTCGAGGATGCCAAATCTCTCTCTCACAGAGGACATCTGTGATGTCATTTGGGGCCCAATGGATAATTCAAAATAATCTCCTTAATGTAATTCCATCTATGAATACCCCTTTTCCTAAGGAGGTAACATTGATTAGGGGTTAGGCCCTGATATCTTTAGGGACCTTTACTCAGCTGACCACAAACACCTCTGCAGAAAATGAGGGAGCACAGGCTGATGATGCCCTTTCTCAAAGGGTTCAAGTTAGAGGTGAAGCAAATCATATGCATAAATGAATATTAACCACTCTTTAAAGCCTGTGTATTCATTTGACATGTGTCATGTTTGGTATTATCCGTTCTGAATTCGAAATCATCTGTTCTCTAGCATCGGAATCATGCTTCTGCTACCATCTACCAACAGATTTCTCAGCCTCAGCACTACAGATGTTTGGGCTGAATCAATCTTCATGGGGGAGGGAGGGCACTATTCTGTGCATTTAGGATGTCTAGCAGCATCTGGCAAATAAACATACAGGAAGGCCTCTTAAAACTGAATTTCAGATAAGCAATGAATATATATTTTTCAGAGTAAGTATGATGTGTACAATATTTGGGACATTGTAATACTAAACAACAACAACAACAACCCCAAACCTATAGAGTTCTTTGTTTATCTCAACTTTAAATGTAACTGGGTGTCCTGTATTTTATCTGTCAACTCCACACTAGGTGCCAGCAGCCCACACCCACCCACACCCCCAGTTGCAACAAACAAAAATGTCTCTAAACATTGCCAAATGTTTCTTGGGAGCAAAATCACCCTTGGTTGAGAACCACTGATGTACTAAAAAAAACCAAAACAAAATAAAAAAAAAAACCCACACAAAACGCAAAACAACCTTGTAAAATAGGAAAGACTGAGAAAAATATGTGGAACTGTTTTAAATATGTGCAAGCTGGCAGTTGTTGCTACTTACCCACAAAGCTACCAGATCTGAGAGCCATAGGCTAAACGGACAGCAACATTGCTCTGGGAGGGCAAGTCTGTATCACTGTAATGAGGACATGGTTTGGGGAAGACCGTCTCCTGGGAGTAATCTTACCTGGCCC
This sequence comes from Martes martes, assembly GCF_963455335.1. NCBI lineage: Eukaryota > Metazoa > Chordata > Mammalia > Carnivora > Mustelidae > Martes > Martes martes. Next base: position 169,014,128 of record NC_137890.1, on the reverse strand, counting down.
TGCCACTTTCAGCCTTGGAGCCTCAGGCTGAGCAGCAGGACCAGGCATGATCTCCCATCCCCCATTTACCCTCTAATTTATTTTAATTATTCTCCTTTTGCTTAGGAGCAAGTGGCTCTCTCACTCATGCAGCTGGGTTTGAAGGCGCCATTAGAAATTGTCTGGCAGAACTGGGCTATGAGGTCCCTTCACTAAGACTTTTGATTTTGAGCATGTCCCTATGGGTAGAAAACGCAAAACAAAAGAGGGGCTGAATGATCGATTCTGTGCCTGTCCATCCCTCCCCCTTTTCTTTTCTGTATCCTCGGTCTCCCTGTCCCCAATGAATACTTGGCATTTGGCATTCAGAGCATCCATGCCTCACCCAGTCTTTCTATACTGATAACCAGTGACTCTCCTTCTAGAGCGGCCCCTCTAACCCACCAGCTGCCTCTGCACTGTATCAAATTTGACTCTGAAAAGGATTCTCCAAATATAAGCTTAGTGCATAGATAGCAATTGGGTGTGCATATTGTATGTTTTTATAAACAAAACAATGTGTATTTATAGACCCATATCAATGACAGATCTGTGTAAAGAGATAATGGGAGTTTGACCGGCAAAAAAAAAAAAAAAAAAGGTGAGGCTTTAAAGACTTTGACCTAAAATAGAATTAAATACCAAATAATACTCAACAACAAATCCCTTAATAAGGGAGGGCTGTTATCTATCTCAGGACTGGTGGAGTGTAAATGGGAGATTTGTTTGTGAGGGGTCAGACCCTCACAGGAGGGAAACCAGGTTTAGGTTCTTTTCCAGAGTCATCTGCTGAAGGACGAGTATTTCATTATTTGCTGCTGTGCTTCTGGTTGCTTGGAGTTATTAACACCAACTTCAAAGGGTTTGTATTAACCAGCTACACATGGCCTCATTGAGCAGTCCAAAAACAAAGCTGCCATTTAGGAAGAGTTTTAAGAATGAATGAATGAATGAAATCAGCAAAACATCATTTGTTGCTCCTGGAAGTCAGAGACTAGGACAAAAATACCTACAGAGGAAAATTCCAGAGAATGTGAAGTAAGAATAATGCTGGAAGGAGGAATGGGTCCCAGGATGATGGCCCCAGTTATTGGCCTGACTGGAGGAGGGCCAACTCCAAAGAGGACTCTCCATCCAGTCTGGGAGATGGGAACAATTTAGTTTCTAGGATGGGCTGAGATATGTACATAATCAGATCAACCATAGGAAGAGTGATAGAGACTTACAAATAGGACAGATGCTAAGTGGAAGGCGTCACCTCTGCTGCGGCATGGCGGCCATACCCCATGTACTCTGACTTTAGCATCTCCCTGGGTCACCTCTTATGCCCGCCATTTACAAGGAGATGGACATTCCATTGGTTTGAAGGTGTGTCTGTCTTCTAAATGCTCATATCCTGGGGATAACCTCTTGAGTCTCATATAAAGAAATATATATAAGTATATACATAATACAGTTTTGTGAAGTAGTCATGATGTTTTACATTAGACACTCAGGCTTTATTCTTTTTCACTTAGATGAAATTTACATGCAGTGAACTAGGCAGATCTTAATTATACAGTGCCATGAGTTTTAGCAAGCGTATACACCAATAAAATTGCCACCTCTGACAAGATATGGAACATTTCCATCAACCTGGGAAAGTCCACTGGGGCAAGTGGTGTGCTGGAGCCAGCTTCTACCTGGAGAGTTCAGTACATCGCATCCCCAAATCATGTTGTTAGTCTAAAGACGGCCATGGTGGGAAATCAGCAAACAGTGTAAACAAGGGATGTTTCTCCCCCTAGTGAACCAGGTTACCAGCACACCACTGCTCATGCCCCTTTTCAGCCAATCCTCTGTGCCCACCGAGTGCAAATCCCCACAGATTTCCTTTCACTTGTTATTGAACTTCATGAAAATAAAATCACATTTTGTGCCTTGCTTCTTTCCATCAACATGATACCTATGTGTTTCACCAATGATCTATCAGCAGCTTGTTCCTTTTTTATTGCTGAGAACTATCCCACTGTACAAATAAACTGTATTTTATCTCATTTCTTATTGAAGGACATTGGTTCGCTTCTTGTTTTGGACTATTACTTTTTATTTCTTTCTTCCTTACTTAATTGAGGAATGATTGACAAATAAAATTGCACATATTTCAAGTATACAACATGATGATTTAATATACATATACACTGTGAAATAAGAACCAAAATCAAATTAATTAACATCTGTCTATCACCTCACATAGTTAATTTGCATGTATGTGGTAAGAACACATAAGATCGACTCTCAGCAAATTTCAAGCATATACCACCATATTCTCAACTGGAGTTATGATGTTAGATCCTCAGAACTTTTAATCTTATGACTAGAAGTTTGTCCCAACTTTTTTTTTTAAGATTTTATTTTTTATTTGAGAGAGAGAGAGAGAGAGCGAGCACAAGTGGGGTAAGGGGCAGAGGGAAAAGCAGACTCCCCACCGAGCAGGGGGCCTGATGTGGGACTAGATCCTAAGACTCTGGGATCATGACCAGAGCTGAAGGTGGATACTTAACAGACTGAGCCACCCAGGCGCCCTTGTCCCCAATTTTTAAAATGCTCCTACAGACGTTCTTATGTTAGTATTTTCACAATCGTGTTTTTCATGTCTCTGGAGTAAATCTCTAGGAGCAGAATTGATGAGTCATGGAGTAAGTTTATGTTTAACTTTATAAAAATGTCATAAAGCTTTCCAAAGAGATAGTGCACAAGCAAGGAAAGTTCCAGTGGCTCCAAATTCCTGCCAGCAGTTGGTGTTTTCATGTCCATTCTAACGTGAATGAAACAGAATCTCTTGGGTGGATTTAGATCTGCATGTCCCTGAAGACTAATTATGTTAAGCATCTTTTCATGGACTTATTACCTATCTATCTACATATGTTTATATTTTAATTCCCCTTTGTGATTTTTTTATTCACGGATTATTTAGAAATGATTTGTTTTATTTCTATAATATTTGGGGGTTTTTAGCATCATATGATTTATAATTTAATTATACTGTCCCCAGAGAACATGCACTTCAAGACTTTAATCCTTCTAAAATTATTGAGACTTATGTTATTGCCCAATGTTTGCCCTATTTGGTAAATGTTCCTTGTGTACTTGAAAAGAGTATGTGTTCTACTTTTGTTGGGTGAAGTGTTTTATAAACTTCAGTTAAGGTCATGTTTGTTGATGTGATTTAGATCTGCTATATCCATGCTGACTTTATGTCAAGTTGATCTATCAATTAACGAGAGAAGAGTGAGTGTTAAAATCTCAAACTCAAGTTATTGATTTATCTACTTCTCCCTTTAATTCTGTCACTTTTTGCTTCTTGTATTTTAAAGCTCTGTTATTAGGTACATATGCATTTAGGATTGTTATGTCTTCCTGGATAATGGACTCTTTTATCTTACTGAAACACCTCCTTTTATCTTTGTCAATCTTGTGTTAAAGTATACTTTTCTCTAGCACAAATACAGCTGCACCATCTCTTTGTGCTTATGCTTACTCTTTACATGATAACTTTTCCCCATTGTTTTACTTTCTTTTTTTTAAAACTTTTTATTTATTTTCAGCATAACAGTATTCATTGTTTTTTCACCACACCCAGTGCTCCATGCAATCCGTGCCCTCCCTAGTACCCATCACCTGGTTCCCCCAACCTCCCACCCCCCGCCCCTTCAAAACCCTCAGGTTGTTTTTCAGAGTCCATAGTCTCTCATGGTTCATCTCCCCTTCCAATTTCCCTCAACTCCCTTCTCCTCTCCATCTCCCCTTGTCCTCTATATTATTTGTTATGCTCCACAAATAAGTGAAACCATATGATACTTGACTCTCTCTGTTTGACTTATTTCACTCAGCATAAACTCTTCCAGTCCTGTCCATGTTGCTACAAAAGTTGGGTATTCGTCCTTTCTGATGGAGGCATAATACTCCATAGTGTATATGGGCTACATCTTCCTTATCCATTCATCCATTGAAGGGCATCTTAGTTCTTTCCACAGTTTGGCGACCATGGCCATTGCTGCTATAAACATTGGGGTAGAGATGGCCCTTCTTTTCACTACATCTGTATCTTTGGGGTTTTACTTTCAGTTTATCTGTGCCTTTATATTTAATGTGCATCTCTTGCTTTTATATCCAGTCTGACAATCTTGCCTTTTAATTGGAATATTTAGTTCACTCACAATTTAATATAATTTTATTTGAGTGTGATTCTATCATCTTTTTTAGTTTACTATTTCTCCCATTTTTTTTCTCTTCCTTCATTCCTCTTTTCCTTCCTTCTTTTGAGTTACTTGAATTTTTATAGTGTTCTTCTTATGTCCCCTATTGGATTTTTAGCTATACTTCTTTTTACTTTTATTCAGTGGTTCCTCCAAGAATTATAGCATAAAATGTTAACTTATCACAGAGTACCTAGAGTTGAAATTGTATCACTCCACTTCACTGTGAAATTCCATGTACCCTACCCCCACTTCTGTGACTTTTGACATCTTTTCTACATCTATTTATGTAACAAGCCCTATAACTTCATGTTATCACTTTTATTTAAATAATCTTTTTTTTATATTATGTTAGTCACATACAGTACATCATTAGTTTTTGATGTAGTCTGTTGATTTTACAGAAGTTAGGAGAACAAGGAAAAAAGTATTCTTTAAATGTTCCCATGTATTTTTATTTCTGGCACTTTTTATCCTTCCCAAAGACTGTTTTCATTTGATGTCACTTCCCTTAAGCCAGAAAACCTTTTTCAACATTTCTTGTATTGCAGATCTGCTGGTGATGAATTCTTTACAGTTTTATTTATCTCATGTGTTTGTCTTCTCTCAAGGATCACAAGCCTGCACTGCCTGTTGTCCAAATGTCTACAAATAGTTCTGTCATAAATTCTGTCCAGTTTTATAGTTGTTTTCAGTAGGAGCGTTCTAGAACTGCCAAAGCACCACAAACTAGGTGGCTTAAGAAACAAATTTATTGCTTCATAGTTTTGGAGGCTGGAAGTCCAAAATTAAATTGTTAGCAAGGTTGGTTCTTTCTGGAGGCTCTGAGGGAAATTATATTCCATGCCTCTCTCCTAGCTGCTGGTAGTCTTAGGCATTCCTTGCCTTGTAGATGAAGTACTTCCTGTGTCTGCACATGCTCTTCCCTCTGTGAATGCCTCTGTTTCCAATTCCCTTCTCTCTCTCTTTTTTTTTTATTAGTTTCAGAGGTAAATTTTAGTGATTAATCAGTTGCATATAACACCCAGACTCATTACATCAAGTGCCATCCTTATAAGAACACAGCCATATTGGGTTAAGGTCCACCCCCACTGATCTCCCCTTAAGTTGATGAACTGTAAGGACACTCTTTCCAAATAAGGTCACATTCTCAAGTACTAGGGGTTAGGAATACCACATCTTTCTAGGGGACAAAATTAAATCCATAAAAGAAAGTAAGTCTAGTGTGACTTATTCTGTCATGGCTGGAAGCAGAAGGTAGTCTTGAGTCCCTTTTGCCTATGTCATTTTGCTATGAATTTCTTCATCTCTACATACATTTTTAGAAAAAAAAATTTACTTATTCTTTTCAGTGTTCCAGAATTTATTGTTTATGCACCACACCCAGTGCTCCATGCAATACGTGCCCTTCTTAATACCCACCACCAGGCCCACCCGAATCCCCACCCCCCCCTCCAAAACCCTCAGTTTGTTTCTCAGCGTCCACAGTCTCTCTTGGTTCATCTCCACCTCTGACTTCTTCCAACTCACTTCTCCTCCTTCTTCCAATGTCCTCCATGTTATTCCTTATGCTCCACAAATAAGTGAAACCATATGATAATTGACTTTCTCTGCTTGTCTTATTTCACTCAGCATAATCTCTTTTAGTCCCGTCCATGTTGATACAAAAATTGGGTATTCATCCTTTCTGATGGGGGCATAAGACTCCGTTCTATATATGGGCCATATCTTCTTTATCCATTCATCTCTTGAGGGGCATCTTGGCTCTTTCCACAGTTTGGTGACTGTGGCCATTGGTGCTATTAACATTGGGGTACAGATGGCCCTTCTTCTCACTACATCTGTATCTTTGGGGTAAATACCCAGTAGTGCAATTGCAGGGTCATAGGGAAGCTCTATTTTTAACTTCTAAAGGAATCTACACACTGTTTTCCAAAGTGGGTGCACCAACTTGCATTCCCACCAACAGTGGAAGAGGGTTCCCTTTTTTCTACTCCAACACTTGTTGTTTACTGTCTTGTCGATTTTGGCCATTCTAAGTGTAAGGTGTAAGGTGATATCTCAATGTGGTTTTGATTTGAATCTCCCTGATGGCTAGTGATGATGAAATTTTTTCATGTGTCTGTTAGCCATTCACATATTTTCTTTGGAGAAGTGTGTGTTCATGTCTTCTGCCCATTTTTTGATGTGATCATCAGAATCCTAGAGGAGAATATAGGCAGTAACCTCTTTGACATCAGCCACAGCAACCTCTTTCAAGATATGTCTCCAAAAGCAAAGGAAACAAAAATGAAAATGAACTTTTGGGACTTCATCAAGATCAAAAGCTTCTGCTCAGCAAAGAAAACAGTCAATGAAACAAAGAGGCAACCCACGGAATGGGAGAAGATATTTGCAAATGACAGTACAGATGAAGGGCTGATATCCAAGATCTATAAAGAACTCCTCAAACTCATCTTTACATACTTTTTATTTAGATACTTTCAAGTTCAGTGGGGAAGAGGAGATGGATTATGAAAGGGTAGAGGATAGAGATAGGAGCTGATAAAGTCTGGGCCAAAGAAAGAACTTAAGGATAAAAGATTGAGATCCTCCAGAGTAAAGTATGTCCACTGACCCAATTTTCCCTTAAGTCTGTGCTGGGGACAATACCTATGGTGGTGGACTTAAGAGGGAGACAGAAACAGTTATGTCTATTTGCTCATTCATTTATGGAAAGACAAAACACAACATATACTGAGCTCTTGGAATGGCAGACATGCATTTAGTAGCAGGAGACAAAGTAGTCCAGGAAACACACATGGACTCTGCCCAGGGAACATTCATTCTAGTAGAAATTTAGAGTCTATCTGATTAAACTTTAATTGAATTGCAGTTTTAAAAAATCAACAAAAGAAGAAGTTTTAATTTGGTTTTTGGTCAAGATACAGTGTAGGAAATGATTGAGAGGGAGTAATTTTCTTTTTTTTTTTTTTTTTTTATTTTAATAAACATATAATGTATTTTTATCCCCAGGGGTACAGGTCTGTGAATCATCTGGTTTACACATTTCACAGCGAGAGGGAGTAATTTTCTATTCATTCTTTTGTTCAGCAAGTATTGAACACATGTTGAAACTGAGGATAGAGATTTCAAAAAAATTTGTTTGCATATGAAGATAAGACCTTTATCAGATAATAATTTTGGCTAATACTTGTATAACAATTTCTATGTGTCAGGCACTGTTCTAAACCCTTTACCTTTAACTCCTTTTGTCCTCCTGAAAACTAAGAGCTGCTATCATCCACATGATGAGGTCAAATTATTTGCCCAAAGTTAGCAACTAGTAAGTGATAGAGGCATTTCATGAACTCTAGTACCATGGCTTTAAAGTCTGTGCATTTAAACTTTATTCTATTCTAACCACAAAATGCAGAATGCCTGTATATCCTGGATTCTTTTAGACCCAGAAGTTTCAGTTTTTAAATTATTTTCAATCAATTCTTTCCTCTAAAGACACTTATATTAATCTGATCTAAAATTTTAGAAAAATAGCTGCAGTATATATAAGAAAATATATTTCTCCATATTTCCTAAATATTCCATCTGGCAGTAATGCAGACTATTAGGAGTGTTCCTTGAATATACCAGACAATATTGGTTGTCTTGAAAGTATCCATTCTTTTCTTTCTAATTTCCAAGTTCCTAGAGACTTGTTACTTTTTAAATCTACCTTCCACCACAAGGTCATATGTTTCAGGAGGTTCATAATTAGTCTAATTCTGTCATGGTGGTTTCATGATCCTGGCCATGTAATAAAAATATGATGAAACTCTGTCTTATAAATCATGGAGGAAGTATGTGGAGACTTCTGGAAAAGGTTTTCTTGCTTTCCACAATAGTTGCACAGGAAGAGAAAGCTGTTTCTGCTTGAAGTTGTAACATCTGCATGTAATGTCTGGAAATTCAGCAGCCATCTTGTGATCATGAGGAGGAGGAGCTTGAGGACAGAACTGATATGCTGAGTATGACAAAGCAGAAAGAGAAAAAACAAAAACAAAAAACCAAAACCTGGATCCATAACAATATCTTTGAGCCACTGAACGAGCCAGTTTTTCAACCACCCTGGAGAACTTCTTGTTTTAGGAGAAGGAAACCTGACAAATTTACATTTTTAAGCCATTTAGAGTTAGATTTCCTACTTACGATCTTAACTGAGTCAAAAAGTAAGAAACAAGGTCTTAAGAATTTTATTTTTTTTTACTCCATTCCCTCCATTTCTCTCTACATGAGAAGAACTTCCTGCAGCCAGAATATGTTCATTCTCCACTAGATATATGTGATGTCTCATATTTAGGGATAGAAAAGCAGATATGTACATCTTTAAAATGTCCAAAGGCAGCTGAAAGTTTAGCAGCTATCTAAAGCCTATGATAAATGTCTCAATTCCTCAGCAGCATATTTCTGTGTTTGCAGATTCAGAGACAAGAGACTTTAATCACAGCTGCTAAATCTCTCTTTTAAAATTGAATTTAAAGTAACATTTAAGGCTGTGTATATTGGCTGCAGATTCCTTCCCATATTCTTCCTGGGAATTTCCCACCCTATAATAAGGTAGATTTTCTCTTTTTTTTTTTCTTTTTTAAATAGCTGCTTATTAAGGCAGAGATTCTAATATTAGTCTGCTATTCCACTGAATGGAGGAACTGGATATCTTCTGCATAAACTTGGGAGTCTGGATGTATTTCTGCACTTTTCCTCAGTGCTTTACAAAAACTGAAAATAGCACTTCCCCCCCTTTCCCTCAATTCTGTGCAACCACAACCAAATGTGAGGGACTGGTTTGGGTCTGGAGCTGGCATATGGTGTGTGCAGTTTTATTTTCCATGCTTAAATGAAGTTAGTTCCTTCCTCTTTCACTTTGGATGTAAGCAGGGAAATGAATATTATTTTTATAAATATGACTTGATGTTGTCTGGCCCAAACCTGTCTGTGGGCATCAGGAATAGGGGGCTGCTGGGAGGGGGTAAATATGGAAAAGGAGTACCCTGGGAAAGCATTTTGGAGATCTCTTTTTTAAAACCCATCAGTAACCTTAAACAGCTTTGATCTTTACCAAAGGGCAAGGGCAGTGAGCAAAGGATGAGGGGTTTGGAATGACAACCTATAGGAAAAGTTCTGATTTTGTGGTGGTCTGTGGAATGCTAATGAAAGTGGAATCTTGCTTGCATTCCTGAGAATTGAAAAGTGGGTTTTATTTCATTTCCCTTTGCATTGGAGAACTGAGAGAACTATGAAGAGAAACTATGTCACTTACCCCTTCATGCAATAGACAAGGAAGGTGAGACACAGAGCCAGGAAGCAGGTGGTCTAGGGTCACACTGAGAAGACCACAGAGGAGGCATTGTGGTACAATGGTTAGAGCATGGCCCATCTCCTGCAAATGACACAACCCTGCCGTGAACCAACTGTGTGTCCAGGGGTTCAGTCCAGAGCCTTGTCAAGCCCCACAGTCTTCATCTTTACTGTGGGAGCCACCACAACACCTTTCTCAAGGGATTACTACAAACACTGGATGAATTATCACCTCTAAGCTGCCAAACACCTGAGAGATAGCACACACTCAGGAGAGATAATTTGTGTGCAGCCCAGACTCAAAAGAAAGTCCCGGAACACAGGTTGCTGACTGTGGGTTACTCTTCCTGCCATTTATCTCATCCAGCAAATACCCCATTTGTGGGTTGTTGAGATGGTGGAGGGTCCTCCTAGGAGAAAGAGTAGAAAGAGACTTCAGCCTGGGAACTTCAGATGTGAGGGGGAAAGTAAGGATTCAGTTGGTTTACTCAGCATTTACTAAGCACGTCCGTGTATCTCCCCCCAACACACACCTTGTATTTTGTTAGATTTGAACTTTCCCAAGGGCTTTCTTCCTTGTCCCTAGTTTCTTTTTCTCTCACTTTAGTTCATTTCTTCACAAGAAGAGTATAGCCCGCCAGACACTGGCTTAAGTGATGTGTGACTGGAGAATGCCTCTGCTCAGGCGGCTAGATTTTAAGATCAATCTGTTAATGGAGTTGGTGAAAGAGCTAGGTAAGATATCACTCATTTGGGGGACAGGAGACAAAGATCAGACTGCGGGGAGGTGATGAGAGATCCCTCTATAAGCAGAGTTAGAGAATCCCATGTATCAAATGTCTTGTGACTGGCAGTCTCCACAAATCCATAAGTATGTGCATTTTTCTCTCCATTATGGCCTCTAATAGGTTAGCTAACAAAAGCACAAGTCATGTCTCAGAAAGCCATCACCACAAGAAAGCACAGCTGTCACCCGACTCTCCTATTAAGCCATGCCTCAGGTTAAGCTTGAGGCATGAGCAAAGAGATGTGAAAGAATGATCAGCCAGAAAGCCTTGCTAGAAATGAAATACTAGGAAGAGGTGATATGGAGCATCAACAGTGTGCCATACAGTGATTCATTACCTCTCCACTCTCCCCTGTGAGCAGTAATTCTTAGGCTCATTTTACAAGTGGACAAGAGGCCTTGGCATGTCCAGAATTCTCTGATGACTCACCCTCATGGTCCCTGATGCTCCCTACCCCCACTGCCTTCAGAGGAAATCCAGAAAAATATGCAAATCTGCATATCTTGTGGGCTGTCAGCCTATAGGGCCTTGGTCCTACACCCCCCTTTTCTCAGCCAGTTTCAGTAAGAGTGGAAGAAGAATGATCTCTGGATTGCTGGGCAGGAAGAAGATGGCAAATGAAGTGCCCAGGGTTGTCCAGGAGAGGGCCAGAGGGCCTGTGAAGGGAGGTAGGACTGGAACCAAAAGCAAACACAACCCCTTCATCATGATGCCTGGCCCCATCCTGACTCAGCAGCATTTGGGTGTGGTGGAGGAAATTGGGGCTTTGGACAGCTGGGAAGCTCTTTAAGATCCCAAGCAGAAGAAAGAGCTCAGCCTCATCCTCAAACCACCACATGGGTCTGTTCTGCACTAAGCCAGGAGCTGGTGGGCAGAATCTGAGGCCCTGCTTTTCCTTCCCTTCAGGGGCTTTCAGCTTGAAAGGAAACTCTCCTCTGTTATCTGTGGTTTTTCGGTTCTTTCTCCCTTTGGAAGTGGAGGGGAAATAATAATAATAATAATCTTCTGTGGGTTTGGGAGTATCCTTGTTCTGGTGGGGCCAGAGTAAGCAGATGAAGTTAAGTTGTAGTGATGCCTTGTCTTGGTGAAATTGGTGGCCTGGAGAGAAGAACTCAGAGGTGAGTCTAGAGTGGAAGGTAAGATGGGCAAGTAGGGAATGGATTTGTTCAATAAATCATCAGGGTTTCTGCCGGGCGGGAGCAACAGCACAATAATTAGAATTTTCCTCTCCTCCTTATTCTTTTCTCTTTTCTTTGCATTTTCTTGACCTTTCTTTCCTTTTCCTACACTGACTTTCTTAATAACAAAAGTGAAACTTTGTATTCTTGAGACAACAACAAATTCCATCCTCTGAGGAAACCAGTGCTAACAGGATGACTGGTATACTTTCATATATTTCTATTATCTAGAACTTTAGGATTTATCCTGTTTTTCAGGGAACTTACTCTTCTTAGAGGAAAGAACTCATCTATAGAGAAAAAATTATAGTGTGTGTAAGAGCTTAAAGAGTGGCTGCCATGATAGGACCACGGTGGGGCATGCTGTGGATGTGCTGGAGATTTGGAGACTGGCCAGGAACACTAAATAAGACACAGACGTTTTGAGGAGAGGGAAATAGGTTAGGGGTATTCCAAGATACTGTTACTTAAATTCCCTTCATCCTCAAGGAATCTGAGAATTGGAAATGTCCCTTGAGATTGGTGGCCTATCTTTTCACACATGTTGTCCACATTAATGGTCATCCAAAGGGATTTGGTCCAGAGACCTTGATGAGAATGTGCTTATGAACAGCCCCCTTCTACCCCAATTGTTGGTTAACAGGCCACATGGACTCCTTATAATACTTTTTATGTTTGATAGTTATGTATATGTATTTCAATTTTTATGCAATTCTCTTCCTTTTTGGTTTAGTGTAAGCAACCTGAGGACAGGGTGTATTAGGTTTATTTTTGCTGCCCAAGAAACATGTGAATTACTATGTTAAATCAAGAAAATAAAACCCAACACATTCTGGACCCTCCTATTTGAGGACATCAGACCAAGCATGGAAAAGGATTCAAACTGGAACTTTTTCATGGGGCTTCAGTTTCCTCTGTATGGGACTGATTCCTACATTCCTCCTGTGATCCTTCTTCCAGCTGCAGGAAAAGATTCCACCTTCTCCCCTAAAGCTGTGTCTATGTGGTCTCTCTAGCAACTCTGAATATCTCCATATAAACCCAGGTGAAATGCAGTGAGTTGTGAAAAGAATAATTTTAACTGAGATTCCATATAAAAACCAGCTTTTGCTGGGATGATAGAAAAACAAACACAGCAACAACCCTAGTCCTTCTAGTGGGTTCTCACCCCTCACTTCCATCTCAGTGTGACAAGGAGAGGTCATGGAGGCATCTCACCCACACTCACAAACAAACAAAACGAAACACAGGGCCAGACCTTATGTCTGCTGCAGAATTATCTTTAGTACTGCAAAGCCAGATCCAAGTAGGGCAAAGTCCTTGGTTTTGGACAAATGGTTGTGGTGTAAGGATGTCATACTTGGTCACTTGTCTTTGGTATAAAAGCATTTCTAGATATATCAGGGCTTAAAAAAAAATATATGTCCTTTATATTTTCATCATAAAGATTTTTCTTGATGACATACTCCAGGAAACTGAAAAATAAATGAAAAAGATAAAGTTAAAAATTTGGACATAATGGTATATTAGGCCTGCTGGTTGGTATTAAATCTGCTACACACAAAGTTGTCTCTAAATAATTAAAAGTATGATTATAAAACAAAGCAAATGTTATGTTTAATGAAGAAAATATATACTATACAAATACCAACTTACTATAAAAGAAATATTAATGGAAAACACAGGTTATATTAAAAAGGATTGGGGAGGCAAAGGAGGGTGGCAAGACATTGTAAACTCCATGTATTACATAAGGAGAAGTGATTTTTTTGGGGTTATGATAATCACAGAAAAAAGATTAAAATAATGCCTTCAGAAAATAAAAAGATAACCACTAGTCAATTAAAAAGAAATGTTTGCCTTTCAAATTATTAGTGAATATACAAACAAATGAACATAGTCCACCTAACAAAAGATAGAAAATAAAGAATAAAAGGAGTGACAAACACAAAACTTAAAATAATGGGACCTATGTATAGCATGGCATAATATTTATATTTATCATGATACACAAAAGTCTGGTCAACATTTGTTGTGTGCCTATGATGTGTCAGGCACTATTAGGTGTTTTGCTACTAATTATTTTCTATTTATTGTCTAGTTATTTTCTATTGACTCTTTTTATAAACTTGAGTAATATTATTGTTTCAATAATATTACAATGTTACAAATAAATCAACAGGGACTAGCAGAGGACAAATCACTTCCTGAGGGCTCCCAGATGTAAGAGGCAGATTCAAGATCTCAACCCAGGTTTATCTGACCCACAGACTTATTTCTAGTCACCGCACTGTCCCACATCCATACAGCAGGGTAGGATGAGGGAGACCAGATGTAGCTGCTGTGAATTCCTCAATATAAAATCAAGGACTTAGATTGGATTATAATACAAAATACGATATGCTGCTTTTAAGAGAAATGCCTTAAAGAAGGCATGAGAAATGCACAAACAGTGTATTTATCAAACAAAGAACATAAGTCAAAAGCAGAGGTACCAATATAAATCTCAAAAAAATGTAAAATTAAAGGCAAAATTCATTAATATGATTTGAAAAATATGTTGATCAATGATATAATCCATGTTGATGGTATCTTTATACACTGAAAATTTCATAGCAAAATATAAAAGCCAAAATAAAAACCAAAAATAGCTAGAAATATAATTTCAGGGGGAAGGGAAGGAAAATGAACCAGTTACTTTGAAAGATTCCAACACAGTCAGTCTGCCACTGATGAAGTAGATCAAAAATAAAGTAAGTGAACTGGGTATTTACCCCAAAGATACAGATGTAGTGAAAAGAAGGGCCATCTGTACCCCAGTGTTTATAGCAGCAATGGCCACGGTCACCAAACTGCGGAAAGAACCAAGATGCCCTTCAATGGATGAATGGATAAGGAAGATGTGGTCCATATACACTATGGAGTATTATGCCTCCATCAGAAAGGATGAATACCCAACTTTCGTATCAACATGGACAGGACTGGAAGAGATTATGCTGAGTGAAATAAGTCAAGCAGAGAGAGTCAATTATCATATGGTTTCACTTATTTGTGGAGCATAACAAATAACATGGAGGACATGGGGAGATGGAGAGGAGAAGGGAGTTGGGGGAAATTGGAAGGGGAGATGAACCATGAGAGACTATGGACTCTGAAAAACAACCTGAGGGTTTTGAAGGGGTGAGGGGTGGGAGGTTAGGGGGAGCCAGGTGGTGGGTATTATTGAGGGCACGGATTGCATGGAGCACTCGGTGTGGTGCATAAACAATGAATTCTGTTACACTGAAAAGAAATAAATTTTTTAAAAAAAGAAAAATAAAAGGAAGTTAAGAATATGAATTTGTTCTCTCAGTGAGGCTTTGGCTATATCCCATACATTTAGTAATATAATGTTCTGTCATAGTTTAGTAGCTCATTAATGCTCTTACTTTCTAACGAATACAATTGACATTTAATCTCTTACATCCAATATGCATACAGGAGAGAGTTTCTTTTTTATTTTAGTAGGTGTTTGCTTTATACATTTTTAAATTTTATCTTTTAAAGAATTTTTATTTATTTATTTGAGAGAGAGAGCACAAGCAGGAGAGGGGGTCAGAAGGAGAGAGAGAAGCAGACTCCCAGCTGAGCAAGGATCCCAATATAGGACTCGATCCCAGGACCAAAGGACCATGGCCTAAGCCAAAGTCAGATACTTAACTGACTGAGCCACCCAGGCACCTCTACATTTTTAAGATTTTTTAAAAATATTTTATTTATTTGACAGACAGAGAGAGAGATCACAAGTACACAGAGAGGCAGGCAGAGAGAGAGAGGGAAGCAGGCTCCCTGCTGAGCAGAGAGCCCAACGTGGGGCTAGATCCCAGGACCCTGAGATCATGACCTGAGCCGAAGGCAGAGGCTTTAACCCATTGAGCCACCCAGGTGCCCCCATTTTTAAGATTTTAATGTCATTATTAATTGATGGATCAATGTTGCTATTATTAAGATTTTCTTTCTGGTAGAGTATAGTATGGACAAATGAGAAAGAGGTGTGAGATCTGTTTATCAAAATTTAAATATATATATATATATACACACACACACACACACAAAAAGATATTCACATATATCACATATATATCATATATCCATATATACAGATATATACCAGATACACACATATATGTACACAGGGTCATGTACATATGTATTAATGTATCATTAATTTTGTTGTTTACATGCTCACTTACTTTATTATTATTTTTTTTATTTCTTTTCAGCGTAACAGAATTCATTGTTTTTGCACCACACCGAGTGCTCCATGCAATACATTCCCTCTGTAACACCCACCACCTGGTTCCCCCAACCTCCCACCCCCTTCCCCTTCAAAACCCTCAGGTTGTTTTTCAGAGTCCATAGTCTCTCATGGTTCACCTCCCCTTCCAATTTCCCCCAACTCCCTTCTCCTCTCCATCTCCCCATGTCCTCCATGCTATTTGTTATGCTCCACAAATAAGTGAAACCATATGATAATTGACTCTCTCTGCTTGACTTATTTCACTCAGCATAATCTCTTCCAGTCCTGTCCATGTTGATACGAAAGTTGGGTATTCATCCTTTCTGATGGAGGCATAATACTTCATAGTGTATATGGACCACATCTTCCTTATCCATTCATCCATTGAAGGGCATCTTGGTTCTTTCTGCAGTTTGGTGACCGTGGCCATTGCTGCTATAAACACTGGGGTACAAATGGCCCTTCTTTTCACTACATCTGTATCTTTGGGGTAAATACCCAGTAGTGCAATTGCAGGGTCATAGGGAAGCTCTATTTTTAATTTCCTGAGGAATCTCCACACTGTTCTCCAAAGTGGCTGCACCAGTTTACATTCCCACCAACAGTGTAAGAGGGTTCCCCTTTCTCCACATCCTCTCCAACACACGTTGTTTCCTGTCTTGCTAATTTTGGCCATTCTAACTGGTGTAAGGTGGTATCTCAATGTGGTTTTAATTTGAATCTCCCTGATGGCTAGTGATGGTGAACATTTTTTCATGTGTCTGATAGCCATTTGTATGTCTTCATTGGAGAAGTGTCTGTTCATGTCTTCTGACCATTTTTTGACATGATTATCTGTTTTGTGCGTGTTGAGTTTAAGAAGTTCTTTGTAGATCATGGATATCAACCTTTTGTCTATACTGTCATTTGTGAATATCTTCTCCCATTCTGTGGGTTGCCTCTTTGTTTTGTTGACTGTTTCCTTTGCTGTGCAGAAGCTTTTGATCTTGATGAAGTCCCAAAAGTTCATTTTCACTTTTGTTTCCTTTGCCTTTGGAAAATTATCTTGAAAGAAGTTGCTGTGGTTGATATCAAAGAGGTTACTAACTATGTTCTCCTCCAGGATTCTGATGGATTCTTGTCTCACGTTGAGGTCTTTTATCCATTTCGAGTTTATCTTTGTGTATGGTGTAAGAGAATGGTCGAGTTTCATTCTTGTACATTAACTTCCTTTATAACAAGACAGAATAAAAATAACTAGATCAAATATTCACCTTAATTGTTTGAAAAAATAAACAGAGCAAGAACAGGAAGCATGATATCTATATAGTAAGTACAGGTATCAATGACCTGGAAAACCAACATGCAAAGCCAATAAAAGTGAATACGAGAACTAATTCTTTGAACAAAACCAATCTAGCATACACAATTTGTAAATCTACTGAAATGTTGGATTTCAACTATCCTAGTTATTATTATTATCCTAGTTATCCTATTATTATCTCATAGTCACAACTCACTAAAGTTCTCACTGTCTCTCCTTCAGATAAGCTCAGGGAACTCTGGTCTTCCTCTTCAACTCAGTTCCACTATTTCAAACCAGCCCCATGGTGTGACTACCAGAGGGTCACTGAAGGAAGTAGCTTTCAAAGGAAATGAGTTTCACTGACTCTTTTTGGTCTAGCTCTGACTTATCAGTGGGGATGGTCTCACCTAAGAGTTATAAACCAGCAAGTCTTTCCTTTGACTTGAGTGTCTTCCTCAGATGTATAGACTAATGTGGGCCCATCACAGGTCAAGGGGCATTGACTAGGCACATAAGATTATATGACTCACCCAATTTCTTCTATACAAAATGGGCACTGAAGTTTTATAAAATTGAGTCTATGGCAGACAGTTGCTCATCTTTGCCCTCATCATCCCATTTCAATAGATTTGGCTTTTTATTCTTGTGCCATCACTGGAGCTTAGAAGCATGGGTATGAGGAAGGAAATTCAATCATGGAAGCAAAATTAAGAAAAGAAGTCTCTGTTCAATGGGCCCAAATAACTAACACCAGAGAATCCATATATACTTAGACTTTCTTGGTGCCCAGGCATTGTGGCAAACACTTTAATTTTTATTTCCTTAAGCCTTCACAACAACAATATAAAAAAAAACCACTCATTATCCTCATTTTACTTTTGAAGAAACTGAAGCTTAAAGAGGATGAAAGAAGCTTTCCAAAGCCACCTAACCAATGGCAGAAGGAGGGCTTGCAAAGGCAGCCAGGGTCTAAAATTGATGCTATCCCTGATCCCCACTGCCCTTTCACCTATCCTGCTATTTGCAGTCAGGAGGACATAGAGACAAAGTGTTTTTCTCATCGCACACTCTGCTGGCTGAAAGAAGAGTAACTTTAGCCCTGACAAAATCACTGCTGAGAACTCCGCTCCACCTCCTTTTAGACCCAGCCGGCTTTTCCCCATGGGGAGGAGGAGATTTATATGATTGGTAAAAGAGAGGAAGACCACAATCCATTGATCCATGTTCCTGCCAATTTGCAGTTAGCAACTGAATGTCAGAAACACATCCAAGCTTATCATCCATACATGCCCATCTCCCCAAGACTTCCTGTTTCATGGAGAAGTTTCCATTTTCCTTGTGGCTGACTGAATAAGCATCAGGATTTATTTGGCCTGGGGTCCCAAAATTTCATCATGAGGGCAAGTAGAAGGCAGCCTGTTTGACTGTGTTCTCTGGTTCAATTCTGCAAACATTTAAGTCCAAAATATCTAGTCAATTCTTGGGTCTAGATCTTGATTAGTTCAGAATTCTCAAAGAGAAGGTGTGAATATTATGTGCTTGAAACTCCTACACAGGATATTTTGATATGCAAGGCACCCCAGTGGTCTTCGGCACACACTCTTGGCTATAAGAATGAAATTTTGAGCCTCGTACCGGACACTCGAAGATGCTGAGAACATATACCTCAATAAATGCTGAAGTTGACTAAGTAAGATACTGTTCTGACAATGCACAGGACAACTACATTTGAGAGGGCTTCTCTCTGAAGTTTTGCATAGGACCGGGGCAGTACCTAACTCCAGAGTAAAACGATGCTCTAACGGATCTTCACCCAACTACCCTCTGTGTACATACAACAGTGTTCCTTGTCAGCTGATTTGCACAGTGCCCTGTACCTTTCCCCACCCTTTGGAGCAGATGAGCTGCCCTAGGCAAAAAAACTTTCTATCCAGGCAGAGTTCCTGGATCCATGGGCAAAATATCCATGGTGCCTATGAGATAAATTTCCAAATGGAAGAATGAGACTTTAAAATTTGTATTAAGATCCCTAGTTATAAACACATGGAGTATCATAAAATTATGATTTCAGTCCATTTTACTCAAAGACATGGATGAGTCCATATATAAAATTAGATTTTGGCATTTGCTTAACAAGAAACAGACCACCAAAATTACAAAGGCTTGTAGTATAATTATTTTACATGGATACTTCTACTTTCACAGAAAGATAGGGTGACTGTGGCACATGACACAATCAGCTGATTTGGGATGGAACCTTTAGGAACACAAAAATATTTATATAAAAAGTGGATACTCTATGCTTTATATACAGTGGCTGAATTGCCTGATCAGTTGCTCCTAACACTGGGTTGCAAATAGATCTTGACAGCTTTATGTTCTGTTTCAAGTTTATAACCCCATTAAAAAATATTTAGAATTTTAAATCTTAAGATACATGATTGTACCACAGGCTATTATTCCGAAAAAGCACATTGGAATTCACTTACTCAATGTGATTTTTATTTTCCAAAGATTCTTCTTCTTCTCCCCCCGCAACCCACCCACCCTTCCTTCTTTCCTTCCATCTTTCCTTTCTTCCTTCCTTCCTTCCTTCCCTCTTTTCCCCTCCCTCCTTCTTTCCCCCCTCCCTCCCTTCCTTTCCTCTCTTTTCTTTTCTCTTCTTTCTTTCTTAAACAAAGAACTTTACCCTTTATCACAAAGTGATAACAAAGTCAACAATGACCTTGAATTTCTGTTCACCTCCAAGTTGTATTGCTAAGTAGAACTCAACTCAATCTAAGAGAAATCCCCACATAATGAGAAAACTCATACCAGGCCCTGTTTTCAGGCTGAGAGTCCCCTTCCAGCCTCTCCGGAGCTTCAGAGAGCCTCCTTAATGGGACACTGAGCCTCCTATTGCCATGGAGAGCTTGTTTTTGCATATTTCTGGCAGCCTGACTTTTGACCTGAAGGTCAAGACTTTGGCCTATGAAACAGAGTTAAAATTAAGTCAACAGTTGTCTAACCCATTGTTAAGCTTTCCCTGGGTCCTTCTGCAAACAGAAAACTCCCTTCTCTAGTAATCCTCAACAGATTAAACCTCTCTTTGGATCAATTGACCCTCTTCTCTGATTTCTGAATTGGTGAGAATGAGCTGTGTTGATGGGGGATGTGGGGAAGGATTGGAGTGATAAGGAGGTGCTACGAAATATGTTGTGAATAACATGGTGGAATGAAAGAACCCTGGACAGAGAACCACTGTTGTTCACAAAGACTTCAGGCCCTGAGAATGGATGAACAGGAAGCTAACATCTGTCAGAGGTGTCTGCACTTGGACAGCCTAAAGAGAATGCTTGCACCCTATCTTTGGAAAGGATCTCAGAAATCATTTAGCCTGGGGGTTTCTGCACATGTTTATCAGCTTGACCTTTTCTTCAAATATAACTCAGATTACCAATTTATAAAACAGATAAAATCAAAATTGCTCTGATGAGGGCCCAAAAGAGGCCAAGGAACTACCAGTTCTGCCTGCTGCCCTTGGCCGAATGGCCCTGAACATCTCCTTAAAACTCTAGTCTACTCAGGCTGGAAGAGAGCTCAAAGGCTGTAGGCCCACCACAAGTCCAGGCAGGAGTTCCCCTGAAGGATGCTGATGAGGGGTGACACAGCCCCATCCTGGGGAATTTACCATGACACCCTTCCCCAGCCCTCAAGAGAATCCTCTGGAGCCCCTCAAACAAGCCTGCCATTCTCCGTCAAAGACAGCACCACGACCAGTATGTCTCCTTGTGATCTAAAGCTCTCATTACTTGTTGACTTCGGATTGCTTGCTCCTCGAGGTCAGGGATCTTCTCTTTTATCTTTACAGTCTTGAAGGCTTGTACAACAGCCTGGCAGATAGTATGTAATAACTACTTGTCCTCAAGAAAGTAGCAATAAATAGGAGGCAATGGATGATTAATAATATGTAATAATATGATTAATAATAAAATAATAGTAAGCACTCCAATTATTGAACTAGACATTGAGCTCAAGACTTTCCATACATATCTCAATTTTTCTGAACACCTAACGGGCATTACTAACCCTGATAAAAGAGATGAGTCTGAGCTAACAAAGCAGAGCTGCACAGCTCATGAGTGAAGGAACTGGGATTGGAATACAAATGTATCTCAGCTTTTAATCATGGTGATGGAAGTCTAGAGGTTGAACCCAGGGCTGGCGGATGCTCAGTAGAGACAGCAGCCAGGGAGGGAAGAAAGGAAGGCTCACTGTACTTCAACTGTGCTTCAGTTGTGAAGGAGTCTGACTTGCTGTTCAGGAATTTTTCCTAATAAAGTTAGATATGCGTCTACCATCAGCATCACCCCAAGTTCCTCTCTGCCTTTCTCTCTACCAATTATCTTCCTGACCCAGACTTAATTCCAGCAGTCAGTGGGTGGGTACTGTCTAGATTCCTAAAGAGTTTGAGCTACTAGAATATTCCCACCCGGAGATGTCTGCTATCCTGTGATGTCACACATTAGGAGCAAGCAAGGCAGGAGGCGGGCTGGAGGACATGAGATGATAGATGTATGTGGAAGTGGGTGGCATAGCAGACTTTTAGCACATTCGGTGTTCTCCCTCCTTTACAAATTTCTCCTTGCCAGTTTCCCACAGTCTCCCTCTCTAATTTCCTCCTCTAGTGGCTCTTATTCTGTTCCAGATCATCCATGAAAACAATGCCTCCCAGAAGGCATCATTCTGTCAGCTCCTGCTACCATCAAGGCAATGTACTCCCTCCTGCATTCACCTTCTCTTTGTACTGACACCCTCTCTCACCATACCCTAATGCTTTCTCCTTCTCTATCAACCTCAAGGTGAGGATGTGAGGATCTTGAGCTTGTTTCATTATTGCTGGAACCTGAGATTTGCTTTCTAGATTCAGAAGCTACACAGCAAATGAAGGCAGTGTCAGGACAAGAGGTTGGGTATTCCAGCTGGTACCAAAGATTTGGTTAGGTCTCTGAGGTGAGTTTTCAAGTGACTTGGGATTAGAGTAAGAATACACATTTGAGATTCATGGGGGGAAATGCCCATCTCAGGTAGACGATTTCCAAGAGCAGTTTCTTAACTAATGATAATCCCATCCATGTGTTCCAGAATTTTACAGCTCACCAAAGCTTCCTCGTATGTTATCTTATTTGATTTTTACATTAGCTCTTGGGGCTTGCCAGAAAAATACTATTATCCCCATTCTACACACATGGTGCACTTCTTAGTAAGGAGACCAAAGTTGCATGACTTGTCTACAATCACTCAACCTTTTAGTGTAAAAACCAGGTCGGAAGCCCAAGTTTTCTGAATTGTGAAGATCCTATGAATGAGACAGGTAGATTCAGGTTCAATTCTCGGTTCTGAAAGCCTTAGCCTATATCCTCATTTCCTTTCTGGATCCTAGACCTCTGTTCTGTTTCCAGTCACCATGATGGAAAATAGATGAAACAGAGTGATGTGTAGAGCAAGAAAGGAGGAAGAGAGTGGCTCTTGCTGTCTAGGGGCTCCTTCTAAGATAGGTTTCGGAGGGCAAAACTGATGATGTTGTGAAATCTGTGTCTAGCATGACATTGGTAGGTGTAACCAGCAGAGAGAGCAGGGAATGGTGCCCATCTCCACCTCGGCTTAGCTGTCTCCCTCCCTTCCCACCCTGATTTTGTGGTTTGTTAATTACTTGAGGCAAAGGAATGGGAGGTGTCCAGGCTACGTCTTCTGGTTCAATCTAAACCCTCCCTGGCCCTTAAACATTTCTCAGAAGCCCTGTCAGTTAGAGAATAAGAAGCGGACTGGGCACCTCATCCTTCCCAGGCTTGCACATAGGCGCCAGAACTGTCCCCAACAACAAACCTTCCCCAGGGTCCCACCCTCCCAGTCACCCTCACCCGCCCAACTTCCTGGAAATCTCTGTTCCTCTAAAGCAGGCTTTGGCTTTGTTCCCAGAACAAGGCAGAATGGAAATGCTTTCTAAGAAAAACATGAACAAGGGAATTACATTCTCATCTGATGTTCCTTCACCAAGATATTTATGTTTGCTCTTCATTAACATTGCTTTATCCCCTTTTCTGTGAAGACTGTTCTGCTAGGTCAAAAAAGCAACTGGAATTTGTTTTTTCGCTGGTAATTTAAAAACACAATCCAACCCATATGAATTGCTATCTTATTCTGGTAAAACGTCATTAATCATACCATTAGCATTATGGTATAATAAACTGGAATGATGGTCCTGGAAAGTCTGTAGGGTATCCCTTCTTTGAGGACATTTAAAGAATTGAGAAACCCTCTAGAGACCCTGGATTATGGCTCTCTTTCTCCGTCTACCCATAGCTTAAATTCTGTTCTTTCATAGTCTGATAATTGAATTTCATTTACTGACACCATCTTTGGATAATGTTATCAAGGAGCATGTCTGTTGCCCAAAGTTTAGGGCTCCAAAATACTTGTTCTTTTCCCTTGCTAACTGCCTGCAGTCCAGTACATGCTGTGTTATTTTGATGTTGACCTCATTTGACCGTCAAATCATCACTGAAACTGGCTTTCCCATAGGAAAAGAATTGCAGGGCACACGCTACAACCATTGTGTTTATCTCACACCATATTGTTCTGAAGGCTACTGTCAACTTAATTCAAGTGTGAAGCACTAAGCTGGCACTCAACAGAAGTTGGGGAGCAGTTTAACTAGAGGATATACTATTTATTACTTAAAATTGGAGCTGCTTCCTTTAGTAGCAATGTGGGGCTATCTGCCAACCCCTGTGTTGGATGCTACAAATACCAAGATGGTTATGAACAGTCCCAGCCTTAGACTCTAAAGAAATTCTTACTGGGTTTTCATTTCCCAGTTTAGAGATCTTTCATCTAGACTATGCCTTTAAGATTATTCAAATGCCTATTATGATTCATTTTTATTTCAGCCCTTACCTGTGTCCTAGACCTCTTAAAAAAGTAGCAAAAACAAGGGTGAGGACTTAAGTTCTGCTCTTAATTCACTCTGTGACTATGGATTTTTCTCTTGACTTCTCCGATTTCAGTGAATCTTTATGTAATATAAGGGGAATAGAGGTGCAAGGGACCCTAAGAATAAAGTCATGGCTGGTTGAAAGACACAAATATTTATTAAGAGATGACTATTGCCAAGATGTCGGAGATGGAAAGGTAAATGAAATTTGATCTCCGACCTTGACAGGCTTACAGCCTAACAGTGCAACAATCTCTGAGCCTGTGGCTTCAGTCTTGTGCCTAGCACATGCCTTGAACTTGGTAAGTACCAGAAGAATAGATATTAATTTGGGCAGGGATTTAAGGCTAGTTCTTTCACCACACTTGCTATTTCCAAGTGGAACTGACTGCCTTTCTACCTTCTATTTCTAGAAGAGAAAGATATATTCTGAGATAGGTCCTGAATATTCCCATAAGATCTATAACTGGCTTCGCGATGTAGCAGAAAAAGCATTGAATTAAAGCTGGGACATCCAGTTCCACAACTTTGGGTAAGTCATGGCCCCCTTTTGTACTCTCCTGGTAATGAATGGTTTAAATTAGAGGAGTCCTGGGGTCCCTCCCACTCTAGCATTCTTTGAGCTGAAGATCATGGCCACATCACTTGGCCATTCTGCCAGTGTCCTGGCTTTATCCTCAGGAACATGTGTCTAAACTGAGATTTTTAGTCATCTCTTTTCCTGCCCTTTTCTCCCTTTGACTCCATCCCCAGTCTTTGCACTCCAGATCCACTTCCCTGGGCCTACCTTATGTATGTCTGATTCTCAGCTTCTCAGTTCCTCCTTCTCTTCCTATTCAGCTCTCTTCTTAAAATAAGAATCTCTGTCCTTGGGTTTTACCAATCCCAATCTGGCTGAGGAGTACCACCTCCTCCCCTTAGCTTGAACCATATTTCGCTCCTGTGAATATATCTCCTTTAAAGCTGAATGACACCCATTTTACAAGCAATGTAAAAATGAGGATGTTAATCTTTATTTTTTACACTCAACTCCTTACAAATTATCCCTTTGTATTTCAGTCACTTCTATGCTACTCAAGGTTATATAATCTCATTCCATGTACTTGGCCTCATGCCCTCTACTGGTGGTTAAAATGTTTCTGTAATTGGTGACTAGTATAACACATGGCCATATATTAGGGAAAAAGAGACTTTACAAAGACATTATAGGAATCTACAGCAGCTTTGTCTGAGTAGCTGGCTATTCACTTGGCAACTTGCAAATTTGTTTGTCATTGATGACTGGGAACTGGTCTAAAATTTACCTAGATACTTGCTAGTTTGGAACATTGTTTCACTCTTGAAAATTCTTCTCAGAGGTATTTAAATTTATTTGGGTCACTTAATAATCAAGTTGCTATATTTTGCTTACTTCAGCCATAACAAAATAAAACTATTAAAATCAACTTACTTACTTTCTTCCTCCCTCCCTCCCTCCCTCCCTCCCTCCCTCTCTTCCTTCCTTCCTTCCTTCCTTCCTTCCTTCCTTTCTTTCTCCTTCTCTTCCTCCTTCCTCCCTCTCCCTCCCTCCCTCCTTCCCTCTCCCTCCCTTCCTTCCTTCCTTCGTTCCTTTGTTCCTTCGTTCCTTCCTCTCTCTCTTTCTCTTTCTTTCTTTTTTTTCTTTCTTTCTTCTTTTTTACATTTCTTCAGGGAAAAAATTTACCCTTCTTACTATACACCTTCTTTGTCAATAACTTGCATTTTCCTGGAGTAATGGTGGTTTTGATAACATGATTTTTGGTAATATTGGATTTCTTAAGAAGGCAATTAACACATTATAGCAGAAGAGACTATCATTAAACCTTTCATTATTGTTTTGTTTTACATTTTTCTCTTGCCATAATTTGGAAAGTGTAAGAAGAAGAACTCTCTGAGGGTAAGAGACAGTCAAGATGGCACTAGAAGAGCTGGGAGTGGCACCTCAAGGAAAACAAGGATGTTCATGGGTAGGAGGAAATTCCCCTCCAGTCTAATCAAGTACAGGATGTCATTGGCTGACATCAATAGCTGCAAAACTGTAAGTAGATAATCTCAAGGACTTAGCAATGAGATAGCATTTCTTTTCAGTTGATGGCTTAGTCACTGGATGAGATAGAACTTTAAGGAGAAAAAGTAACAGTGATCAAAGTTCAGAAGTTTCCAAAGATGAATCCTGGGGTCAAATCTACTAAGATGTAGTACAATGGAGAGTAAATTTAACATTCTAAGACAAACAGGGAAAATTCCATCTCCTGGAGGAATTAAAACCCTACCATGGACCTTACTGCCAGAAGAGCCCCCATCTTGCCCCAACTGAGACACTTTCTGACCTGGAGTCTTTGTCTCATTTTATCTTTTGTTTCCATTCCCTCCTGCTACCCTCAGTCCCACAGACAAAAAAATTGTCCTCATATTCCCCTCTTAGTTGTGAGTTGTGTTATCATTCCTCTCAGAGTCTCTAGTCCCTCATCCTATACCTCCACTACTAGCAGTACCTTCCACTCAGTCCAGCAAACCAAGAGTCAGCATTTAGACAGTATTAGTCAGTGGCAAGACCTGAGAGGGATGAGGTGAGCATGTGGCCCAGGGAAGGCTCTGGGAAGGAAGTGAGGATAACATTTTGTAGGATGTCTGAGATTTAAAGGAGAAAGAAAGAGAGGGGAGGGCATTTCTCCCAAATGTAGTGGAGACAGCATTTGTGAACACAAGAAACATGACTGGGATGCCATGAAACTGCAAAGCGAGCCTTGGGATTTCTAGTAAATTGGTTTTTGACTGGAAAGAAAAGTGAGAGGAGTAGAGTCTGGAGGCAGATGAAATTCAAGAGGCAGTCATGTGCCACAGAAAGCAGTTCAGAGTGTATCAACGTATAAGTGAAACAGATATTTGAGCAGAGAATTCTATGGTCAGACTCAGTCAGAACTCTGGGTTGATCTTGTGTCACACTCCATCCTCTGCAATCAACTCTATCCACCTATCCCTGCACATCTCCCTATGATGTCCACCATCACCCCACACTTAACACCTCCTCCCTACCCCACCACCTCTGCCATCTCCTTCACCACCACCCCTATCATAAACTCCTCTATCATTACCTCCCCCAACACATTTCCCTTACACATTTTTCACCACTCTTCCCCCTACCCTCTTCCTTGACCACCCAACTCCACTACCCCCTCTTCCAGCCTTCTACCACTTTCCTTACCAGTGGAGATTTACACTTCTAGTGGTTACCAATGGACCATACTATCATTTATTCATGGACCATATGCTACTGCCCCCTCCATCACCAGCACCACCATAAGGAGTATGCTGAGTTATTGTATTAGGTCCCTGATGAATAATTTTATCAGGAGTAAAAGGGAGGATCAAGGAGGCAACTTGTGTTTCTTCTCTGCACATCTCATCCACTTTTCCACTGCTTTGCAGCAGAGTTGACTACGAAAACATAACATTATTGTTCTTCTGTTTGCCATTCAATTGAACTCACTGGGTGTTAAGCAGCACATGTGCCCAAAGTGTTCTATGAATGGGACCTAACCCTCCAACTCCTTTGAGGCAGGTGTTCTGGTCTGTTGGTTCCCACATGAGGCCTCTAGCACCAGTGCCTGCCAGCTGGCTTTTGTGAGAGAAAATTCTCCCATGGTGAGTTATATGGCTGAGAAGTTAAAGGGCTGAGGATAGGACTAGGAGTCAAGAATCTTCAACTTAAGACAATCTTGCCAGTTCCTGAATGGGTGACCAGGGCCCTTATTTCTTCTCCCTGAGCTTCAGTTTTCCATCTGTAAAATTGAGATATTGGAGCCATTGATCCTAGGAACTCTTTGACTTTATTACTTGGGGGGCAGGTGGGCTTGACTCTTCTTTAAGAGTCTTGACTCTTTCTTAAGCTCAGCGGGAGACCAAGAAGCTTGTGGCCTACCCAGAAAAGGACTCACCCCTGTTCTTGAGAAATCAATGTAACTTTCTTAGGACCTGGAGGTCTTCAGACCAGGGTAAGTTGATATTCCCAATAGCTATCAGCTGTCAACACTATCATCTATTTTTTGAGCATTTATCATTGACTTGTTGAGCATATGCCAGCCACATACCACGTGTAATATTTTTCAAGCATTTTGTCATTTTATCCTTCTAGCAGTCTCATAAGATATATACTACTGAGTTACCCATTTTACAGAAGAGGAAACTGAAGTTTGGAGGAACAACTTATTTGAGAATCATTATGGGACAGGGAAATAGCAGAGCAGGTCAGGACCACTGTGGCTACCTCATTTTTAGGCTCTGTGTAAAACATGAAAATGGAAATGTGGGATCTCTTGTTCCAAAAAAAAAAAAAAAAAAAAAAAAACCAGGATAAATTTTCATTAAGGTAGTAAAATATAAAGCTATTTCCATTCTTTCACAGTCTTTAACTTGTCATGGTGTTTTTTTAATTTGCTAATTAATGTTGTAAGTAAAGAAAAATTAAAATCATATATTATTAGCATAGATTTTATTGTTCACCCTCATATTGTGCAATAACATCTTTAAATACAAATGTAGGGACATTTCAGTCTTATGAGGAATCGCTGAAATTACACAATTCATGTTTTGTAGCTCCATGCTACATGCACACATTTCATTCTTACCAGAACCATGTAAAAACTGCACAAAACTAGTTCAAATAGTTTTACTTCACTTCTTAATACAGAAACACTCTATTTTGAGTTGCTGGTGGGTACAGAAGGCTGACAAGGAAAGGAATAGTGAGTTGCCCAAACTTTGCTTTTCTTTCTGTCATCATTGTCCGTGTAAGTGGTTGACTAACAGGGGAGTAACATGAGTAATAAAGGACATGATAAGATTCCTTACTCACTGTGGTTTCTTAGAATGCCATTGCCAGGGTGCCTGGGTGGCTCAGTGGGTTAAGCCTCTGCCTTCAGCTCAGGTCATGATCTCAGGGTCCTGGAATCAAGCCCCCCATCAGGCTCTCTGCTCAGCGGGGAGCCTGCTTCCCCCTTTCTCTCTTCCTGCTGCTCTGCTTACTTGTGATCTTTCTCTCTCTGTGTCAAATAAATAAATAAAATCTTAAAAAAAAAAAAAAGAATGACATTGCCTTCAAAGCAAGGTGTGTGCAAATCATTCAAATGGAAAATGTGGCCTCTCTGGGCTGCTGGAGGCTCATTCACTCTGTCATAGATCCCACCTGTTCACCTGAAACTTGCTTTGAGTCTCACAGAACTCCAGGTCATTGTGGTTCCACCAGAATCCTGTGCTCACTGGATTTCATGAACATTATATGCAAATAGAGTACAAGAAATAGCAGTGAACCCTTGTTCTGTGCCTCTCTCATACTCTGTGGTCCCATTGAAATTCACTTACAAAACGCAAGTTCAGAGATACAATTACTAAGGTTTTTGCCATGGCAATGGCAGTGCAGTAAACCAAGAATGGGACCCTTGTCAGGATAAGGCTCTGAGGGACAGCACTAGATGAACGCCCTTAAAGCCAGCTTTGACCAGGATTTGCACTTGAATCCACTTGAGCACAAATCTCACTCTATTCTACTGTGGTATATAGACTCCAGCTGAATCCAAGGAATTATAACTGTGGACCCCTCAGACTTTATCCTTCTCATGTGATCAGTAATTTTAAAATATGCCCATAAATTATTTACTCCTCTTAAGTGTGGACTGTACTTAGTGACTTACCTGTAACAAATATGATGGGGCAAAATGATGGAATATGACTTCCAAGAGTAGATGAAAGACACTGCACCTCCAGTCTTCCTTTTTCTCTTAGATCGCTTGCTCTGGGGGAGGTCAGCTGCCCTAACATGAAGACATAACACTGCGGAGAACCCCACATATACAGCAACTGAAGCCACCTGCTAATGGCCAGTGAGGAACTGAAGCTTCTTGCCAATAGCCCTGTAACTATGCCATCTTAAAGGCAGATCCTTCAGGCCTGGTCAAGACCTTCATGTGATTGCAATCTTGGCTAACATCTGAACTACAATTTCATGGGAGCTCCAAAGCCAAAGACACCCAGCTAAGAGTCTCTTGAATTCCCAACCTACAGAAGCTTTGAGATAATAAATGTTTTGTTTTTAAGCCTCTGTGTTTTGGGATAATTGGCTATACAGCAATGGATAACTAATATGCCATTGTTTCCAAGCAGAACTATACCCTTAGTACAATGCAAACTATTTCCAGGAGTTTTTCTGGCCATATTAGAAGTCCCAGGAGATCTGAAAATGGACAAAAGACAAGCCTCTAATAATAGGGTATTTACTGGGGAGAAGAAGCAGAAGATACTCAAATTTATAGGTGTCATTTCTTGTAGGCACCACTTATTAGGACCAGGGCTTATTTCCTGCTCCTGATCATTGGAGGATGGTGACTAGGTACCTATTCCACCCTCATACACTCACTAGAGGGAGAAGAATTACTAATCTGATTAAGATATAGGTGCCCTAGACCATATTCCTTACATCTTCTTCAAGCTTCACTGTCATCTGGAGGACCAAGTTGGGGCACATTTTACTTACACATTTCCTCAACAGACTCCAACAGAGTTAAGCTTCAGCAGCTCAGACCCTTTTTTGCATCCCTGCCTCACTCCACTAACCTCCTCACACTAGCACCCCTATAATCACCCCTAGGGGGCCTGGATGGTGGCAGTGGGCCAAAATCAAGACAGTTGGTCAGTCTGACATTTGGAGAGGACATCCCTTACAAGTGGGTGAAGTTACTGTCTCCTAAAAAGGAAGGAAGTCCAGACTTCTCTCTACTTCTCTTCTCTCACACAACAGTCTGCCTGACCACAGGCCAAATGGCCTCTGCTAGTTCAGACCGTAAGGAAAAAATGTGGTTTTTCTCATTGTTCACAACACTATTTTTCTCTTGTCATTTTTTAATATGCTTCAAATTGGACTTTCCTTAACGAGTGAATGCTAAGACTTCATCCTGAGATTGGAGGTTAGTTAGCAGCGAGAGAAGCAGACACTTATCTAGGATGGGACCAGCAACATACAAGTACCCAAAATAGGATGAGAAATCATCATTGCATGAAGTCTAATATTAAAAAGCACAGAACCACATGAAAGTCTGCATCACTGTATTTAGCAGTTGGTCTGAGTTGTTAGTCTAGAGGGGGCTGGTGCCCCTAGGCAAGGAGAGGCAGATGGTATCACGGTTGAGGATAGAATTAGATCGCAGAGAAGGAGATTTATTTAGGGTACAGCTGGAATTGACAGGGTAGGTTGTGGGGGCTGGCTTTAGCAGCTATGGGACCCAGTTGTTTTTAAGTAGCTAGTGTATCTGTTGGTTTTAGCAGTACTGACAGTGATCACCATGTTTAACAAAAAGAGGGACTCAACTGGGAAAAGGCAACCAGGACAACATGTATCTGATATTGGTGGGAAGGCTTATTTCTATTCAGAAGTCAGAGGAGGGAGTTTTTTTTTGTCTCCTCCAGAGTCTTGAAGAAGCTTCACTTCTCTGTAAATTCTGATTGTATCCAGACAGGACATGACTGTTCCCAAAACTGCTCATTGCAAGCATTATCATTGTCTTTGAGGCTTGCGTCGTCCTGGGCCTGTCTTGAGAGTATAAGATTTTTGATGGTTAGGCATTGGCAAGTATTTTGTTCTCTGTCCTGCTTAGTGGCAAAAACTAAAGAAGTGCCAGGCTTCTCAAGGTATAGAGGGGAACCTTTTACACATTGCCCATCCCAGTCCAGAGAGAGAGAACCTTCTCCCACACAACGAAAAGGGAAATTCTGACTCTCTCCCTCAATTTCTGTAGGTAAGACATAACCTGAGTATTCGTGGGAGCCTAAAATTGTGGGGATTCTATTTCTTGATGGTTAGTGCTAAAGATTTGAAGATCACAGTCATGGCACAGACTCTTGCCTCTTTTATTCCCTTCACCAAGGAATCGGATGGACAGGCTTATTGTATTTGATAACGTACTTGAACTTCATGTAGTAACTCCCCATGACAGTGCCTCCCTGCAGTGAGGACCATGCTATTTTCTACTTTTTTCTGCCTCTAGCTGACCCTGCTGTGTAGATTAGATATCTTTATTTAGCAGGAAAGAACCAGAAGCCCACTCTGGACACATGCTTTGCCTCCTCCATCCCAGCCATTTCCAGAGATGGATGTTGAGGAATTATTTTGGGGGCTGTTATTATATATATTACACATAATATATAAAATAACATATATAATATGTACATTTAATATCTATAATAACACCCCCAAATATAATTCCTCAACATCCAACATATATATTTATATATATACACATAAATAATTACAAACATAAATATTCATGTACATATATATATATAATTTTTTTCTGATTCATTTGAAAGTCAGTTGCAGACTTTATCCCTAAACACTATGATGTCACAGCATGTCCTTCCTGAAAATGATGATATTCTCTTATATAAACACAAAACAATGATCAAAACCAGGAAATTAATATTGATGCAGTGTAGATATGACCTAGTCTACAAGCTTTATTTATATTTTGCCAAATGTTCCAATGATGTTTTTAATCACAGAAGAAAATTCTGGGTCATTCTTGGCTTTTGATTGTTGTGTTCCCTGAAGATGCTTTAATCTACAAGTCCCTCAGTCTTTGCCATTCATGAAATTGACAATTGACAAGAATGCAAGCCCTGGTTATTTGGTAAAAGGTCCCTCAAGTTGGGTTTGCCTGATGTTTCTTCTCAATTAGATTTAGGTTTCATGACTTTGGCAAGAATACCACAGATGTGATATTGTATTCTTCTCAGTGCATTTAATGAGGAGGCGTCAGGCATCT
Source organism: Martes martes (assembly GCF_963455335.1). Taxonomy (NCBI): domain Eukaryota; kingdom Metazoa; phylum Chordata; class Mammalia; order Carnivora; family Mustelidae; genus Martes; species Martes martes. Next base: position 168,981,204 of record NC_137890.1, on the reverse strand, counting down.
ATGTGTCTCATGTCTGGATGTGGTAATCTTTTTTAAAAAAAGATTTTATTTATTTATTTATTTATTTATTTATTTAAGGGAGAAAGAGCATGCACACGAGCTGGGGGAGGGGCAGAGGAAGAGGGAGAAGCAGACTCCCCACTAAGTCCAACACAGGGCTGGATCCCAGGACCCTGAGATCAGGACTGGAGTAGAAGGGCAGACACTTAACCAACTGAGCCACCCAGGACATGGTAATCTTGATCATTTGGTTAAGATGGTGTTTGCCCAGTTTCTCCAATAAAAAGTGACTATTTTTTTGTTTGTAATCAACAAGTACCTTGGGATGGGGGAGGTACTTGAAATTATAGAAATATCCTGATACTTCTCAAATTTTCACATCTTAGTTTTAGCATCCACTGGAGATTTTGTTTAAATCAATTATTATTATGATAGTTACTGAAAAGTAATGTTCTACTTCCATCATTCTTTCTGTAATTATTGGTTGGGTTTCTACTATGAAGAAAACATTCCCTTCTCATCTGTTTCATTTGTTATTAAGTCACTCATCCATTTATGTCAGTATAGACTAATGGATTTTATTCCCTTCAGTGGATTGTATTCTCTTATTCTGATTATTCGAAAGCTCAGATTGTCCAAGATTTTGCCAGTCCGAGCTCTTTCAGACTGGCTCCTGTGTCCATTTGACGTATCTGTATCATTGTTTGTGCACTTTCTTACTTTTGGGCACAAAAGGATGTGTTCATCGTGTTTTGTATTTTTCTCTGCTCCAGCTCCAGAATCAGCCATTTCTCAGAAGAGTCTTGGCTCTTTTTAGTGGCAAATGGCATTTAGATCCATGCTATGGACATGATTGTTTCTAGGTCCTATCAGCAAATATACAAAACAGATGTATGTATGCACCTACACTCAGATGTACAAGTTCATGTGTATGCAAATATAATATCTCCATGTATATCTATATACTAGAAACTACGAGTTTCTGTAGATACCTTCATTCCAACTCAGTGGCACAGGACTCATTCCATTCTCCCCTCTATCCATAGCTGGAGCTTCCTTACCTAACAGTGAGAAATAGGGCATCCATTTTTCATAATATATGCACTTATTTGCTCAAAACATAAAAAGTATTTTCAAAATTGCTAACCCATGCTTCTTTGAATAAAAGAAGCCTACTAACTAAAGCTCAATATTTGTTTAAAAATTGTTGCTTTTTCCCCCTCGAACATTAGGGTATATAGTTTAAATATTATGTTCAGAAGTTATCCAGGTTAGATTTTCTTTCCCACTTTAGAATGGTTATGTTATTTATTTTATTTTTGGCTTGGTTCACTTGCTTTTGTTTGAATTACATTTTTGGATTTTTTCCTCATCCCCATGCTAACATTCTTTTTTAAAACTATGTGAAAGGTTAACATGATTCCCCAAGTCTAAAGTGTACAATAGATATGTGTCAAAAGATGGGATTCTCCCAATTCCATCTGTTCTTTCAACCTCCTTTTCATTCACCCTTTATAAGCAACAGTGGTGGAGAGAATTCTAAAATGACCATCAGTGACTCTGGCCATTAAAAATGCCCACCCCTCCAAGTGTACATGGAACATGTATACATGATGAGTTATCCCTCTCACGATTATGTTATGTTATAAGGTAAAAGGCAGATTTATCTAATCACCTGAGTTCTCCGAAGGGAGAGTTTTCCAGACTGGTATCAGAAGTCAGAGCAATTCAAAAGATCTGACACAACATTGCTATCTTAAAGATGGGGAGGATCATGTGGCAAGGAGTATAGGCAGAGCCAAGAAGCTGAGCAGCCTCTGGCTGAAAGCCATCAAGGACACATGGACCCTGAGGTCCTACAATGGCAAGGAACTGAATTCTGCCAGCATCCTGCATGCACTTGAAAGTGGGTTCTTTCCCAGAGTCTCCAGATAAGAACTCTGACTGGCTGACACCTTGATTTGCATGAGACTCTCAGCAAAACCCCAGTCAGGCCCAGCCAGGCTTCTGACCTACAGAACAATGAGTTAATAGATGGGTTTTGTTTTCAGCCACTGCTGTAATAGACAATAACAGAGCAACTGGTCTCATTAGTTTCTAGTTTATCCTTATGGTATTATTATTATTAGTATTATGAGCAGGTACATGTTTATTGGCTTCTTTATCCTTCTCTCTTAAATAAAAAGGTAGCACACTATTTATACTCTTTTGTAGTTTGCTTTTTCTCCCTTAACATACCCTGAAAATCATTCAACCTTACTTCAGAGAATTCTTTCTTCCTTGTTTTTTCCTGCAACAGAGTACTCTATTGTGTGGTTGTAACATAGGTTATGAAACAACTTTTCTATGTCTTTGTATATAAGCCATTTCCCATAGTTTGTGACTGTAAATACTGCTACATTGTATAACCCTTCAAATCCTCAAGGAAGTTTCTAGAAATGATTCTGCCAAGCTAAAAGGTACATATGTACTTGATTTTATTCAACATTGCCAAATTTCTCTCATAAGTCTCGTACCATGTGACATTCCTACCAACGATGGAGTTATGTCCATGAATGTGTTTTGTATAGTTTATTTTTTCCCCTGGGTATTTTTGGGAGAATAATGGGAACATTAAATGTATGTAGGCAGCCATTATGTAAGTTCCCATCTATTAAATATTTCAGAGGGTTTTTTTTCCTTTTTTATAAATGTTGGCAAATATATTTCAAGAAAAATTGTTTCATATTCTCCCAACAGTATATGTGAGCACCTGTCTCACTATACTCTGCCAGTGGAAGGATCCGATTTTAATCTTTTAAAAAAGTATTATTGGGCATACACTGAATAAACATTTTGGCTAAATAAGAAATGGGAGAATGTTAAAATCATATTTGTCTGAAACAAAAGGTGAAGACAAATACTATCATTCTTGTACAATAAAACACAGGGATACAAAAAATATTCTGAAATTTTGCTTAAAATTTTAATTATAATGATAATTTTTATTATGAAATATTTGTTAGTTTTTAAACTTTGAATTATAATGCAAGAATAGTATTTTCTCAGGATAGTCAGGTGTTATCTTGCTCATACATTCATTACTAAACACTGAGTGAGATATTAAAAAGGAACTCTTTCATTTGTGATTGGTGGTGAAGTAAGGTATTTGGGAGTACTGAGTTTTTCTCTAAGATTTTCTTTCTTCACATGTGATATTCTGCCTCTCTTTTTAAAAATATTTATCCATTCACTTTAGAGAGAGAGATAACAGGGCAGGAGGAGGGGCCAGAGGGAGAGAATCTTCAAGCAGACTCCCAGATGAGTGCAGAGCCTCACACAGGACTTGATCCCATGATCCATGAGGTCATGACCTGAACCAAAACCAAGAGTCTGACACTCAACCAATTGAGCCACTCAGGCACCCTGATATTCTTTATTATGTCAATATAGAATGTATCAAGGATGTTGATCTTTTTTCCTTAATAAATTTTGAGATGACAAGGTAAATATTCTGTTTTTATATTTAGAAAGTTAGAAAATTTTGTATTTTCTTGAGCAATTCATGACTTGAATCTAATGTAATAACTAAAAATTAAACCTAGTGCTTAAAGGCTATTTTGTATTTTGTTTCTTATCATTTTTATTTTATAAATGCCAATATGCCAAAAAATTCACAAAGATCAAAATTATTGTCTATTATATGCCTATCCAGGAAGATAACTATTATTCAGACTCATTATTATTGAAATGTTTATAAGCATATTATTTCCAAAAGCATGCTCTTTCTAAATTTATTGAGCTAATATATTCTTTTAATGCTAGTAGTCTTTTAATATTAGTATTAACTAGAAATGCATTTTTTAATATTAACTATAAATGCATTTTCCCATTTATTTTGCTAATTGGAAATTCTTATCAATTGTTTTATGTTCATGAAATTAACAGCTTTCATAATTGTTATAATTATTTCATCACTGTACTCTTTCAATAAGTTATATATATGTCTATCTCAAATAATGAAGAATTTCAACACCTAGCTCCCAGGGAACTCATCATTGAAAGTTACACATAGAATACTTGTATGATTTTTCATATAGGATGTGTCATTCATATTACTAGTGTTGTTATGCCGACTACTTCTGATATGAACCTATGAGAGCACATGATTTTAATTACACAAAGGTTGAGAGATGGCAGAATACATATTGAAGAAGAAAGAAGCTGAAGCTGAAGGGCCGATGTTGTTAAGTATACCAAGGCTGGAGCCAAATCCCCAGATACATTATTTCAATTTAACTCTTATTTCTTGAGTACTGCTGAGGTTGGACTCTTCCATGTTTAATAATATTTTGTATTTCTATTTCTCTGAATTATATATTCATATCTGCTCTTCAAATTTGGGCTTGTAACCTTTTCCACTGTAGTCAGTAATATTAGTCTTTTATATTTTGTGGAAGTCTTTATGGTGTCATTGATTATAATGACTGTGGAGGTGACAAAATAGATGTTATTATCCCTATTGATAGCCATGGGAATTGAGAATCAGATCTGAAGTAGCTTGCATAAAATTTCCACAGTATGAATATACAATGTGTATGAGGCAAATCCTGTTATGTATTAGAATGTTCTAAGTCTTTCTCTGCCACCACCTTATTCTGTAACCTGAACTTAATCTCCTTCTAGAAGAACACAAAGTATATGCAAATCCATCATTCACTCTTTCATCATTCAACAGCTCCTTACTGAGGTATACCATCAGCTAAGTTTAGATTACTGTCTTGCATATATTTGTAAAAGATGACCTAGTTGCTGTCTGATCTCTTAGAGAAATTAAGGAGAAAAAAAAAAAAAGACCCCTAGCAAATCCTTCCTAAATACAGAAAATTTCGTGAGAAGGGGTGTTGTGTGGGCTCAGATGCCTTATCAACATGGTCAGTATTTTAAAGAACTCCGATTTCATTTCTATTTGTAGAAAGATACATTTGTCTTTACTGAGAATAGTCTGTGTGCAAATGGAAACCTTCCTGGCAGACAAGTTCACAGCAAAACTTTAGCCTTTGTGGTGTTCTGGAATCCAGGCCCATAGGGCAAGCAGAGTTCTCAAGGGGCCCAGTTCCCCAGCTTCTTTTCTCTAGAACAACAGATAAATCATTCCAAAGACAAGACAAGATGAGACGTATGAAATGAGACAAGTAAAGGAAAAGAGTTAGTATAAGAAGTTGAGTGGAGGCAAAAAAAGAAAGGGTGCAGGACCAGGAAAGAAGAGCCTGAGTGGAGATGAGGACAGTATTCCTCATGACATGGAAATCGAGAGGGTCTCTCGTTTGCAGTTAGACTAATTTAATCCTAATTATTCAGACTAGCAGCATTCTTTTCCTTCCAAGATTCTCAAGAAGTGCGTATGTTGTTTTTCATGCCCCTTTTGATGTATTAACCTTATATACCGCAATTTCAGTTTTTGTGAAAACACTCAGACACTTTTAGTATGTTTACTTTTTTATCCAGGAACTTGTCCTTATAATGATTGCTACTGCTTTCCAGGAGCAAGAGGGTAAACAACATGACTTTGCAGTATCTTTCCAGGCTTCAAATTAGGATTTCCTCCCCATGTGACATATCTCTAGAAATTTTACTCATTCCAAGTCCTCTGGTCCAGTTGTTGTGCACTTGAGAGACTAGGGACAGTATAGGATGAAGGCATGTGTTCAGGAGAACCAATGTGAATGTCACACTAGTCTGGCTCACATTCAAGACGCACACAAGAGTATTTGAAAAGTAGGGTAAGCATCTGTCCTTCTATCTGTGGTATGAACTCTACAGACAGAACTAATGGAGTCTTGTGAAGAGGGATGTGATGGGAAAAGCAATTTTGCTAATGGATTAAACACTAGAAAGATCTGGATTAAAGGATTCCGCATCATGAAACCCCCCAAGGAAGAATACTTTAGCTTCCTGAGGCAGATGCCCAGGCTAATTTCTCAAAGATTTGCATTTGGGGGTGGATCTACAAAAACGGTTTGAGGCTGAAATTATCCTTGGATCATTCACAGAAAAGAACAAAACGTTTGTTGGTGAATCTAAAACTTGAATGTGATGAATACAGCTGTGTGAAATTTCACGTGCTTTGGTTTTCTGCAAGCCCAATGTAAATAAATGTCCATTTGAACACCAGCAATTAGTGACAAACAGTGGAAAGGCCGTGTATATAAGGGGAGGATTTCTGACTATACACGTGCACGCACACACGCAGACACACAGACGGTTTGCCATGGTCCCAGCACTGTGTTGCATATAGATATATAATAAAAATGGTAGAGTAGTTTTTTCATAAAATACTATCAATTCTTTGCGGGCCAAGACTAAAACAAGTTTCTTTACCTTCCATGGTTAGTCATGTGCTTATATGGGACATTAAAGAATTGTAATATCTCTCTCCAGTCAAGTTTCTAAAAATACCTCTAGAAGAGGAATTCAAATTTAGGAAACTTATGGTCTTATCTGGAGGAAAAATAGGGCAGGAGGATGAGAGACTGGAGATGAACCTAGTTTCATGATTGTTGTATCACGGCAGGATGAATTAGAAGCACCTCCCTGCTGTATCCCAGCTGGGAACCACTGATGGGAATAATCCCCTGGGAAACAGCACTTTCCCCCCAGATGCAGACCAAAGCAACTCCTTAGGACCTCCGCTGCTCATTTATGATAACGGCAGCCCAAATAGGGTTACTAGGTTTGGTAAATGTAAATATAGGACACCTAGTTAAATTTAAATTTCAGGTAAACTGTGAATAATGTCTTAGAATAAATATGTATATCTCATGTAAACATTGAGGTTCTCCCTGGATCATTTCAAGGAAATATTTCGTGGAACCTGGTTATGCTAAAAAATTAATGATTGTTTATCTGAAATTCAAATTTAACTGGTTATGCTATATTTTTTCTGACAATCCTAAATCAATATTTCTGACCTTCCCTCCAAAAGAAAAAAAAAAAAAATCTCCTTCATTAAGAGGAACACAGTGACTCTGAGGGAAAGTCCAGATCTTGATGATGGAAAATATGTTATTTTATAGGAAGTAAGACTGTATACTCAATTTAAAAAAATACATGTCCTTGTAAAAAAAAGTAACACAATAAAAAAATACAATAAAAATAAAAAATAAAATTGTGTTTAAAAGAAATCTGCATTCTGACAATTCAAACTGTATATAGAAAATATAAAGAAAATCTTAATAATCTAATACTGTTCTTCAATATATTCTCCCCACAGTGGCCAATATTCACTGCTGTATATTTGCACACATCTTTATTATGCTCATACATTTATGTACTTATGTGTAATTCTCTTTGAATGGGATTACATTACCCTGAACTAGATATGCATACATTAAGGCTAGCTAGATAAAGGAAATGGAACATTACAGCTCACCCTCTGGACAATGGTAGATTAGCATATTTTATCATTTTCATTGATATTCATGATCATTTTCATTGACTGCAGTCACGTGTTTGCTAGGACTGCTGTTTCTCCCAGTACCCTTCTCTCTAGCAAGGTTGAGCTGCCTCTGAGCTTTCCCACCTTTCTTCTCTGATGGTTTAGCTCCCAAACTAAGGCACATGGACCTTCCTCAGCCCGTCCTCAAGAACCTTCTCATAAGCCCTCCCTACGAGGTCCTCCTGGGGCTTGAAGGTTACAAAGAACAGGCATTACCTCACTTTGATCCCATAGGTGATGAGAAGAGAGAACGTGAAAGTGAATGAGAAGATGGATTGATCCAGGAGCTTGGACCATAGGATGATGTTGTCGCAGTCAGTTCCCACCTAACTGAAACCAGTACTTTCTCAACTCAGACTATTGGTGCTAGAAAGGAGTTTTGGGAGTCCTTTTTCAAAAGAATATCTGTTCAGTCATTTCTTTTGGAGGTACTAGGTTGACACTTGGATAAAAAGACCTCTGTGGCGGCAGTGAGAAATATGGGATGGAAACGTGGGTGGTCAGGCAGTTTCACAGAGAAGGTAGAGACAGGATGGAGCTTTCTTAAGGGACATGGACCCCCCACTCTCACCCATCAGTAGCTTAGGGGCAAGTGTGTGTGTACACACAAGCACACACACCCCTTGCCCTATCTCCAGGCTCCTTCTTCCTATAATTGAAGCCTGCCTTTGCTTCTAGTGATTTGTATATCTCTTTCCAACTCACCCATGCATTCCATCCCTCACTCTCAGGCTCGGAAAACATTTACAGATTGAGGGCTTGTTCTGTGGAAGGCACCAAAATACAAAGAAAATCGAGTGATGACCACATGCAGGAAATTCTGGATTTGTTGTCTTAGGTTGGACCTCATAAGGTTGCCAATGCTAGTTTCTGACCTACAAAATGGCCATTTTATATAGTTAAGCTTAATATTCTTGATGCACACACATACATATTCTGGGGTTCATCCCAACATAGAACATTTGTTAAGGACATAGATTTTAGTGCCAGACTGATTTTTTACCAGTTTTGAAAACTTAAGTCAATTTTAACTTACCTCATCTGAGACTCATTTTCTTTGCATTAAAATATAAATAGCAATGGGTTCCACTTCATGGAGCTGATGTGAAGATTAAAAACAAAGTCTTCATAAGCACTTAACAGATTGCCTAGCACATAGTACATGCTCAATAAACATTAGCTGCTGTCCCCACTATTGCTGGGCGATGTTATCACTAGGATCTGCGAAGCTCTGTTATATGTATTCCTATTTGCAAAACAATAAAGGAGAGCTGCTCAGACCATGGTAAAATCTCTTGCTGTTACTCACAGTCAGCAAAACTATCATCTTTATCAACAGGGAAAAACAAACATTTAAACCATGAAAACTCAACAAAAGTTCTTCAAAGAAATCAGTTATGGATTTTAGTGTTTACCTTTTTGTGGAGAGGTAAGTATAGAATGGCAATGGGACAGTGGGGCACAGAAGGGACACAGAAGATTTGGTGGGTACAGAAAGGGAGGCGGCCAGTGGCTAAGCCGGCTTTGTTTCATCTTTGGGCAGGGTTAAAGGGACCAGAGACTTGCCTCGTTATTCTGAATGAGTGCCAAGAGGTGAGTGCCCTTGTGAGGAGTCCAACGTGAGTTTCATGTTTGTGCAGGGAGAGTTTGGAGGGCAAAACATGGCCACAGGGGCCCATAGACAGAGAGAAAGCCATGCCTGGAACATGAGTGAACTGCTGACAAACATCAAAACTTCGGTGAAGGACAGAGTCAGTTCAACACAGGTTGCTGGACTCTGAAGCCAGAAGTTGAAGAAATCATTAGTGTCATTGATAGTCTTATGGAGGGAGGCTGCACCAGGGGCCTCACTGTGACAAAATGGCTAAGATTCTCACGTGCAGATGCCGGAAGCACATTGAACCTGTCCCAACAGAGAAGCCGCAGGCTAAGCACCCGTTCTCTGTCCTCACCAGAAGCCACGGCAATCAGCCTGGTTAATAACTCAAGCAACCAAAGGGTTGTTAGCAAGAGAGAGAGGGAAACAAAAGAAAATCAGACAAATGGGTGTTGGACTAGATTGGCTGGTGGAACCAAAGGTTTGATCCAGAGATGCCGAAAAGACGCATAAGACTAAGGAGAGCAGGGCCCTGGGCATAGGTGGAGGTGGGATCAAATCTCATCTTTAGCATTTAATATTTGTGAGGCACAGTGCCAGGCCTTTTACTCTGTGTCTCAGTTTCCCCATCGAAATGGTGAAGAAAACTGCCTTGCAGGGTTTTTGAGAGGTCAAAAAGAGATGGTGAACATGGCCTGCCTGGTGTGCATTGGTTTCCTTTCCTGCCTTCTAGAAAGTCACTCTAGGAAAGAACCAGCAGTTCTGACCCTGAGAGGCACACACAGCCCCCCTGCCTTGTGAAAGCAAGGTCCCCCCCTCCCTCTCCCTTTCTGCTTCACTCTGTCCTCTTTTCCTGGCTTTTCCTCAGAAGGCCCCAGGGCTCCCAGGCCAACTGCCAAGCCACAGGAGGCTGTGATTGACATTCAGAGAACCTTCTTCTCCCCCCCAACCCCCTCCAACACCATCCTCTGTTTAGCAGTGGTGCTCATGGCTCCCTCCCTGGAGGGCAAGTCCTCGTGGCTCCACAGTTATGCCAGCACTTGCAGGGGATTCATCTGAAACCACTATCAACAGTCTGTGTTTATTTGGGGCATGTACCAGAGCCAAGGGCTATGAATGGAGCTGCATTCCAGAACTCTCGATGATTCCCATCAGGCTTTGTCAATCAGGCCCTTTACCTGGAAGGAAGCGAGGCTTTCTCTTTCCAATTCCTTAAAAAGGGGACCACACACTAGCTACAGACTGAAATTCTTTTCACCCACTGACAATGCCACCCAATCCCGTGCCTTATCAAAGACAGGAAGTATCAGAGCGATGAGAACTGCCACCAAATCCTCCATGTTTACAGTTGCAAGGGATGGGAAGACATCTCCATCTTACGCTGTTCAATGTTTCAACTTTTCACTGAAGTATAACACAGAGAGAGAGGTGGACAAAGAAGAAGCGCACGGGGGCCGTGCAGCCCAGAATGGACCCTGGCTCTGGGCTCTGACTCTTCCGGCTGCACCAGGAAGCCTTCTCAGGCACAAGAATGGAGAACATATCTTAGCAACTTCTTTGTGGGGCCATTACCACCAGCCTGGGCCAGAGCTGGCTCCCACCAGCTCGGAAGAGCTGACTGAGTACGAACTTCCCAGCTCCGCAATTCAGGGGCCTCGCACTGGGACTTGAAGTCAGCAGCATAGATGGGAGTGTTTATACCACAGAAACCAGGACTTCTGTCCCCTGGAGAGACAATTGTTAAACATTTATCAACAAATCACTGCTTGCCGCTCTCCTAAACTTGGTGAACACATTTGAAGAATGTTTTTGATCCACCGGGGCTTAATTAATCAATTGATTAATCAATCAATCAATCTTTCTCAGAAAAAAATCCATTCCCCAATATCCTGCCCTCAGAGCATACACTGTGGGCTATCTTCCTTCTGGAAACACTCCTACTTTTAACTGCTGTACATCACCTTTCCTCCTCTTTTCTGTTTTCTGTTAAATGATTGCTGTACTTTCTTTGAGAGAGAGAGAGGGAGTGTGTGTGTGTGTGTGTGTGTGTGTGTGTGTGTGTGTGTGTGATTCCCCAGAGACACATCTGGGTAGGTGATGTGCAAACCCCAGCTGGCAAGAAAGCTCTGAGACCTCCAACATTATCCATGGCCCCTTGGATGCAGACACTCCCCAACAATGTCCTTTTGTCAGCTGGCTATTCCTAATCCTGTGCTTTTCTCAATTTATTGCATTTCCCCATCTGACCACAGACTGCCCTGGGGACATATCAGAAACCCAGGACCTTTGAGTAGCAAGGTAAGAAGAATCAAACGGACAGCCCCTTCATTACCTTGGCTCACAGGCCCTCCTTCTGTTGCTGAGGTCATGTGGGTCAAATGATGCCTGCATCCCTTCTCATTTGGTGGATTGGTCTCTAGGCACACGGTGTTCCTTTCTGCAGCTTGGCTGCACAAGAAATGCCTTTTTTTTTTTTTTTTTTTAACCCAAACAAGAGGGTGTGGGGCAAAACACTGAAGCAATCTTTTAAAGACTCGCCACCTGACCTCTGTCTGAACATATAATTAATCTCCAGAAAAAGCAGCTCACTGATGGGTCCAGGCTGTGCCTTGCAGATTGGGGCCGGGAACAGAGCCTGTGGATTTATGAGGTGACGTCAGTTTGAAGACCGGCAGGCAAGGCCTGAGCTGTGTTTTACACACTCCTTGATTGTTTTAACGGGCCTGCTCTTGAAGGACTTCAAATCTCTCCCCAAGCTAAGCTTTATTAAAGTGGCAAAGATGGAGAGGAATGCTTTTCCAGAGAAATCAGCTTATTTAGGCTCAGCGCTCTCCCCTCTTCCCCTGTCTACTGGAAAGCACTCCCAGAGGGAAGGAAAGGAAGCACTGCGAAGTGCAGGCAGGTACATGCTTAATGCCTTAAACTCTTGTGTTGTGTTAACAGCTATTCATGGGTTGGGCTTGAAAGAAATGGATGGATTCTCGATCGGACCAATTTAAATAATGCCTGAGAGAGAGCTAAGGGGAAGATTTATGTCCTTAGTTACTAAAAGACAGACTGGAGTTTAGCCTGGAGTCTGGGCCTCTGCACTCTTCATATTACAGTGAGATTCCTTAAGAGGACCCAGATAAAACTAGATTTAAAGAATGAAGGGGGTGCGGGGCTGGGGACTTGGGGCAGGCAAAGCTTTTGTCCTAAAGATAAGACTAGGGAAAGAGTGAAGGGCTTGAAATAGGAAGTATACTTCTGCTTTACATTTATTACATGTATCACAAGTCTGCTTATTACATCCATACACACACACACACACATACACCTGGTCTCTCTGTATATATACTAGATGGATCTGTGCCTATTTCTAAGGCCAAAGAAATGTAAAGGCAGACTTAAGTATATTTAGAATTTCAGGAACATGTTAATATTGAGGTGAAAAGCCTTGAAGGCAAGAAATACTTCATTTATGGGAACAGAATAAAAATGATTGCTGTAATTTAGCAAGATTTTTGAGAGATGGTGATAGTAGAGGAATAATTGTGGGAAAATGAGAGGGGCTAGTTGAGAAGTGAGAGAAAGGGCCTAAATGGGGCAGCAGGCAATGAGGGAAAGGAGAAGGACAAGGAAATGATCTGGAACATTATGTCTCAATCCCAACAACCCTTCTATATTTATATTAGGGCTACAAAAGGTGGGTCAACCTAGCTAAGATTTAATGGGACAAAGAAGTGACAAATCTGACCAGCCCAGTCTAGGTAACCTAAATTGAATTTGAATTCAATCATGCCTGATTCTAAGACCCATCTCTTTCACTCTTTCACATTCTCGTAACAGTTACTGTGCAGTCAATATTGATTATGACAGATGGAGAGGTCTTTAGAGCTAGAACCAAGTAAGTCTATGAGGATAATTTGGATGAGGCGTCTGTCATCTCAGTGTTTGTAGGGTAGATCCCTGGATGGCTTTGCCCAGGTGCTTTGGCACCCCTCTCTGTCCTCAATGCTCCATAGATCCTCTCAGGAACCTCCCTCAAGGTCAAAGCGGACAACATTTCAAGACAGAGAAGAACCAGCCTCTGGAGGCCTGAAGAAGAGAGGCCATGACTGCTTCATTAGATATCTTCTACTCCAGCATGGTGTCTGGCACAGGTAAAACTTTAGGAAATCTTTTATAGAATTAAACGTGTCTCTGCCATGTGAAACACACGGCAAGAAAAGGCCTGCCTTCTAGAATTTCATAATCTAAATGAAATTAGATTTCCACCCAGGGAGAGATGACTAGAAATAACATGATATATCATTAAATTGAGAGACTTTAAGAGGAACATATATCAAATAGAAAGAAACTTGATAGATAAAATCAGATTTTTTTTTTCTCTTCAGCCCAAAGGCTATATCATCACAGACTTAAGGCAGTCTCTTTGAAGCAAATTTCAAGTTTTTGGCACAGGCTCTGGATTTATTCTTCAAACCACCCCCTCCCCACCCACACATGGGGTTATGAGGGAGAACACACAGCTGACGTCTTCAAAGAACTTAGAGTCTAGTGAGAAAACAGACACACAAATACTGCATGAGGAGTAGCTCAATAAAATAATTGAACTCTATGTACAAAGGGAAAATGGCAGAATAAATAAGGAATGTTGCCTCTAAACATTAGGTAAGATATAGATGTGGTGAAAAGAAGGGCCATCTGTACAAAAATGTTCATAGCAACAATGGCCACAATCACCGAACTGTGGAAAGAGCCAAGATGCCCTTCAACAGATGAATGGATAAAGAAGATATGGTCCATATATACAATGGAATATTATGCCTCCATCAGAAAGGATGAATACCCAACTTTTGTATCAACATGGACGGGACTGGAGGAGATTATGTTGAGTAAAATAAGTCAAGCAGAGAGAGTCAAGTATCATATGGTTTCACTTACTTGTGGAGCATAAAGAATAACACAGAGGACGTTAGGAGAAGGAAAGGAAAAGTGAGTTGGGAGAAATCGGAGGGGGAGACAAACCATAAGAGACTGTGGACTCTGTGAAATAAACTGAGGGTTTTGGAGGGGAGAGGGGTGGGGGGTTAGGTGAGCCTGGTATTGGGTATTAAGGAGGGCACGTATTACATGGAACACTGGGTATGGTGCACAAACAATGAATCTTGGAACACTGAGAAAATAAAACAAACAAATAAACATTAGCAAAGGCTTAACAGAAAAGATCATGCTTAAACCAAGACTTGATAGAATTTCCCCTGGGAAAGAGGTTGTCCTGGTAGAGGACAATATGTGAAAAGACACAGAGGGCTTTGGAGAACCTGATATACTTGAATAACTGTTTAAATGTCAAACCTGAAATTAAGAGGTAAGTAACACCATGGAGGCAAAAGGTGCTTGATCACCAATGGACTTGTGAGTCATGGAAAGAGCACATTTTTATCCTGTAGGGGAAAGAATAAGGAGTCTTTGACAACTCCTCATCGGTAGGGTGACATGAAGAGACTTGTGTGTCATGATGAGAACTCATTTATTGTATGTTGTCTGCTCAGTAGCTGCAAACAGGAAGTAGTTCAGATAAGTTTCCCCTAGACCTTCAGCCACAACTTTCTGGCCTTGTAATGACACCTTAAACATAACTTCCTAGTGGCCAGTTTAGGGTCATTTTCAGTTATTGGAAATGCTCCAATTTAAACCCACAATCTCATATTCCATTTAAGGGTTTCCTCTTCACTGTTCATGATTAGAGGGGCCAGAAGAGAGGTGCCTCCTTTCTTATTTGCTCTTCTTCAGCCTAGGAATTGAGGTGGAGGAATGGTCTTCCCCAGGCCAACATATCCCTCATCCTATCCTCACTTGGCTTAGGAAAGAGGGATATATTACAGTCCCCACCCAGGCTACAAGTCACTGAAATGATGATACCTCTCTCAACTCCTCCCCTGTATTTTACTTATATGGATCTTGGGTCAGGCAGAGGAAATGGAGGGGTGTTGGGGTATTGGTGGTAAGTGGGCTCTTAGTGAAATGACAGGGAAAGTTTCTGTTTTATAGTATCTACTTGAGAAGTAATGTAAAAAATAGATGGAAGCGTGTTATAGCCATAGTCCAGGTCAGAGATGATAGGAAAAGGAGCTAGGAAAGAAAGAAGAGAAAGACAAGAAATAATGAGAAGGGAAGGGAAGAAATTCTTGGAGTGCTAGAAGAGTAACATATATTAAAACCAGACCTATAGGTAACCACCAGCTTGCAAAACATGTAGAAGGATGTAGAAGTAGGGTGACATAGGATGAAGGGCAATAAAATGGGGTGTGCATGCACCATATCAGCAAATATGACAGGATGAGGAATGTACTAGAACTAGGAAACCACTTCTATCTGATAAAGATGTACTAGTGATGTTAACCAAAAGGACAAGGATCTTCTAGGGAATTTAGGAACACCAAAGTGGCACTGTAAGGGAATCTAACTAAATATATCGTTTTTCAAAATTATATTCTTCAGTACTGAATACCAGTACCTGATTCCTCAGCCTGGACTCTGGTGGGGGAGGTCATGTTTAATAAAATAAAGCCAATACTGATTGATTTAGTGTCTTGAGACCTGAGTGTGCCTGAATCTACCCTTCCCTAAACCTATACTTCCTTGGGAAGGACTGTTCTTGCATTTAAAAATATGTAGGGAAAGGATGTCATTATAGAAAAAAAAAAAAGTCAAATTTTCTTGAATTTGCCCAAATGTTTGATTTCACATTCTATGTTTGCAAAATATTGCCACCCACCTACCCATCTAGAATGAATATTCATGCTTTCTTTTTGCAAGAAGTCAATTATTTCTAGTCTTGCTATCAAGATGGTGGCGAAATTGGCATTTGATCTTCAATCCCATAGTGCAGTACCTAGCACATATGTGGGTGAAGCAAAGTACAGAGCCTGGCCTCAAATACTGTCTATTATTACTGGACCAGACCTCTGTAAATTGCCTTATCCAAAGGGGTAGAGTGTCCCTCTCTCCCACCCAGCCTCTGCTAACCACATGGTTTGAGGCGTTGAGCATGTCAGTGAAGGGGCTTGGTGGAAGGGCTCAGATAATGTGTTTATTCTTTCCCAGATACCCTCCTCCCATCCTCAGCTTCAAATCCATTTATCTCCCCTGTAAAGTGCTTATTGACAGATAACTTGAGTGCTCAGAAAGGTGCCAGCTGAAGACGGCCCCTCCAAACAGAGCAGTCATGCTTTCCCTTGATCTCTCCAGGCTGAATCCAGAGCAGTGTGTTTCTGTCTCAACCTCAAGGATTAGCTCAAGGACCCCCCCACCTCCTCCCACCACCAGTGGCTTTCTTGGGTCGTTGATTTTTCAGAGAGAAATGCCTGCGGTAGAGGCATGAAATAGCACTGCTCAGCCTCAAGAAAGGGTTTGCAAGCTCATTCAGCCAGAAAGTAATTTTATTGGGTCTCCCAGAGAGCTGCTGCCCCACCTACATTTGCAAACACTCTCTTACATGTACTCTGTTTTTTCAAGTCTCTAATTCTGACTCTTCTTTTGTTAGGTTAAGAAGAGTGTGTGTTTCCAGGTATGCAACAAAGAAAGTCCAGCTTAGCACATGCTTTATGAGCCCAGTGTCTGATTTCATGTAGGCTACAGCCTGATTTCTCTTGGGTCCCTTCTACCTTAGCCAGATACTACTTAAATGATCTGGTATGGTTAAAGTCTGTCATCAGGCTGGATTAGGTACAATCTCCCTTCTATAGAACAGCAGGACCAAATGACTTCCAGCTTCATCTTCCCCATCTGAAATGTGACTGGTAATCATTAATTATCAATGATAATTGACAATACACAAAAAATGCTATGAAGATGAGCCCCCATTTATTTTGACAGACAACAGTATAAGGAATGGGGATAAGCTAAGTAATAGACAATGAAAACCTGAAGTATGCTATTACTATAACTGTATTAATTATTACACTATTACTACTCTATACTATTATACTATATTATTATACTACTATTATTACTACACTAATTGCTATACTATACTAATTACTATACTATACTGTTACTCTATTTTATTAATTACTATACTATTACTATTAATTTATGCTATACTATATTATACTACTGTGAAGAGATAAGGGTCCACCAATTTTAAGAGGTATTGTAGTAGTAGAATCAACAGGTTTTGACATCCATTAGATGGGATGGAAAGTTGCAAAGGAGTAAAAGGCAATTCCTAGGGTTGAGTCTTGGCAAATTGGGGTATGATAGGATCATTACTATAAATTAGGAAGACAGAAAGACAAACATGTTTGTAGAAGAGTGTGACAAGCTTGATTTTTGATGATGTTGAGTTTGAGGAGCTAGCAGAACGTTCTGGTGGAGACACCTAACCAGCAGCTGGAAATTACATTCAAGGAAAAAGATGAGTTTTGGAGATATGAATTTAAAAGTCATCAGCAAAAAGGCATAGTTGAGAGTTTGAATTATAATGTCCAGACAATTGAACATAATAATAAAAAATAAATTTAAAAAAATAAATTCTTTTTAAAAAAAATAGAAAATAAAATTGCAAAAAAAATAGAAAAAAACAAAAAAATAAAAAATAAAAATAAAATAATAAAAAAATAAAATATCCAGACAAAAGGTGACTATAGAATCTCGGACTAGGTGTGCATTCAGGGTTCTGGTCACTTTTCATTCTGTAGCTATCAAAAGGAGAGAGAGAAGAGCTCCTCTCTTAAAAGACAATGCATCAACTAGTCTATCAACCTGAGTATTTCAGGAGCTATTAAGAGTGTCATGGTGAACTGATTTATCAAACCATCATTCATTGATATTTTCTCTTCAATGAAATGAATCACATCAGTTCACATGGAATCTGGTCAACCCACAGTGAAAAGATTAAATCGAAACAGGAAATCTTAGGACCAGATGCTGAACTGGAACTAGAAAGTCCAGGGATGCCCAAATCAAAGCTAGTTAGTCTCGTCCCTCTCTCCAGTGTGTTCCACCAATGACCCTGATGTCTGGGATTAGAGTCCTTTAACATTCAGGATCCATGATCTGGGTCTAGAAGTCTTTATCAGAACTGCTCTTCACAACTGTTCTCCCATGCCCATTCACATCGACTCTGGGCCTCTGAAAGAAGTATCCTCAGATTCCTGAATTATTGCCATGGTTCCTACCTGGTTTTCCATCTTCCCCTCTCCTTTAGTCAACCCAGTCAATTCATTGTTTTCTGTTCAGTTACTTGATTAACATTGTTTTATATTATCAACACTCTTTAATGTTACTCAAGCCCACTTCCCGTCATGCCTTGCTCAAAAAGCCTCAAGAGTTCCTTATGGCTCAATCTCTGTATGTAAATTCCTTACTTGGGCATTCAAAATCCTCCCCAATATTGCCTGCTCTCAACTACTTGTGATTTATATTCCAGCCAAAAAGGACCCATGATGATTCTTGAACTTCATCCACATATGTCCATATTTGAGACCAGTGCTGAATCCCAAACTGAAATCCAATCTACACTACATGAAGCAGGTGATTTTTACACCCACATCTTGAAATCTTTTTCTATTCCCTCAGCTAGATATAAACTTTTCTAGGATCCAGTAGAATGAAGTGGCCAAAAGCTTGAATTCTAAAGATGAACTGTATGTTTGAAATCCCAGTTATACTATTAGCTGACTATGTGACCACAAGCAAGTCAGTTTGCACTCTACATCTGTTTCCTGATCTGGGAAATGAGGAATATTAATCAGATATTAAATGAGATGATACATATTTAATCTGGCATATGGAATCCCGTAAACATGCAGCAAATTTGAGCTATTATAGCAGATGCTGTTGATAGCCCACCCATATCCCCCTGGTATTCATCTCTACAGTCTCAAGACTGTTTATGGAAAACATCTGTGACTCTGGGTAGTCATGAGAACATGCTCAGCCCCCACATAGGACAGAACAGAAGTATCTGAGGCTTAATCCCCTGAGAAACAACTCTCAACCAATGACAGATGGAGAATTAGTGGATGAATACCCCTTGTTTAGAATAACTCTGAAGCATATTCTATATATGGACAGTATGGTGTCTATATTGTCTTAGAGTTCCCAACCAGCCTGTAATGCTAGTTGGCCTTAGTGGTAACTGGCTTGATTCGTATCTTTTAACAGTTTCCTTCCTTGTCTTACTCTCTACTCTTTCACATGTGTTTCCTGGGATTCCCCTCCCAAATAAACCAAGGGTGCTTGAATTGTTATTTCAGGGTCCACTTTAAGGGGAATCTAAAACCATGACAAGCTCTTACCATTAGAAATGACTTCTGAACCCACCAATAAACTTTGCATTGATCTTCTGGTGATTAGGATTTACCTTCATTAGACCTAAAGTCCAATTGAAAAATTAAGTAGGATGCAACCAGCTTTAAACCCCTATGCACACTTCACATAGAAATGATTCAGTCTACATTTGGAGAACAAAGAATAAAGGGAGATTAAAAGGCTATTTAGTGAATATAAAAATAAAGCAAGAACAATTGATTGGTCACTAGAAGTATTTAACAGGCTTTTGTGGTCTGACACACTCTTCCTCATAAGGATGGATCTACCTAAGTTCACCAGCAGCCACTCATTGTCTGCCTCCCCGTGACGTCAGGACTCCCCACCCTCCTTCAGTTAGATTCCATTGGGCCTTCATCATTACCTCATCACATTTTCTCCTCTTAATATACTTGTGTAACCTTTTTATTTTCCAAATATGGAAAATATTTTACAAGGACTACGTTTTAGTTAGGCTCCTCACTCTAATCCTATTAGCACATTCTTCAGATCTCACTGTGGGGTGGGTGACTTTAAGGAGACTTTTCTGTAGCTGGCTAATCCAGCCATGGGGTGAGGTTTCTTGTAACAGCCAGTTAGAGAAATCTTTTTCCCTAAACTTCTGTCTTGGCCCCATCCTGAACTTTGC
Source organism: Martes martes (assembly GCF_963455335.1). Taxonomy (NCBI): domain Eukaryota; kingdom Metazoa; phylum Chordata; class Mammalia; order Carnivora; family Mustelidae; genus Martes; species Martes martes. The sequence continues at coordinate 168,961,182 of NC_137890.1, read as the reverse complement.
CTCCTAGATCTTGGGGTCTGTGTTATGTGGAAGACAAATACTAGAAATCAGTGACCTGTGAACTAGGGCCCTTGGATTATCAACAGGTAATGAAGAATTACTCTCAAAAGGCTGCATAAGATTAGTGATCATGAACTTGAGAATTGCTAGAGCCTTCATGCTACCAGCAATACCTTTCTTTTTTATTTTAGTTTTTTTTATTCTGTTATGTTAATCATCCTAAAATACATCATTAATTTTTGGTGCAGTGTTCCAACATTCATTGTTTATGTACAATACCCCATGTTCTATGCAATTCATGCAGCAATACCTTTCAAAAGTATCCTTCCATGGTAGTGTTTCTCAGAGGGTTACCCATGGACCAACTTTATTAGAAGGGCTTCTGGTGCTGCTTAAGATGCAGACTTCTGGTCTAGCTAAGGCACACTGAATCCCAGTCTCCTGTGAAGGTGCTGCAATTTGCATTTTTCACAAGCTTCCCACATTGTTAAGGTGACCATCTCATCCTAATTTTGCCAGGACTGTCCTGATTTTAGTTTAGGAACTCCTTTGTTCCTGGGACAGTTGGTCACCCTGTGGGCCCATCTTTTGCACACTGAATTTTTAGACCTTCTTACCAACTCCAAAGTAAGCCACAATGACACAAATGCCACTTTTACTCAGTAGAATTTTCTGAGCTCTGAGCCTTTCAGGTGGCTTTAATCCAATGCCATACTGGGTGTGGGGCCTTGGTGAGAACCTTCTGTTAGGGCGTGAGTATTAGGATACATGCAGCTTTTGTTTCATTACTTTCCCTTTCTTTTGAACCTCAGAGGGAGAAAGTTGAACTTGGTCCTGAGTTCTCAGTCCACCATTTTCTCCTGTGTCTGCAAGGCCCCACTCTGGATTTGTGTAGTTATTTATTTTCACTTTTCCTCCACTCTCCATGCCCAGCAAGAAAACTTTGCCATGGAACTGTTATATGCTCTTGAGTCTGTTGTGTCCTGTAAAACATGTAGCATTGCTTCCTCTGTATTTTAATTTATACAGTTGTAAATTAAACTGCAGACTTCATCCCAGCTCTTACCCTTTTCTGTGAAGTACTATATTTAATGCTGTGTGGTCCTTTAATTTGTTACTTCCTGTGGTGGACAGCTCTTAAAGTGGCTCCAACCTGTTGGTACTCATGCCCTGTGCAATCACCTCCTCTCGCATGTGAGCCAGACCTAGTGACCTGCTCCCAATGAACAGAATGTGGCAAAACTGATAGATGTCACTTATGAGATTCAGTTAGAAACAACTCCCATCTTCCTTTTTTGCTTTCTTATTTTGTTCACTCTGATGCAAGCCAGCTGAAATGTTGAGAGCTACCTTCTACAGAGGCCCAATGGCAGGGGCTGGAGAGAGGCCTCCAGCCAACAATCAGCAAGGAATTGAGGCCAACAGTTCAATAGAACAAAAAAACAGAATCCTACCAACACCCTGTGAGTGACTTTAGAAGTAAACATTCCCTCAGTCCAGTTGAGCCTTGGGATGACTAAAGCTCTGGATAATACTAGATCGCCCTCTTATGACAGGTCCTGAGCCAAAGGACCCAACTTGGCTATGGTAGCTCCTGACCCATAGAGTCTGCAAGATAAATAAATGTTTGTTGCTTTAAGATCCTAAGTTTTGGGTAATTTGTTACACAGCAATAGATAACTAATACACTTCTAATCATTGCATGGTATCCATACTAGGCTTCTACTACATGTACTTGTCCATTTCCTGAAGATGGACACCTAACTGAATCTAATGCCCATGACTACAAACATCACCACTGTGAACATCTTGAGCTAGACCCTCTTCTGGATCTATATGAATAGTTTCCTGGGATGTATATGCACAGTAGGACTGTTAGGGAAGACCCAGAGACTAGAGAAGCCCATAGAACAATACTTTCAATTTCTTCAATTCCTAAATTGTTCATATTTTCAAAAGATTTTTCCCCTTAACATTTTGTTCTATAAGTGGATAGTCCTTGGGGAAAATAAAGAGATCCCCTGACTAATGGATATTTTGCATGCAGAATGGTGGATCAAGGAAGAGTCATATGAGGTCTGTGAGACAACTTGGAGGGCTGGTGTTTTGTCTTGAAAAGACACTCAGGTATGTTGCTTCTTTTGTGATCCAGGCTGACTGATTCATGCTGGGCTTCAGACATGAGGGGCTAGGAGTAGGCACGAGCGTTTGTTCAAAGCTGAGTGGACACATCTATAACCATTAAAACAATGTTTCTCTGTTTGGATTTAGTAAATGGTCTCAAGTTCTTGGAAATTTGTGCAGAGACCCTGTGGCCAAGAGAAGATCTATCATTTTATTCTTTACAGTAGGCTGAAATATATTTGGAAGTCATTGGACTGTGGCTGTCCTACATCAAAAAGCATTTCATAACAAAACATCATCATGCCCCATTTATAGAAATAGCGTGCTGTGCTTTGGCTGCTGTGGGCAAATAAAATATGTTCCTATAACATAAACAGCCTCACCTTACTTCTAAAACTAAAGGGCCATAAAAATTTTATTTAAATAGACTTTTGACATAGAAACACATATAAAAACATGTTAAATATATACATATGTATTCATACATATATGCATATATGTCTGGATAGATAGCATACACAGGAGATATTGTTGTAAATTGACTTTAAAACATAGTAGATAGTATTGGGAGAGAGAATATCAAAGTCAAAGGGGACTCTGTAAAAATCTAGGCCATACACCTTATTTTACAAAGGAAGAAACTGAGGCCCAGATGAAGTGACATGTCCAAGGCCTATGGTATGCTAGAGGCAGAGTGTAAAATAGAACCTAAACCTCCAAGTCCTGGTCAGTACCATCCTATAAACTCACAACTGACATAAATTTAAATTGTTTGACTTGAAAATGAATTTTGCCTTTTTAAAAAAATTTCTCTTGAATTTACCAAGTTGAATTTTCAAACAAATGGATAATGCTCAGGCTTATAGAACATGTGATGATTTAAAAATATGTCCATAATGCAAGCTGGTGCAGCCACTCTGGAAAACAGTATGGAGATTTCTCAAGATGTTAAAAATAGAGCTAATCTATGACCCAGCAATTGTACTACTAGGTATTTACCCCAAAGATACAAATGTGGTGAAAAAAATGGGGACATGCACCCCAATGTTCACAGCAGTAATGTCCACAATAGCCAAACTGTGGAAGGAGCTGAGATGCCCTTCAACAGATGAATGGATAAAGAAGATGTGGTACATATATACAATGGAATATTATGCAGACATCAGAAATGATGAATACCCGCCATTTGCATTGACATGGATGGAACTGGAGGGGATGATGCTAAGTAAAGTAAGTTAAGCAGAGAAATACATTTATAGTATGGTTTCATTCATATGTGGAACATAAGCAATAGCATGGAGGACTTATAGGGGAAGGGAGGGAAATCTGAACAGGGAGAAATCAGAGATGGAGATGGACCGTGAGAGACTATGGACCCTGGGAAATGAACTGAGGGTCTCAGAAGGGGAGGAGGTGGGGGAGGGGGTAACAGGGTGATGGGTATTAAGGAGGGCATGCGTTGTGATGTGCACTGTGTGTTATACATAATTAATGAATCATTGAACACTACATCAAAAACAAATGATGTACTATACAGTGGCTAATTGAACATAATAAAAATAAAAATTAAAAAATAAAATCTGTCCACAAATTCTTTTTTTAATTTAAATCTAATTTGCCAACGTATAATACATCTCATGGTTTTTCTCTCTCAATGACTTCCCATTCAGTTTTCCCTCCCTACTATGATCTTCTGCCCTTTTTCTTATTTTCCACATATGAGTGAATCCATATGATAATTGTCTGTCTCTGACTTAATTTCAGTCAGCATAATGCCCTCCAGTTCCACCCATATTGACGTAAATGGTCGGTATTCATCCTTTCTGATGGCTGAGTAATATTCCATTGTGTGAGTGTGTGTGTGTGTGCGTGTGTGTGTGTGTGTATACATATATATCACATCTTCTTTATCTATTCATCTGTCGATGAACATCTGAGCCCTTTCCACAGTTTAGCTTTTGTGGACATTGCTGTTATGAACATTGGGGTGCAGGTCCCCTTCAGATCAATACATTTGTATCTTTGGGTAAATACCTAGTAATGCAATTGCTAGGTCATAGGGTAGTTCTATTTTTAACTTATTGAGGAACCTCCATACTGTTTTCCAGAGTGGCTGTACCAGCTTGCATTCCCACCAACAATGTAAGAGGGTTCCTCTTTCTCCACATCCTTGCCAATATTTGTTCTTTCCTTACTTGTTAATTTTAGCCATTCTGACTAGTATCTCATTGCAGTTCGTTTGTATTTCCCTGATGCCAAGTGATGTGGAGCTTCTGCACAGCAAGGGAAATAGTCAACAAAACAAAAAGGCAACCTACAGAATGGGAGAAGGTATTTGTAAATGACATATCAGATAACGGGCTAGTATCCAAGATCTATAAAGAACTTATCAAACTCAACACCCCAAAAACAAATAATCCAGTCAAGAAATGGGCAGAAGACATGAGTAGACTTTTCTCCAAAGAAGACATACAAATTGCCAACAGATACATGAAAAAAATGCTCCACAAATTCTTGATATTCTCCCTTCTATTAGTGTAAACTGGATTTAGTAACTTAATCCTAAAGACTAGAATATGGCAGAGATGACAGTTTATGGCTTCTGAGACTCAATCATAAATAAGGCAGCATCCTCTTTGGTCTCTCTCGTGATAACTCCCTCTGGGGTATGTCAGCTGCTAGGACTGGCCCTTTACCTTCAAGTGATGAGAATCTGAGGCCTCCAGCGCATAGCTGTGTGAATGCACCATCTTGGGAGCAGAGTCTCCAGCTCCAGTCAAGCTTTCAGAAGACTGCAGCCCCAGTTGACATCTTGACTGCAACTTCATAAGGGATCTCAAGCCAGAACCACCCAGTCAAGTCCCTCTCAAATTCCTGACACACAGAAATTGTGATAAAATTTTATCATTTATACCACTAAATTTAATTTGTTATACTATAGATAGTACAGAGCACTAACATGCCTCCCTTAAATTACCATCATGAAAACAGCTACTTATTTTATTAAAGGGTAAAACTAGCCTGTTGGAGAACATTCTTTCTACCAAAGTTTGAGTACTTGAGTTTCAACAGCAAGAAGAATATAAGAATAAGGGCTTCTTGGCTTCCCACTGGCTGCCTATGTCTGGTCTGCAGCCTCATAAGCCTGGTTGTTTTACCAGAGCTACCCTGCATGTAACTGACATGTGTCCCTTTCAGGGCCTCACTCTGAAGCCTCTAAGAAAACATCTTAGGTTCAGACCACAGTAAAACATTCATGAGACCTACGTCTTAGTTCCATCTCTACTCAGATCTTGAGTGTGTCACTTTGGCAAAGTTCTTTTCCCTTTGTAATTCTCAAGTTTGAGCTTTTTCATAAGGAAAAAATTATCAAAGTCCCTTCTTGTTCCCTTATATAGGCTAGTCAATGCATTATCAAAAGACCCCAACTAGGAGTGCCTGAGCGGCTCAGTGGTTAAGCCTCTGCCTTCGGCTCAGGTCATGATCTCAGGGTCCTGGGACTGAGCCCCACATGGGTTCTCTGCTCAGCAGGGAGCCTGCTTCCTGCCCTCCCCGCCCCCCACCCTGCCTGTCTCTCTGCCTAATTGTGACCTCTCTCTGTCAAATAAATAAATAAAGTCTTAAAAAAAAATACCCCAACTAATAGTCAGTGTGCCAGGAGTGGAGCACAGTTTGACTAGTCTCCAAGCCTCATGATTTTCCTTGAAGGTGACTTTTTTTCTGAATTCCTCCATAAAACAAGGAGCTGAAGAGGCTGGCCACCATCAGATGACTCATAGATGATTCCTTCTACTTTACCAGAATTTATAGTCTGCTTTCTCTTCATCTCCTTCCTGCCTTTCTTTGACTCTGTTTGCATATTGAGTTTTTTCAACATGGGCTCACCAGTGACATTAAATGGGAAAAAACTGTTAAGCAAATATAGCTCTGGTAGAAGTTCACCTGTGTAGCTGTGCAAAGATGATATTATTCAAGAAGACTGAACTTAAGACAGATACTTGGCGGCACATTTACTTGCCTTTGTCACTCACTGGCTCTGTAGTAGATAAGTCACCTCACCCATCTCAGGCTCAACTCCTTCTTCACTAAGGAAAACTTAATAAAAATTATAATAGTCAATATTTAATGACCACATTTTAAACAATAGGTTAAGTAAGTTGCATGCATTGCCTTTAACACACCTTTGTGATGTAAGAATTATTATCTTCTATATTTTACAAAGGAGGAAGCTAAATTTCAGAGCTGGTAAGTGGTGGCACCAGGATTCAAACCCAACCTCTTAACTACCACAGTCATAGTAATTCTGAATCTGTCTCAGTGTGAAGTAGAACTATCTGAGTGTAGGGATTTAGAAAACATGCTCTACATGGATGGCTGATGAGGTAAGTCTGTCAGGAATTTATACAAAGAACTATGGAGTGGAGTTAGCATCAGGGCACATGTGTTTGCTTTCAGGTCATACGCCCACCTGTTCTAGAGGAAAGGGTGTCTCACCCCAGAAGATTTCCTTTCCTTGAGGCCAGCCATTGTGATTTTGTGGGACCACTAAAAGAGCAAAGTAAAAACAAAAATGCTCGGATATTAGCATGTGGGGCATCTTCAGCATTGGTACCCGCATCTTCAGCTGTAAATGGTGAGAATGCCCCACTGTAAACAACAACGACTTTGACTTTGGATACTGGCAAGAATTAAATGTCTCCAGCAGACATCAGTGACAGAGTTTCAGCAGCAATGGGAGTCATTACCCCAAATGAGCCAGAATGGGAAAAGATAAAAACACCAGATGTCACACGGTAGTCTAAGGACCACCTTGCAGAGCACATAATGGACACTCTCTGCTCTGAGGCTACTGATGAGACACCAAGGGAGACAGAAACTCAGGGCTGCTTGAAAGAAATTTGAGAGGGACCTGGAAGTTCTACAGAACACAAGTATAGTTTTCTGGAGAAGTTCTGTGTTTGCTTTTGGGATCCTATTTTCATCCTCAGGCTTCAGTGGTCTGAAAAATGTGGGTTACTGATCCAATGAAAGGGTGCTCCTCCACAGTGCTCCATAGGGGTCCTTTTGCCTTTGCCTTATGATCCCCAGAATTACAGAATATCAAACTGGACTGACAGAAGCACTGGGGCTAGCAGAAGACTATGGAGGCCAACGGGTGCGTCTGACAGGATTTCTTATGCTACATGGCTGCCCTTGGGAACTGGTGCTGAACTGCAGTTATCCTTAATTGAGTGGTTCCAGTGGTACTTGGCCAGAAAAGTGAATAATTTCTCTAACTGGCCACAGATCTCTCCTGGGAAAGATGTCTGTTCTGAGGCAGAGGCATTGTTCCCCCCACTGACAGCTGGAAAGCACAGCTTCTTTGGGGAAATGGGGGTTGCAGCTATCTTACTGAGGTGAGTGCTATAGGAGAGAGGATGGGGGAGATGCGGTGAGGACAACATTCCTCCTACCGGGAAAGGGAGCTGGAGTCCTGAGACTGGCTTCCTGCTGGGAAGGGGCTGGGTGAACCATCTGACCCCACCTTTTGCTTGGAAATAGAGAGCGTCTCACCCCAGAGGAAGGGGGGAGGAGCAAGGGGAAAGAGCTGCAGGGCATATTCCTCCCCTTCCTTCCCAAGCAGAAAGAAAAGCTGTCTTTAATTAGGATGGGAAAGGAGATTCAAAACATCTGGCGGGAAAAGTGCTTGTTCTGGAGGGCCTTGGAAGGGGAGGGTGAGAAGGACAGCTGGGTGGGCAGTGAAGGCTTCAGGACAATTGGCCTGCCACTATCCTCCCTGTGGATCACTTCTTCCCCTTCACCTCTGCTTTGTGTCCTTGTCAGGCTGAGGCTTATGGTGCCTCCTGCCCCAGGCAGAAGGGAGAAGTAAAGCAGTCCAACCCGGGAAGTACAGCCCACAACTTTCTGGGGTCCATGGGTAATCCACACAATAGCACAGACCACCCACTGAGTGGGTATCCTGGGGTTCACAGCCTCTAGCATTCAGGCAGCTAGTCAGCATGGGTCTGCTTGTGGAAAGCCTTGTTTTAAATCTCAAATCTATCAATCTGCCTTCCTCCTCCCTCTTTAAAACTCTCCCAGGCTCCCACTTCCCCTAGGAAGCCTTCTTGGATTCTCTGTGCAAAAGCTGCCCATACGTTCTTCCCACCACACACAAAATGTCAATGCTCTGAAGTTTCTGTTCTTTTACTGTTCTGAACACTTTGACTTTGGGTGGTCCACTTTCCCCACCTAAGGCAGAGTTGATGACCAAGAGACATTGGGATTGCAGAATTAGCTTTGTCTGTCTTCCCAGAAATCAAACTCCTAACCCTAAGACCCTAGGCTTTGAGTTACAAGGCACCAAAGCCTGAAGGCTCCTTAAAGATTACCTACTGGATAGAATTTACTACTTTCCCCAAGAGGTCACTGCCTAGGGAGACTCTGATTAAGATTCCTCCTGGGGGTGGATGGATTGAGTCTGGATATGAGGCCAGGAAATGTCCTTTCCATTTTCACAATTACAGATAGAGCAGAGTGGTGTGCTGAGTAGGAGCTGAGCAATCACCAAGAACCCTGCAACTGTGGGCCCAGGATCTGTTTTTCATCAGCCTCTTTCATTGGAACATGGTGGTCTCTTCAAGTTTACAGTTTGTATTGGACATCCAGACCCTAAAAAGTCCCTTGTTTCAGGGAAGGTGCATTCTCCATCCCCCTTCAAGCCACAGAGTCATGTGCCATGTGCCAAGGGAGGAGCCATTCCAAAACACATGCTAAAGCTTCATTTGTGCCCTATGGGCAACTATGGCTTCCAAGGCTTCCAGCCAAGATGATGGTAATAAGTTAATTATAGTTTTCAAACTTTGGCTGGTTCATGTATAGGAATTTAAATTACTGTAAAGCTGTAGCATCATGGACTTTTAGAACTGAAAGTGATTTTAAACACTGAGATCAACTTTTCTTTGACACATTAAGAAATGACAGTCCAGAGAAGATGCACAATTTGAACAAGTTCATACAACCTGCTAGAACACCTAGGTGCTAGTCCTTCCTCTACAAATACTCCTGACCGTGTGTGGTTTCTATGATATGTGGGGTCAGAGAAGACACTAGACCTAGAGAAGACACTAGACACAAGACCCTAGGCATGAAAATAATTAATGCAACTCTGAAAATAACACCAAATTTAAGAAGACAAGACTTTAAGTTTTACTGAGATTAAAATAGTTTTTCTCTTAGATAATTTTGATTACAAAATTCTTCAAAAGTTCATCAGAAATGAACTTTCTTATTTTCTGGTTATTTCATGTTTAGCTGATGCCTACAGCACATGTTCAGTCTTGCCAATTGAGTAGATAACCCACAATGACCCATGCCATGTATTTTGAGGGAGATCGCATTTAGCTAGCAAGGGCCTCACACTCTCATTTTCCCCTTGGTTCTCCTGGGAGGGCGCTTTCAGGGAGGAGAATCTCAGGAGTTGTTGAAGGGCTGGAAAGGAGCCACGGGGCCAGGATCCCCAAGCCAAGTCAGGGTAGAGTGACAAGTTGTTAACAGCAGCTCCTGGTCACTGAATACTTGTGCTATGCCATGGCTTCCTTGGGACCTGGAGAAGAATGGAAGCCTGTTTGGAGTGATGCTTTCTTCCACCCCATTCTTTTATTGCTAGTCAGGAACTCAACCCAATGAAAGAGTGAAGAATCAAGGAGATGAGGCTGAGCACATTGGGAAATGGGCTAATTTTAGATTGAGAGATTGGGTGGGGATGATATGTGAGTGTGGGGACCTGGGATGGGTGATGCTGAAGATTCAAGGCTAAATGCTGGGGCCTAAGATGCTTCAGGAACATATGAGTGGGAGACTTTATAGTTCCATTTGACAGGCATAACTAGGGGCAGTGGTGATAGGCACAGGTGTGTGAACATCTAGGAAAAGCAGAAGAGATCTTCCCAACAAATTCATATATTAACTCCCTCCAATCTCTTCCTCCATTTCAGAAGCAGAACTTCCTTATTTGCATATGTTTTTACACAGATCCTTCTAGTACTGAAAGGATCTCCTCTAGGTAAAGCTGGCTGTAAAAATCATATTTCATACTTCTTTTGGCATTTTGGAGACCCCCCCCAAATCATTTTAATATAAAGATTTGCTTGCTTAAAGTGTCTGGAAAGATGACTGGAGAAGTTCAAAGGAGTATTCAGAAACTTCTGAAGGCTAGCCTCATGGTCAAGGTGTGAGTGGAACCTGGTATTCTTTCATTCCCTTATTGGGAAGTTGCAGCTGACAAATTTTAAGTTCTTCCCCACCCTCCCCACCCCCATTCTCATTACTACAACAGTGAAAGCCCATAGGCTTGACTTGGTATGGAGCCAACTGGTGGTTTTATAGCTTTGAAAAGAGCTGACAGTAAAGAGATGAGATGGGGAAATAAAGAAAATTCTTCCCTGGAAAAATAAACACGTCCCATTATTATTATTATTATTATTATTATTATTATTATTAAAGTGATCAATGCTAATCAGATCAAGTTTATTTCAAGGCCTGAAGAATCACAAATTGTCTGGCTCAGGATATGGATGCCATTTGTGGAATGCTGAGCAGAGCCTAAGAATTCAGGGCCATATTCTGCTTGGGGAGGGAACAGGGAGTGTGGGGAAGAGGAGGAAGGAAACTTCATTTTTCTGTTTCCTTTAGCAAACAAAACAAAACAGCGTTGAGACACCCCTCTTGGGCTGGTGAAAACTGAGGCTAATCCCAGGTGGATTAAATAGCCAGGAGTCCAGGAAATTTCTAGTCCAATGACTGTTTGACAGGTAAGGGATTAGAACTCTGACGTCACTACACTGACCAAACCTCTTCATAGAGAGCCAGGAATTGGACCACCTGTTTGAGTTCACCTCTCAGCGACCTCCCCATCTAACCCAGCTCCCCAGAGCCACATCTGGATTCCAGCTGCGCTCAGATGCTGGAAGGGTTTATCACACCCATCCCCCTCCAATTGCCAGAGGTGTCAGGGGAAAGAAGATCACCGAGGTAACAGAGGGACCCCTCATCTCTGCCTCTTGGGTCACCCTTTCAGATGAAGAACATATGGAGAATGAGGTTGAGGGTTTCCAAAAAAATACTGTTCATCCATCTCTTTAGGATTTAAGAGACCATCCTAATACTATCACCCAGTGATCTTACTAGAAAGTAGGCACATCAAGAACTGGGATGTTCTCTATTTTGTTCAAACTGCATTTCCACTGCTTAGCCCATACCTAGCAAAAGTGGAAATTTGATACTTGTCAACTGAATATAGGAACAGAGGAACTATGCCCCTTGGGGTGTGACCGTCCTTAATGCTCATGCTCTGCATCCATCAGCTTTCTTTCTTCCACTTCCCACTCCCCTTTTCTTCATCTAATCCTACCTTTTCATCACACTTGGAATGCAAAGAGCATGTCTAAGACTGGGCAGAGGGGGAGCGGGGGGGACGACTCTGCACAGGATCACACTTATTCCCAGGTATATTGGTCCACTTGGCTCACCATAACAAAGTACCATGGGCCGCATGGGTTTAAACAACAGAATTAATTTTCTCATAGTTCTGGAGAAAGTCCAAAATAAAGGTCTTGGGTTCTGGTGACACCCCTCTTCTAGGCTTGTAAATAGCCACCATTCACTGTGTCCTCATACAGCCTTTTCTCTGTGAGCACAGAGAGAAAGAGAGACAGAGACAGAGAGAGATATATCTGGTGTCTCTCCCTCTTCTTACAAGAACCAGTCCTACTGGATTAGGGACCCACCCTCATGACCTCATTTAACCTTAATTACCTCCTTAAAGGATCCATTTCCAAAATACAGTCACACTGAGAATGAGAACTTCAATCTTTTTTGAATGAATTTGGGAGGGGGACACAATTCATCCCATAACATAGTTCAGACAAGAGTAGTCTTGTCCTGGAGTCCCACACTTTAGAGGGCAATACTGTAGCCTTGTCTGGTTGAGCCCCTCCTCAGAGCATGAGAAATCTACAAGATCATAGGATCATGCCCACCCAGAGTTGATGGTCCACCTTCCAGGCCATGTTCTGGGGACATGGGACCCCAGAAGTTCCTTCCCAAGGGAGGGCCATACCTCTCACTCAGGCAGTGGCCAAGGGTCAGCTATTTGTGGGGAAGAGAAGCACGACCTGGAACATTGAGCTGGGGTGTCCATACCTGTGTCTGCGAGGTATGGGCAGGAGTCTGGGAAAGAAATAGAAAGTGGGTAATCCAGTAGCCTGGGGCCAGGGTCTGGGGCTGAGGGCAGCTTGCTGCAAGCCACCATATTGTGGCAAGGTATTCTGAGGAGTCTGAGGGTTCTACCTGCACCTGGCCTCAGTGTTCTTTGGAGAACTGGAAAAATATGTGCTGGTGGGCCTGGTGGGTTAAGATACCTTGTAGACATAGTTTGCAAAGTATGGACTTGGGTAAGGTGACTAGAAAGCTTGAGACTACTGTCCTCAGGCCCTTCTGGAGGCAGCTGGATGGTGGGAATTGGAAAGGGGCAATAGGGAAGGGAATGACAATAGGGAATAGCTCAGTGAAACCTCTAGTAGAGGATAAAAGAGTCACCTGCTCCCCCTCCCATATATATATACACACACATATATATACATGTATATATATGTGTGTGTGTATATATATATATTTATATATATACACTCACACACAGAATATAGTTATTTTCCTGTGGATTTCTCAATTAGTTGGAAAGGAGGTGAGGGTGTGAACATGAATATTGTCATTACAAAGGCCTATTTTTTGAGACAGGAAGCTAGTTTATTTGGTGTTTTCTTAGCTTCAGGCACTGTTTTTAAACATTTAGATGTGATATGTGGGTCTCCATTTGTATTCTTCCCCCAATATGGTAAATCCTATGAGTGAGCCTAATTTTATGTCCCAGTTTGCAGTTTGTCCTGGGACTGTTCCAGTTGATGACTGATGTCCCTCAGGTTTATTAATACCACCACACTTTCACTCTCAAACATGTCCTGGTTTGGAACAATAAATGACACAGTCTCCCCAACTAAGGAAGACAACACTAATACAGAAGTTGGGAATAGAAGAGTAAGAGAATGGTCTAGAAGCATGAAATAGTTGGTCCAACCCTGAGTTGGCTGCAGGGTATACAAGACATACGAGACATGATTCCTCCAAGGAGTTTGCTGATTATGCATAAGACACAAGACTTACACTTTGCTTTCTCTGGAGACTAATACAGGGACATGCACAGATGGCATTGAGTGCTTAATTAACCAGGGCCCAAATGTATGGTATGGATGATGAAAGAAATATGACTTTGTCCACAGAATTCTCCAAACTAAGGTTTCCAATCTGGAGCCTAGAAAATGTTGGGACACTAGTTCAACCACAGGAATAATAATGCAGAAAGAACAAAAATATTCATTTATATCTAAAGCAATAAACAGAAGAATTTTATGAAACTTCCTTAGCGTCTCTCAGAGCCCTGGGTAAAGTGCTGGGCAAAGGTTTCAGGCATTTTCTTTTCCTTCATCCAAGTCCTTATTTCCAATTAGCACTCCTGTCACATCACTTCCTGAGGACAAGGAAGGTGCAGAAGCCTGAAAACAAGTGAGGACCATATGGGCAGCTGCTCTGACCTAGCTTCTGCCCCAGTGGTACCTCAACTCCCTTCCCCAGATGCTGAGGACTGTATGTCTTGAGCTCATTAAGTCTCTGCAGTTTGATCACCTTTATGGCATCTTGTTCCACGTGTTGTTTTCTTTCTCATGAAGCACCTACCATTCTCCTTGTAGTTAGCTTTCCAATCCGAAGTTGGTAGGGAGCTCCCAAGATCGACCCCTCTCTTCTTGTGCTGCTATGGAGTGTAACTCCTGTCGAGGTTTCTATTATTTTAATGATGTTTAATATTAAATATTTAAGATTTTTAATTACATTGAATATTTAATACTTTAAAAAATAAGTAAAAATATTCTCATAAAAATAATAATCAAAATGTGCAAAATAGAATACAGTAAAAAGTCTCATCTAATGAGCTTCTCTCTAGTTTTGTGTATTTTCTTCCAGAGACATTTGTTTTTCCCTTTTTTTCTTCTTTGTAATTTTCTACCTCTAGTTGCGCTTTAAACACACACACACACACACACACACACACACACATAGAAAAACACTGTTTGGCATTTTTAAAAAATAATTTTAATTTTAGAATAGTTTTAAATTTATAGGAAAGTTGCAAAAGTAGTACGGAGAATTCTCACAAGCCCTACATACAGTGTCTTCTACTATTAACATCTTAACCTTAATAAGGTACATTTGTCACCATTAATGAATCAACATCAATACATTATTATTAATAAAAGTCCATACCTTATTCAGATTTCCTTAGTTTTCACCTAATGTCCCTTTTTCTATTGTAAGATCCCATCCAGGATGACACATTACATTTAGTTGTCAGGTTCCTCCTGACTGTACCAATTTCTCAGGCTTTCCTTGTTTTTGATGACCTTGACAGTTTAGAGGGGTGCCGGTCAGGTATTTTGTAGAATGTCCCTCAGCTGGGATTTCCCTGATGATTTTCTCATGTTTAGGCTGGGGTTCGGGATTTGGGGAGGAAGGCCACAGAAATCAGCCCACAGAAATCAAGTGCCATTTTCATATGAAAAGTACACACCATCAATCTGACTTAGCTCTCTTGATTTTAACCTTGGTCACCTGGCTGGTGATGATCACCTGGAAGATTTCTCCACCATAAATTTACTCACGTTCCTCCCTTTCCTTACTCTGCTATTCGGAAAAGTTCACTCTATACCTCCTCCTTGAGGACAAAGTTTCTGAATAAATTATTTGGAATTCTGTGCAGAAAATTAGTCTCTTCTCCCACGTTTATTTGTTTAAGCAGTCATTTATTTATAGCAGTAAGGACCCATGGATATTTATTTTGTAGTTTGTATTATAATCTGTATTAGTCAGTTTAGGCTGCCATAACGAAATACCACAGATTAGGTGGCTTAAACAACAGATATTTATTTTCTCACAGTTCTGAAGGCTGGAAAACCCAAGGTCAAGGTGTTGGCTATTTCAGTTTCTGGTGAAAGCTCACTTCCTGGCTAGCAGACATCCACTTTCTCATTGTGTCCTCATAGTAGAGACAGAGAAGCTTCCTCAGGGTTCTTCTAAGGACAAAAATCCTATCAGATCAGGGCCCCACCTGTATGACCTCATTTAACCTTAATTGCTTCTGAAACACCCTATCTCCAAATATAGTTACACTGAGGGTTAGGGCTCCAACTTATGAATTGAGGGGTGATGCAATTCAGGCCATAGTATAACCTAATACTACTTTATTTATTTTGTGCCTCAAATTATTCCAATTTGGACCACTGAGAACTCTCTCAGTTGACACCTTTGTTCCTTTGATACAATCTTATCATCATGGGGTCTTTTGAGCCCTTCCTTACTTTGTAGTTTTCCTCATCTAATAATCCATTTTAGAAATCACCCTCTATTAAAATCTTTCCCATTTAACTTACAGTTATGGAGAATGGTACTGAACAGTCATTTAACTAATCAGTCTCTTATTAATGGATATTTAGTTCAGTCATTTGTATTAGAATCAATACAGCAATGGGTAACATGGTATGGGTGTTAGTATATTGTCAGATAAATTCCTAGATGATGAATTGCTGGATCAGAAGGATGTATGTTTGTCCTTTTGATGGATATTGCCTTAGATACTATGAAGAATGCTATGAAGTGTCCTTCAATGCAGTGGCACCTGTGGCCATTTCCATAAGTAACAAATGGGAAATGCCTGTTTTCCTTCCAGCTTTGCCCATATCATATATAATTAAATGTTATGATTTTTCACAGGTCTTAAAGGTCTATTGTTTGGAGGACCCCAGAGAAAAATACCATAGGGCCCACCATGGTCACTCACTGCAACTTCTAAGAGGAAGTAAGACCCTTCTGGGTTCTGATATGCCTTAGGAAGAAAGCTCCACCTGGAACCTTCCTGCTGAGTGCCTCCCTGTGGGTTCAGGTACATTCACCAGATGACTGAGAAGTAAAATCCATCTGACCATCACAACCTCAGGACGGTGGGTCTGGATGTCATCTCAGACATCACCTGGTCCAGATTCCTTGTTTTTGGTAATAGGCATGATGTGTCTAAGTTCATACAGCTGGTCAATGCCAGAGCGTTGGCCAGAATCGGCCTCTTCTAGTTCTTATTTGGGAGAGCTCTTCATGATGCCTGCTTTCACTTAGAATCTAGCACCCAGGGGCACCTGGGTGGCTCAGTGGGTTAAAGCCTCTGCCTTTGGCTCAGGTCATGATCCCAGGGTCCTGGGATCGAGCCCCGCGTCGGGCTCTCCGCTTGGCGGGGAGCCTGCTTCTCCCTCTCTCTCTGCCTGCCTCTCTGCCTACTTGTTATCTCTGTCTGTCAAATAAATAAATAAAATCCTTAAGGAAAAAAAAAAAAAAAGAATCCAGCACCCACTCTGAAAAGCCTCTGGATTTCACTACAACAGAGCAACCTATTGATCTAAAAGAGTGACAACCATCCAGTAAGGATTAAGTTGCCCCTGCCTAAAATAGAGAACTGCATTTCTGGGAGACCTGGAGTCAGAATCTCCCTACTGTGTGACTTAGGATAAAGTCACAGGTTGTATGTTTTTGGAGTACAGAGTATGATGTTGATAAAAGTCAGGGTTGTGTTTTGCCTATCTCACAGTGTAGGTAACAATGCCAAGTAAGTTAACATAAGTATGTCTGAAATTTGACTAATAATGGCAATGATATGAATGTTTTTAATTGCAATTTCTACTTGTATTTACTAAAACAATTGTTCCTGGGCGGTGCTAGAAGGCAAACAGTTGACAAGTTTTTCTTTGAGGGGCTCTATTTCACTTCCCCATTCATGGGCAACCATAAACTGCATCTAACATCCTTCCCATCTTGCTTTTTCATACCTGCCTTCTCCCTTCCTGTTTCCTCCTTGATGTTCCTCTCCTAGCCTCTTTTCCTAGGGTAACTTTGTGCAGATCACTTCCCTTCCCTGAGCTTCAGTGTCCTGATTTGTATAATGAAGAGACTGCACTGGATAACTGTGAGGTCCCTTCTGGTTCTGAGATTCCATGATGACCTTGTCACCATTTCTACCTTATTTTTTCCAATGCCCAGTAACAGGAGCCTAAGAGTGTCTTCCTTGCAGAGATGCCTAGAAAAGTCCACTTTAAACACAATGTGGTTACATCTCTAATCCATTTTGGCCAGTCACCTCTAAAGTAATGGGATCAGTTCACAGACTCCTTAATTAGTGAGTGACATTGTCCAATAAGAGAATATAAAGGAGGGGAGTGTCAGAGATCCAAACACATTACAAACCCACCAGTTGTTCAAATATAGCTGAACTGGTTGTTAAAATTGAAATACTTCTTTACTGGTTGGTAAATACTCAATATCCCAAGGATCCAGGGTGATAACCAGTTCTGATTACCTGTTACTCACCCACTCGTGAGGAAGAGATCCACCCTCAAAACCCCACCCTATAAAAAATATAGTAAATTATAGCAGTAAATTAGGTCACATACACTTACAGCCCAGAGGACAGACATGCCTTACAGGACTACTTGAGAGAGGCCCTTGGGGATAGGATGAACAAGCAAGAGCTATGTATAGCAGGGTTTTTAGTAATAAGATGTAATTTAGTAATAATTTAGTAATAATTTAGTAATAAGATGGCAGGTGCCCCCTGGTTTGCACAGGAGGATGCAATTTGTTTGCTTGAATACTTTTGGGGACTGGCAAAGAACTAAAACCTATTAGGCTGAAGAACCGACAGAGTGCAATTGGTCTAGCTGGTAAAGGAACCAGCTAGGTGAAGAGCATTTCCTGCCAAGAGTGGAGCATCTAATGAGGACAAAGAAACTCATGGTTAAGTCTTTGGAGCCCTTTGAGGTTCAAAGATGAGGTTCAAAGCAGCACAGGAATTTTAGGCCTTTCAATACATACTCTTTCTCACCTCCCAGGCCTACTCCCAAGATGAGTCTGGACCTCCCCCTGCATGATGTAGTAGCCAAAGCATCAAGGCCTGATGAGGCAGGAATTTCCAGACCATGATGCAGCACAAAGGCTGCCTGATGTTTTATTATTTTGGTCAGCACTCACACCTTACCAGTTGTGACATACTTTTAATACCATCTCTAGCCCTATGAACACATGACAGAACACTTAGACTCAGTGCCCTTTTCTTACCTTCTCCTTGCCCAAGCCGCCAGGATTTCCATTCTTCCTGTTGCCTGTACAACAGAACTGGCTGAAGCATTTGTGCCTCCCTCCTCCCTCCTTCAAAACTTGTTTTATCCAGTTGGAGCTAGAAACAAGGAAAATGAACAAATCCTCACTGAGTTGTTAGTTACTCACTTACCATTTCCAGTTATATTTGTGTTTTAAGAGTAGACTTTGCCTTAATTTAAAGGTTAAGGCAAACCATGGGTCAAACCCAGCTCACACCTGTTTTTGTACAGTCCTCAAACAAAGAATGGTGTTTACATTATGAAATGGTTGAAAAAAGAAAGAAAGGAAAGAAAGAAAAATATGTGACCTAGACCAAATGAGGTATGTGAAGCTTAAAATATTTATTATGCCCTGGATAAAAAAGAAAAAGTTTTCTGGCTCTTGGCTTAAAGCAAAGATTCTCTAATGGTGGATATTCAAACATTAGTAATAGTTTAGATATTGATTTTGGAAATATGAATGGGTTTGGGGACAAGACTATAAGGACTGTCCCCAGATTGTCACAAATTGGGGAGTAGTGGGTGGGTCCTGGCCAAGATGGGGTGATGCTCCAGGAGACAGAGGTCAAGAGCAGAGGCTTCTCCCTTACACAGTAGGGAATGCTAAAATCAGAGATGTGAATGAACAGAAACCAAAACCAGATGGGAAAGCTGGGACAGTTGGCAAGTTCATCAAATGGCAGTCATAGTGTCTAGGATCTAAGAGTTGAAGACATGAGTGTGTTAGAGCAGAGAAGGTAGGTCATGGGGCAGTTACCAAAATCACATTCTAGCATATGTCATTTCCTTTAAGAGCCCAGGAACTAAGGATCCCGTGGGAAACAAGAGTAAAAATAGGTGAACCATGCAACAATGAATTAAAACATGTAAAACTGACCTATGTGAGGACATAATTTTTAGTTCTCCTTTTACCCTTGCATGCTGGTAAGAAGGGTATGACTGTCATGTTCAAGACAACAGATCTTTTTCTTTGAAATATTAAATACTAATAAAATTGGAACATGATATGCCTTAGGATTGAGATAAAGAAAATAGATTAAAATAACAACATGAATAAGAACCTTTTTCCCAAAAAAGACTGGGAAGGTAAGAATGAGTTTATTGACTAAGTGGATTTCTCCTTCTAGAGACACCCCCATAGGAGACTGTTATAGCCAGGAGCAAAGCCTTCCTGGCACCTGTGACTCCAATGTGGCAAATCTGCCCTCATGGAACCCCAACACTGAGTACTGGGAAACAAACCTCTGCCAAGTTTCATTGCCTGGCCTTTCCACTATGTGCTTGCACACATCTTTGTTTCTCAGGGAAGACTAAAGGGTGGAGTGCTCTGGTCTTGGAGACAGTGGGTGGTGAAAGTTTCCAGGAGGACAGGAATGGGCAGATTGGCTCAGCTGGTTAGAGTATGGTGTTAATGAGGCCAAGTCGTACCCTGGTCCCCTACCACACCCAGACAGCAGTCTCCATTCTAGGATCACAGACTACACTCCTCACCAGAAAAGGAAGGGCTGAGAGAGAGTGTGTGGGGATAACTCCACGCAAAACCACCCTGTCTTCTGAAAAAAGAATTCTCCTAATGGAGACTTCTTGGCATCTTTTTTACATAGATCATCTCTCATTCATTTGGGGGCATGACCACACTGAGGCACTGTATCAACTAGCTTGGGCTGCATAACAGACTGTCTCAAAAACTACCGGTTTAAATCAACTCACAATTCTCAGGGTCGGCTGAGCAGTTCTTCTGGTCTAGGCCTAGTCAGTTAACCTTGCCTGAGTTTGCTTATGCGTCTGCAATTGGTTGGAGGGAGCTGGGAGCTGAAGATTGAGAATGGCCTTGCTCACATGATCTGACAGCCACTGAGCTGCTGGTCAGGGCAATGAGGGCCATGGCAATACACTTCTCTTATCCTCCAACAGGCCAGCCTGGGTTTCTTCACATGGCTTTGATGCCAGAAGACAAGCTCCCACACATATCGGTATCTGAAATTTACCAAAATACTGACTTAGATTTATTCTAGAAACAGAAGTGATAAAAGAGTATAACTACATTTTAAATAAATTATGTTTATTTTAACATATTAGGAGATGTACTAAGTTCTTTATCCATGTTATTTCATTTAATCCTCTGAGGTAGGCAGTACAGAGCTTGTCCAAAATCACCCTCCTATAATGTGACAGAGCCAATATTCAAACTCTAAACTTAAACCACTATAAGACACAATGACAACTCATGCATTTTGGGAATAACATGTCTCTTCCAACAATGCCACCATTGTTTAAAACTTTACTGGAATCCCTCGTGTCAAATCCAGAGTCTTGACGAACCTGAGGCAATTGGACAGAATAGGAATTGCTTCCTGTTGCTGCTAAACGGGAATTTTATTTGGCTCTGAAGCAATGGATGACTAAGATGAGCAATCAAGCTGGATATTTTTGGATGACAGCTTAAGAAGACGAGAGAGAAAGAAGATTCAGTTCAGAGATGGAAGGTGATGTGTGCCACCTAATGTTTTTAGAGTTGGAATTGGGATCTTAGCTTTTGTTCACAATGCCAAGTCTGCTTAGTCTTTCTGAAACTTTGGGAAAATTCCCTCCTCTTTCCATGTTTCAGTTATCTCTTCTGTGAAAAGAAACTTGGACTATATGGTTTCTAAGATCTTTCTATTTTTTGAAATCTGTGATTCTACTGTGTATTGTTCCTCAGAAGACATCATTTTAGCTAAAAATAATGTGAATTTCTTACTTTCAAAATAAAGACAAGACTTTGCTAATACCCCACTTCAGAACATGGAGGAGACTGAGAAGATGCTATTTAGTGATGGACAAGATTCCTATGGAAACAGGGATTTGGAGAGAGTGTAAACATTATATTTATCCAATTCAGACTTAAATGCTGAAAGTCTTGCCTCTCAAACCTCCATGCACTGTAAATTTTACCATTTATCCACTGACTTTCCTGAGCCAGAAAGAGGCCAGGTAAAGTCGTATATGATATCCTTCTTATTCCCCATTCAGATGTCTGAGGCTTCTTTTCCTTTTGGTCAAATCTGATTTGTATTTCTCCTCGGTTAATACCCCAGAGTAATTCAGGATGCTTTCTGCCTGAATGTTACATAAATAAAAGTGTATAATATTGCAAGGGTGAGCAGAACTGGGAAGTCAGCAGGGACTGAGACACTGAGAACAGGATGAGCCATTCCATTTCCCCACTTCCCAGACCTTTTTCTTGCCCTCCTACAAAGCCTTAGGAAGGCCTCAAGGGGGGGAGTTTGAACTCATTCCCACCCAGTCCTGTTCGTTCCAGCTACTCAATGTTTTACTGAATAGCTCTGAACAGCTGTTTCTAGTTAGGTGTCTGTTTATGTTGTTGGCCTACGTGTGCTTGTGTACGGGGTGTGTGTGCCTTATCACCTTGCTTCTCCATCTATCCAAGGACCCCAGCAAATCTACTTGGGCTCATTTGGAATCCTAAGTGGAAGGAATCAAAAAGCAGCATAATGTTCAAATTCAGGAAGAATTAACAAAGGCTGTATTTCACACAACACGCTGTCATTTATAAATGCAAGGGAAGTTAGAATTAAAGAACAGGGATACAAAGATTATGAATATCTCCAGGTTCCCAAAGAGTAAATTTTACTATTGGAGTAAAATTAAATTAAAACTTTTTTCTTTTTAAGGTTCATCAGTGACTAACTTAAGACTTAACCCTGACTTTACCCATTATTTTATATATTTGTTCATTCATTCACTCAAAAAACATTTATTAAGTCTCTCCACGTGTACCACACTGCTCAAAGCATCCTGTAGGAGATACAAAGATGTGTTTTGCTCAGTCTGAGTGGAGCACTGTCCTTCTAACCCAATAGGCTTGGTTTAGCCATGGAGGGCCTTTTGCACTTGTCTTCAGCTTGAGACCAGTCTGAACATGGAGTGAAATCACCAGTGTCCCTGGCAGGGGAGGGACCCAATTCCACACCCAACACATCATCCAAAATGGTAGGCTTTTAACACAGTCTTATTAAATAGTGAGACATGTCTCTGTCTAGGTTTATATAATCAGTGCTGCAAAATTCAAATACTTTGCCTCTCAAAGGTCAGTCAGCAATCTCTGTGAGATCCTACAAACAAGTTTGAAAGGGCTTACTGTCTACAGACATGCTCTCCATTCTGCCTGGCATAGTTGCCAAATGGTGATTTCTATTTTCATCATCTCTTCTATATTTGTTACCTGACTTGCTAATGTAAGGAAGAGCTTTCCCTTCTGCTCATTTAGTTCAGTCAGTGGACTTGTCTTTATTCAACAGGCTATAATCCTTCACTATCATAATTTATTTTATTTATTTATTTTGATGTCCAAACTGTCCCAGAGCTTCTACATGGAAGCTCTTAATAAACTGGCTTCTGTATTCTTTTTGACTTTTCTTCTTCATTCACCAGGCCCATTCTTATTTTATGAAACACAAAGATATTTCAGACTCATCTTTTACTTTCTTCCTAGCCATGAAATCAGCCGTTTCTTCAAAGAGCCTTAATTCTTTTTAGTAGAGAATGATATTTAGAAACCAAGATCTGAAGCCAGGTGTGCTTATTACTACTGAGATTTATTGGCTTTATACCCCTTAAGAAGACAGAGCTAGAAAATAGATGCATGTATACACACACACATACACACATCTACACCCACAGATATCTTTATATTATATCCACATCCATCTCTTTCTGTAATAAACACCATAAATTCTGACTGAGAGCTCCAGTTCCAATCCAATACCACCAGATTTTTTTACCATGTTACTTCCTGTCCTGGAAACAAGGACACCGAATCTCATTATTTTTTACCATATTTACTTATTTTATCATTACTAAAATTCACACAGACTAGATTCAGATTTGCTAATCCATGTGAAAAGGAAATCTCACTTTATAAGTACAACAATGGTTTGGACTTCTTTCATTGTTTGGCCTGAGCACATACAGTCAAAGAATACTTGTTCTTTGTTTAGCATTAAGTTAGAGCATCAGGCTTACTGCACCTCCTGGGTATCCCTTTGAGACATTACTTTAAAGCTTTGTTTCAGTTATCTCCATAATTAAGCTTAAGTATTTTCCTGGGGCTCTGGTACTGCTGCTGGGGTCAACACAGGTCTCTAGGAAACATCAAGTAAGTACGCAATGCATGTTTATTTACTCTCCCTCCCCTGAAGTTAATCCAACTATAGATACATCTCTTTTTCCACAAACATATTTGCAAGTTCATAATAAGAGGGTTACCACCTAAGGCTCTCCATATTCCCATGGCTTCTCTATCTATGTTTCAGTACCAAAATCTTTCTTCTCTTTCAGAAAGATCCCAATTCATCCTGCCTGTGGAGGCTTTGCAATACCTTTCTCTCTAAACACATAGCATTGGCTCCCAAAAGGACACCCATAGATTTAGAAGCTTGTTTCATATTTACCAAGCTCTCACATACTCCATCTTCTGTATTTAAAAATATTTATTTAATTAAATTTATGAGCCATAAATTGAGAAACATATGGAGTTAAGAGAAGGAAAGAAAGAAAGAAAAAAATAGCCCATTCATTCAACTTTTTCCAGCTGCCATTCTTGAATTGGGAGATTTGGCTGAAGTTTCAAGTAATGCTGTGCAATAAAACTTCCATAGGATGCCAAATTTAGGTCCAGCATGAAAAGAAAACAAAATCCCACCTACAAGATAAACTGTTCAATTTGGAAATGGGAGTTTTTTAGGGTCCTGCATTAAACCCTCATAGTAATGGTTTCTGCAAGGGAGAAAATCAGCCTGCCTCTTGGAGGGTTTCTGAATGGGGTGATATAGAAAATTTTAGAAAGCATTCCTTTCCCTGAATGGAGATCTGTTTCTGTTGGGGGCTCTTTTTTCTCCTTTTAAGAAAGAATCCATTTTGCCATATTCTAGCGAGAGGAAGGAAGGTTGTGCTGTGCAGTTGTGGGGTGGCGGGGGGGGGGGTACAATTCTAGGTGCTAGAGACTTTGCACAATGAGTCCTATTCTTTCCTGTTGGGAATCCATCTTTTCTCCGGCTCAGCTCTCAAATAGTCCACCTCGTTCTGCAGGTTAGTTCTGTGGACTAACCCACCTGAGAATCTGGGTGGGTATTTCCTTAATATTAAAGTCCAAGACATGACAAGTGAAAGTAAAGAAGAGGATGAATCTTTCCACACTGAGTGTTGTACAGTATCACATATAGTCTGGTTATTTTTATTGTTATATCTCTATCTATTTACACAGAGATATTTTAATATAAAACTTTCCATTTTACATCCTGGGAAACCCTCAGGCCCTTGGTCCTGGGCAAACTGGGAACTGGTCACCTTGTGCTATAGAATTCTTCAAATAGCAAGTAGTAGTTAAATCTCACATATTTTTATGCCCAAACTAACATTCTCGGAAACCATATCTTCTTTCCTAGTTAGAATTTCTGGCTCATTTCAGGATTCCTCTGGCCTGCTATCCCAGAGAATATCCCATGACTGCAAATCAATCCTAGCCAATCTTCTATAAGCAAGGAGTGCAGCTTCCCTTTGAGATAAGACTCTGAAACTAGAGGCCTGGGTGACAGTTACTCAGGAGATCTGCCATATCAAATGATGATGAACCTGAGACAGCAAAACCAGAGGTCCTCCTTATGGACCTTGTGCAACGAGAAGGATAATGCCCCTCTGTGTTTCACTTTGCTGCTTAAGCATCAAAGAGTGGCAGTGTTTATATTGAAATAACTGTATCACACACCTGACTTGTGTTCATAGGACACATGTGCTCATCTGGATCTGGAAGTTCTAGCTCAGGCAGCATACTGTGCCTGTTTTCCCTTCTTCCTTCTCATGATTTAGACATTGGTGCTGAGTCTAGTTTTTAAAATTAAGACTGCCTTGTCCCTTAGAGGAAATTCTTTCTTAGGAGTCTCATTCTCCTCTCCTGTGATTTGTCCTCAGCTGGGGACTCCCCAATTAGCAGATATGGGTGGGACAACAATCAGGAACCCCACCCTTTGTATATCCATGGCTACATGGACACAAACGGAAGGGTCACCCATATCCACCAGCCAGGAGCACTGAACCACAAAAGAAAATTCATCTATAGCAGAGGGTAAGAAGGGAGGAGTTGGGGAGAGGGATTGCCCATGGCATCTGTGCTGCAAGCCCTAAGATCAGCCAGAATGTCTTACTGCATGACATTCTATAGCATATAACCATCATTTTAGTCAGTTTGGCTTATTACCATAAACTGGGAAGCTTAGACAACAGACATTTACTTCTCATAGTTCTGGAAGCTAGGAAGTTTAAGATCAAAGTGCCAGTGGAGATCTGGTGTCTGGTGCAAGCACTTTGTCTGGTTTGCAGATGACTGTCTTCTCCTTTTGTCCTCATATGCTCGAGAGCAGAGAGGGAAGCAGATTCAATTAGCGTCTCTTATAAGGCCACTCATCCCATCATGAGAGCTTCACCCTCATGCCCTGATTTCCTCCTGAATGTCCCATCTCAAAATACCTTCACACTGGGGATTAGGGTTTCAACATGTGAAATTTGCGATGGATGCAAACATTTAATCCATAGCAACCATTCATAAAGTGCTATATTGAAAGGAGGTGTAATCTATTAATCTCATTAATCTCATTATTATTGCTATTAGCAATGACAGTAGTGTTAACAGCAGCTTATGTTAATTTAATTAGGTTTATTTAATAGGTCAGCATTTTGCATCTTATATGACAATCCTGCAGGACTGGGTGATTGAGGGAATTAAATTTGATAGCTTGAAATAGTAATGTATTTGTAAAGAAAACATGGAGCCTAACAAGTGGCTCCTTTCAAGTCCCACAGTGAGCAAATAGCTCTTCCCACTTTTATTAAATCAGGGAGAGCCAGAAAGCTCCCTGAAGTTGGCTGCCCTACCACAATGTCATTTAAACAGAAAGACCCTTAAGACAGAGGAGAAAGTCCCAGGGAAATGTTGAGAAAAACTTTCCAAATATTAACAAATAGGGGCATCTTAGGGAAGTAGGAGTTTTAAAGCCATCATCACCTTGCAGAGGCCGTTATTATATGGAAGGTAAAAGCAGATCTGTTTGAAAGCTATCCCCATACACTACAGAAGACAGAAGAGGGTCCCCAAGCAGAAAAGATGCTGGAGATGCAATTCACTACAGATGTCACTGGCAGCATAATACTTGGGGTACCTTCCTTTGAATATTTATTTTGTAATTTATTTGAGGTAATAGTTGTTGCTGACTGAGGAAAGGATTGAGGAGGGTGACCCCTGCAGAGGCCCTCTGCCTCTCTTCTTTTTTTTTTTTTTTGCACTTTTTTTTTTCTTTTCAGCTTAACAGTATTCATTGTTTTTTGCACCACACCCAGTGCTCCATGCAATACATGGCCTCTCTAATACCCACCACCTGGTTCCCTCAACCTCCCACCCCCTTCCCCTTCAAAACCCTCAGGTTGTTTTTCAGAGTCCATAGTCTCTCATGGTTCATCTCCCTTTCCAATTTCCCTCAACTCCCTTCTCCTCTCCATCTCCCCATGTCCTCCATGTTATTTGTTATGCTCCACAAATAAGTGAAACCATATGATAATTGACTCTCTCTGTTTGACTTACTTCACTCAGCATAATCTCTTACACTCCCATCCATGTTGCTACAAAAGTTGGGCATTCATCCTTTCTGATGGAGGCATAATTCTCCATAGTGTATATGGACCACATCTTCCTTATCCATTCATCCATTGAAGGGCATCTTGGTTCTTTCCACAGTTCGGCGACCGTGGCCATGGTTGCTATAAACATTGGGGTACAGATGGCCCTTCTTTTCACTCCATCTGTATCTTTGGGGGAAATACCCAGTAGTGCAATTGCAGGGTCATAGGGAAGCTCTATTTTTAATTTCTTGAGGAATCTCCACACTGTTCTCCAAAGTGGCTGCACCAACTTGCATTCCCACCAACAGTGTAAGAGGGTTCCCCTTTCTCCACATCCTCTCCAACACACGTTGTTTCCTGTCTTGCTAATTTTGGCCATTCTAACTGGTGTAAGGTGGTATCTCAATGTGTTTTTAATTTGAATCTCCCTGATGGCTAGTGATGGTGAACATTTTTTCATGTGTCTGATAGCCATTTGTATGTCTTCATTGGAGAAGTGTCTGTTCATGTCTTCTGACCATTTTTTAACATGATTATCTGTTTTGTGTGTGTTGAGTTTGAGAAGTTCTTTATAGATCCTGGATATCAGCCTTTTGTCTGTACTGTCATTTGCAAATATCTTCTCCCATTCTGTGGGTTGCCTCTTTGTTTTGTTGACTGTTTCCTTTGCTGTGCAGAAACTTTTGATCTTACAAAACAATTTGCATAACCTTCTCTTAAGAAAATGTATCACCTCAGGGCGCCTGGGTGGCTCAGTGGTTTAAAGCCTCTGCCTTTGGCTCAGGTCATGATCTCAGGGTCCTGGGATTGAGCCCCGCATCGGGCTCCCTGCTTGGCGGGGAGCCTGCTTCCTCCTCTCTCCCTCTCTGCCTGCCTCTCTGCCTATTTGTGATCTCTGTCAAATGAATGGATAAAATCTTAAAAAAAAAAAAAAAGAAAAGAAAATGTATCACCTCCTCAGCAGATTCACCTTCTTTGGAAAGCAATCAAGGGAAAGGACACTCAAGCAGGACTTGGGTTGGGGGGGGAGAGTGGGGGGTGGGGGAGTGAGGTAGGGGGGGTGGGGGGTCTTACATTGTCTTTTTACCTGCACCCCCTTCCCACATCCTTGACAACTCCTTGGGGTTTTCTCCCTGGGAAACCCAAGTGTGTCCATTTTGCTGGCTCTCTTGGTACATTTTAGCATCTCTTAAGGGCTAGCACTTAAAGTAGTCCTTCATAAGCTTGCTCTTCCTCCCTGTTTTTTTTCTTTTCTTTTAAGATTTTATTTATTTATGAGAGAGAGAGAGAAAGAGAGAGAAGCAGGGGGTGGGCAGAGGAGAGGCAGAAGCAGACTTCCTACTGAGCATGACAGAGGCCAATGGAGGGCTTGATCTCTGAGACCATGTCCTGAGCCAAAGGCAGATGCTTAACCAGATGAGCCATCCAGGAGCCCCTCTCCCCTTTCATACAGACATCACATTGTATTAGAATTGAAAATGGCAGGGGGAGGGAAGGGGAGGGTGGAGATAACCTGCATAATCAATTTGGTTCTCCTCTGCCCTTAGGCTGTGTTGACACAGCTTAGTTCTGGCCTGCCCCTCCCAGATGAGCTTATCTGCTGTGCCCTGAACTCCATTAATCTTCCTGAAAGGCAAATGTGCTCCGGACAATGTTAACACTTAACTCTCCAGAAAAGAAGACAGATACTGTGAGATCAAGAAGACGGGACTCCCACCACACTGGATCCTGGGGCAAGGGTCTCAGCTGGATGGATTCCATGTGGAGAGTGGATGGCGGAGAAATGGCTTTGAAAACTTGAATGCCAGCATCACACCAAATCAAACTAAGCCAAACCTAACCAAGCAAGAAACAAATGTAAACAGAAAACAAAACAAAACAAAAGAATGGATGGATGTCAACAACCAAATAAAGACCTGGACCATTTTGAGGCAATATTCTCCAGATTTACTTTTGGGGTTTCAAATAGGCAAAACAACACTTAGCACTGTATCCAATTGTTCTAATTTTAGCAAGTGAATACTGTGGTGCAAATAGTCTACATGATAATAGTAATAATTTAAAGGAAAGAAATATTATGGAATATATAATTTGGCATCATTAACATACTTAAAACACTTTGCCTTGATTGTATGCATCCTCCCACTGCCAGGCTCAGAACACACCTCCCACAGCTGGTGGGGTGATCTACCAGATCCTGCCAGGGCTCTGCTTTGGGGGTCTCTCCTGACTCCACATTTTCTCAGAATAAGGTCTTCCTCTGGAAAGAGAGTGGATTGTTGTCTGCACTCCATGCCCACGTTTATGCTGACCTCCCACACTGTTCCATCCTCCAGGACTCATTCCTCATCTCCAATAATTCTTGTCACTTACAGATCTACAGTACCTAGTTGTGTCCATTTGCCAGTGACTCTGAAAGATATAGGGTAACCCATAATGTTTCTGGGGCAGGAATCTGAATCACTATCAAGCTCTGTCCTTAGCCCCCACATCACAGGGTCAGTTTATGTGATTTAAATGGAATCTGAAGTGTATGCTTCTCAGTAGGGCTTTATTACAAGAGGGATAGGGACACTGATAACCAATAGTATTGACTTAGACTAGGGGATTTTCCAAGGCATGAGTATCACAAACACCCAGAACCTATGGTACAGATAGCTCTGCCATCCCCATACTCATTATGTATGCTTCTGAGCCTTTGCCTGTACAGGGTGTCCTCAGAAATCTTTTCTCCATTACCACCCCCATAAGATGACTTTGAAGAAATGCCTCTGTGATTATATTGACAACATAGAATTTCACCACAAAGACTGACTCAGAGTCCAAAAAGCTACAGCTCAACGAGGGGGAGCATCAGGTAAACAGCATAGGTCACACCTTCCAACGCTGGCCACTGTGGCCTTGGTATAGCAGATAGAGCTCCAGCACCACTGGACAGTTGTTCACAGGCCAGCCATTGCCTTTTTGATCATGTACATACCTTGTAACCACTGTCCCCATAGACATGCCTATAGATAGATCCCTTTGTCTGTATATAACCCGGAGGTTGCCAGGTCCCACCAGCCAATGGGCTCAGTGAGGTAGCATTCATACAAGAAGGAAGCTTTCTCTCTTTCTAACCAAATGATTGCCTTGACCCATAGAGAAAGGAACTCTTGTCGCCTCTTAAGGCTTCCTTTGCACGCCTTGCTAGCTCTCCTCTTAAACAAGAGGAGTCATGGGGTGCCTGAGTGGCTCAGTGAGTTAAGGCCTCTGCCTTCAGCTCAGGTCATGATCCCAGGGTCCTGGGATCAAGCCCCACATCAGGCTCTCTGCTCAGCAGGGAGCCTGCTACCCCCTCTCTCTCTCTGCCTGCCTCTCTGCCTACTCATGATTTCTGTCTGTCAAATAAATAAAATCTTAAAAAAAAAAAAAAGAGGAGGAGTCATTATCTAATTGGTGAGGGGCTGATTCCCAGTGTACCACACTGCCTGAGCTACTAGGTAAGGTGACTTTGCTTCAAAACTAAGAAACTCTTTTGCACACTTTCTTCTTCTGTGGTGGACCTGCCTTGCACTCATCTGCACATTAGATAAGTGATGAGATCTTTGCTCTCTCTTGTTTCTCTGCCAGTGCCTGGGTGAGAAGGAGGGGTGGTGTCATAGTGGAAGCCAATTAGTTCAATTCAAAAGGTGAGGATAGGAATCCCAATTTTGGCCTCCTCCTTCATTTGCATCCCCAGAACAGTTTCCAGGAGGCTTTATCATCTAGAAAACAAAGCTATTGTTTTGATCCCATTTGACTCAAGTCTCAGTGTTAATATTTGACTGGTCAAAACCCTGGACAGAGAGGACACCAGATACCTCTCGATTTAACTCTCACCAATGATACTAGTAAATTCACTCTGATTGCTCACACTTGCTGTGGATGCCTCTTGTTGAGGCTTCTGCTGGCAGTTCTTACCAGACATCAGGAGAATCTCATCTGCACTCAGAAACGAGTTATTTCCTGCTGTTTTCACTTGTTATGTGACCTGTGCTTAAATTCTTTTCTCTTCTAGTCTTCTCATGGCAAAGTAATATCCACAGGTCTTTCAAGGGAAGTGTTTCCTCACTTCTGCTACTCTGGTGCCGTAATGAAAATGTTGCTCCCCTGGTCACCTGCTAGGCCACTGTGAGGTAGCTTACAGCACAAACGTACTCAATGAAGTAAAGACTACATAAGAACAAAGAAAAATGGAGAAGTAGAAAATCAGACCAAGACAAAGAAGAAGACAGATACATAGACCATAAATGGTGGCATAAATATAGCAAAAGAGTTTATATTTGCTCCTGAGGTTTTTTGTTTGTTTGTTTTTTGATTTTTGGGGTTTTTTTTAGGCATCACAAAGAATAAGTGACACATTCTTTCAGATAAGCAAACTTGAACCAAACAGATTTTTAAATCTTTCTTGTCAACCAAGATTTTATTTGATGTCAGCAGACAATTCAATGTTGCACTCGATGAGGACTGAAGGGTTAGTGTTTATGGAAGTGTCTGAGAGCAGATGCGTATACTCCAGATCTTGATGGGAAGGTTGAGTAGCCTCCCAGGCCTTTTGCCTGCCATCTGCCAGTTCCTCAAAGGCATTTTGGATAAGAAATGAAAGAGCTCAATTGGTTTCTCAAAGTGCTTCATTTTGAAGCTTTTGCCAAAATTAGTTACCACTGAAAAAAAATTCCAACCAGTTGCTCAATTTGTCTGTTTAAAATAAATAAATAAATAAATAAAGTCTTAATAATGCTCCTTTAGAATGACTGATTTGGGATGTCCTGACTCCTAGAGAATCCAGGTTGAAATAACTGCTAAATACATCTCCCTAAATTAAATAATTTATTCTTCAATTTGGAGTATGTTGATAGAGACCAATTGAACTTTGAAAAATGTGCCAATGAGATAATCTTGATGTTGAACTTGACTTTATTTACTAAGGTCTAGATCCAACTTTAGAGATCATCTCAGATTTGTGACAATGAAACCATATTATCAGTGTATAAAATCATAATTTACTTTCTACTCTTTATTGCATCAGCACATGCATCTTGTTCATCTGAGGATGATTTCATTTAGTCAAACAGTAAGCCAAAAACAAGAGAAACCAAAACACGATCTAGTTTAGAGCCCTCAAAAGTATTCTATAATCTGCCAGATAGTTAACACTTATTTTTATAGTTGTGTTAAGAGACAAGGATATAGGTTTAATATTAAAAACATCATAGAAGTGTCCATATTATGTAGTTTTCCCTATTAATGGTGTCTATTAAGGTCAAATATAGATAAAAAGTCCAAAAAAGTTGCCGATAGTCATATTATTCTAGAGAGATCTTCTTGCAAACTGTTAGAAGCAAAATATTCAGTTGCTAAGCATTAAAACCCCAAATTTATCTTGGAATTGATATTAGTTATTGAATAGATGTTTAGTTTGTTAGAAAGAAAACTGGCATTAAATTTTGACTGGGTGCCTATCAAAATAATAGAACTATAATTTTGGGAGATTGGAGGACTTAAAAAAATGTGCAGATTCTGTCTTTAGTTTATTCATACACTATTGTACCCATGCTTCATTATAATAGAAGAGACTGAAAATGATTAGAGTCAACGAATCATAACATGGTTCAGAAAATTATGATTTTTTTTTCTGGGAAGAAGGTAATAAGCCACAGCAGGTCATTGTTCCCAATGCCATGGACAGAGAAAGCCACAAAATTACCCCAAAAAAGTCACAAATTTAAATAATGAAATATCTGTGGAAGCAAGGTATACTGGATCAACTAAAATTCCAGAGAGAAGAAATCATTTCATGGTGATTCAATGAGCATCAGTCATTTTTTTTTTTTTTTCCAAAGGGGGCATTTGACAAATTTAGTGGTGGAATGAGAATTACTTTTTCCAAGATAGAAAGCATCTGCAGAAGGAAAGAGAAAAGAATCAAAATAAGATTTTGACAGTCATATGGACCAGAATTTACTTGTTAGAAGATTTGGAAGGCTTCAAAGGCATGGCTACGTGGAGTATTTACTAAGTTGTGAGTCTACAAGGAAGCCTAGAGAACTGGGCAGAAAGCTTCAAATAGGACAAGTGAAATTTCACACATGGCACAGAGGAAACAAAGATCATAAGGAAGGAGGCCTGCTTCAAGACATTTGCCAAATTGTGAAGCTATATAGGGACAGGCTAAAGAGCTATGCTGAAAATCTGTGAAGGCAGAACTAAATCTCCACAGTTTTCCAGGACTAAGGCTCTCAATCAAAAGCCTGGATCCACAACTGACAAACAAACAAAAAAAAAATCCTAAGAGAATTGAGTTTTACAACTGCAATCCAACCTGGACCAAGCTCAGTGCCTGATTGTCCTGAGATCAGTGACTTGTCTGTTCTACCTAATAGAGGAAAGGTGGGTCTTCTTGGGTAGAAATTAAATTCATCTAGAGTATCTGTGGTTGTTTTATACACAATCTACATTCTAAATTAGAAACAGATCCAGAGATAATTCAGATATTGGAGTTAGCAGTTAAGGGCTTTGAAATACAAGCATACCTCAAAGATATTGTGGGCTCAGTTATAGACTATGGCAATAAAGCAAATATCACAATGAAGTTTGTCAAATGAATTTTTTGATTTCCCAGTGCATATAAAACTTCAATTTACTTTACACATAGTCTATTAAGTGTGCAATAGTATTGTGTCTAAAAAAAGAACCTATATTAATAAAAGAACACTTTATTAAAAAAATGCTACCTATCATCTGAGCTTTCAATGAGTTGATCACTGATCAAAGATTACTGTAACAGATATAATAATAATCAAAAATTTGAAATATTTGAGAATTACCATAATGTGACACAGAAACATGAAATGAGCAAATGTTGTTGGAAAAATGGTGCCAATAGATTCATTTGATGTAAGGTTATCATCAGTCTTCAATTTGCAAAAAACACTGCATCTGCAAAGCACAATAAAACGAAGTGCGGTAAGATGAGGTATGCCTATAAATACAATTAATATTTTCAAGAAAATAGAGGAAAAAATGGACAGAAGAGATGGAAGTATGCAGAAATTTCACAGGCAATTTGAATTTGTATTTTCTTAAAGGCATCAAGTAGACATTTAAAAGTGCAAATGTCTGAAATTAAGAATTCAATAAATTGGCTCAATAACAGTTAAGATGTTTTTGATCCAAACATTTTTCTGTGCCTAACTGAGGTTGCGTGAGGAAAAGAAAGAATGCAAAGACTGTAGGGGGCACATGGATCATGTCAAAAGGCTAACATACATATGATTGGCATCCCAGAAGGAGTAAAAAAAGATAATGGCTCAGAAGCAATATTGGAAGAAATAATGGCCAAGAATTTTCAAAAACTAATAAAGGACACAAAGATTCAAAAAGCTCAGTGAAACCCAAGCAAGATAAATAAAAAACAAAAGATGTCCAGCACAAAATGGCCAAACTGCTGAAAACCAAAAGCAGAAAGAAAATCTTAACAATACCAAGACTTGTACCTTCAAAAGAGCGCCAGTAAGACTGACAGCTGACTTCTCAAAAGAAATGATGAAAGCCAGGAGACAATGAGGGGATAGGTAACACAGCTAAGTACTGAAAGAATGTAAATATCTAACAGAACTCTATAACCAGTGAAAATACATTGTAAACTGCAAGAAAAATATTTTTTCAGAAACTAACATACCAGAGTTTGCATTACCAGGTTTGTACTATAGGAAATAACAACAACAAAAGTTATTCAAACAAAAGAAAGATCATCCCAGATAAAACTGCAACTGCAGGAAAAGTAAAGAACACCAAAAAAGGTAAATATGTGGGCAAAGCTAAATTAACATTATTCTCCAAAAAGATGATTTCAATATTTTATACATTTAAAATATGCATCAAACTAAAATCTGTAACAAAAATAATGCTTAGAAAAGGGAAGTGATAAAATCAGAAGGTTCTGGCAGTGTTGAGGAAGTAGTTGAAGTAATAATCTGTTTTGACCAGAATAAATCAAAGCTGCATATTGTAATCTCTAGGATAATTACTAAAAAATAGTTAAAAAAAAAAAAAGTTCACTGACGAATGGAATAATAATAATATATTTTCAATCCAGGATAAGGCAAGAAAGGGTAAAATATAAAAGAACAGAAAACAGATGAACCAAATAGCAAACAAATAATAGAAAGGCAGATATAAACTCAATTATATAGTAATTACATGAAATATAACCTATATTTTCCAAGTAAAGGGCACAGATTGTCAGGCTAGATAAACCAATGTGGATTCTCAAGTTGGTTTTTTGTTTGTTTGTTTTGTTTTAACTACAAGAACCACAAACAAAAGTGTTATTGGATCCCAACATTAGAGAGTCTAGGTTCTATCACATTTGAGGTAGTTGATCTAAGATTGCAAAGTTGGGAGGTGAAATATATCTACTCAGGTCCCCAAAAATGATATAAATCTGAACAATAAGGTTTAATAAATGTTTAAAATTTCTGACATACCTATGTCTAGTAGTTTGTATTTATGTTTTGTACACAGAATTGATTCAAAAATCAAAAATTTCAGATGAACTATGCTATTATCTGGAAAATTAAACTATATGCATGTTTGTTAAAGATATGTCCATGCCAACTCAAAAAAAATAAAAAATCAAAGAAGAAAGAAAAGAATTTCCTGTCTCCCTTTATATCTAGGAAGACTGAAGAGTTTCCTTGAAGGAGATGTCTCTATTTCTCACAGCACTTCATCTGTCACTGTTAAAAATTATTTCCTGATCAGACCCAGCTCTGTCAAGGGATAATAACTGGATTGTCTTTCAAAGGGAGCCAAGAGGCAGAAAGGAAGTTGAGAGGGGGCTTAACACCTCTTGCTGATCCAGAAGGGTATAGCAACCCCTATTTTCTAGGTGTGAGCTGCCCTGATGATGATGAAGAAGCCATGAACATATTCCTCCAGTCAACTTGGTTCCTGTCCAGCCATGGCCCAGTCCCATTAGGACCCTGGTTGCAGGGAGCATATGGGTCACATAAATACCTCTCTGGCTATCTTGTCAGAAGCTTCTGCAGGCAGGGTGAAATCTCAAAACATTTTTTAAATTATGACTTTAAATGGGAGACTGCAGAATTAAGGCTACAAACATTGTTGAGCATCAAATTCAAAGGAAAACCCAGTTGGCCTCTCAGTGAAAAGTGAACTTTGTCATGTCCCATTCAACAGCCTCTAGGTAGCAGAGTGACTAGGATAGAGAATGAGAGAGGAAGTCCAGCCATTCTGAAAATGCTCAGTATCTTGATGAATATGGGTCAAAAGAATTAAAGAGAACTGAAAAGAGCATTTCTGTTCCCCATGGCAGCTCTTCAATCCTAGAACTCCAGGAAAAAATCACAAACAATCTGTTTTTCTGAGTTTGGCAGGTGTGGCTCTTTACATGGAAATGATTGTGTCAGTAAGACTGAATTTTCTGGTTAATTGGCTGCATTCCTTATCTGAAATCTGAGCATTGCCTCATACACAAATTATTTTATTGCCTGCTAATTTCTTGAAAATAGTAATTCCTGCAATATAAAAACCATATGGTTTTTTTTTTATCTTTTAATTTTTTATTTTAATAAACATATAATGTATTTTTATCCCCAGGGGTACAGGTCTGTGAATCATCTGGTTTACACATTTCACAGCACTCATCATAGCCCATACCCTCCCCAATGTCCATTTCCCCACCACCCTCTCCCGTCCCCCTTCCCCCCCGCAACCCTCAGTCTGTTTCTTGAGATTGAGTCTTTTATGGTTTGTCTCCCTCCCAATCCCATCTTTTCATTTTTTCTTTTCCTACCTCCCCCCAAACCCCCCCACCTTGCATCTCCCCTTCCTCATATCAAAGAGATCATATGATAGTTATATTTCTCCGATTGACTTATTTCGCTAAGCATGATACCCTCTAGTTCCATCCACGTCGTCGCAAATGGCAAGATTTCATGTCTTTTGATGGCTGCATAGTATTCCATTGTGTATATATACCACATCTTCTTTATCCATTCATCTGTTGATGGACATCTAGGCGCTTTCCACAGTTTGGCTATTGTGGACATTGCTGCTATAAACATTCGGGTGCACGTGCCCCTTCGGAGCACCACGTTTGTATCTTTAGGATATATACCCAGGAGTGCAATTGCTGGGTCGTAGGGTAGCTCTATTTTCAGTTTTTTGAGGAACCTCCACACTGTTTTCCAGAGTGGTTGCACCAGCTTGCATTCCCACCAACAGTGTAGGAGGGTTCCCCTCTCTCCGCATCCTCGCCAGCATCTGTCATTTCTTGACTTGTTAATTTTAGCCATTCTGACTGGTGTGAGGTGGTATCTCATTGTGGAAAAAACCATATGGTTTTATCTTGATTTGGGTACTCGTGGAACACACCAAAATCCTGCAATGCTTCACAAATGTTATCTTGAACAATAGTTATCAACAGGACCAAGGGGTAAAAATGGTTAGTTAGGCTTTCAAAACCTTCAGATTTATTAACTCTGCATGAGTGTGGTTGAATTGTAGTTGATGCACATGTGACTGAATATCTATTTGTGCCAAGTACTCTCACCTATAACGTTTCTCTTAAAACTCATTTTAAAACTTTGAGGTAGATTTTGTTATTCCAGTTTTCCCGAGGAGGTAACTAAAGTTCCAAGGGATTATTCTATCTGTTTAAAACCACATAGCTGGAAATGCGGACTTGAACCAAGGCTTCTGTATCCGAACCCAGTGTTCTTCCTACCGTTTCTTGTGTTCGAACACAAACCTCATGTGTGTCATTGTTGGTGACCATAAATAAAAGTGACGATGATCCAGAAAGTGGCATATACTTAGTACACACCTTTCCAGTCTCTGACAGATGATTTCATTGCATCATGGAAATGGATGGATTCCATGGAAATTCTTGGAAAATAAAATCTGAAATGCCAAGATAAGTTTATCATTGCTGTAATGAGTTTACTCTACAAAATAATGATGATGATGATGAATTAGAGTGAGGATGGGTCTTTAATTTAGGTATGCATATGGCAAGAAACTCTCCTTTGGAATTTTCTTGGTTCTTTTTAAATTTCAATGATCAGAAACTTATTTTGGGGGTGAGGCCAGGAAGCACACAAATGTGTTTTGGCCTATGGAGAGCGTGGGTGTTTATGGTCATGTAATTTCACTCCTGTCTCTATGTGAGTGTGTCTGGGTACTCAACAAGATCATCAATTCAGCTCCATATGCCCGAGGGCAGATTGCAGTGATGGGTAAGGCAGAAGGTCACTGGAAAAACAAACTGGGACTGCTAAAGGAAAGATGGCTCAAGGGTCAGTTTTCCTGTAAAGTAGCAAGTGGATTTAGCATTCGTGAAAATTTCCAGGCTGGTTGGAGTCCAGAGGGACCTAGGGTGTTCATTTAGCTTGCCTCTGCTACTTCCTGGCTCTGGCTGGGACACAGATTGCCCTCTGACTCTGGCCTGGCACAGCCTGGCTCCACGTCAAGGTCTGTGCCCTCTGTCCTCATCTGCTCTGCTCAGAGATGCCCCTTCTGTGCTGCTCCAATGGGTGCCTGCCAACCGTGATGCCAGGAAACATAGGCACCCGGCAGAGTAGAGGCCAAGAAAAGAGCCCTTGAGAATGGAGAGGAGGGGCGGAGCATGGGGCAAGATGGAGACAAAAGATGGGGGCCTTTCAAAGGTGCCACACCCTCCTTCCCACCTCAGAATACTTCCCACCTCCTTCTCACGTGGATCCTGGCTTTTTCTGAGTTTTCCCCAACTCTATCTAATCACATGACTCTAAGGGTTCTCAGCGACCACCAATCCAATCTCACTTGACTGATGAAGGAAACTGAGGCTCAGAGAAGAGTAGAAGTGAAATTCCTGTGGCCATACTGAATTGTTCCAGGCCTGGGAATCAGGATATGAGGCTCTAGTCCTTCATATGCCAATATTGTTCTACATTATCCTGATGGGGCTGAACTATTTTGCCAAGAGCACTCAGACTCTGACCTTCCTAGTGCCAAGTCTACTCTCTCTACTGACTTTCAATTTTCCTTAGTTCATAATATCCGAGCCTCACTCACTTGAGTCTTTCACTGAACCAGACTTGCTACTGAGCATCTCTATGGAATGGCATGCAGCCTGCGAGGACAGCAATGGACAGAGTCCTATCTAGTCATGGAGCTTAAGTTCTCCTGTGGCCACCATGTCAGAAGGTTCCTTCAACATCTGACCACATTCATTCATCCATCCACTCACTTATGCATTTTTCTGAAAACCATCTAGTTTTCATTTTAATTGTTAATTTTTATCACTCACTTTTAATTTTCCTCCTCTTCCACTCAAATCCCCCAATACTGAATGATTCAAGCATTATTTGAAGTAACAATTCTATTCATTCTTATAAAGACCCCAAGTGCCTCAATGAAAACAGGCAATGATTCCAGGCTTCCTTTGTATGTTGCAGGGGAGGTGGTTTCTGCATTTTCCCATTTTTATGCCCAAGCTGGCAGGGGTTACACACTGAACCAGCTGAATGGGAAGCATATATAAATGGAACATGTAAGAAGTGCCATGGACACCCAGGAGAGGAAGTGTCTGGTGGTCTGGCTAGGTGGCCATAGTCCATCTCTGGTGACACTTCCACCAATAGCTAGTTATAAAAAATTAGACTGTGGTCCCCAGGAGGGACAGAACTGGCAAGGAAGGATTCACAACCCCATAAGGCATAAATCAAGGATCATTCTGGCAAATGAGAATTGATGAGGAGCCTAGAGTCCTTTCCATAAATCTCAAGCAATGGACTAATTCCTAATTAAATCCTTTCTTCCCACAATGCTTACAGTGCATTTTATGGTTGTTCATTTGCTCAGTTTCAATAGTGGTTTATCTGAATCTGTAGTCCCCTTCCTTCATCTTACAATGATTGATTTTCTTGTCTTTTCTTCTCAGAAAACCAAAGGAATCGGTCTTACTATTTACCTCTGTGCCTCCAAAGTCCACAGTGGTATCTGCTACAATTCAAAGCAAACAATTAAAGTATATATGCCAGGTCAGTTTAGTTGGTAGCTAAGAGTTGAGCCATCGGGGTCAGACAGGCCTATATAAAGCCAGATTTAAAATGGTTTTAAAACTAGTTCAGGGCACCTAGGTGGTTCAGTCAGTTGAGCATTCAACATTTGATTTAGACTCAGGGCATGATCTTAGGGTCATGGGATAGAACCCATGAGCTCTGTGCTTGGCATTGAGTCTGTTTGAGATCCTCTCTCTCCATCTTCCTCTGCTCCTTCCTCTGCTCATGTACTCTCTCTCTCTCGCTCTCTCAAAATAAATAAATAAAATAAAATAAATAGTTTAAATCCTAGTTTGCAAGTCTGACCCTCCCACTTAATAGCTGTGTGATCCTGGGGAAAAAAAATGTTAACATCCTAATTCTTGGTTTTATTTTCTCATATATAAAATGAGGATAATAGGTCCACTTCTTTTTTTTTTATTTCTTTTCAGCATAACAGAATTCATTGTTTATGCATCACACCCAGTGCTCCATACAATATGTGCCCTTCATAATACCCACCACCTGGCTCCCCCAACCTCCCACCCCCCACCCTTCAAAACCCTCAGATTGCTTTTCAGAGTCCATAGTCTCTCATGGTTCATCTCCCTTTCCAATTTCCCTCAACTCCCTTCTCCTCTCCATCTCCCCATGTCCTCCATGTTATATGTTATGCTCCACAAATAAGTGAAACCGTATGATAATTGACTCTCTCTGCTTGACTTATTTCACTCAGCATAATCTCTTCCAGTCCCGTCCATGTTGCTACAAAAGTTGGATATTCATCCTTTCTGATGGAGGCATAATACTCCATAGTGTATATGGACCACATCTTCCTTATCCATTCATCCGTTGAAGGGCATCTTGGTTCTTTCCACAGTTTGGTGACTGTGGCCATGGTTGCTATAAACATTGGGGTACAGATGGCCCTTCTTTTCACTCCATCTGTATCTTTGGGGGAAATACCCAGTAGTGCAATTGCAGGGTCATAGGGAAGCTCTATTTTTAATTTCTTAAGGAATCTCCACACTGTTCTCCAAAGTGGCTGCACCAACTTGCATTCCCACCAACAGTGTAAGAGGGTTCCCCTTTCTCCACATCCTCTCCAACACACATTGTTTCCTGTCTTGCTAATTTTGGCCATTCTAACTGGTGTAAGGTGGTATCTCAATGTGTTTTTAATTTGAATCTCCCTGATGGCTAGTGATGATAAACATTTTTTCATGTGTCTGATAGCCATTTGTATGTCTTCATTGGAGAAGTGTCTGTTCATGTCTTCTGACCATTTTTTGACTTGATTATCTGTTTTGTGTGTGTTGAGTTTGAGAAGTTCTTTATAGATCCTGGATATCAGCCTTTTGTCTGTACTGTCATTTGCAAATATCTTCTCCCATTCTGTGGGTTGCCTCTTTGTTTTGTTGACTGTTTCCTTTGCTGTGCAGAAGCTTTTGATCTTGATGAAGTCCCAAAAATTCATTTTCACTTTTGTTTCCTTTGCCTTTGGAGACATATCTTGAAAGAAGTTGCTGTGGCTGATATCGAAGAGGTTTCTGCTTATGTTCTCCTCTAGGATTCTGATGGATTCCTGTCTCACGTTGAGGTCTTTTATCCATTTCGAGTTTATCTTTGTGTATG
Organism: Martes martes; assembly: GCF_963455335.1. Taxonomy (NCBI): domain Eukaryota; kingdom Metazoa; phylum Chordata; class Mammalia; order Carnivora; family Mustelidae; genus Martes; species Martes martes. Next base: position 168,919,400 of record NC_137890.1, on the reverse strand, counting down.
GTGTAAGAGAATGGTCGAGTTTCATTCTTCTACATATCGTTGTCCGATTTTCCCAGCACCATTTATTGAAGAGACTGTCTTCTTTCCACTGTATATTTTTTCCTGCTTTGTCAAAGATTATTTGACCATAGAGTTGAGGGTCCATATCTGGGCTCTCTAATCTGTTCCATTAGTCTATGTGTCTGTTTTTATGCCAGTACCATGCTGCCTTGGTAATCACAGTTTTGTAGTAAAGCTTGAAATCAGGTAACGTGATGCCCCCAGTTTTGTTTTTCTTTTTCAACATTTCCTTAGCAATTTGGGGTCTCTTCTGATTCCATACAAATTTTAGGATTATTTGCTCCAGCTCTTTGAAAAATGCTGGTGGAATTTTGATTGGAATGGCATTGAAAGTATAGATTGCTCTAGGCAGTATAGACATTTTAACAATGTTTATTCTTCTGATAATAGGTGCACTTCTATCTGAGTGTCTACTAGCTCAGCAACCATGATCGACAGACAAAAATGGCTGAGCTGAGCTCCGTGCCTTTACAAAGAAACAGGAAGAGTTTTTATTGAAAACTTGTCTCAACCCCCAGGAGGCATCTGGGTGGCTCAGTCAATTAAGCATCTGACTCTTGATTTCAGCTCAGGTCATGATCTCAGGGTTGTGATATCAAGCCTCATGTCAGGCTCTATGCTGAGTATGGAGCCTGCCTAATATTCTCTCTTTCTCTCTGCCCCCCTCCCCCACCTCTCTCTCTCTCTCTCAAAAAACAAAAACAAAAACAAAACAAAACAAAAACTTGTCTCACCCTCCAATATTTTGTATCCTAGCATCCCCTTCCTAACAGTTTCTTGTTCATCCTAAAGATGCTTCTTCATAGCTCTCTGCCTCTTTGCTGTTCTCTATCTCACTCACACCCTCCAACAAGGAAGGAGTATAAGAAGATAAGTTAGCTCAGTCCTCACCACAATTTAGGTGACTTTGAAAAGAGACCAAGCCCAACAACCCTGAGGACACTCTGAGTGAGAATAGCCGGCACCCAGGGGAGAAGCTTTTGCAGGTTAATAGACTAGTTGATGGCTTTTCCTTGTGTTTTCTGTTGGAACCAAAATTAGCTGCACTGGAATGACTGAGTAACAACTCATCCCTGGCTCTCAAAAAATATGAGAAATTGAGATGCAGGGAAGAGTAACCACTTAGTTTAATCAGTCAAAGCATATCCATAAACTCCAAAGGGGACGTAGAATATAGCAGCTATCCTCCATTTCCATTGGGTTTTGATTTGGAAATGGGCTCAGGATATGATATGAACTTTAGAGTAATCATTTGTAAGGAATTCTAGATAGTGAGCACGATTATTTTATTATTTTTTTAATTTAAATTCAGTTAGCCAACATATAGTACATCATTAGTCTCAGATGTAATGTTCAACAATTTACCAGTTGTGTTTAACACCTAGTGTTCATCACATCACATGCCCTCCTTAATGCCCATCACCCAGTTATCTCATCTTCCCAACCACCTCCCCTCTATCAACCCTCAGTTTGTTTCCTAGAGTTGAGAGTCTCTAATGGTTTGTCTCCCTCTCTGATGACTTCCTATTCAGTTTTCCTTCCCTTTGCCTATGATCCTCTGTGCTGTTTCTTGTATGCTACATATGAGTGAAATCACATGTTAATTGTCTTTCTCTGATTGACTTATTTCACTTACCATAGTACACCTGAGTTCCATCCATGTAATGTAAATGGTACGTATCCATCCTTTCTGATGGCTGAGTAATATTCCATTATATCTATATATCTATATCTATATATATATATCTATCTATATATCTATAGATAGATATATCTATCTATCTATATATATATTATATATACACACACACAGATATATATATATAATATATATATATATCTGTGTGTATATATATACACAGATATAGATATCTGTGTGTATATATGTACATATACATTATATCTATGTATCTATCTATATCTATATATATCTATCTATATAGATATGTATATCTATATAGATAGATATATAGATATACATATCTATATAGATAGATATATAGATAGGTATATATAGATATATAGATATATAGATAGATATATAGATATATATAGATATGATCCCAAGATCATGATCTGAGTTGAAGGCAGACACTTAACTAACTGAACCATCCAGGTGTCCCTTACTTCTATTGCTTTCTGAGCACCAACTCTTTGTGTCCTCCTACCCAGCCCCCATTGTCTCTCTTTATCCTTCACTCCTGTCTTCAACTGTTTTGAACTCTTCTTAATAGATCACATAAATGATGTTTCTTTTATGTCTACAATAAGTGTTCAGACTAGTAATTAGGTAAGCTTACACCTTTCAGTTTAGACCCACTTTTCAGAATCTATTTCCTTGAAGGACTGAAAAATCTCTTGGGAAAGGATACATCAAAATGAATAGTTGGTAATAAGTCTGGCCAAATAACCGAGCCCTGAGGTTAGTTGCAGGGGATAAAGGACTTTAATGGCATCATGGCATCTAGGTGCAGACCTGGTGATATAGCAGAAGTAAAAGTGATGTCCACTAGAGGCGGCAGCACCTAAAGTGACCAGTGGTCCCCCAGAGAAGCAGGAGTGCTCCAAGGATCCTCTGGGGAGCTGATCAGACTTGTACAAGAGCACATGTGAAATTATTTTCTGGGAGCTATAGTTTTGGGGTAGCAATGAGAGGCAGTGTATTTGGGGTCACTCTATTTGCATACCCTGAAGGATGAAATCTAGAGAAACATGGGTTACACATAAATATATGACCACTCTTGTGTGTTAATACATGTCTTGTCTATTTCACTCTGATTCCCCTATGGCTGTGGTGACCAGTTACATGAAGACCTTGTCAAGCCTCAGCCATGAATCACCTGTTAGCTCCTCACCTCCTTGCTTCATGTCCTGAAGCTTCACTAATGTTACAGCTTAGGATGCCTATGGCAATCCCTCAGCACTTCCATTTATAGCTCTACAGAGCTGGAAGGTGAACACCTGGGGATAATCCTTGAAAATGGAAAATGGGAACTAATGGATAGAAGTCCTCGCATCTGCCACCCCCAGGAGAATAGTTCTAAAATGCATTTTATAAGGCTTTTCAGACAGTCCCATGCATCAGGTAACTAGTCACCACTAGTAGTTACCAAGCCAGGGATGCACTTTGGATGGACTCATCCTCCCTTTCCAAGTCACTTTCCCTGTCACTCACACACACACTCTAGGATCACATTCCTTGTCTCAGACCCTGCCTTGTTTCAGACTCTGCTTTTGGGAGAACCCACAATAAGAATTTGTTATTTGGAGTTAGGCATTGTTCTCATCCTACAAAACTGTTTAAAACTAGGCATTGAAGATATATTCCCCTATGTAGACACTTTTGACATTCTTCTTCTTTCCTACCATCTTGTTTGGGCTCTGTCTGATCTCGACATTCCAGAGTCCCATGACATCTAGAGCCAGTACTTTCAGAGAAGTAATTCAGTCATGTTTTAAATGGTTCACCAGATTGTAATATCATTTGGGAACGAGAGGAATGCACTTGGAGGCCAAGGAAAAAAATATATTAGCTAATATGTGTCGTGGAATATGATACTTGGGGTAAGGAAAAATATATGCAAGTGACAAAACAGAATTTCTTGCAAGTCCTTCTTTTTACAGATAAGGAATCTGAATATCAGGGCATTTAAGGTCAGGCATTCAGCTTCCTAACCTAGTACTATTTTTGAGAAGATGCAGAAACTTGAAGGGTATGGGTGAAGTCATAGGGTTATTCATAGTGATTCTGTTGCTAGAAATAAGAGAGCCAAGAAAAAGAGGAAATTGGCTTATTGGCTTATAGAAATCTAACCTCCCACTAAAGCAGGAATCTGTCAGGTGTGGAGATTCCTCAGGAAATTAAAAATAGATCTTCCCTATGACCCTGCAATTGCACTGCTGGGTATTTACCCCAAAGATACAGATGTAGTGAAAAGAAGGGCCATCTGTACCCCAATGTTTATAGCAGCAATGGCCACGGTCGCCAAACTGTGGAAAGAACCAAGATGCCCTTCAACGGATGAATGGATAAGGAAGATGTGGTCCATATACACTATGGAGTATTATGCCTCCATCAGAAAGGACGAATACCCAACTTTTGTAGCAACATGGACAGGACTGGAAGAGATTATGCTGAGTGAAATAAGTCAAACAGAGAAAGTCAAGTATCATATGGTTTCACTTATTGGTGGAGCATAACAAATAATATAGAGGACAAGGGTAGATGGAGAGGAGAAGGGAGTTGAGGGAAATTGGAAGGGGAGGTGGACCATGAGAGACTATGGACTCTGAAAAACAACCTGAGGGTTTTGAAGGGGCGGGGTGGGAGGGTGGGGGAACCAGGTGGTGGGTATTAGGGAGGGCACAGATTGCATGGAGCACTGGGTGTGGTGAAAAAACAATGAATACTGTTACGCTGAAAATAAATAAAAAATTAAAAAAAAAAAAATACCCACCCGGGTCAGTGAAACAAGTCAATTTCCGTGTTAGTAAAATGTCACTACCAATAGACTGAATTCATGAAATCAGATCCCATTTGACTCCACACACCCCTACTGTATCCTGCTTCCTGATTGTTCTACCTTTCATATTTGTTGACCTATTCATGACACACCTGGCTCTCTGTCCTTCTAAGTTACTCCTAGGTTTACCACCTGCCTCCCTTTCATTGGCACAGGACCTTTCAGGGCTACCGTCCCAGTAACAGTTGCCACTTGGGCTGGCTTAACATCGAGACCACATCTTCTCCCTGACCCATGTCCAAGAGGATCATAGAGGACAAATTCTCCATATGGTATTATCATAGGTGGCCACTGAGCCTCTATCTGAGCCTCACTGGTGAAGGGAAGCATGGGACCTCACAAGACAGTGTGTGCTCTGTTTGAAATCTATGAGGATAAATTGTCCCTTTTATTGCATGAGAATCTGCATTACTGTAGCTTTAGGGTATCCATCCTGGTTCAGCCTTAGAAAGCAGCATCACCTGTTCCATTTGAAAGTTCTTGATAGTTGGAGGCATTTCTCAGACACAGACTCATTCTTTTCTTCTCAAGACTAATCTCATATCCCTGAGCCCTTTGAGAACTCTTCATATAATAAAGATTCTAAATCCTATACCATCCTATACAACCTACTCTCTGTTCCATCTCTGTCTGCCCTCCTAAGGTGCTATATATAGGGATGAATCCTTCCCTCTAGACAGGCTCTAGCCACTGTAGTCACCAAGAGGTTATTATTTTGGGATCACATTGAATTTGTGGGTTAAATAAACTAATAGGCCTTTATCTCATGAACCAAATCCAAATTAGATCTCTCATTATAAGTCAGTTTTGGAATAAAATAAATTAAGTAAATTAATACAAAAATGAATAAAAATAAATGTTTAAATGTGCTCCTATTTTAATATTTTCAGCCCTAGTTTGAACCAGACATATCACATGCTATACTTCACTGAGAACACTTTATATAATCCAAATTATTATTGTTATGATACCATATTTCACAAATTCCTCTAGTGTCCATCCAGTGTCTTTATCACAAAGATCCTTGTAATCTTTGCACTTCTGAAAATCTTCATTCTAACCACAATAGGGGACATAGGAAAAGGGTAAATCAGGATCCTTTCAGGGTCCTGACCATAATTATGGAAAGGAATGGAGATCATTCACTTAAAATAGTTTTTTGGTGATAAAAAGGAAAAAAAGGTGTTTATTCAGACTTTTTTTCTGTATTTTTTATTAAATTCAATTAGCTAAGGTATAGTACATCATTGGTTTTTGATATAATGTTCAGTGATTCATCAGTTCAGTGTAACACCCAGTGCTCATCATACCACGTGCCCTCCTTAATGCCCACTTTTAGTGAGAAGAACTATATTTCATTTGAAATACATACGACAGAGAACTGAGGAGTGTGTCATGTCTTACCTTGGCCTAAGCCATAGGACTATGCTTGACAGACAACTTAGGGTGATGATCCACTTGATATAAACATTGGCATCATTAAGAGCCCTCTAAGTGACCTTGGAAATAGAAGACAGTGATCAGGGGACCAGAGCAGGGGAGAGAAAATATATAGAATCTAACTATGTAGTGACTTGTAGTTAATAGAAGGATTGATTGGTGAACACATAAGTGAATTCTAGGGAGTCCCCCCAAGAAACACCTGAGGAGCTAGAAGCTGTGTCTGAGCAAGCAGGAGCAAAAGCAGATCTATGTTATTACTGATCATGTGTCCCTCTTACAGTCTCGGGAAAAAATGAGGACTTTCAATATTGCCTTTGGGCCCCAACCAATTCTCTCTTTAAAAAATACCAGACTGGACAATATCAAGGTTCACCGGTGTTAGAGTAATATAATGATACTGGACTGACCACTGAGAACTCATGGGCCCCATTAGCCTTTATGTTCCCAGTACTCTGAAAGCCATGAATCGTATGATGTACTTGTTAAACCCTAAATAGCTTGGACTGCAAGAGTGAAGTAACAAGAACTGACTCTTAAATGTAGTGTCAAAGGAAGAGGGGCCATTCTTGTAGGTGGCAAACTGAGTCCCTGTAAAGAGATTTGCTCTGATGTAACCATTTCTTTAATGTACAAAGCCTACATGCTCTATAGAGCATTGTCTTTCCACATGTATTCTTCTGGACCTTGGTCAAAATTTGAGTCACCTGAGCAGGCAGTGGGGCCAATGGAGATCATTTGGAAAGACGAAGTGCATTTTCAGGGTAATTACTGAAGGTGACAAAGTGTCTACAGCCCACACTGCAGGGGAAGGATCTCAGCGGGGGGAAGGGGATAGCCCCTTCCTCCCTAAGAAAAGTCAGAGCACAGCTCCACCGTCACGTATATGGAGAGTTGATTGGAATGTGAGCTCTGGGAAAGGCTGAGAATCCTACAAAAACAATCACCTGCAAACCTAAAGTTTAATCTCCTCTGTTTATCTCCAGGAGAGAAAACCAACTAAACTGATTTCAAGATAAGAAACCTTGAATGTGCAACCTAAGAAAATGAGCCAGGATCCACAGACATCCAGAAGATTCCCTGTGTTTATTACTTATGTTTTTCCTGTCTACTTATACATAATGTTTAGACTTAAATTCTTAAAATAAACAGAGTGGGTTTTTTGTGTATTTTGTTTTTGTTTTTGTATATTTTTTTTTTTTGAGAAGCAAAAAAGAAGGCAAGCTGTGTGCTAGTTTACAGATGATTCTGAAAAAGTAGGTAATCCTCAGAAATAAAGTGAGTTGGCACTCAAATAAAAGGAGTAAAGCAGATTACATCCCTGAGGTCTGCTAGCTGTTGAACTATCTTGACCAATAAAAGGCAAGTACAGGAAGTGCAAAAACCCTGAGCGTGAATGAGCCCAAAGTAGAGAAAACACAAGACTGCTCCACTGTGGCTGGGGCAGGCTAAAGAGGGGAGCAAGGTAGGACATAAGGTCAAAGTGGTAGATGGCTTCCTCCTTTTACCTGATTGTGTCTTTTGGCAGTAAAAATAATAGGTAACATTGTCATGAGTTTAGAATGTGACCATCACTATATCATCTAACTTAATTCTCACACTCATAGCAACTTGATAAGATATGAAGATATTTGAAATATTTAACAACAAATGTATTATAACCACTAGCCAATCAGAAAATGCCCATCTCAACCACTACTCTGGCTATGCTAGTAGAGAATGGCTTGAAATCAGGGACCTCCATGGCTGCCTCAAACAGGTAAGAAAACTTAGCTTGGAGGTGGGAGAATCACCACAAAGTTATACAACTGATCATTTTACCCCAAACTGTATTTTGAAACCAGCAAATACACTACCTCTGATAAATGCCATATATCAGACTATAACAGGAAAATAAGGAATTTGGAGATTCACTCTCTATACTGTGAGAGAGGGAGCACTGTGATAGGAGTATGAATTCACAGAATCAACCCTGGGACTGGTAATAAGTAGGTACAGGACTGCCAGTACATCACTCAGCCTCAGAAATGTCACATGGTAATGTCACATATTTCTAGAGCAGTATTCTCAACTGGGCATCGTTCTGTTCTCCAAGAGACAAGTGGAAAGTTTTAGTTGTCACAACAGGTTGGTGTGGAGTGGTGGGAAGCTAGTGGCTTCTAGTGGGCATCCCCAGAGGGGATACCCAGAGGTCAGGGACGTTGCTGAGAACATCATAATGGACAGAACAGCCCCCACTGCAAAGAAGTGTTAGTATCAAAGTTGAGAAACCCTGTTCTAGGGTCATAGAGGCAACAGACTCAGTAAAGAGTGTCTGGTGTGACATTAGGGAGTGGTGGAGACTATGGCAAGTTGTAGAAGCCATACACTTTCTTTTCTTTCTTTTTTTTTTTTTTTTTAGATTTATTTATTTATTTATTTATTTGACAGCGAGAGACACAGTGAGAGAGGGAACACAGAAGCAGGGGGAGTGGGTGAGGGAGAAGCAGGCTTCCCACGGAGCAGAGAGCCCAATGCGGGGCTCGATCCCAGAACCCTGGGGTCATGACCTGAGCCAAAGGCAGACACTTAACCACCGAGCCACCCAGGTGCCCCGAATCCATACACTTTCTAAAGGCATTTCATACACAAATATTTATAAACCTTTGTGAACTAAAGAGAACACACATGCAGACCAGTTTCAACCTATTTTTGGCCTAATTGTTGCCCTGGTTACAATTTTCTCTTTTTCTTTTGTTTTTTTTTTAAGATTTTATTTATTTATTTGACAGATCACAAGTAGGCAGAGAGGCAGGCAGAGAGAGAAGGGAAGAAGCAGGCTCCCTGCTGAGCAGAGAGCCCAATGCAGGGCTTGATCCCAGGACGCTAGGATCATGACCTGAGCCGAAGGCAGCGACTTTAACCCACTGAGCCACCCAGACGCCCCCTCTTTTTCTTTTAATAGGTGAAGATAAAAGTGTCTTCTAGTCACACAGAAGTAAATGTGTTCATGTGTATGTATTGACAAAAAGATTTATTTTTAAGTATCTTCTAAAGAAAAACCCTCCATCCCTCTTAGAACCAAGTCTCCATTCTTTTTCTTCTTTCTATGCTCTATACTTTCTCCCTTCTTCAATTACAGCAACCTCCTTCTTCTCAGTCTAGCTTTAGCAAAGGTATAAGCCAGCTGCTCCCCTCCCACCAGAGGAACTTCTGGTTTAAGTTTTGATCCCTTCACATTGCTTAAAGCCTCTGGCAAGGAGGCCCCCTCACTTGCATTACCCCTTTAGCCTTTAGAGACAGATGGGTTGGAAAAGGCAGATTGGCCCCACGTTTTACGATGTGCCCCTGGAGTTATTTATGGTTTGTTTATCCATTCAATGTGGAGCAGTTGTGGCCTATGACTTTCAGCTCCAGGGTGCATTAACAGATTTGGGGGGAAATTGGCAGTGTCAAACTAAATAGTCGCACTGGGCTTTTCAGCCTTCCCCTGTAAAGCAAACGCAGCATCGATCTCCAGACACTCAGGCACAATGTGATTTCTAGAAAGACAGCGATGACCCCATTGGCCAAGAGGCTGGGAGAAAGCCTGCAACAGGTGAGAAGCTATGAAATTAAAAAGAAGCTCTCTGCTCATTGGGCTAGGATGGTGGGAATAAGTGTGGCCAGTGTGAAGCTATGATATGGAAAGTGATAAAAACCACGATTGCAATACAACAAACTAAAGGCTGATGGGGGCACCCCGGTGAGGTCTCCAAGATCCTAGGAGCATCAATGCACACTGCAAGAGGGGCAGAGCTGCTCTGATGAAGTGCATTTCTGCCCTGCTTTAAGATTGTCATTTCAAAGCCCTTGTACTCTACAAACAATGGAGCCTATGGAAAAGTGGGAAGGGCACACTACCACAAACCTGCCTAGTGACCAGAGCATGAACAAAAATCATCAGAACCGCAGTGTCATTAGACATTAAAAATGTCCACAGGTCAAGTGGATCTGTGGGCAGCCTACTTTATTTAAAGCACATTCAATGTGTGCTGGGCAGGACTGACTGCTACAGAGCTCCAGCTGCTGGTGTCACTCTTACAGGTAGCCAAAGAGCTCCTGCAACTTGCCACAGGCCTCTGGGGTGAGGTCCCTGGGAGGAAGCCCTGAATGCAATGAAAAAAATCTAATTTTCTTCAAACACAGCTGAAAAGTTCCTTGAGGCTATGCAGCAGCAGCTCTAGGGGCTTTTCTTCTGCACTCCCATTGACCATGTTATACTGACATCACTCCCCCATATGTTAATGGTATAATCAATTTGCATTGTAGAGCCTGAGTGGTAGCAAAAGAGTCCATAGGAGAGAATCATAAGTCCTGAGGTCCTGGGAACTAATACAAGGTTCCTAGAGACTTATGCAGAAAAATCTAGGGCCCTGAGCAGTTTCCACAAACTTGGAGATTGGGTTTGCCTTGCATCTGGCAGGTAACAGCTAAACCTGCATTAAGTAGTTTGTGCAGCAATCAGCGATCAAGAAGCTCAAAGGAGTGGCAGGGGTGGAGATAGGTGTGGAGGGAGTCAGAGGCTCTGGGAGATACTGTAGAAAATGGGGCATTTACATGGACTCACTTCTCAGATGCGAAGTTTTAGTGATACTGCTACACATAGGAGTGCAGGAAGGATGTGGTGAGCAAAGGAGTATAGAATATTCCAGAGATTCTAAGTCTGTCTCTTTCCCATTCATGACAGATGAAAGAAGGTGGAAGGGATCACTGCTGGATATTTTTTATGGAAAAACATTACTCAAATGCTTTCATTAAATTATTGGGGATTCATAGCTTTAATTGTCTATCACTTCTGAGAGGAGAGAGTTATAAAGACTTCCAAAAGAAACTTCTTCATCCACACCGTGGGACCCCAATCCCTGGCAAAATAGTAGACATCCAATGATTAGTAAATCAAAGAAAGGGAAGGAAGAAATCCACTGATACAAACAAGGATGAAGTACAATGTTAATATTACTTCTATCTGGTTTTCATGACTCAGATTTCTACTCTGGCTTTCACTTGAACATGTATGAGATTCTCAAGTGATATCGATGTGACCTAAAATAGATACTGTTCTTCTATAAAACAATTTATTCACTGAGAAATATTGGATAGATCAAGTAATCAGATCCTAAAACTGAACAGGACTTCGCTGGATGATTTGGTCTAAGTTCCTGCCTCCTGACCAGATCACTAAGGAAATGACCAAGTTCAAGCAAACCTAGAGGCAGAAGTCAAAGGGGAAACCAGGAGTATTTCACATAGCTCATTTGATGTAGAGGGCTTAACCACACAGAAAAAGTATACAAATTGAAGAGTAACAATTATATACTATAACAATTTATAAACAACTATAAGCAACCAATAACTTCAGTTTTAAGAATAAATGAATGAATGTACAAATGAATGAAAGAAATTTTTCCTCTGGGAATTAGCAATTCTGTTGAACTATTTATTTAACACCTCTATTTGCAAACATCATATTCGATATACTGTACATTCAATGGTGAACCCTTAGGCTACCTGTTCCCTACTGTTTTATTGGGGGTGAATGCAGGTTTTGTGGAGCCTTCAGTGTATGTAGTCTATGAGGCCCTCTTAAATGAAATGATTACAGAATTACAAAAACAAAATTGCTAGGTACTCTCCCAGCTGGTATTAGGGAGAGGCCCTGAGGCTTATGTTCTTCAGCTTCTAGCTGAAGTTGTCCCTGCTGTTGAGAATGTTTCTCCAGGTGTCAGGAGCTTGAGAAAACAGTCTGGGGCCAGACACTCCCTTCTCCCTGCCTACCAGTTCATGGATCTGGCTTCGTTGCCAATCACCGCCCAAGATGGAAGCCTTCCTCTGCTGCCAGGAGCACTTGCTCAGCATCCTGCTGGTTGGGTTTGAAAAGTTGGGGGTGCTTGTTTTACTTCTTCTGTTCATCTACCCGTCCATACACACAAAGAAAACAAACAAACAAACAAAACATTGACACTCTGCTTTCTCTGAGTTAAGTGCTATGTTGTTTTGTAGGAATACAAAGACAAGAGGATACATCCATGTATTTATTTTCTATTGCTGCATAACAAATTCCCACTAATCTAGCAGTTTGAAACAACACATATCTACTACTTTACAGTTTCTGGGATCCTGAGTCCCAGCACAACATATTTGGGTGCTCTGCTCAGGCTGTCACCAGGCTGCATGTACGGTGTTGACCTAATTACTTTCTCATCCAAAGATAGGACTAGAGAAGAATCCACTTCAAGCTCAAGCATATTGTTATTAGGATTCATTTCCTTCGTATGGGTGAGAACCCAAGCTCCATACTGCCTCTTGACCCTGGGATCCTAGAGACTGCCCACAGTTTCCTAGGATGCAACTTTATAGCCAGCTTTACAACACAGTTGTTTGCTTCAAGGACAGAAGGAGAAGTTTTCTCTGTCATTTTCTTTTTTTTTTTTTTTAAGATTTTATTTATTCATTTGAGAGAGACAGTGAGTGAGCAGGAAGGGGCAGAAGAATCTCAAGCAGACTCCGCAGTGAGTATAGAGCCTGACACAGAGCTGTACCCAAAATGGGGAAGTCATGACTTCAGCTGAAACCAAAAGTCAGAGGCTCAACAAACTGTGCCACCCAGGTACCCCTCTCTCTATCATTTCCTAAGACGAAGTCTTATATAACAAAACATAATGGAAGGAGTGACATTCCAGCACCATTACCTTATAATGTAACCTAATGATGGGACTGATAACTCATCACCTTTACTATATTCTTGGTTAGAAACAGGTTATCAGCCATGACTAACCTTGAGGGGATTATCCATAGATCACTGGGAGTCCACCTTAGTATGCATCCTCTACCTACCATCTACTTTGAAACTTCTAGGAGCTCTCATTTCAATAATTTGTTTCAAATTACTGGAGCCCACTCTCATTCTAAATATTTGGAAAATTCTTCTATCTGATTGTATTCTATTAAAATCTGATCTGTTTAATTTAATCAAGGAAAAGCAGTATTTCCAATTAGTAGGAGTTAGGACTTTTTGCAATTCCAACAGTCAGGAACATAGCTTATACTACATATATATAGATCTATCTACATATGTCTGTCTGATGCATTGAAAAAAAATTTGTAGTGTTGAGCCACAATAATAATAACTCATGTACCTGTATTCTAATTTCAGAGCTAGACCACTACTCACTCCATTCCATCTCACTGTGTACTTCTTATTCTGTACCACCTATTGTAATCATTCTCTTAAATTCAGTCATGGTCATGTCCTTGCCTTTTTCGTATTTAACTGCCACCCCCAGCCCCCAATTTAGTCCTTTTGCTAAATTCAAAACTGTGTACAAATGGCAAGACATACCACTGACTTTTCCACACCTTTTTCCACACAACTTCTGTTTTTGAAATTGATCACTGCTTCTTCATGTAGCTGTAGATCAATCATTGCCACTCAAACTCTTCTATTGTGCAAAATGCCACAAATACGTATTAATTTTTTATCAGTGTATACTTAAGTTCTTTCTTGTTTTTACTCTCATTAATGATGCTGCCATAAACATTCTTACATGTCTCCTAGTACACATATGCAAAGATTTTTCTGGAATATACACCTAAATGTAAAATCACTGGGTCCAAAGGAATGCAGAGATTCAATTTTACAAGGAATGACAAATTGTTTTGCACAATAGTTATATTAATAGAGATTCAACTTACGGGTTCTCTTTAACCTATTTCCTCACCAACACTTGGTATTGATACTGCCAATTGAAGAGCTTTAGAGGGTATTTCATTTTGATCTTGCATATTAATAAGACCAAGCATTTTATATTTTTATTTGCCATTTACATTTTCTTCTGTGAAATGCTGGTTCAAATGATTTGCCTGTTTTTCTATTGTTTATGCTTTTTTCTTGCTGGTCTGGAGAAGTTCTTCATATATGCAGGGGCATTGTTAATTCTTGGGCCAATAAAACATATTCTCATAATACATAGCTTTTTTTACCCTTTCTTTATAATATCTTCTAATAAAGAAAAATTTAAATTTTTATTATAGATCTATTAAACATTTCTTTGCAGTTAGCCTTTCTGTGCCATATTTAAGAGGTCTCCTATCTCAAGGAAATTCCTTTATATTTGCAATTTTTTAACTGAAAAAAAGATCTACATAAAAGAAGAAACAAAATGTCATAAATATATAATTATTTCCATCTTTATTGATTTATACATTCAGTATAATTCCCATTAAAATAGTCCTAAATGGAAGATGGCGGAGAAGTAGCAGGCTGAGACGACATCGGGTAGCAGGAGATCAGCTAGATAGCTTATCTAACCATTGTGAACACCTATAAATCCAACGGGAAATCGAAGAGAAGAAGAGCAACAATCCCAGAAACAGAAAATCGATCACTTTCTGAAAGGTAGGACCTGCGGAGAAGTGAATCCAAAGCGACGGGAAGATAGACCCCGGGGGGAGGGGCCGGCACCCGGCAAGCGGCGGAGCGACGGAGCACAAAACCGGGACTTTTAAAAGTCGGCTCCACTGGGAGACATCGCTCCAGAGGCTAAACTGGGGGGAAACCCAGGCGGGGTCAGCATAACCCCAGGACCCGCGGGGTCACAGAAGGACTGGGGGTGTCTGAGTGCCGCAGAGCTCGCAGGTATTAGAGCGGGGAAGCCGGCTATAGCGACAAAGCCGAGGAGTGAGCTCTAAGCCCGGGGTTACCTTGTGCCGGTCGCAGGCTGGGTGGGCTCGGAGCGTGGCCGGAGGCCACGGAGACAAAAGCGACCCGGCGCTTTTCTCCAGCTCCAACAATTGACTGCTTTCCTCGAGGCGCGACCGCAAGCCAGGGAGGCGGGACTGTTGGGCGCTTTGCTCTGAGAGCGCACTGAGGAGCGGAACCCCAAGCTCTCTGCTCCTCTGGGCCGAGAGATTGGGAGGCCGCCATCTTCATTCCCGTCCTCCAGAACTCTACGGAAAGCGCTCAGGGAACAAAAGCTCCCGAAAGCGAACCCGAGCGGATTACTTAGCCCGGCCCCTGGCAAGGGCGGTGCAATTCCGCCTGCGGCAAAGACACTTGAGAATCACTACAACAGGCCCCTCCCCCAGAAGATCAACAAGAAACCATCCAAAACCAACTTCAGTCACCAAGAACAGCGGAATTCCACAGCAGGAGAAAGCAAATCCTACCTGGACAAAATGACAAGGCGGAAAAACTCACCTCAAAAAAAAGAACAAGAGGCCGTACCGAAGGCTGGAGACCTAATCAATACAGACATAGGTAGCATGACAGATCTAGAGTTCAGAATGACAATTCTCAAGGTTCTAGCCGGGCTCGAAAAAGGCATAGAAGATATTAGAGAAACCCTCTCCGGAGAGATAAAAGCCCTTTCTGGAGAAATAAAAGAACTAAAATCTAACCAAGTTGAAATCAAAAAAGCTATTCATGAGGTGCAATCAAAAATGGAAGCTCTCACTGCCAGGATAAATGAGGCAGAAGAAAGAATTAGTGACATAGAAGACCAAATGACAGAGAATAAAGAAGCTGAGCAAAAGAGAGACAAACAACTACTGGAACACGAGGAGAGGATTCGAGAGATAAGTGACACCATAAGACGACACAACATTAGAATAATTGGGATTCCAGAAGAAGAAGAAAGAGAGAGGGGAGCAGAAGGTATATTGGAGACAATTATTGGAGAGAATTTCCCTAATATGGCAAAGGGAACAAACATCAAAATCCAGGAGATGCTAAGAACGCCCCTCAAAATCAATAAAAATAGGTCCACACCTCGTCACCTGATAGTAAAATTTACAAGTCTTAGCGACAAAGAGAAAATCCTGAAAGCAGCCCGGGAAAAGAAGTCTGTAACATACAAGGGTAAAAACATTAGATTGGCAGCGGACCTATCCACAGAGACCTGGCAGGCCAGAAAGAACTGGCATGATATATTCAGAGCACTAAACGAGAAAAACATGCAGCCAAGAATACTATATCCGGCTAGGCTATCACTGAAAATAGAAGGAGAGATAAAGAGCTTCCAGGACAAACAAAAGCTGAAAGAATTTGCAAACACCAAACCAGCTCTACAGGAAATATTGAAAGGGGTCCTCTAAGCAAAGAGAGACCCTAAAAGTAGTAGATCAGAAAGAAACAGAAACAATATACAGTAACAATCATCTTACAGGCAATACAATGGCACTAAATTCATATCTCTCAATAGTTACCCTGAATGTTAATGGGCTCAATGCCCCAATCAAAAGACACAGGGTATCAGAATGGATAAAAAAACAAAACCCATCCATATGCTGCCTACAAGAAACTCATTTTAGACCCGAAGACACCTCCAGATTTAAAGTGAGGGGGTGGAAAACAATGTACCATGCTAATGGACATCAGAAGAAAGCTGGGGTGGCAATCCTTATATCAGATCAATTAGATTTTAAGCCAAAGACTATAATAAGAGATGAGGAAGGACACTATATCATACTCAAAGGGTCTGTCCAACAAGAAGATCTAACAATCTTAAATATCTATGCCCCTAACATGGGAGCAGCCAACTATATAAACCAATTAATAACAAAATCAAAGAAATACATCGACAGTAATACAATAATAGCAGGGGACTTTAACACTCCCCTCACTGAAATGGACAGATCATCTAAGCAAAAGATCAACAAGGAAATAAAGGCCTTAAATGACACACTGGACCAGATGGACATCACAGATATATTCAGAACATTCCATCCCAAAGCAACAGAATATACATTCTTCTCTAGTGCACATGGAACATTCTCCAGAATAGACCACATCCTGGGTCATAAATCAGGTCTCAATCGGTACCAAAAGATCGAGATCATTCCCTGCATATTTTCAGACCACAATGCTCTGAAGCTCGAACTCAATCACAAGAGGAAATTTGGAAAGAACGCAAATACATGGAGACTAAACAGCATCCTTCTAAAAAATGAATGGGTCAACCAGGAAATTAAAGAAGAATTGAAAAAATTCATGGAAACAAATGATAATGAAAACACAACAGTTCAAAATCTGTGGGACACAACAAAGGCAGTCCTGAGAGGAAAATATATAGCAGTGCAAGCCTTTCTCAAGAAACAAGAAAGGTCTCAAATACACAACCTAACCCTACACCTAAAGGAGCTGGAGAGAGAACAACAAAGAAAGCCTAAACCCAGCAGGAGAAGAGAAATCATAAAGATCAGAGCAGAAATCAATGAAATAGAAACTAAAAAAACAATAGAACAAATCAACAAAACTAGGAGCTGGTTCTTTGAAAGAATTAATAAGATTGATAAGCCCCTGGCCAGACTTATCAAAAAGAAAAGAGAAAGGACGCAAATAAATAAAATCATGAATGAAAGAGGAGAGATCACAACCAACACCAAAGAAATACAAACAATTATAAGAACATACTACGAGCAACTCTATGGCAACAAATTTGACAACCTGGAAGAAATGGATACATTTCTAGAGATGTATAAACTACCACAACTGAACCAGGAAGAAATAGATAACCTGAACAGACCCATAACCAGTAAGGAGATTGAAACAGTCATCAAAAATCTCCAAACAAACAAAAGTCCAGGACCAGACGGCTTCCCAGGGGAATTCTACCAAACATTTAAAGAAGAATTAATTCCTATTCTCCTGAAACTGTTCCAAAAAATAGAAATGGAAGGAAAACTTCCAAACTCATTCTATGAGGCCAGCATCACCTTGATCCCAAAACCAGACAAGGATCCCACCAAAAAAGAGAATTACAGACCAATATCCTTGATGAACACAGATGCGAAAATTCTCACCAAAATACTGGCCAATAGGATCCAACAGTACATTAAAAGGATTATTCACCACGACCAAGTGGGATTTATTCCAGGGCTGCAAGGTTGGTTCAACATCCGCAAATCCATCAATGTGATACAATACATTAATAAAAGAAAGAGTAAGAACCATATGATACTCTCAATAGATGCTGAAAAAGCGTTTGACAAAGTGCAGCATCCCTTCCTGATTAAAACTCTTCAAAGTGTAGGGATAGAAGGCACATACCTCAACATTATCAAAGCCATCTATGAAAAACCCACCGCAAATATCATTCTCAATGGAGAAAAACTGAAAGCTTTTCCGCTAAGGTCAGGAACACGGCAGGGATGTCCGTTATCACCACTGCTGTTCAATATAGTACTAGAAGTCCTAGCCTCAGCAATCAGACAACAAAAAGAAATTAAAGGCATCCAAATCGGCAAAGAAGAAGTCAAACTATCACTCTTTGCAGATGATATGATACTATATGTGGAAAACCCAAAAGGCTCCACTCCAAAACTGCTAGAACTTATACAGGAATTCAGTAAAGTGTCAGGATATAAAGTCAATGCACAGAAATCAGTCGCATTTCTTTACACTAACAACAAGACAGAAGAAAGAGAAATTGAGGAGTCAGTCCCATTTACAATCGTACCCAAAACCATAAGATACCTAGGAATAAATCTAACCAAAGAGGTAAAGAATCTATACTCAGAAAACTATAAAGTACTCATGAAAGAAATTGAGGAAGACACAAAGAAATGGAAAAATATTCCATGCTCATGGATTGGAAGAACAAATATTGTGAAAATGTCTATTTTACCTAAAGCAATCTACACATTTAATGCAATCCCTATCAAAATCCCATCCATTTTTTTAAAGAAATAGAACAAATAATCCTAAAATTTATATGGAACCAGAAAAGACCTCGAATAGCCAAAGGAATATTGAAAAAGAAAGCCAAAGTCGGTGGTATCACAATTCCAGACTTCAAGCTCTATTACAAAGCTGTCATCATCAAGACAGTATGGTACTGGCACAAAAACAGACATATAGACCAATGGAACAGAATAGAGAGCCCAGAAATAGACCCTCAACTCTATGGTCAACTAATCTTCGACAAAGCAGGAAAGAATATCCAATGGAAAAAAGACAGCCTCTTCAACAAATGGTGCTGGGAAAATTGGACAGCCACATGCAGAAAAATGAAATTGGACTATTTCCTTACACCACACACGAAAATAGACTCAAAGTGGATGAAGGACCTCAATGTGCGAAAGGAATCTATCAAAATCCTTGAGGACAATGCAGGCAGCAACCTCTTTGACCTCCACCACAGCAACTTCTTCCTAGGAACATCGCCAAAGGCAACAGAAGCAAGGGCAAAAATGAACTATTGGGATTTCATCAAGATCAAAAGCTTTTGCACAGCAAAGGAAACAGTTAACAAAACCAAAAGACAACTGACAGAATGGGAGAAGATATTTGCAAACGACATATCAGATAAAGGGCTCGTATCCAAAATCTATAAAGAGCTTATCAAACACAATACCCAAAGAACAAATAATCCAGTCAAGAAATGGGCAGAGGACATGAACAGACATTTCTGCAAGGAAGACATCCAGATGGCCAACAGACACATGAAAAAATGCTCCACATCACTCGGCATCAGGGAAATACAAATCAAAACCACAATGAGATACCACCTCACACCAGTCAGAATGGCTAAAATTAACAAGTCAAGAAATGACAGATGCTGGCGAGGATGCGGAGAGAGGGGAACCCTCCTACACTGTTGGTGGGAATGCAAGCTGGTGCAACCACTCTGGAAAACAGTGTGGAGGTTCCTCAAAAAACTGAAAATAGAGCTACCCTACGACCCAGCAATTGCACTCCTGGGTATATATCCTAAAGATACAAACGTGGTGCTCCGAAGGGGCACGTGCACCCGAATGTTTATAGCAGCAATGTCCACAATAGCCAAACTGTGGAAAGCGCCTAGATGTCCATCAACAGATGAATGGATAAAGAAGATGTGGTATATATACACAATGGAATACTATGCAGCCATCAAAAGACATGAAATCTTGCCATTTGCGACGACGTGGATGGAACTAGAGGGTATCATGCTTAGCGAAATAAGTCAATCGGAGAAATATAACTATCATATGATCTCTTTGATATGAGGAAGTGGAGATGCAATGTGGGGGGGTTGGGGGGGAGGTAGGAAAAGAAAAAATGAAAAGATGGGATTGGGAGGGAGACAAACCATAAAAGACTCAATCTCAAGAAACAGACTGAGGGTTGTGGGGGGGAAGGGGGATGGGAGAGGGTGGTGGGGAAATGGACATTGGGGAGGGTATGTGCTATGATGAGTGCTGTGAAATGTGTAAACCAGACGATTCACAGACCTGTACCCCTGGGGATAAAAATACATTATATGTTTATTAAAATAAAAAAAATTAAAATAGTCCTAAATGATACTTTAGAAACTTGGCAAATTTATTCTAAAATTTAGATAGAAGAAAAAAGACCTATGAATAGCCAAGTCACTCCCAAAATAAAAGCATATAATTGTACTTAATCCTACCATATATCTATATGCATACTCATATACTGATGTAATACTGATATAATGATATGCATCTATACATTTATTCATATGTAAGCATATATGTATATAAATATTTGCATTTATATTCTTATGTACATATATACTATTTATATTCAACTGTACATTTATGTAAGTATAGATCATATATGCATTATATATACTTTTAAGAATATTCTTATAAAATTATATAAGGATATTCATATTACCTATAATTATATATATGTGCATATATATACACACATAAGTATTTATAAAATGCACATGTATCAACGTATATTTAATTCTATAAAATACATGTTGGATTTCATCAAGTTTTTTTGGCATCTGTTGAGATGACTATATGTATTTTTTTCTATGTTCAGTTCATATGGTAAATTACGTCTACAGATTTCTAGTGTGAAACCGCTATTGCTTTGTGGAATGTACTGAATTTTATTATGGTGGATCATAGTTTTATATATCATTCAATTTATTTTGCTAATGTTTTATTTAACAATTTCACATTTATGTTTGTGAGTGAGATTGACCTGTACTTTGCTTTTTTCTTTCTGTCTTTGCCTGATTTTGAATCAAAATTACATTGACCTCACAGAATGATTTAAGGAAGTTTCCTTTCTCTAATCTCTAAAGTGTTTTTTTGTTTTTTTTTTAATTTTGTATTTATTTTCAGTGTAACAGTATTCATTGTTTTTTTCTAAAGTGTTATTTTAACCCTGGAATGATCATTTTCTTGAAAGTTCTGTGCTGATATTCAGTTAACTGTGTAGCAGCATGCCTGTGCCGATTGTTCATGACCAGCATTGAATATGATTATTTAGGACACACACTATACTCATTGTTAATGATTTTAAATTATGTCTTGCAAAACACTAGCCTGTAAAATAATTTGGGCTTATTGTTTCCTTCACAGAGTTATTGTTAACTACAGATTGAATTTCATTAATTTTTATAGAACCCCTCAGGCTTTCTGTTTTTTATTGAGTCAATTTTGATGTCTCTTTTTTGGGGGGGAGGAAGAATTTGTCATTCCATCTAGGTTTCCAAATCCATTGTCACAAAAATTTTATGCTATTTTCTTTGTTTTTATACTTTTGTTATATCTATAGTTATGTTCCTTGTTCATATCCCATATTTTTATTTGTGCCATCTCTTTCTCAATCATTCTTGGCAAAAGATGTTTTTCTGAAAACATTAACGAATGACAAATTTTGCTTTGGTGGTCTATTTCATTTGTTCATTTTATTAGCTTTCCAGCTTGTTAATTTCTATTCTTATCTTTATTATCTCCTTTCTTCTACTTCCTGGAACTTGCTTTGTTTTCTTTTTTAATGTCTTAATATGGATTGTTAGCTCAATACTTTTCAGTTACTATAGTTACTAAAGAGTAATTTTTCATCTTATTGTCAAATATAATTAGACAAAGCTCCAACTTTCCTTCTTAGTACTATTTTCACTGGATCTTTAAAAGTTATGTATGTAGTATTTTTGTTTTTTGTTTTGTTTTTAATTTTTATTTTTTTTTTTAATTTCTTTTCAGTGTAGTATTTTCATTTTTATTTAGTTGTAAGGATTTTTTTTTTAAATGGTATCATTGTTTTTTAACCCATTAGATATTTAGACCTTTTTAAATTAACAAAAATATTGCCTGTGAAGTCCTTGTTTCTATATACTGTCTCTGTAAATATTTGTTCTATGTCACTCTTGGGTTCTTTCTTCTTTTATAGAACTCCCCTTAATATGTCTTTTAGTGCCGGCTTGGTGGTCACATATTCTTTTAAACTTTGCCAGTCTTGGAAGTTCTTTATCTCACCATCCCTTTTGAATGTCAGCCTTGCTGGATAAAGTATTCTTGGCTGCATGTTCTTCTCATTTAACGCCCTGAATATGTCTTGCCAGCCCTTTCTGGCTTGCCAGGTTTCTGTGGACAGGTCTGATGTTATTTTAATGGGCCTTCCTCTATAAGTAAGGAATCTCTTCCCCCTAGCTCCCCTTAGGAGTTCTTGTCTAAAGCTATGATTCATTAGTCTTACAACCAAGTGTTTTGAGGTCTTTCCAGATTCATTGGTTTTGGGGGGTAGGGGGGTGAACTCTCTGCCTCTAGGACACAAACGCTACATCCATTCCCCAATTGGGAATATTTTCGTTGGGAATTTGTTCAACTATATCTTCTAGTCTTCTTTCTTTTTCCTCCCCCTGAGGGACCCCAATAATTCTGACGTTGGAATATTCATGGCATCATTTATTTCCCTAATTCTGTTTTCATGGCTTCTAAGCTGTTTGTTCTAGGCCTCCTCCTGATCATTTTTCTTTATCGGTCTGTCCTCTAGATCACTAATTCTATCTTCTACCTCGGTTACCCTAGCTGTTAGAATATTTAGATTAGATTGGATCTCATTGATAGCATTTTTTTCTTCCTGGGCAGCTTTCACTTCTGCCCTTAGAGATTCCATGTTGTCACTAATGGTTTTCTCCAACCAAGTCATTGCCTGGATAATTGTTAACCTGAATTCCCTTTCTGACATACTATTTATGTCCATGTAAAATGGATGTTTTTTAATTCATCTTTTTATCAATGATTTCTTTTTTCTTTTTTTGCTTTGTTTATTTGTTTATGCTCAGTTAGCCAACATATAGTACATCATTAGTTTTTTTTTTAATTTTTTTAATTTCTTTTCAGCATACCAGAATTTATTGTTTATGCACCACACCCAGTACTCCATGCAATACATGCCCTCCATCATACCAACCACCAGGCTCACCCAACCTCCCACCCCTGCCCCAAAAGTTCATTTTCACTTTTGTTTCCTTTGCCTTTGGAGACATATCTTGAAAGAAGTTGCTGTGGCTGATATCGAAGAGGTTTCTGCCTATGTTCTCCTCTAGGATTCTGATGGATTCCTGTCTCACATTGAGGTCTTTTATCCATTTCGAGTTTATCTTTGTGTATGGTGTAAGAGAATGGTCGAGTTTCATTCTTCTACATATAGGTGTCCGATTTTCCCAGCACCATTTATTGAAGAGACTGTCTTCTTTCCACTGTATATTTTTTCCTGCTTCGTTGAAGATTATTTGACCATAGAGTTGAGGGTCCATATCTGGGCTCTCTAATCTGTTCCACTAGTCTATGTGTCTGTTTTTATGCCAGTACCATGCTGTCTTGGTAATCACAGTTTTGTAGTAAAGCTTGAAATCTGGTAACATGATGTCCCCAGTTTTGAAATCAGGTAATGTGATGCCCCCAGTTTTCTTTTTCTTTTTCAACATTTCCTTAGCAATTTGGGGTCTCTTCTGGTTCCATACAAATTTTAGGATTGTTTTCTCCAGCTCTGAAAAATGCCAGTGGAATTTTGATTGGAATGGCATTGAAAGTATAGATTGCTCTAGGCAGCATAGACCTTTTGACCATATTTATTCTTCTGATCCATGAGCATGGAAAGGTCTTCCATCTTTTTGTGTCTTCTTTGATTTCTTTCATCAGTGTTCTGTAGTTCCTCAAGTACAGATCCTTTACCTCTTTGATTAGGTTTATTCTCAGGTATCTTATGGTTAGGTTTATTCCCAGGTATCTTATGGTTCTTGGTGCTATAGTAAATGGAATCGATTCTCTAATTTCCCTTTCTGTATTTTCATTGTTAGTGTATAAGAAAGCAACTGATTTCTGTATATTAACTTTGTATCCTGCCACATTACTGAATAGCTGTATGAGTTCTAGTAGTTTGGGGGGATTTCTGTTTTAATTTCACTTTGTCAGAGAATATGCCCTGTAAATATCTACGTTTTGGACATCTGTGAAGACTTACAGAGCCTAGAATATGGTCAGTCTTTATAAATGTTCCACATGGTCTTCAAATGGATGTATGGGATTTTTTTTTTTGATATGACTTCTTTATATGTTATTAAGTTAAGCTTGTGGTTCCAATATTCATTTATTAATATGTTAGCCATTGTCACTACTAATATTATTTTACTTCTTGACCTATCAATAATTGAGAAGTGTGTGTTAAAATCTTAGGAAGATGGTAGATTTGTACTTTTCTTCCTGTATATCTAATTTCCTTTCTTTATTTTAAACATAGTTAATTATGTACAAGTTTATAATTATTAAACAATTCTTACAAATCAACCATTTAACTCTGTTACTAATAATACCTTTTTATTTTCAGAATAATAAATATAATATGGTGTCATTTATATAAACTTTAAAAACTTACAGATATGTTTATGCATATTATGGAGAATATATTAGAATAAGATTTTTTCCTATTGTTCCAATGGACTGTTTCCCCCAAGCTGAAAATACCCATTCATTCTAAAGAGGTTATTATTTGTGTGGGAAATCATTTTCTCTAAGTCTAGGAATATCATTTTCTTTTTTTAAGGACTTTATTTATTTATTTGACAGAGAGAGAGAGAGAGACCACAAGTAGGCAGAGAGGTAGGCAGAGAGAGAGGGGTAAGCAGGCTCCTTGCTGAGCAGAGAGCCCAATGTGGGGCTTGATCCCAGGACCCTGAGATCATGACCTGCCCGAAGGCAGAGGCTTAACCTACTGAGCCACCCAAGTGCCCCCTAGTCTTTTTGTTTTAATGGTATCTTCTGGAGATCAAATGTATGGTATAGTGACAACAGTTAGCAACCCTGTGTTGTATACTTGGAGTTTGCTGAGAAGATAGATCTTAAATCTTTTCAACACATACACACACACACACACACACACACACAGTAGTAACTACATAGATGTGAGGAGCAAGTTATTTAGCTTGATTGTGGTAAACTTTTCTCTCTATAGATATAGTTGTATGCCTTCAGTATATATACTTCTTATATGTTAATGACATCTTAATAAAGTTGCTACAAAAAGATACACAAAAATATCGATTGACAAATTCAAGAATGTAAAAAATTTAAGTGGTTATTTCTCAAACTGTTCTAATACCTTTTGCTTTCAATGGTTACCAGAGTTTTATTTGGCATTTTTTCTGTCATGCCTTTTCCCATTCTTTCATTTTTTTTATACTTCACTTTCAAGCATTCCATCTCCTTATGTTTCCTGTGAAGAGTATATCTATCACTGGATGCTTCTTTCACCCCAATAAAAGTCTCTGCCTTTTACTTTTTTATTTATTTTTTTAAGATTTTACTTATTTATTTGACAGAGAGATCCCAAGTAGGCAGAGAGTCGGGCAGAGAGAGAGGGGAAGCAGGCTCCCTGCTGAGCAGAGAGCCTGATGGAGGGCTCGATCCCAGGACACTGAGATCATGACCTGAACCACCTAGGTGCCCTAAATCTCTGTCTTTTAAATGTTGGGTCTAGTCCAGTCAGATTATTGAGATTACTAGAACAATTGCATTTGTTTCTACCATCTCCTTTTTACTACTTTTTCCTCCATTTGTTTTATACTTCTGTTTTTCTCCTCCACTCTCCCAACTCTCCCCTGCTTTCCTCATCTTCTTGGGTCATAGTCTGAGTACTTTGCTCACACATTCTTCCAGTTCAATAATAATCTTTTAGTTTATACCTAATATGTTATCTTCCCACACACTGAACACTTAATTTTTGGCAACTTTATTCTTAATGTTCATGTCTTATCTGTCTCTTTTTCAAATCTACCTGGTCATCTTTCTTGTCGCTTCATTCATTTTGTTTGCAAGGTCCAATAAAGTAAACTGGGCTTTTGCATGGGATATGGAGGGTGTAATTTGGCTCTGAAATGGGACGTACTTTCTTTCTTTCTAGTCCTTTAGATATTTTCTGACTGATTTTCACCACCCTGCGGATTTCACATATCCCAAGCATAACGTAAGGCATGACTCTCTGTAAGTTATTAGCATTAATAATAATCCCTTAATAAAAATAAAATTCTGGAGCTCATCCCATCCATCTTCTTCCCTGATACAGAGTAGGTCTTATTGCTAAAAGTTACCAGCCAAGTAGAATATTCTCCTGATGTCATTTATCTTTGGAATTAGTCTCTAATTTGCCCATAATTGCCCTTGGGTAAACCTAAACCCAAAGACAGATTGATGGCCCGTGCTCTTTCCCCCAACCAATTAGGTACAATCCACATTACTGCCCCATGCTGAAGTTCAGATCTTATCCAGAAGTCCAAGGCCAACATCACTTGACCCCACTCTGTGATAGTATCATGGCCCATTACTGCCTTGTTGACTCTGTTACTGAGCCAGTCTCCCAAGACAGATTTCAGAATATCATGGGAATAATATGCTGGCGATGGGAACTGGAGAAGGAATTCTTTTCTCTATAGACACTCATGCATGATCATTGGTCAATCCTGGATCAACCTTTGATCAATCCATATCTTACCCAGTGTTTGATCATCATACTTTATCCAGCTGATCCATGTACCAGTTTCAAGGAAGTGAAACTATTACAGTTTATGGAGGGTTCCCTATGTACAAAAGCATATTCCATATGTTATCCCATTCTGTGCTTACAACATACCTATGAAATAGGTACTATTAGTATTTCCATCCTATAGGTGAGGAACTTTAGGCCTGAAAATGGTAAATTACTTGTCCAGAATTGCATAACTAGAAAGTTGCAGAGCCAAGGTAAAGACAGCAGCTTCCTTGTTTCACATCACTTATCCTTACAACTCTATGAGACAGATGATATTTCTAATGTTTAGTAAAGAAAACAAAGCACAGAAAGTTTAGGTAACTTGTGCAATATCACACAGCTTGTATGTGGCAGAGCAGGAAGGGCACCAGGATAGCCTGAGTGGAGAGATGCTATGTTGCTGAATGTGTCCATCCACCAATAAAGCTAGAAGGTGTGGTGAGTGTGCTGATACATCTCACTTCATTTCTTACCTTATGTGACCACCTGGAGTTAATAAATCTCTGCTGTGGCCCAGCCTCCACCTAAAACTCATACTTATATTAATATACACTTTAAGAAAACAATGTTAGTGTAGAGTGAGAATAAATAAATAGCAGTCTAGTCTGGAAATGAAGTGGGAAGAATAACGGAGAACTTTATTAGCATTAAAATGCAGGACAACCTTCTGACCACGGTTGTGACTTGTGTCTTTCCTTATGTATTGACGAGGGAAGTGTCCATTGGGTTTCTCAACTCCAGCACTATTGACATTTAGTACCAGATAGTTCTTTGTGGTCTAGGAATGTTCTTTGCATTGTAGGATGTTGACCAGAATCTCTGGCCTTTACCTACTAGATGCCTATATCATTCTACCCACCCTAGTTGGGGCAATCAAAGTATCCCCAGACATTGCCAGTATCCCCTGCTAGCCAAAATCACTGCTAGTTAGGAATCACTAATTGAGGGGGATTTCAAGGAGCAGATATAAAATAATTCCTCTGCCTCCAAAATTAGACACTGCCTGCACTGATTTGGTTAGACTGAGCAAGAGACCCCAGGGACCTATCTTTAGTTAGAGTGAGAGATTATCCTGAACCAGTGCTAAGTCAGGGCCCAGTGTGCTCCTACCCTCTTCTCAGCAAGGGAAAGGGGATGAGGGAACTGAGGGGATAGCCAGAGACCACCGCGTATTCTGAAAATACAACTCAAGAAAACTTTGATAAGTGTGTTGGAACAAATGCTTGGTGATACAGAAGAGCAAAGACACCTCTTATCTCACTTAGTCCCCATGATAACACAATAAAGGAGGCACAGTTTATCATTTCTGTTTCACAGATTAGGAAAGATGCCAAAGACACTGAAAGACCTGCTCAAGATTAGAAGGTGAGGGAATTGGAAGGGAGGACAGAGTGTCTGACTCAGTGTCTGTACTCTTTCCGTGCACCCTAGGGGTATAAAACCTTCTAGAGATCACATGGAACAAAACTGTTTTTAATTCATTTATAGAGCAAAATATATGCACATCTACACTGTGAAGATGCTATGCTATCCACAGGGATACAAAGATAAATAAACTCTATCCCAAGGCTTACAGAGCTCAGATTAGTGAGAGAAAAACATATATTTAAAAATTCCAATGCAGCGTGCTAAACATGGTGAAGGAGTATATATGAAGAGGGGGCCATGAGAACATAGAAGACAGACTTGGGACAGGCTTGGGACATGGAGGGTTCCTCAGGGAAGGCTTCATGAAAGAGGTAGTCTCTGAACTGAGTCCAAGATTGCCAGGAGTTGAGATTGGTCATAGGGAATGACAGAAACCTCACAATTTACCGTTACAAATCAACTGCTACAAATTGTAGTTTGGATCTGACCACGGAAAAGTGCACTAAAATTTTTTGTTAAAAGGAATGCAGAGTGTTGGGCTGGGATGTCACTTCCCTGGGAAGAGAGTAAGAGGACTGATTGCCATTTGTATTGGTCAAAGTCCTCCAAAGAAACAGAAACAATAGAAGATATGGGAGACAGAAAGGAAGAAGGAGAAGTGAAGGAGAAAGATTTTAAGGAATTGCTAACATAATTATGGTGGCCAGCAAATACAAAATCTGAAGTGGGAGCTGTGAGGATGGAGGTTCAGGTGAAAGTTGATAATGCCATCTTGAATCTGAATTCCTCAAGACAGATCAGCAGATGGGGAATCTCAGGCAGAGCTTCTACTCTGCAGTCTTGAGGAAGAACTGCTTCTCCCTTGGGAAAACTCTGGCTTTGCTCTTAAGGTCTTCAACTGATTGGACGAGACCCACCCACGTTGTGGCGGGTCATCTGCTCTACTGTTAGAGGTGGCAAGTGAGAATTTCTGTCACCACATGTGCTCCAGGCTTCAGTGCCTCTGGGAAAGCTGTGCCTAGGGGAGTGGGGAAGGAATCACTCTTGCTAAATTCAGCTGAATATTTAAGTACACCCTTAGGTCATAATCCTGATGAGCTCTCACCCTAAAGCAAGTCCCTGAAAGAGATCAAGGAATTCTTAAAGTTTTGGTAATTCAACAGCCATTTTAAATACAGAGAAGAGCTTGCTTTTTAACAAACTTAAGGTGAACTATTTCAGAAAATAATAAATTAAGTAGTGGGTTTCATTTGCTTGTTTTTGTTTTTGTTTTTTAGTTTGGGGAAACATTCATGCATTTCTAATGTCATACACTAAATGTCTTGGCTTGAGATGTGTGTGTGTGCATTATTCATCCCTGTTTCCTAACTGACAAAAGGATGTGATCATTCTGTTCAGGTCTAGTATACCAGTGTGGGCCTGAGCATGTCTGTGTATATAAGCTATAATGTCTCAGTTATTAGCATAGTGGGGAGCATTTCTTTCCATGAACATAATTTGCTGATTTTATCAGGACTATTATTTCCGCTTTTGTATAGTGAAATTATCCAAGAAAGAAGCCCCCATGTAGAAATCTATAAGATTATGTCCCTGGAGTTCACTGTCATTTTGACCTCTTCGTTTAAAAAAAAAAAATACATTTGGGGCGCCTGGGTGGCTCAGTGGGTTAAAGCCGCTGCCTTCGGCTCAGGTCATGATCCCAAGGTCCTGGGATCGAGCCCGGTATCGGGCTCTCTGCTCAGCAGGGAGCCTGCTTCCTCCCTTCTCTCTCTGCCTGCCTCTCTGCCTACTTGTGATCTGTCTGTTAAATAAATAAAAAATCTTTAAAAAAAAAAATACATTTGTAAGGAACATACCAGATTCCTAGCCAGCAAGCTTTCATTTAATAACCAGTTAATTTGTTGCAGAATTCACATGCTTTGAGAGGGAACCCATACAAAAAATCTTGACAAATCTAACATGAATCAGTCAGTAGGAAGAAAGAAAAAAAAAGTTTTCCCTCAAACTTTGTCCTACACTTGCTCCTTGACAAAACGCCTAGAAGCAATTCCCCCAACTTTGCCCTGATGGAAAAGAGAAGGTATCGGAAGTCCATGAGAAACGGTAGGTATATCCAAAAGAAGTTTGATTGAAAAGTAAGAACTTCACTCTGGTTCTGTAAAATGAGGGGGAGAAGGGACTAGGAAGAACATGATAAATTATTCAGGCTTAAGAGACAGTGATAAAAATGCAAATATAATCCTGCCACTGACTCTTTGCACCAGCTGAATAAATTCCGGCTAGAAGCTGAATCAGCATCTTGCCTCTGATTAAAACCAATTGAAAGCACAAAGACAGGAAGAAGAAAGCCTCGGAAGCTCTTTGGAAATGACAGATAAATTGATCAAGCATAACCGCAACCTGAAAATGAAACAGTTTTACAGATTATGTATCGCAGGCCAAAGGGCCCTACCAGCTCTCTTCAAATGGAAACACTTGTAATCAAAGAATCAGGTCTTACTTAAGCCCAAAAGTGATTATTACTTCATTAATTATGGTCATGTCTACTCTTTCATGGTGAGCACATGTAATCTTTCCCAAGAGCAGTACATTAGCCTCATTTCATCTTTAATCAGTACATTCCATCCTCTGTCCTCTGCATGTGTAGATCCAAACTGCCAATCGATAGCTCTATATGCCAAATTGATGGCCAGCAACAGCTCTGTGCTTGGTCTAACATGACAATTGAGAAAGCCAAATACAAGAGCTCTGCCCCACGTTGCAATGCAATAGAAACAATTTTTTCCAGATCTATTTTAAAACAGATCAAGAGATAGGGCTTAAGTGTGAGCGAATGTATTTTTCTTGCACAGCTCAGTGATTAAAAGCGTGGTTTTGGAATTCAGGCTCCCTGCTTTCAGAGACAGGCCCACCACTCCAAGGAAGCCAGCTGCTTAACTTCCTTCAGGCTTTCTTATCTCTGCACAGGGATAACTACAGGGTTTGCTGCAATGATCAAATTCATGAAAAACATGAAAAGAGCTTAGGACACACTGGCACAAGTGCCCAGTAAGTGTGAGTTCTTACTAATAGTGTGCTTCCATTAAGCATAGGCCACCCACTTGGGGGTTGGACCAATGCAGTGCCCTGAGCTGCTGGTGTGCATCCCTCTAAATAGCACGACCTTGTCTATCCATTTACACATATAGAGAGAGTAGAGGGATAAGTGCTGATGTCCATGCGCTTTCTCGTTTGGGGCTATCAGCCCTTAGCAGACTTTCTCATGTCACGGTGTAAGGAAAATTAGGTAATTCTGTCAATGTCAGGTAATAAAGTTGTTTAACGAGCCCATTCCCAAAGAGCCACTGGGTAGTGCCCAGAATTATGTCAACCCTGATGGGGCACCAAAGAACCAGGGAACACCAGAAAGTCTTCTAGACACTGACAACGGTTTGAGGAGAAAAAGGCTTCTCTTGAACTACTATAACGATGAAGCTGTTATGTGAATTATGTAATTACAGACAGTTCTACAATAAGCTAACATATCATCACGTGGTATTAGTGGGTTGAGAACTTTTTGCAAAGGAGAATGAGGGGTGATGAAGCCAGACAGAGAGTCCTGTGCTGGGTGTGAGGGTATTGCTCACAACTGCCCCCTTCCCCCTATACCCATCCCCCTGCTGTGCACTCAGGTGAGAGTTCTGAGGCTCCCCATCCCTGTGCAGCCTCCTTTTCCTTATTTAACCAGTCAATGTCATTTAAGAACCTAAAGAAAACCAAAGCTTCTTCAGTGGTACGATGATACTATGCAGGGTTACCGACAGCTTCTGGCCTACTTCACGTTTGCATGTGGCCACGTAGAATTTTCTCAGAGACTGCAGGAGAACTTTCCTGGCAACCACACCCACCCCTGCCCATGCCCAGAATCTCCTGTACACCAGCGACATGCTAACCCTCATTCCTGTCTGTCCTGTCCTGCTTTTCTCCATTGGCTACGGCCAGAGCCAAGAGAAGAAGGTAAATATCACCCTTAAATTATGTCAGTGTCACTGGCCAGTGGAGGAGCACTGTTTACACAGCTCTAATTCCCCCTAAACCAGGATTTTGCCCCCGGCCCTGCCCTCCGAGGTCGCACCAGAAGGCTCAATGTGGGCATGGCTTGCAGCCTGGTGTGCCTGTCTGTCTGGGGAGGGATCAGACGGAGGCCTGGGTGTGTTAGTTTTTGTTTGTTTGTTTGGCTTTTAAGTCAATTTATTGGCAAGTCAGTAACATAAGAGATTCAGGGAAGTTCATGCAGCAGCTTCCTCCCTGCCACTCCTCAGTGGCACCCGTATTCCTGCCCAGTCAGGCAGCTTGTCCTCTGCCTAAACGTTTCTGCTTTAGAAAGATAACATGCCCAGGCTGATTCATGAGCTGTGGTTTTTATCACCGTGAATGATGGGCTGGACTTACTTCCTTTGAGTGAAATTCCTATCCGGGTGACCTCACCTTGAATAAATGAGGCCATAAATGGCACGGACTCTCTTTTTGGGTACGGCAGACCCATTCTGAGCCCAAGGCACTGCGCAAGGTCCTGGGTAAGGACGTAAAAACACAAGTCATATCTAGGGCCTGCCCTCATGTTGACAAGAATTTTGTATTACTATGAGATTGGTAGGAACGGGAGGCAAGAACAGCAATTATTCGAATATAAGGCAGAAAAGTTCAGGTTGGGAATTTGGGAGAAGCTTGGGAAAGTTGTAGGCAAAGGGAACAGCATAAGCAAAAGCCCTGATGTGGAAGGAGGCCAGGGATGGTCGTAGGCCAGGGAGCAGAAGTGTGTGGAGGTCATAGGTCATTGAAAAGCACTCTCTTGGGTGAAGCAGAGAATCTTAGAGAACAGCTGCCAATTGTCCTTCTCTTGGAGCTTTGAAACTTGCCCTCTCTTGCATACCACACTCAATTTGGGGCCCACTTCACTTTAGTTTATTCAAATGCAAAAGGCATATACTAAAGCCCTTAAGAGTGGTCTCAAACACTGAGAGCCTTTGTGGTTTCTAAAAATCAGGGAATCATTGCCTAGGCGGGAGAGATGCACGAGCTATTTGCTCTGCCCATGGACTCCTGGAAAATAACATAGCAAAGTTACCAGGCAGCAGAGAGTCTCACACAAAACAGCCCATATGCTTTTTCCTATCTCGCTAATACTAAAAACTGGAAAACTATGTAATTACTAAAACAATCAATCATTAGAATGAGCTCTTTTGGGAATGAAGGAGCACTGAACACTTTCAACAGAGGCCAAATACTTTTGTCAAGAATTCTCTTGAAAGGGACCCGTTGCTAAGTGGGAGATTGGCTCGGTTCACGTTTCTGAACCCAAATCCTGCTGTGGCCCAGAAGACTATTTATATTCCTTCATAAGGATGACAGGACTGAAGAGGAAGAGAGAAGCAGGAAAGGAAACAGATGAGCAGGAACAGAGGGAGAAGGTAAGGAAGAATGCAAGAAGGAAGAAATGGTTTTTGCAACACATGGGCCAGTATTTCAAAATATTGAACCAGAATAAGTCCAAATTCTAGCCTTATAAATATCTTAAGTGAGCTCTTCAGTTTCATGACAAAAGCATCGACATTGACACTTCGGTCATGAAGTTTATAAGAGATCAGATTGGGCTATCAATCTGGTTAGAAGAAGGGGGTTAAAAGTCAGCTTTAGAATGAATGATCTCCAAATACTCAGACATGATGATCCTCACTTTTATTTCTTTTTTTTTCTTTTTTTTTTTTTTTTGCTTAAGGCACTATTTATTTTGTTAAAGTCAAGCAGGATGATCTGTTGAGAGGTAAGTGGGAAGTGTCAGAGCATGAAATCTGTTCATATTGTCCACATTTTCCATTTTCCCTGGGTTATGGTAGCTGGCATCTTTGCCTAGCACCCTGCATTATGGCATGGGCTTAGAACCATGTCGAGTGAAAATTAAAAAGATCTGGAAGGATTCTAGCTCTTCACTACCAGTTAGCTGTGTGACCTTTCCCTTTGTAATGAAAACCAAGCCAGCCAGATTAAAACTACCAGCCCATTGAGTGAGATAATTTATGTGACAGCACCTTGAAGTAAATAAAAGTTACTGTGTCCTGATAAGGTATCATTATGCAAATAGAGGTATAATGTAAGGTTCCTGACACCAGAGGTCTGGATGTACTCCAGGGTCTCTGTCATCTTTAAACACATGCTCTCTTGTTGTGGATATATTAGGGTAGATGTACACTGAGAATAGATCTTCCAGACCCTCTAATATCTAGGCAACTACAGTGTGGCCAGTGGAAATTAGAAGAAAATGGAAGAGTGAAAATAAAAGATTTTGAATTATGCTTTACAGAATTTGGAGCTGTTTTGGGACTTTCATGGGAATAGGAGATGGCTAAGTCGTTAAGTTCTGAGTTTGAGAACTCCATATCTTTCTCTGACAGTTTAACACAGTATGTGGCACATAGAAGATGCTCAAGCAATCTTAGACTTACAGCTACATGATATGCCTCATTCAATATGGGCCAAGTTGTACTGTGATACAATCCCCTCCCCCATATCCGTAGCTTAAAAAACCAAATATCTGTTTCTTATGCTACACATTCCTTGTGTCTTGGGTGTACGTTCTGTCCCATACCGTCCTCACCATAGGATCCAGCCCCAGGAAGCAACCGCCATCTGGAACACTGCTGGTCACTATGGCAGAGGGAAAGAGAGCTTGAATGGTTTCTTACTAGCAATTAAATGCTTTAGCATGGATGTGACACCCATCACCTATACTCACTTGGTCAGTACTAGTCACATGGCTCTGCCCCAATCAGCAGAGCCCCAGGAAGTACAATCCTACCATCCACCCAGAAGGCAGAGAGCCCAAAGTGTCTGGTGAATTGTACTAATGACAATCAAATGACACGTGCTTGTATGTGAATAAAATTGAACCAGTCTACTTGTTAAAAGATTCGGCAATGCTGTGGCTGAGTCTGCAATAACATTTCCCAAAGCCAATCATCAACACAGAAAACCAGAGGCTGCAGGGGGTCTTCTTAAGTCCAAGAGTGTACATGAGTTACAGATGCCATCACTGACATCGTCTTGGCATTTTGCACCAAACAAAAGCTCAGCATGAAATGGCCCTCAGGGTACCTCACTTACTTCCCTGCTTAGGATTAAATGCTTAATGAAAATTTCTGTAAATGTGGCTTTTGCTGCCTGTTTGACAAGCAAACTGATTGTTAGAGTTATTTCCACACAATGGAAATGAAATAAAATGAATGAAATAAATAAAAACCTCCCAAGGTTTTATTCATTTCCCAAGGAAATGAATAAAAACCTCCCAAGCCAGGCCAGCCCTATGGCAAGCAAAGATTGTAGATGATGTCAACTATACCAGGAGAATACCACCTATCTCAAGGGCAAAGTATAGAAAATTAACCATATTGGGTGTCAGTCAAATTTTCTAGAGTCCAAAAGTGTTATAGATGCATAATATCTATGGCTATAGTAATTGTGGTAACTCCGGTCTCCTGGGGTTGTTGGACGCTTTAGCTGATGCAGGACCTCCACCACTGACAAAGTCCACTGAAGAATTCTCAGAGTCTCCAGGGTACTTCCACAAGGAATTAACCTGCAGTTACTCTGTTCCAGTGGGTGCAGCACCTTCTCTCAGGAAGCCACAGTGCCAGCCCAGGCAAGACAGCGCTACACCTACTATGTTGATACTGCCTTCCACCTGTGCAGGTCTTCAGTCTGCTCTGGGGCTCCATGGAGTATGAAAGCTCACCCTAGAAACTCAGCCATAGACATAGCTCTTCCTGAGTGCTACTGTTCCTAGGCAGCTCCCTCACTACTGGAGCCTTCCTTGTGCCAACATATACCAAGGGATTTGGTCAGGTAGAGAATTAACTCCCTTCTCTTCATACAGGGGGCAGGATCCCATGAGTGACACTTATGTGACAAATAGCATGGTGTTGAGTTAAACTTCCATGTTACCATTTAGCAATAGTGTCCATGATGTCAGCAATCCAAACACGGATGACAGTGACAGTATCCGATGTCAGTTACATGTGAGTCACCAAGGTATTCCCAGGCTCACTCCTCACTCTCTATCCATCTATTAAGTTTCGCTATGGATTACTTTAATTTGTATAATGTATACAATGTATGTAGACCATGGATGGATGCACAGTGGTCCCTACATAAGTCTTTTCTTGTTGTTGTGTTTGTTAAGAGTCCAAGTGCTTCCTTGAGAGGTGATTCTCTCTCAGAAAGCTCCTGAGGCCCACTGCAAGCCAGCTTCTGGAGGGCTGTTCCCAAAGATTGCCAGACAATCCCAAACATGTATGAGTTATTCCTAAAACTTATATAATCCACCCAATTCTGCCAGCCAGAAACTATCATTCTCACATTATACAGAAGAAAAGTAGAGTCCAGAGAGGTTAAGTAGGTTTCCCAAGGTCACAGAGTAAGAAGCAATAGAGCTATGATTCAAATTCAGGTCTGTGTAGTTTTGAACCTATTAAT
Organism: Martes martes; assembly: GCF_963455335.1. NCBI lineage: Eukaryota > Metazoa > Chordata > Mammalia > Carnivora > Mustelidae > Martes > Martes martes. Next base: position 168,882,707 of record NC_137890.1, on the reverse strand, counting down.
ACCATGAGGAGGATGAAGAGTTAGAGCAGTGATTCTCAGCCAAAGTTGATTTTGCACCTCCAGGAGATACTTGGCAATCTCTGGAGACATCTTCACTTGTCATAATTTTGGGGTAGAGTGAAAGTGTGCTACTTTAGTGGGTAGAGGCCAGGAATGCTACTGACATCCTATAATGAGCAGGACAGTCTCCTACAAAAAATAGTATTAGTCCAAAATATCAGTAGTGCTGAGATTTGGAAACCCTGGATCACAGAAAGATAAGTCATATCAAATTGTTAGAAAAGGCTAAGCAAGTGCATGTTAGGAAGGACATACTGAAAATTGCATTTGTGATTAGGGGATGAAGTGGGATTTGGGTGAGCAATGGAGGGAGGTATCATAAACAGCAGGGAAAGGAACATAGCAGGTATGTATGGGCAGAAAAAGCCCATATATAGGAAAGAAGTGGCAACAGAAATTGGACAGGAAAGTTGGGGTCCGATTTTGGGAGGCCTGGAATGCCAGAAATTAAGTGCAAAGAGCCTGGGACAAAGCAAAATCTTAAGTGACGTTAGAGTATGTGTCTTGGGGCTGCTGACCCAGTTTACCAAAAACCATGTGTCCATACATGTCCATACATGAATTCATTCCCTTCGTACTCAAGCATTCTGCCTCAGTGGGACTTACAGATTGCCTTATGCTATCTCAGTCCTACTCTGACTTGAAGAAGGGGAACCCAGGGCCCAGAGAAGGAGGTGACCTATACATTACATGTTCACTGGCAAGTTAGTGACCAGTCTGGAACCAGAATCTAATCTTAGAATGATATCCAGTCATTGTTCCCATTAAATTCATGGTATAACTTTGTGTCTGTAGTTGGGCCCCTGGAATCCCAAGAAAAATCCCAGCCTTTTCTCCCTTTAATTATGCTTTATCATCCTTCCTACAATGGGATGAAAAAGATTTGTGATGGACTTTCTTCATAACTTTCCCCATTCCTACTTGAAGTGCCCTAAATGTGCAGAGCCAAATATTTTCTTACAAACCAAATAGCATTTTTCTACTTAAAAAAGAAAAAAAATAGTGTTGTTGAGAACAGAGGTAGGGTTGAATGGAAGGGCCATTGTTTGTCTTTTGAAAGCACTTTCCAAGGATCATGATTGAATTGGACAGGTATTTCCCGGCTCCTGTCTTGAATGTGGGCTCAACTTTAGCAAAGAATTGAGATTTGGCTAAAAAGACAAGGAACATAATTTTTAAAAGAATCCCAGGGATGGATCCAGTGGAGGCAGCTTGTACCCAAACCAAACTTTGACCCACAGAACATTTCACAACCTGAGATCTCGGTTTGGTAATTCTTGTATTTCTTCTACCCAACTAGGCAAAGAAACTACATTCCCAAGACCATGCCACTGCAACATAAAGGTTATTTATTTCCAAACAAAAGAATTAGGAAATGTGAACTTTAAGGTTTTAAGACTAACATTAACTCATCTGATGGAGACAGATGGTATTTACTATTTTCAATGAAGAGGCTGTAAAATGTGAAAACTTAATACATCTGGGATGAGTCATCAGGGTGAGTTAATTTGCTAAAATCTTAGCTTTCGCATTTCCTGATTAGATTTGTTTCTCTTTTCCAACCTTCATCCTGGCATCTGTGACCCTAACAATTTTCCATTTAATACAAAGGAAATACTTAGAATGTTCCTTTATTTGCAGTCTCACCTAGGGTCATTCTAGGGTAGTGTCCCTAGGCTTAAAGTGACAATGAAACAATTTGCAGGAAAGACTTCAATAGAAAGTATCATTTAATATAAAGGTGTCAGGTCAGTTTGATAGTGTAACAAAACCACTAAATACCATGCATGCATATCAGTTTTATTCTTTTTTTTTCTGTTCTTTTTTCTTTCCTTTTCTTTCTTTTTTTTTCTTTTTTCTTTTCTTTTCCTTCCCTTTCCTTTTCTTTACTTTTTCCCTTCCCTCCCCTTCCATTCCCTTCTTCCTTCCTTCCCTTCTTCCTTCCTTCCTTTCTTTCTTTTGTTCTTTCTTTCTTTTTTCTTTTTCTTTCTTTCTCCTTCTTTCCATCCTTTCATCCTTCTTTCCTTCCTTCCTTCCCTTCCCTTTTCCTTCCTCTCTTTATTTCTTCCTTCCTTTCTTTCTTTCTTTTTCTTTCCCCTTCCCCTCTCCCTTCCTTTCCTTTCTCCCTTTCCTTCCTTTCTTTCCTTATCTTCCTTTCTTTCCTTCTCTCCTTCCTTTCTCTCTTTCTTTCCAAACATCTCTTGTTAATGGTATCTTCATCCACCCCTGCTTATTTCTTTTTTTAATTTAAATTCAATTAGCCCACATATAGTACTTCATTAGTTTTTGATGTAGTGCTCAATGATTCATTAATTGTAGATAACACCCAGTGTTCTTCACATCATGTGCCCTCCTTAATGCCTATCACCCAGTTACCCCAACCCCCCACCCACCTTCCTTTCCACAATCCTCGGTTTGTTTCCCAGAGTCAGGAGTCTCTCATGGGTTTGTTTCCTCTCTGATTTCTTCCCATTCAGTTTTTCCTCCCTTTCCCTATGATCCTCTACAGTATTTCTTATATTCCACATATGAGTGAAACATATGACCCCTGCTTATTCCTGCTAAGTGTTTATGTGAGTCCTATGTATAATCTTAAGACTGAAGAGATAGGATTTTTTTTCTTCTTTTGTGTCTTTCTTTTTTTTTAATTTTTTATTTTTTTAATTTTTAATTTTTTTTTTACTTTCTGTAGCCCTTTATTTTTTTATTTAAAATTTTTTTAAATTTAATTAAATTAAATTTAATTTAATTTTTTAAATTTCTTTTCAGCATAACAGTATTCATTGTATTTTCACCAGACCCAGTGCTCCATGCAATCTGTGCCCTCCCTAATACCCACCACCTGGTTCCCCCAACCTCTCACCGCCCACCCCTTCAAAACCCTCAGGCTGTTTTTCAGAGTCCATAGTCTCTCATGGTTCATCTCCCCTTCCAATTTCCCTCAACTCCCTTCTCCTCTCCATCTCCCCATGTCCTCCATGTTATTTGTCATGCTCCACAAATAAGTGAAACCATATGATAATTGACTCTCTCTGCTTGACTTATTTCACTCAGCATAATCTCTTCCAGTCCCGTCTATGTTGCTACAAAAGTTGGGTATTCATCCTTTCTGATGGAGGCATAATACTCCATAGTGTATATGGACCACATCTTCCTTATCCATTCATCCGTTGAAGGGCATCTTGGTTCTTTCCACAGTTTGGTGACCATGGCCATTGCTGCTATAAACATTGGGGTACAGATGGCCCTTCTTTTCACTCCATCTGTATCTTTGGGGGAAATACCCAGTAGTGCAATTGCAGGGTCATAGGGAAGCTCTATTTTTAATTTCTTAAGGAATTTCCACACTGTTCTCCAAAGTGGCTGCACCAACTTGCATTCCCACCAACCCAAAAGACTCCACCCCCAAACTGCTAGAACTCATACAGCAATTCAGTAACATGGCAGGATACAAAGTCAATGTACAGAAATCAGTGGCTCTCTTATACACTAACAATGAAAATACAGAAAGGGAAATTAGAGAATCGATTCCATTTACTATAGCACCAAGAACCATAAGATACCTCGGAATAAACCTAACCAAAGAGGTAAAGGATCTGTACTTGAGGAACTACAGAACACTCATAAAAGAAATTGAAGAAGACACAAAAAGATGGAAGACCATTCCATGCTCTTGGATCGGAAGAATAAACATTGTTAAAATGTCTATATACTGCCTAGCGCAATCTATACTTTTAATGCCATTCCGACCAAAATTCCACTGGTATTCTTCAAAGAGCTGGAGCAAATAATCCTAAAATTTGTATGGAATCAGAAGAGACCCCGAATTGCTAAGGAAATGTTGAAAAACAAAAATAAAACTGGCGGCATCACGTTACCTGATTTCAAGCTTTACTACAAAACAATGATCACCAAGACAGCATGGTACTGGCATAAAAACAGACACATAGACCAGTGGAACAGAGTAGAGAGTTCAGATATGGACCCTCAACTCTATGGTCAAATAATCTTTGACAAAACAGGAAAAAATATCCAGTGGAAAAAAGACAGTCTCTTCAATAAATGGTGCTGGGAAAATCGGACAACGATATGTAGAAGGATGAAACTCGACCATTCTCTTACACCATACACAAAGATAAACTCAAAATGGATAAAAGACCTCAACGTGAGACAGGAATCCATCAGAATCCTCGAGGAGAACATAGGCAGTAACCTCTTTGATATCAGCCACAGCAACTTCTTTCAAGATATGTCTCCAAAGGCAATGGAAACGAAAGCGAAAATGAACTTTTGGGACTTCATCAAGATCAAAAGCTTCTGCACAGCAAAGGAAACAGTCAACAAAACAAAGAAGCAACCCACGGAATGGGAGAAGATATTTGCAAATGACAGTACAGACAAAAGGTTGATATCCAGGATCTATAAAGAACTCAAACTCAACACACACAAAACAGACAATCATATTAAAAAATGGGCAGAAGATATGAACAGACACTTCTCCAATGAAGACATACAAATGGCTATCAGACACATGAAAAAATGTTCATCATCACTAGCCATCAGGGAGATTCAAATTAAAACCACATTGAGATACCATCTTACACCAGTTAGAATGGTCAAAATTAGCAAGACAGGAAACAACATGTGTTGGAGAGAATGTGGAGAAAGGGGAACCCTCTTATGCTGTTAGTGGGAATGCAAGTTGGTGCAGCCACTTTTGTTTCTTTCTTGATGCATCCCTTTTTTTGTGCTGGATTTCTTAACTCTGTGAAATATAAATCCTCATCTTCATTTAATGTATTCAATAGATATTTCTTAAATGTCTCAGATATACTCATCCCTTTAGCAATTCCTGTGATATTTGGAAAACTATAAAGGCCTGATACATCACCAGAAAGAAGATGTTATTATGAGTCATCAATAAATAACAGGCAGCCCCAGACTCTGGTACAAAACCTTTGTCTGTTTTTCCACAAAGTTACTTATCAGTCTATATGAAGTCTTTTCCCAGGGCACAACCTGAAATTCCATCTTTCTCAGTCATCCCTCCCTCTTCCTTTCCCTAGGGACCCAGTCAGTCTTTGTGCAATTCTATCCATCCCTTACAGAATTCACCCAGGCTTCACCCTGGAAATGTGGCTAGTCAAATCCTTCAGGGAGAATCTTCTACTGAACCAACAAACATTTCTCTTGCTAATATTTGTTGGGGATTTAGAGATGATAGTTATTGTCAACTCTCCCACCCCACCATGGTGCCAACTAAAACTTAGATGCAGGACTCAGAAGATGGGAAGAGAAAAACATCAGCCTGATGGCTAATAAAACTACTTTGGAAACTATGGTCTGGATCCATGGCCACAACTGATCTTCTCAATACTTCTCAGTTCTCAGACCTAGACCTTAGGACCTATTCTCAATGGAGTGTGAGGGTCTGCTGAGAAGAGTTGCTTCCCCACATTTACTCTCTCACAGCCACTAGGCCTCAACAGTTGAGAAAAAAGTCTGTCCTCTAGACAACTTCTAACAATTAGTCACACCTGGCCTCTGACCCTCATGAGCTCTGTAGGGAAAAAAAAAGGCGGGGGGGCAAAGACCCATGAGAAAGAAAACTCAGAAGAGATTGAGTCAGAGGCTTCTAAGTCCTAAAACCCAATCACACATCACTTAAGACAAAGGTGGAGAAGGAGAAGAAAGTTCTTCCCTACTTTTCCTTTCTGAGTAATGAGGTAGAAATATTCTCCCCTTTTTGAAAACATGAGGAATGGTGTATGTTTCTTCCAACACTCTCAAGATTTTGTTCTTGTAAACCATTGGTTGTAATGGAATTTGTAGTCTACCAGGGGTTAGACTGTCCCCCTAGGTTCTCTCAGGGCAATTCTACTACCTGCTTTGTGAGGCCTCTCCCTGTTTTGAACTCTCCTCCATTGTGTAGACTCCCTGGATCATAGAGGACTGTTTCACCTTTATTTTGGAAGGCTCTCAAATGGGTAAGAATGGTATATTAATTATATACCCCAGGCTTGAAATCCATTTCCCTGTCTATGTCACATCTCAAGTTGTCACTGGCCAAGATGCCCAACATAATTCATCAAAAGTTAACAGCATTACAATCTTAAATATGATGTTAACAGAATAAGAGTGACTCAAACTTGAATTTGAACTCACTCCCAGCATTGAACTCCCAGGGACCAATTAAAGAACAAAATTCAAACTGCCCTTTACATTATAACCCAAAGAAATTGAAAGGCAACATTCTTTTTTTAAAGGACAATAGTCTTAAACTAAAGACTATAGAAATTAAAGTCTAAATAGTATCTTCTCCATTTGTTAAAAAAAAAAAAAAAGTGGTGCTTAGTCTCACATGGCAGGGCCTTTCAATTCCTTAACAGTGTTCCTTCAGTATCCACAGCCTCTCGCCGGAATGGGGGTGATCCCTTTAGCGTCTCCAGAGTTGGACTAATTAGTCAAGCTCTTATGTCCCTATTTTTAATGTGTAAGAAAAGTTGATAGAAATAAAATTATCTTAGCATATACCAATGGATTCATAAGCAAAACTCTTAGCATGAGAGCAGGGATGCAAATACATACTGACATACATACATGTCTCAGACAGTTTTTACTATGACATTTTAACACGCAGTCTAGATGCATATTACTGTTTTCAAAGACCATAATAGTGGTATAGGAGGGTTGGAAGGTATAGTAACCAAAATAGTTTGGCTCACTTAAAAATAATTTCTAACTAACTTCTCTCTTGCTTTCCCCTATAAAAGAGGCTAGATAGCTAACTATTGATTTTTTTGCTCATTGTCCAGCCTGGATTATCCACGTGACACAAATCTAGCCAACATGGTATGAATGTCTGAATAAATAGTTAAAGCCTCAAGTAAAACCTTCTGGCACTCAGCCTTCTTCAAGCCTAAAATACAGATGTGGAGCTGGGACATTCAGCAGACACCTTGTGACTAGGAAGGCTAAAGTTATATGCTCTAAAAACAGAAAGAGGAGAAAGAGTCTGGGTTCTTGATAGATCTCAGATCCATAGTATGCCCACTTCTGCATTTCTTGCTATCCCTACTTCTGGTGGGTCTACTTCTGGATTTCTTGCTGTGTGAGAAAAGGAAATTGTTAGATCTTTACACTATATAGGAGTTCTGTGACTTCTTAGGTAAACACACTTCTAAATTGTTCAGAGAAAGAAAAAAATCCCAGTCCCAGCTTTACCAACATGCAAGTCAGTCTGTGATAGTTGCACAAGGTACAGCTCATGAGAATTAAGAAAAATACATCAGTAGGTGACTTCTTCCACCCTTGGGAGAAATACCCACCAGTGCATACCAGTAAAAATTAAATTGATTATATCACAGTCACCAGACCTCACCTGAAGTGCCCCTGTTTCCCTTAGAACTTCTTGATTTCCATTTTCTCTTGAGCTTCATGTTCATCCCCACCTCTGCCATGCTGAACTATTCAAACTAGTCCTTGCACTGATAAACTCTGCCTTTCATAGGATAATTTTGATGAATTACTATGTTAATACCTACTAAATCTTGCCAAAGACCACCTCCAGAAAAGAAGAAAGTGGAGGATGAGGAGGAGACGTGGGTAAAAACTAACATTCTGCATTGATGTCTTCCTTTGACTCCTCCACAACATTTGCCAGGTGTGGATGTTAAAGGACTCACAGCTAGTAAGCTGGACACAGTATTTTCATCTGAAATGGTGATACAACTTTGGATGTGACAAGTGCAATTTTCATGCAAACATGAAAAAAAAGTTTTGTAGTGCTCAGAGGATAGACAGTAATTGCTATTCTGGGTATCTGGGTACACACAAATGTATATGGTACCCACATTTTCTATCCCAGCTCAGAAATTGCAGAAGGAAGAAGAGCAAAATGGTAGCATCTTGGCTGAGGAAACAGCATGAGCAAAACACAGAGGCAGAGAAGAGTTAGGCATGTCCTGAATACTTGGAAATGCTGGTACTATAGTATAAAGGCCAGTTGGAGGAAATTAGTAAAACATTAGTTCAGGTCAGGTAGTGAGAGTCTTGGGGTGCTTTGACTATTTTCCAATGATGTAAAACCATGGACAGTGGAGAGAAGTGAAACCAGCTGAGATTCAAGATGGTTGATCAAACAACCGTGTATAAGTTTGCACTAGTCTCAGAAAGGGACAGAGAGGGACCAAAATGAGGAGGTATAATTCCCAGGATCTGGTGACTAATTGGATGTGCTGAGTCAAGTAGAGAGAAGGTAACTAATGACAGAAGTTTCTTGATGGAGTGCCTGGGAAGATGGTGAGGTCTTTAACTGAAATGAGCATGCCAGGAGAAGAGAAAAGAATTTCTTCCATTTCTGATCAGCAGGAAAGACGTTGAGGCTGACATGGAAAGCACCAAAATAATGAACCAGAGATTGGGGGAAAGGGGGGGGACTAAAACTGGAGATTTATGGGTGTAGTGGAAATTGTGACAATGAATGAATCTACCAATGGAAAGAATATAGAAGATAGTGGTAGACATCAGAAATTTAGGGATTATTTTATTTCAGAAGCATGTAAGTGTTGATAACACAGAAATCCAGGGTAGGAGAGATTTTCTAGATTGAAAAGATGAATGTATTATTATCTCTGAGGTATAGAGTGTAATTTTTCTTATACCCTTTGGTTTTACCAATTTATTGTTTCTTCTATAAATAAATAAAAGCAATGAGAATTACTTTTAAGAAAGAGGTGATTAGTATAAGATGTAAATGGAGATAAATTGGGAATATAAATGACGTTTATGAGTTTTAAAATTTAAAAAATCATCTGACTTTTTATTATGTTTAATATTTGTTTATTCACTTAGCATTATCCAGTAAGTATTTATGGACCATCTGTTAAGTGCCTGGCCTTGTTCTCAGATGCACAGGATATATCAGTGGACAGACCTTCAGAGATCTCTTCTCCTTTGTTTTTTTCATCCTCCCTTCTCTTGCTAGAATGCAAGGTTACTTACACTTTCTCAGGTATCCGTTATATCCATGCTCAACTGGTGAAAGATTCATGTCACTATCACCTTCAAGTCAACTCATTTTACTTATTTTATATTTAGGAAAACTTCTGTTTTCCCACTTGCAAAATGGAAATAATCATGCTCACTTTTCAGGGTGAGGAGTACAAACAGCATGTAGAAAGCCCTCCCTGTGTGCCTCAAAAGATCACTGGGAACTGTATCAGCATAAATAGCAATGGGTAAAAGAATAAAAACTCTGGGTTCCAGGTTTTGATTCTGGTTTCACAGTTTACAGTGTTCTCTTGTATCTTTAGTTTTATTATCTAAATAACTACAAAATGATATAGATAGATAGATGGATGGATGGATGGATGGATGGATGGATAAGAGACACAGACAGACAGACAAATAGAATGGGGAGGGGATTTGACTCAAGGCTTCAAAAACTTTCTAATTAAGCCCCTAAATAGCAAGAATAAACAAATTGTGTATCCTGAGTATAACCTCAGGTATCTTGCTTACAATCAGGAAATTTCCTTGAAGTCATATTTTCTTTTAATATTTCTGTGGAAGTCCTTATATTAATTTCATTAAATCCTGACACTTTAAATGCTTTATGGAGAATCAATATTAATAAATCTATTTTTATCGGGGAATTTCAGGTGCTATTGCTTGCACTAAGTCCTCTTCTTGCATCAGCTTATTCAATATGCCATATTACCCTTCACTTAGATGTAATTATTATCCTCATTTTACAGGGAAAAAAACAAACAAACAAACAAGCCCGAGGCTTACAGAAGTTGAAAAATTTGCTCAGGACCATATAGATATGGTGCAAGTGGGATTCAAACTTTGATAGTCTGGATATACAACCACAGGTAGGAACTTAATGTGTGCCTTAGTTCACTGTGGTTTCTTTCCCTCCCCAATACCATGGTCCATTTCGGGAGTATTCAGGGATGCCAAGTGAGAACAGCAATGTATGGCTTCCCCATCCCTGCCCCCTTGCCCTTTCACAATGGGGTCATCCATCTTTCCTAAGATTTGGAGATGAAGAAGCATAGCCTTTCCTAGCACATGTTTCCCAGATGCTGAATTTTTTCAAAGAACATTGGAGTCTTCATTTCACCCTGCTTTTTACAAAGGGAGTGGTGAGGTGGTTATGAATGAAGTGTTTCTCCTACAGTTCTACTCCTGTTGGGATGATTTACTTAATGTCTTCTTAAGAGTATGTGGAACAAAAGGGAGTGAAAAGGTTGGGATTGGGGGTGAGATGGGTAGAATTAGTGAAGGGAGAGATGGCATGATTTATATTCAGACAGGGCAGTGCCTTTAGCCTCTCTCACAATGGAGGTTATATACAACAAGACCACCAGGGCCTCAGGGACATGAGGTGTTTGGATTTGGAACATATTCCATCAGTCTAATTGCTGGTGAGACCTGAGGTGACAGGAGAGAAACTGATCAAGTGTCTGCTGCCCTACTTTCAGCCCCTCTGACCCCACACAGGAGGTTCTCCTTGCTTTATGGGCTTCTAATGTCACCTCTCTCTGTTTCCCCCCACCTCATTTTATGGTTGGTCCAATGACAAGCTTCTTTCTGTTTGTTGTTCTTAACCCAAGGTTAGGGTAGCTTCTCTGATAGAATACTCTGCCTTGAAATGAAAGTGCTGTTCATTCTGATTTAGATGGAAGATCAGTGTACTTGCAGAGGCCTTATTCCCCATTCCCACAAGTGTCCTGAGCAGAAGCAGAAGACAATGCATTTTTTATCATTTTTACTGAGTACCGTAATTTACTGAGCACATAATTCATCTCAGGGACTAGAGACATAGCACTGAAAAAAATAACTTGAGGTCCCTACAATTACAGAGTTTAGACTCTGATGGGAGTGAGAAGTATTACATAAACCACCTTGGCAAAAAGTCAAGAGATAGGATGGGAAAAGTATGCAGATAACATGGTACCCCGGAACAGGAAGGTGCATTTAACTCCACCCAAGAAGGGGACTGCATAGGAGTCTCTAGAAAAATTTCCCCTTTCAGAACCTTTGTCTCAGGAAAATGCTACCTTGTAATTAGACTCCTTCTGGTCCCCAGAATGTTCTCTAAATCAATCAAAAATAAAGCCTTCAGTTATAGACAAGATGATGTATTTCTCTTAAAGTGTAGTAGCCAACATACTATCTTTGAATTTACTAGAATGTGATTGGCTTTAGCAATATAATATTTAAGAATGTTTCTGATTATTTGTAAATGGTGATTTAGCTGAATCTCAGCTGCTCTGAAAGAGTTCAGTATCTGAGTGAGAATCCTGCTCCTTTCATGGAGAATGCATACTCATTGTTTATGTTATTGCTGCTACAGCTGATAGAACCTACTGGTGAACCTGCCAAACTTCCCTGCAACTAGGCAAGTTGGACCCAAAACCCTATGGTGACCTACAAGTGTTAAGATGCCATATGCCCTTAACCCTGAGTAATTGCATTTTTCCCAGAAGTCTAAATCTCCTTTCCCATGGGCTAGGGACTCCCACTTCCCTTTCACTGGGTCTACTAGAGGTGAGAGATGACAATAAAACTTATTTTTCTTTTGTTCAGACCTGATGAGTCTTCCCCCTTTATAGAAAAGACACTTAGAGGAAAGTAACCTGATTTTAGTTCTACTTTGGACCTAGGAATTTCCTCTTTCTCTGAAGTTAAATAAGACTGAGGATCTAGGCAGACTTCCTGTAGGAAGCAAAACTTAACTGAAGGATGGTTAAGCGCCTGCCAAAGTCACAGAAGTTGTTCATATTGTATGAAGATTGGGATCTCTGAAGCACAGAAACCACAGGGCATGTAAGGCACTAACTAGGGCACTAACTAGGGTGGGACAAGCTGAGGAGGTGAGACCTGTAAGTAATATTAAAGAATTTAGAGTTTATCCTGAAGTCAAGGGGAAGACAGTAAAGAGCATGAAGTAGAAGAAAGACATATTGGAATTTGCCTTTTAGATCATTTTGGCTATAGCATGGAGAAGGAATTAGAAGGAGACAGAGACCAATCTGATGGCTATGACCATAGTCCAGAACAAGAAAACAGGAACCTGAACTAGCATGGTGGTAGCAATAATAGAGAAAAGTGGACACACTTCAGGGATGATAGAAGCTGGAATGACCTTGCTATATTTAAAATTGATGGTGAAGGAGAGAAAGAAGTCAAGGCTGCCTTGTGGATTTTCCTAAAGGATTATGGAATCATTCACTATGTGTTATGGACTGAAAGTTTGTGTTCCTCCAAAATCCATATGTTGAGTCCTTGACCACCAATGTTGGTATTAGGAGGTGGGGTCTTTGGAAAGCAATTCGGTTTAGGAGAAGTCACAATGGTGGAGACTCCATGATGGAATTAGTGCCCTTATAAGAAGAGGAAGAGGCACCAGAGCTTCCTTTCACCACCATGTAAGGACACAGCAACAGGGTGGCCATCTGAAAGCCAAGAAGAAGTTCATCACCACATCTGCCAACACCTTGATTGTCATAGACTTCTGGGCTCCAGAACTATGAGAAAAAGTGTTGTTTAAGCCACCCAGTCTATGATATTCTGTTACAGTGACCTGAATTCACTGTGACAGAGAAGAAGTAGAACAACTCCAGTTTCAGATCGGAGCAAGTACAGATGGAGTGCTGCCAGACATCCACATGGTTGAACAGACAACAGGGGTCAGAAGAGAAATCTAGGCTACAGCCATGGATTCCAGGCAGTACATCTGGTAGAGTATACCACACGACATGTAGGAGGTGACCAAGGAGTTGGGGAAAAGCGTGAAGAGAAGAGGCTTGGGGACACCAACATTAAGGGAGAAGAGACTTCAATTTGCCCATACCATTCATAGTCACTAAGGTCCAGAGTGAGAAAGAGTCCAAATGTTCCACATGGAAGCACAGGTGATCTGAGCACATAATCTGCCCTACAAGGACTTAAGCTTTTGTCCTATCAGCAGTGATGCCTAAGGACCTCCCATCTATGAAAGGGCCAGAGTTTCACCTGAGGTTTCCTATCCATCATCATGGATTTTAAAATGCACTGAGCTATGAAATATCATACTAATAATGACTCTTGCTATGATCAGACTACCTATCATCCTCTCCCATTTTAAAGGGGTACACATTGCTTGTCCCAGTGAGAATGGAAGACACTGAAATCATACCAGACCTTCTGATTTAGGTTTACTGCTCTGTCTCTGTCTTCAGAAATTACTATTTATTACTTCTATATGTCTGTGTCACTTTATTATTTTCTAAACCTGTGGGTCCTCTCCATCAGAACCTGAAAGAAAAAAAAAAAAAAACGTTCAGCTGAAGAAGCAGAAAAATACAGCAAGAGGGAATTTTTCATAGACATTTCTGGGAGACCTAAGATGCCCTTCTCTTGCCACCTTGGCCTGTCAGCTGCTGCTGAGTTCGGGATAAAATGGGGAGTCTAAAATGCAAGCTGTGTCTGTCCCTGCTCTTGCCTCGTGTTTTTATTTCTGCTTCACACCATCACGGATAATGAAAGTTGACTGGCTATTGGGTTTCCTTTTACTCTGCCACTGTCATTTCCATTTGCTGGGTCTCATGCCTTTTTAGCACAAAGTTGTTGTGTTTGGGCTGTAATTTGCCAGGCAGTAATAAATTCCAAGAAAAACCTATTCTTATTGAATTATTTTTGGAATGTTATGCAAACATGTCTAAATTATGTGGCAGCCAATTCTGCTCTGAGATCTGGTTTTGACTTCATGTTAATTCAAGTAGGGGAGAAAAAGAAAGAAACAAAAATTCAAAATGGTGACATGCCACCTTTCATTCTCTAAGAGAATTTTAAGTCTACTCCTCTGATGCAAGGGCCTATGCTCCTTTCTAGAATCCTGGGTAGTGAAGGCCGTGTTCCAGTACCAGTTTCCCCTCATGGAATACGCAGAAGGGAAGCTTCCCACTTTAGTTCCCCAGGAGAAGAAAGGCTGAAATAAGCAACACTGCATGTAAGGTAAGGCTATGATTGCCTTTTTCTTTTCTTTTTTTTTTTTTTTTTAAAAACATCGAACAGGACTTCTTTCAGTGAGTCCAGACCTTAATCTAAACTGTCTTGTCCATGGAACTTAAAAAACAAAACAAAACAAAAACAAGTACTAATGGCTATTTCCCACCACTATGTTCTCCATCACCAATTCCAAGAGACAGCTCAGTTGAGAACTAAGTTTTAATTTCAATAAAGCCAATACATTTCTGATCTTGGGGGTGGACAACCGTTGTCTTTCATTTCCACATCTTCTAGCTAGAATCCCTCTCCCCACCTTTTTTTTTTTTTTTTTTTTTTTTTTTTTTTTTTTTTAATGGAACGTTCTATTCTTCCAGTCACTGTCAATTTTGGAACTTGCTGAAACCTAAAGCTACTGATGACCCTTCTCACCACCAGAGGGGCACTCGTTTGAGCCTGAAGCCATGACAGAAGCATGGACGATTAAGAAGTGGAGTGTGTAGAGTCCTGACCACATCATCTGACCTCATTTTTAGCCCATGAGCCAGTTCTATCTTTTGGACTCTAAATACAAGAACTGATAAAAGTAAAAATCTCAGCTATGGTTTGTTGCAAGTCTCAATGTATTCTTTTGACAAATGGAAAAGACAGGATATTGAACTTTTTTTAATTTTTTTTTTAAAGATTTTATTTATTTATTTGACAGAGAGAGATCACAAGCAGGCAGAGAGGCAGGCAGGGAGAGAGGAGGAAGCAGACTCCCCGCTGAGCAGAGCGCCTGATGCGGGGCTGGATCCCAGGACCCTGAGATCATGACCTGAGCCGAAAGCAGAGGCTTTAACCCACTGAGCCTCCCAAGTGCCCCAGGATATTGAACTTTTAAGTATATTCCATAGATATCTAGTATTCTAAAAATCTTATTCATAATATTCTTGTTCAAAATGCCATTATTTGGCTGACTACACAGAACAGAATTAGTGAAGAAGAGGGACTCACATCTCCCAATTAAAACTTTTATTGCAATAGCACCAATGGCCCCCATAATTAGAAGATTCCAATCAAAACACCTCACCCCAGCTCTACCATCTGGCTCCAACTACATTTTCAGCCTTATTCCTCAATATCCCTTCACATTTCCCATTCCCTGGCCAAACAGAGCCCTGTTTTTCACTCATCCTCAGTATTGTCCTTCCATGTCCTTGCTATCATAGTGCCCTTTTCAGGATGCCTCTATCCAGCCCCACCCCACATGACTATAACCCCCAACTCCACCCACCTGCAACCACTCAGGGTCCACCTTTTCCAAAATCTTCCCTTAACTCCCAGTCCCCTTCTAAGAAACAGTTCCTTCTCTAAATCCCCAAAGCACTTTATCTAGACCTGACTTATATTACCAGATCAAGTTGTTGTCATGCATCACCTCAGATTTCCCCAGTTCTCAGGTGCTTCAGGGGACTCTTGCTGCCTCAGTTGCCACCAAGGCAAGCAGCCCCATGTGGCCTCTGATCAACTTCATATGAGCACAACCCAACAGTGACTTCCATGTCCTCGTTTTGAACCCCTTGCCTTCCATTTTGGTATATCCCTGTTGCTACTGAGACATTAAATCAATAAGGGAGACATGGGACATATACACTCACAAACCTTTAAGGGCAGGGACTTAATTCTTCCTGCAGCAAAGTTCTGGTCAATGGGAGACAGGGATCAGTAAGTAACTTCTCCAATCTCCTTTCCCAATCCATCATATACTTTCCTGAGCCCCAGTAGTTCATAGGCTTCTAGGAAGACAGTCCTATGCCACTGAGCCATTGGTTACCTTGTTACCAAGTGGTGTTCTGCTCTGCTAGATAAACAACCTCTTATAATTTTTCTCCTTACCTTCCTTACACATTTTTCTCCTCATTCCTCCTTACATGGGTTTGCACTCCCCATTAAAGAAGTAGCATAATAATTTTTGCATCTGGCTTTGTTTTCAAGGGTACTCAAACCTATCATTTTTTACTTTATATCATGGTTACTTATGCACATAACCCCACCTTACTAGACTGCATAATTATTGCAGGTACCTTCAATGTTTTCTGTCTCTCTACTACAATAATCCTAGTGAGTGCCTGGCAGGGTGTCAGTGCTCAAGAAGTGTCTGTGTTATAAATGAAAATAGACTTTAGAAAATGCTGTGCCAATAAGCACCTGAACTGACACATCCAATATGAAGGGATGGCAGGGGAGTTTGATCTTAAATCATGACCTCTCTTCTCCAGCCAATGACATGGAGTTTTTTGTTTCCTTGTTTGTTTTTAATTTAAATTCAACTAGCCAACATATAGAACACCATTAGTTTCAGATTAGAGTTCAGTAACTCATCAGTTGCATATAACCTCCAGTGCTTATTAATACAACCAATTGCTGTGGGATGCACTGGAGCACAATCCAACCAAAGGATATTTTCTTTCTCTTCCCAGTACAACAGCAGCATTGTGTAAGATAAGGCAGAATATAGAAAATCATTAGGTCAAACTCTTTTTGGAAGAGAAGGTAGCAAGACACTGGATAGCAGATCATAGGGAAGATAACTGGACTTTTCTTAGTTTTGTGATTTTAAGGCTAGCAGGTATATTTTCCCATTGCTTTGGGGCAAGGGTATAAAGAAACCCGAAGGACCTGATATCTTTCACAATATATGCAAAGGGGAAAGGTGCTGAAGAGCCTCCTGGAGTAGAGATATTATTAGAACATATTATGAACTGGATGTCCGTGTTCTCCCAAAATTCATATGTTGAGATCCTAATCTCCACCACGAAGGTATTAGGAGATGGGGACTTTGGGAGGTAATCAGGTTATGAGGGCAGAGCTCTCATGAATCAGATGAGTACCTTTATAAGAAGAGGCACAAGAAACTTCCTCTCTCTCAGCTCTCCATCATGTTGGGACACAATGAGGAGAGGCCATGTGCCATCCAGGAAGAGAGCTCTCACGGGATTCTGGATCTACTATCTTACTTTGAATTTCTTATCCTCCAAAACTGTAAGAAATAAATGTCTGTTGTTTGAGCCACCCAGTCTATAGTATTCTGTTACAGTGGCCTGTCTAGTCTAAGACAGAACATCAGGAGGACTGGGATGGTCCCAGCTGAGATCTTCTAGGACAGAAGGTTACCACAGCCTCTAAGAACGTAATTCACCTGAATGAACAGGAGACCCCTTTTACCAGCCTCTCCCCCAAGATCACCGCCACCACCATCACCTCACCACCTCTAATACAACCTTTCCCACATCATGTGTCCCTGTGGCTAGAACCTTTGTTCCCATGTGTGGCCTCAAAGTGCAGAGAATCAGTCTGTACCAGGGAGCTTTTAAGAAAGGCCCCTGTGTGGGGCACCTGCGTGGCTCAGTGGGTTAAGCCTCTGCCTTCGGCTCGGGTCATGATCTCAGCATGCTGGGATGGAGCCCCACATCAGGATCTCCGCTCAGCAGGGAGCCTGCTTCCCCCTCTCTGTGCTTGCCTCTCTGCCTACTTGTGATCTCTGTCTGTCAAATAAATAAATAAAATCTTAAAAAAAAAAAAGAAAGAAAGAAAGAAAGGCCCCTGTGGAAGAAGCTAAAACAACACATCTAGAATTGGGCAGACAGTATACTCCAGTTTTCTCCCAGTACTGTATCTGGAAACAAGATTGTGCACTTTGGACTATGTCCCTGGAGTTCTTGGACCTCAAGAGAGGAATAGTAGTCTTCCTGTTAATGAGGACTTGACCAGTTAATTACAAATTACAAGAGGTGACCACATTCTTAGCATGATGAAGTGGGTGCTCCTGGTCATCCCGGGACTTGCTAAGCTGTCTGCGAGAAGTACACTCTGTTCACCCCAGCCTTTCTAGAGTACCAGGTGTAGCCCTGGCTTGTTGGAAAGTGTGACCCATGCCGAGAAAAACAAAACAGGAGATGGGCAGAGGAGAGCAGAGGAGATGAGTAATTGTACCTGTCAGAAAATGAGGATAATGTTTAAGGCTACACACATGGAAGTTCTGAGTTCGTCAGAGAAAAACACAAGAAATGATTTGTCCTCAGTCTCCCCTGGAGAAGGTGGAGTTGATTATTTGGGGCCAGTGGCCTGTATCACCTTCCAGCCAACACTATTAATGTGCCTGCTCACACTTGATGATGAACACAGGCATTTCACAACCCCTGACCTGCTGCCCATCCTGCAGATATGAGCAGCTCTAATTCTGCAAAATGCTATTTTTAAAACAACTAAATAGTTCCAGGCTGTCCCCACTGCAGCCCAGAGGAAGGAGCTGGTTGCTTCACCAAGTCTCTGGCACCCAGGGGCTTTGTTGTGGATATCTTTGTTCTACTGTCATACCAACTTGATTAAGATTAATTGTTCAGTTGAAGTGAGTCACTCAGAAAGGATCAGAAGGGTGGAGGGAAGAGAGCAGTTTGCCCCCCATCCTCCCCTCCCCACTTCAGTGTTTGTTCTAAAAGGCCTAGAAGAATACAGGAATGATGCAAAGGAATTTAAAGTGTGGAACATGTGAAAAAGGACATCAAGTGAAAAAGCTATTACAGGCTCCATGTTTATCTTCAGCTCAGTGACTTTCGGGAGAGCATGCACTTGGCTAGTAAACTTGGAGGATGTGACTGCTCCCTGACAGCAGGAGTCTTGACCTGAACTCTCCAAAACCCGGCTGACCTCATTGAGCCCGATCTCCCCTAAATAACAAGGCCAGGACACTCTCCTTTTGACAGACTCAGACACATACACACAGATGTACATATTGGAAGCTCCAAAGCCAATTTTGGATATAGAAGTCATATATGACAAAGGAGGAAAATGAGCAAGAAAAAAAATACATAACCACAAAACTCAAGACTGTACCAAACAGAAGCAACAAACATTATTTATAGAACAGCTTTGACTTACTGGGCATTAGCAAAGATTTGCTCTTCTGAGTTACTTCTCCAAGGCTCAGATTTGCATATCCCCTCTAAATATGCCCATCCCCACTCCCCAAGGGGCTCTAAGACATACCCTGCCTCTGCAAAGCCCCCTAGACTGCCCCCTTTTGGTTAAAGGGCCTAGGTGAAGCAGCTCAGGCTATTTTGGGAATGCTTATAGAATACTTATAGAGACCTACCTCATCCCTAACTTATGATCACTACTCTCATTCAAAATGGAAATCATCTATCAGCTATGCTTTTTTCTCCATCCCATTATCTTAACAAAAGGAAGAAAGGTTTGACAAGAAAATAAGTGTGCAGTTTTTCCTCTTTTGTACATTTAATAGGAATCAAGTTATCATGATCCACCAGGAAGAGAACTGGGCAAGTGTCAGGAGATGGAAGCACACAGCATCCAGCCCAGAACAGGTACGCTTGATACCTATTGGCAAAGGAGTGAATGAATTTGGATATGAATTTCAGCCCATCAATTAACCAATTATGTGGCCTTAAATAAACTACTTTTATTTTCTGAACTTCAGAGATTATCTGGGAAGAAACTAGAACTTATCTCTGGTTAGGTATTTCTTGTGCTGCATCCAGCATCCTAGAGTTGGTACATCTCTGGAAGGCTGTCTTGACCTTCCCTTTCCTTGAAAACTCCATTTAGAACCATCCCTGTTCTACATCTACATCTTGGTCTGGATGAACCTTGAACACTTATCTCTCAGTTTCAGGCCGAGCCCACCCAATGGCTTAACTGATGCCTTTTCTGTGTTCTAGCAGTTGAGTCAAGGGAATGGCAGATCTGTTTTCATCAAACTCAATTTTGGTAGATAACTCTGCAGCAGCTCACTACCCAAATAGTAACTCATTTAAACTTCCTCCACCACTAAGCTCCATGTATACAACATGCCACAAGGTGACTGGGGGTAACTCAAATTCATAGCCTCCTTGGGCAGTTTGTGTGGGGTGGGTAACCAGTTGCATCCTTAAGTTACAGAGAAGATACTTCTTATCCTCAAAGGAGAAACCAAGGAATGTTATCATAACTCTGTCTTTCCCAGTATTTGGTACCTCCATAAGAGTTATTCCTCTTACCCAATCCAGGTTCACCCATTCTCTATCTCATTCTCCTTCACTCCTTCTCACCCTTGCTCTCAACTCTCTATCTCAAACCCAGAGAACTGGAAGCATTCCAGCCATGTGAACACGAGTCAGTGTAATCTTGATCAGAGTTAGATAAATGGGCAACATGCAGGTAGTGTTGGTCATACAGAAGGTTAAGCCAAAGGCTCAGAGCTTCAATCCCATATTGTTCCATTTGTTCACCCTGCCAGTTCCTCTTACCCCTTCTGCCCTGGGTCTCAGACCTGCTTCAGAACCAGAGGATATCAGATGAAGAAATCTCAAGATCGATTCCAGCCCCTCTGCCCTCTTTTTAGGGATGAGGAAGTGGAGACTTAAGGATTTTAAAGTGGCCTGCTGATCACAAAGCTGGCAGAGCCCAGACATGCCTCTCAAGCCTCTTCCTGTGTCTCTTCTATCACCCCACAGGATTCACTTTGTCTCCCCTATTTCCACAGGACCTTAGGCTTCTATTTCCAGCTGGAAGTCTTTTGGCAACAATCTTTGCTAGTGACCAACCCGGGCTTCCCTGAAATGGAAAATCACGAGGTGCTTAATCAGGCAGGGTGGCCAATGGATTCACAGAGGAATAAAGGGCCCAGGAGGGAGGCCACTGTGACCCAACTATTTCCCTACAAGGCCAGGGAATGCTGGGTATTTTGCTTTGTTTTGCTGCTTTTTTGCTGACCTTTCCCCTTCATTTGTGTCTCTACTTAGTTTTGCATGGGAAAGAGAAGGTCAAGGATCTGGGAAAGTAGGGAAGATATTTTATTGGCCAGAAATTGGCAAGGTCTCATATTCCTGCTTCATCAGTATGCCTGACCCATTGGTTGGAGATGGGTCTTTACCTTCTAGCCCCTCTTGGGCCCTGTAAATTCACGCTTTTTAATTTTTACAGAGCAGTTTATGGGCAGCAAAGAGAAGAAGCCAGGGGTTCTGTTGTCAGGGGCTGCATTGAGCAATGAACCATCATCTTGGTGTTCTTTTTCTTCCTTCCCTCTGTGAATCTTGTAAACAAGCATTTAGACCCTCTGAGGGAGATGGGAAAGGGCTCCTTGAGGGCAAGGCATGAAAGAGCAGAAGGGTCATGAAGGGGTCTTCAGGAAAATCTGAGACACTGCTCTGTCTCTAATCAACTTTGTTATTTGGGGGTGCAGAACATTTAGCACGTCGTCTTCACAACCCACTTTGAACTGTCCAACTTATGAGGAGAAGGGAAATATGTAACCTGCTGATTTAAGCCAGAACTGCTCAAAATGTTTCACAGTTCACATTTTGAAGGAAGTGCTTTGGGAGGAATGCAATCTAAAGAACTGGAAGCTGTAGAGTTCTCTCTCGAGAGTTACTCCCCAGAGGATCATAATCGATAAGCAACATCACACAGCAGCCAGTCACATAGAGATGATAACTGATGTAAACCAACCAAGACATGAGTTACAAAGAATTGAAGCTAAATTTGAGAAAAATGTTACATGTAGGCCCATAAGTAAGGGGCAGGGTAAGTTATTAGAATTTTATCAATACAGCAAAATTAGGAAAAAGGACTAAGAGATTTTTTTTTAAGTGTCCCCACCTCTTTGAAGCTCAAGAACCCAACCAGAAGAGACATTTAAAATAGTTGAGGAGTCATGGTGGTGATCATCATCATCCTGCTCCTTGGTGAACATTTATTAAAAGCTTATTGGATGCCAGGCCTGTTCTAAGTGCTTTGCATACATTATCACACATCATCTCTCCTGCGATAGGACATGCTTTTCTGCCTCTTGCAGGTTAGGAGAATGTGAAGGGTCTCTTCCCCATACCCTGCCAACAGGTGGTAAGTAGAAGAAGCCTTGGGTCAACATTAGCAAAGCACTGATAACAGCAGCTGCCACTGAGCCTACCAGGCACAAGAGGTGCCATGTGGAATCTCTTCTCTACTCTCCCTTGATTTCTGCCCCTGAAGACCCTTGAGTTTTCCATCAAGTGCTGGGGGCTGTAGGGGGCAGTCATGTTTTATGCCTGAAGAAGGTGAGGAGGAAAGGAAAAAAGTATTACCATGAAAACAAACTGGGAAAACTAGAACTGGAAAAATCCTACTAGGGAAACATACTATATGATTAAACCATAGATTCTTCTGAGAAGAGGTTTGTGTAAGGGGCAGATTATGATGCTAATAAACAGCACACACTTGGAATCTTCGAAGGAGCAGGAAATCAGACTCCCTCCAAGGGCAGGGGTGATACATTTAGAGAAATAACACCCAGGGATTGTCACAAGCAGTCTTGTTATATACATGGCAAGGCATAGTGCCAGAATTCATGTACTTTCAAATCAATTTGAAAAATCCATTGGATTATCAAGAATTTTATTTCCCTTTAGAGTGGACCAGGCTTATACACCATAAACATTTCATTCAAGCATTAGGTTCTGGGCTCTGCATCTCATTTACTTAGCACTGCTCCTGCTGAAAGCCTACTTCCCTACACCTACCTACCTTTCTTTCTTTCTTTCTTTCTTTCTTTCTTTCTTTCTTTCTCTCTTCTTTTTCTTTCTTTCTTTCTTTTTGGACATGGAGGGAACACGAGAGAGAGAGAGAGAGAGAGCACAAGTGCAGGAGGTGGGAGGTAGAGGCAAAAGGACAAGCAGATTCTTCACTGAGCAGTGACCCCAACATGGGGCTTGATCCCAGGACCCTAAGATCATGACCTGAGCCAAAAGCAGACACTTAACCAACTGAACTACCCAGGTGCCCCTCAACACTTTTCTTCAACTGAGCTTGATGCAGTTAAGCTATGGTCTCCAGTTGCTTAAAGCTGAAAATGGATTCTCACATATTACTTACTCTCCCATTCCTCCTCAAGTTTAAATACAGATGTTCTAGTGTTGTGGCAGAATCATGACTCCCCAAAGCTAGTCCATCCACATCCTAATCCCCCAAACCTATGACTATGTTACTTTATGCAATCAAAGAGGACTTTGTCCATGTGAGTCAGTTAAGGACCTTGAAGTGGGAAGATTATCTTGGGTCCAAAAGGGCCCAGTGTAGTCACAAAAGCCCCTAAGAGATGTAAGAGAAGGGCAGAAGGTGCAGAGAAAGAGATGTGACAATGGGAGCAGAGGTCAATCCTTGCAGCCTCACCAGAGCCTACTGTGTCTTCCCTCTCGAGGTCAAGTCTCTTCTGCGTGGCCTTTCTATATCCTGTGCCTCACCTTCCCAGCAACTATCACCACCACAGCTAAAGATGGTTTGTGTGAGGGTTATTTGACTAATGTCAGTGTCCTTTACTAACATACATGAAAACAGGAACCACACCAGATTTTGCTTCCTTCTGAATTCCCAGCCCACAGCAGGCACTCAATAAATATTTGTTGAATAAATGAGCAAATGAAAGGGCGAATAGTATCTAAACCTCCTGCGGTTATGAGTATTCTTTAGTGTGGGTGGAAACACAGCAGTCCATGAGGTATCCCACTGACGTGCTCTTGGCTTTTTGTTTTCCTATCTTGCTCCAACCAGAATATTTATCTTCACATATGGTCTTAATACATCTCTGCTGAGAGAGGAGCGTATCTGTAACTCCAATCAATGGCTCATAGAGTTTGTAGAGTTGGAAAATTTCCTTTTTCTATGTCATGATTTGTATTCAGATTATTCTGATTTTAAGTCTTGACCCCATTGTCCCATCCATGTACAATGATCTCTTGTTAGACTGGAGATCCCCCACTGTTTTCCTCCCCTCTGAATGTGAGAGATCATCCACTTATTCTAAGACTGAGGCCCTGAGGCTGGTTTTGAAATATTCCAGGGGGCTCCCATTTTCAAATCATCAAAACAAAGTTTATTGTATTTCACTTCAACCTCCTTGCACTCTTGCGTATATTTTTAAAGGAAGTTGTGGGTGAGATTACAAAAAATAAACAACAGTTACAAATACTGGAAAGATAGATTTACTTGGCTCAGGCAGTTATTGCACACCAACTGTGTACAGAACTCTGAAATAACGTCTTTTTTTTTTTCTTTTTTGACACTCTCCTATTCCACTACAATTGATCGCTTGTATCTGCAGACCAGTTAGAAATTCCTACTCAATACTCACCTGGGAGAAAGACAAGGTAGGTGTTACTAATCTCTACTCACTACTTGCCTGGGAGAAAGACAAGGTTGGTGTTAATAATCTTTTTACAAAATTGCAAGGTAAATTGCTCACTCTCTGTTTACCTAGGTGTTTCATCTTTGTTTTCCTGGTGCCTCTCCTGCAGCAGAATAAATGAAGGAATAAATGAGGCCTGGCTTCTCTCTAATATGAGTTTTTTGACTGACTTGCCCAACACTACCCAGTTAGTCAATGAAGGGCTTTGGATTTGCAATCTTGGCCATCTTGGTTCCAAGCCCACTGCTCTTTCTTCTCTACAGTCAGGAGAGGAATCCTGGAGAAGGGTGAGGGGTAGTGGGGGATGGGAGTTTAAACACTGCTTTGTACAGAAAGAGTCCTGTATGGATGGTGGCCACAAAATGGGGAGTTTAATCCTCTTTGGGCAAAGAAAAATAAGCACAGAAGCTGGAAAGCATTTGGTTCACTCTGTCAAGCAGCAGGAAGAATGTGGATAGATGACAGACACAAATAAATGAGTAGTGATGCTCAGAATCTTTTCCCTGCCCCAGCTGCAGCCCCATGAACCAGAGAGAACCCCAAAAACTAAGTGAGGTGGGCACACCCTGACATGGTACTCAGTCCAACCCAGGGAATTTTATAACCCTCAGGATGTTTAAAGAAGCAAAAGACCTGGAGGATATGTATTTCTAGCCTATTAAAGAAAGCTTATTTTAAAATATTTAACATTTCTTTATTAAAGGCATACAGGCAGGATATAAGCTCTATAAACTTTCCAAGGGGAGAACATTGCTAGCATTCCAAATGGAGAAATTACTGCCTTGTGTGAGAAACCAGTCTTGCCTATTTCACTTTACAGGTAGCTGCATATGGAATATTTTTCTTACAAGATCATAATGCATAATGAGTTTTTGAAAATTAAAATTGTAGCTGGATTTTTCTTGCTGCCTCATTATTACACTAGTTAGGAAGGAGGTTTGTGGTTAATTCTCAGGACAGGCTTGCCTTAACCATTCCCTGTATTATAGGCAGGGCTTTGCAATGCTCCTCAAATTATATTATGTAGCATGTCAGCTGGGGCCTCCCTGTCCTTCAGATATAAACCTTCCTCTCAGATTTTCAGGGTGTGGGGTAAGATTACCAATGGAAGCTTCTGTCCACACCCTTTCTCTTCCCACCCAGGCTCCATCCAACACCAGGAAGGGCTCACATGTATGAATGTAGTGATCTTAGGGTCCAACCCTCAGCTTATATCCACACCCCTGTTACCAAATCTCCTTAGCCACTCCATTAGCCTAGAAGTATACACACTGGTAGGGAGAACCACTCTTCAGAGGGTCTTAGGCAAGAGACCCGTGCAGACTTAAGAAACCAGCTTGAAACCATTTGGACAGGAGATTCCAGAATTCCATGAAGGGCATGTGTCCAAGATGTGCATATCACTGACTCCGAACAAATTCTTTACTCCAAAAGGCAGGGTCCCAGATGGAAGAGAGCCAGAAAAGTGTCCTCGGAAGTGGAAGGCCCAGAATAAGAACCTTGGTCACCCGGACCTGGAATAGAGCTAATCAGATTCAGGCAAACGTAATTTAAACTCCACCCCCCCCAACCCAAATCTTCCTGCATAACATCTGATATTTTCTCAGGGTTTGTGTATTCATGGTCGCCTAATGTCCAGGTGAATACAATTTCTGTTTTGTCTCACACCAACCCAAACTTGAAATGCCACAGCTTGACAAATGTTTAGGAAAAACTATTCTTGCACCAAATATCATATTTTTAGTTAACTCTACTTTCGTTAACTCTACTGAAGACTTGAATGTTGAACAACTCTTTTTTTTATATCCCCCTTTATATCCAAGGATCAAAATGAATTCTATTTCTATGTCATAGAAAGATTTGGGAGTGTTTTGTGGATATAAGATTGCAATACATGTGTGTCTATACACAAACACACATGTAACTCAAGTTCACCAGAACAGAAAGAGACACATGGGGTTCAACTAAGGCAAATTAATTGCAGAACAATCAACTGAAGATCTTGAGGGCACAGAGGATCCCCTGGGCTGCCAATTCCTCTGTTCTAAGTCCCAGTTAGAGTTAAGTTTCCCTTGGACTCCACAAAATGTTTCTGATGAAAAACACCATTACCCAATCACTACCTTTATTTGAGCTAGCTAGAATTTCCATTCCTTGCAAAAACTACTGGCTTGCTTTTCACTGTTTTTAAATGAGACTTAGAGAAACTGTGGCTTGCCCAAGGCAAGCATCTACTTACTGTTGGACCACAAATAAAACAACACACATGACTACAATTGTTGTGCTCTTTCCCACTTTACTCACTTAAAGCCACAAGTTCATTAGATACTATGGGAGATCAGGTCATGGTTTAGCAAATATCCACTGCTTCTCTGACCTACTCTGTGGGAGGGGTATATCTCCCTGCTCCTCCTTTTCATCCCAAGAAGAACATGCTTCTGTTAACCACTGCTCCAAGCACTTGGAGAACCACATAAGGTAGATATGCTCAATATACCATTGGCAGTAAGCCCAGCCAGACACAGTTTTAGATCAGCTGAATCTAGACAACTTGTAGGTACATGAATAAAAAAACAAATGCCTACTTCTGTGTATACTGAGCTTTGTGTGGTTTGTGACACAGGATTTTTACATAGACTTAGCTCTTATACAGGTACATAATCCAGCTCCCAAGATACTGCAAACAACAGGTTTACCAAATGTTTCTCCACTGAATAATGAGAGACATAAAGAATTTTAAGAAACAAAACAGATGAACATGGGGGAAGGGAAGGAAAATAAAATAAGATGAAAATAGAGAGGGAGGCAAACCATAAAAGACTCAACTATAGAGAACAAACTGAGAGTTGCTGGAAGGGAGATAGAGAGAGGGATGGGGTAATTGGGTGGTGGGCATTACAGAGGGCACTTGAAGAAATGAGCACTGGTTGTATGCAACTGAAGAATCACTTAATTCTACCTCTGAAACTAATAATACATTATATGTTAATTAAGTTGATTTTTTAAAAAATTAAATAAAAAAAAAAAGAAGTTTCCTTGCTGTGGGACTGTGTAACCTGAAAGCCAATGGCATATATTGTGGATTTTCTATTATAGTCCAGTTCTGGTATGATAGTAATAAATTATAAGTCATTAAATAGAAAAAGAATCCATGACTATATCATTTAATCAATATAAGTTAATAATTGAATTGATGAGGAATGGAATATTTCATAGACTCAAAGTACCTCCACAAAATATTTATTAATTACCAAAAGGAAAATAATAACTTTATAGTAGATAAGTCAGACAGATACCACTTTTGTTAAATATCTGGTACTAATATTTTTATTAGTCAGCCTTAGTCATTTATGCTATAGTATAATAACTATAAACTACTCAAAACAATAAACTATTCAAAAATCTTGGAGGCTTACAACAACAAAATTTTATATTTCACTGATCTTCATGTTGGCTGAAGCTCTTTACCATGGATCTTCTTCATTCTGAGACCCAGGCTGAAGGAGAAACTCTTCTTTATTATTCTTGCAAAAGAAGGAAAGAGGCAACACAGTTGGATAATTCCTTTGAAGGCTTCTGCTCAGACATAGCCTGCAACAATTCTTCTCACATTCTATTTGCCAAATGAAAGTCCCACGACCAAAGCTGATCTATGGGGTGGGTATGTGCAATCTTCTCAAATAGGTCAAGGGTAATTAATTGAGAACAAGAACATTATAATACTTACAAACAGCAACTTCTTCATCATCTTTCAAGAAGCAGCTCAAGGGGTCATCTCAGTATCACTCTGTGGGGACATTGCTTTGCCCTTTCTGTCTACAGCATGTAGAGACTTTAAACAAAATACTTTCAGGACAATTTACTGTCTAACTCTACTTTTTAAGGAGCATTCTGAGGGCAGGGACAATCTTTTATTTTATTCCATTTTCCCAGTGCTGAATGTCGTCCTTGGAATATCATGTATATTGCTCAATTAATGATTTTTTTAATTACACAATAGTATATAGACCCAATCATGAGATCTAAGGGGTATTAGGAGATAATTATACAGAAAGAGAGGAAGGAAGACCAGAAACTGAATTTTGTACTTTTTAAGTTAATGTATGTCTTTTTATCTATAAATAGATATACAGGGAGAAATATAAAGTAGAAAACTAAATTTATAAGCCTCAAATTCAGGAGACATGTCCAGAGTAGAAGTACAAATTTGGCAGTCATCAGCACATAGGTGATGTCAAACACTTTGAGACCTGGCATCATGACCTTGGAGAGAATGGAGAAAGAGAGGATGTTCATGACATATTCCCCATTTCTCATTTCAGTTCTTCACCTGCCTAGAGTCAAAACTTCAACTGTTTTGGACAAGCCCATTGATATCTCTCAAATGGGTCTCCTAAGAGGTCAGTCTTGAGTGATCATGGGTTTCTTATGGGAGTGGGAGTATATACTCAGTCTCAAAACTCTGATTTCATCCTCTTTGTACCTTTAGGCTTGTGTCAGCTTAGGGCTTGGCTCTAATCTTAGAAAGACCTACAAACAGCATTCCTCTCACCCTTGGACTCCTGCTGCATGTATCATCCCTATCACATGTCTGCCATTCCCTTCCCTCCTCTTTCCCCTTTCACCATGTTGGTAGAATGTCAGGCTTGGATTGAATAGGTAATAAGGGCCAGGCATGGCAATAGACGCTTTACATACATTATCTCATTCCATCCTCACCACAACTTGGTGAGGTAGACATTGACCCAATTTACCAATGTCATATCTGAAGCTCAGAAAGGTTATATAACATGGCTAGAGTCACAGCCAGAAAAGGGCGGAACTTTGAATGGTATATCTCAGTAAAGATTCCATGCTCTAGGCAAGATACTAAGCTCCCTCAAACATAAGAAACCCTTGGGAGCTAGTTTTCTGGAAGGAGATACTCATACTTTAAAGTTAATGAAACACACATGCACAATAGACAGACATGATATATATGGAGAGAGATTTGAAATTTAAAAAAACTCACTGCATAGATCCCTACATTCTTAAATAGGAGAAGATGAACAACATAATTTAATCATTCCTTAATATATTTATTTTGCCTACTCTCTGCCCTACATCATGTCAAGAGCAGTGTTTTCTTATTAAACTTATTTCAAAACATAATGATGTACTGTATGGTGACTAACATAACATAATAAAATAAAAAATAAAATAAAATAAACTTATTTCAAATTAATTTTTGTCCATCAAAACTCTTAAGAATTTGGGACGTAGTTGAGGAGGATAAGAAAGTTCCACGTGTTCACATACATACACACCTATGTATGAAACAAGGAAAGATCATATTAAGAGAAATAGGGTAATTTTACATATTGAAGCCTTTCTAATTTGGAAGGCACTTTCCACACATTATGTCATTTGGTCCTCACAATAATCACTATTTCTGAGGTGAAGAATGGAGGCTTGGAAAATTGTGATGCTTTGAAGGAGATTACACAATGCTACATGCTATAGCTGGGAAACAAAACCCAGGTTCTAACCCAATGTTACCACTGTAATGTGATGCTGACTCAGTGCAAATAAAAAGACTTTCTTATTCTTTAAGACTTCTGGGGAAGGAGACACGACTCCCTCCCTCTGTCACCCAGGACCCCAACTCCTTCCAGTCGAAATGGAGTCCCGGTGTTCATTTTTGCTAAGCCAGGTTGTTGGGTTTGGCTGGGTGTCACCTGAGGGTCGGGTGGCAAGCGAGAGAATGCGTGTACTTTGCAGCTCTTGCCAGCCCTGGAGAGCTAACATTTTCTAAAAGAATGCTGGGTTCTCAGGAACACTATTGATAATGAGGTTGCTCATTTTTAAAAGGCTGTAACCGGATATTCTAGGAAAACAGACCTGGTTCCAGGATTGCAGCTGTGGTGTTTGGGTTTAAGGTCGCAGGCGTTTGTTTAAGATGAGCTTTGAGCTGGGCTGCCGACCTGCCACAGGACTGAGACAAGCCTGCACAATCAGGTCATTGTACTCACAGAGAAATCGCAGGGCGCCTCAGAGCCTAAACCTGCCACATTTTAAAGTGGGCTTTTCACCTCCTGGGACCCTGGTGAGAATGAAGTGCAAGTAGGCGTGTGCATGCATGTGTGTGTGCATGCATGTGAGTGTGTGTGTTTTGAACCAGAGGAAACCAGCCCAGGGATTACATGGAATCCCTCTACCTTCCATCAGACTAGAGAACAATGCAAATGCATTTGGACTAAAGAAGAAAACCCAAAGCCAATAGGGACCAGGGTGGCCCAGAGCACTCTTCCAGGTGTGGCAAAGATGCAATTTTCCTGGAGGCAAATTTTTGCTTTGTGTGCCTCCCCCAATAAGGTCTGGGGCCTCAGCAGAGTAACATCCAAAGACTCACGCACCATGGACCATCCCTGGCTCTGCTTAGAGAGCCACAGTTCAGTGCCAAGTGGATCACCAATAGGTCATGCAGACCCCTGCTTCCTGGACTCTGTTCCTTCATACCTCTCATCCCGCAGGCATGGGTCTAAGTGTTGGACATGCCATAACTTATATTTAATTCTTGCATAGCTCCAAGTGGTAGGCCAGGCCATAGAAAGTGTCCTTATTTTACAGATGAAAGAGACACAGAGAAGGAGTCTTGATGAATAAGTAGAATAGCTAGGATTCCACCCTTCAGCTCCAGAGGACTCCACTTAGCCCCAAGCCAAGCCTCCAGCCTGGATCCAAATTACATTCTCCATCCCTAGCATGGACACACAGTCTCTCACAGGAGGTCCCCTGCTGGAAAGGTTTCTTCCTTTTTTTCCACCTAATACCGCCAACAAGGATCAGAAACCAAGATGACCCTTTGTACTAGGACTTGTCTTAGAGTCCCTGAAGACCACCATCTCTTAACATTACATTGCCAAGGGTTTGGGGACGTTTTTGCTTGTTTATTTTATTATGTTATGTTAGTCACCATATAGTACATCATTAGTTTTTGATGTAGTGTTCCATGATTCACTGTTTGCGTATAACACCCAGTGTTCCATGCAATAAGTGCCCTCCTTAATACCCATCACCGGGCTCACTCACCCCACCACCCCTATCCCCTCTAAAACCCTGTTTGTTTCCCATAGTCCATAGTCTCTCATGGTTCTTCTCCCCCATCTGATTCCCCCCCTTCATTTTTCCCTTCCTTCTCCTAATGTCCTCCATGCTATTCCTTATGTTCCACATATAAGTGAAACCATATAATTGTCTCCCTCTGCTTGACTTATTCCACTTAATCTCCTCCAGTTCTATCCATGTTGATGCAGATGGTGGGTATTCATCCTTTCTGATGGCTGAGTAATATTCCATTGTGTATATGGACCATATCTTCTTTATCCATTCATCTGTTGAAGGACATTTCAGCTCCTTCCACAGTTTGGCTTGCTAATCCTTAAAAGTTTACCAAACCTAATGAAACAATAGGTGTCTGGTAGTGACAGCATTGATAATACCTCTGAAAATTAAGATATG
The DNA here is from genome assembly GCF_963455335.1 of Martes martes. Taxonomy (NCBI): domain Eukaryota; kingdom Metazoa; phylum Chordata; class Mammalia; order Carnivora; family Mustelidae; genus Martes; species Martes martes. Next base: position 168,850,951 of record NC_137890.1, on the reverse strand, counting down.
TTATACTCAACTGCTCTGTTTGATCTCAGTTCTGCTTTTAATTGGTTTTTCTTATTCTGCAGAATCTAATTTAAAAAGTCATTTCTTCAGGAGCTATAATCATAGCTGGTAAAACAAGGACACAGTTCTTGAAATTATGGTGAACTGGCATTAAGGAAGAAAAGATTTTCCTGGGACATAAACTTGATCTCCAGATCACAACATACCTGGGGTTTTTCTTTTTGTCTGTCTGTCTTTCTTTCTTTCTCTCTTTCTTTTTCCCCATTAAGATCTTGTTTCTCACTCAGTAACTTATCAGTCTGCTTGCCTTGAATCTCCCCACAACCTTGCTCTGGAGATGTCAGGTACATAGTCTCAGTGGCACACGTCTCCCTGGGGAGACTGTACCTTTTCATGCCCTGCTCTATGAACACACTCTCTCTGACTTCCCATTCCCTCCCCTCCACCTGGATAACTCCTGCTAGTCTCTCAAAACTCCATCACCATCCCCAGAATCCCTTCCCCGGAAAGCATCTTGGAGGTCAGGTATACTTCCTGGCAGTTTCCACACTATCCTGTGCCTACTACTTGTATTACAACCCCTCTCACCTTGGACTGTTGTTGCCTGAATCTCTATGGCACTGTGAATTCATTGAGGCAAACACAATTTCATTTACTTTGTACCCTTAGAGTCTGACACCATTCCTGGCACAAAGCAGATACTTAAAAAAAAAAAAAAATGCTTAGTGAGTAACTGTCACATTTATAAATCCACTGCTTAAATATAGATTGCTTTTGGGTTTTAAGGGAGCCAAGGTATGACTTTTCTAGAAAGAGGTCAAATGTGATGTTTACAGTGATACACAAGGAGGGGTTCCATTATGATAATTAGGATGCATATCTTAAGCCACTTCTTTGCTTTTATTTTAGTTTTTCATGGCAGACAGATTTTCAGAATTCCACGGTACAAGGGAAAACACCATGAAGAACAGAGTTGATTTTAAGCATTTAGAAGGCAGAAACAGATTGACTGTGGGTCACACCAATGCACATGCTTGTAGAACGTACACCAACCACAGAGTGCAAACATTGAGCCATTATAGAAATCTACCATATCTATATTTATTTATATAGCTACAGATGGGTACATAGATAGATATAGCTTATTGTTATGTATAATAATCCAGAGGAATTCAACTTAGTTTCAACATTGACACCAGTGACAAAAATGAGCAAACTCCATGAACTGGAGCCATGTTTATATGATTCCTGATAACTGTAATCACATATTTGTATGAATGTTCTCACATTTTATTACATTTATTACATTTTATTTATTTATTACATTATATTTATTTATTTATTACATTTTATTACTCTTATTACTCCCTTCTAGAGTGTGAAGTTAGGTTTCAAAAGCCCTCGTTAAGCTCCAGTCCATTTATTATTTTTGTTTCTTTGATTCCCTACTGACTATTCTCTATTTTCACCCTTTTGAGTATAGAGCTAGCTCATCCATGGAAAGAGGGTCAAAAGAGGAGGACTGAATGCAGATAGAAGAGAGATAGAAAGTTACCACACCATTCTTTCTAAAAGCAGGAAAGTAGAGGTAGAAAAGGATAAAGTGTGTGCGTGTGTGTGTGTGTGTGTGTGTGTACAGAAGAAAGAAGAAAATCCAAGATCTGGAAGCCCAGATCCCCCTCCCTCTTCCTCTCTGGCCTTGGAGTTTCTGTCTGAAATACAGCTGGCATTCACTTCTTAAACACTGAGCCTCCTGACCTTGGCTGGTACCCAGGTTTAAACTGTATCCACGGGATCCAAATAGCTAATTTGGAGTTGGGGAGAAGGGGGAAGGCAGGTAGGAATTAAGGAATAGGAAGGAAAAAAATATTCAAAACTGCAAAAGTTAAATTTCCTGCCAGGTGGCTTCCAAATCGTCCAGCAGCTTTATTCAAGACTTTGAAGTTGTGAGCCAACAGTTCCAGATCTGTAATATTTATCCTGCAGTCTCCAAAAACAAAAGTTGACTGTGTTCCTTGAAGTCAATCTCACCAGCATTTCGGGATGACAGATGGAGAGGTTGGACAAGAGTTACCCAATGACCTGAAACTCCTCCACTGTTCAGGAAGGACTTATTTTGCCTCAACCTCACTCTCTATAGATAGATATAGATATAGATATAGATATAGATACAGATATAGATATGATACATGTATGTCCTTTTAACTTTGCTCAATTGCCACCATCGATTCCTGTTCCCTAACCTAATCACCTGCTGCATTATTCATCAGTTTGTCAGGTATGTCAAGAACATACCCTGAAACAGTAATAGCTAACTTCCTTTAAGCCACTAATATACATGAACTAAGCAAAAAAAAAAAAAAAAAAGAAGAAGAAAAGAAAAGAAAAAGAAAAAAAGGTGGAGCCAATTTTATGGATGAGGCAAGACCTTACTCAAGCTATGCACTGATCTGGGACAGACCTTTGGAGAGGAGAAATGGGTGATGCATAAATGAAAACTTCTGAAGCTAAAACATACTCAGGAAGAGAGAACTCTATCCCAGCTCAACCTTGGCAGATGCTTGTCACTTACCTTTCTTCCTCCCAGTCACCCAACCTTCTTTGCCCCTCCAAATCAGACTCCTCTTTTAGGATTCCATGACTGTCGCTGCCATCACAATCATTCAACAAATATTTGTGGAGAACTTGCCATGTGCCAGGCCCTGTCCCAGGCTTGAATTAAACAAACTCTTTACCCTGTTGAATCTTATACCTTACTGGAAAAGTTAGACGATAAATAAATAAGTAAATAAATAGATGGTAATCCATGCTATATTAGATGGTGATCTGTGTCGTGTTACATGGTGATCTGTGCTGTGTTAGATGGTGATTCCTGTTGCATAAGACGGTAATCACTGCTCTATTAGATGATGATCACTGTTGGGTTAGATGGTGATCCTTGTTGTGTTAGGTGGTGATGTATACTATGTTAGATAGTGATCTCTGCTGTGCTAGAATGTGATCCATGCTGAGCTAGATTGTCATCCCTGCTGTGTTAGATGGTGATCGCTGTTGTGTTAGCAGGTGATCCCTGTTATGTTAGATGAGGATCCCTGCTGTTTTAGATGGGGATCACTGCTGTGTTAGATGGGGATCCCTGCTATTTTAGATTTTGGTCCTGTTGTGTTAAATGGTGACTTTGTTGTGTAAGATATGATCTATATTGTGTTAAGTGGTGATTTCTGTTATGTTTGATGACTATGAATGTATGTATTCATGCTATGAATAAAAGTAAAAGCACAGTTTGCAGACCAAAGAGATCAGAGTATATGGTTGTTAGTTGTTGTGTGGTCAGAGACCTGGAAGAGATGCAGGGAACAAAAAAGAAGCTATATGGGAGAAGAGCATACCAGCAGAACAGAGCCAGGGTCCTGTGGTAGGAGAAAAAAGACCAACTAAGCACATTGTTTGGGCCATGAAAGAGTTAGGTAGGAAATGAGAGAGAAAGAGATAAGGAGAGAGAACAGGAAGCTGCATGATGGAGGGCTTTAGGACACCTTTGGCTTTAAGTCTGTGTGAGATGGGAGCCATTGGAGAATTTGGGGCGAACTCTAACATGATCTGCCTTCTGTCAGACTGAGATGCTGTGTTGAGAATAGACTATTTAAGGGGAAGGGATGCAGCAGTGGACAGGAGATAATTTTCCTCTGTCCAGGAAAGAGATAATGGTGGCTTGGACCAGAGTGATGATGGTGGAGGTCGAAATCTGGATGTGCTTTGAAGGTAGAGTCAGCTGATATAATTGTTAATGGATTGGATGTGAAGAATAAGGGAAAATGAGATGTCAGGGATGACTTCTTAGTTTCTGGCTTCAACAACTGTAAAGAGGGACTCTCAGTCCTCCTCTGTGCCTCATGTACTTTTGTTAATATCAATATTATTAAACTCTAGTAACAATGGTACATGTATATATCTCTCCCACCAGATTCTCTGTCTTTTAACTTTCAGGTCTTACTATGCTGAACCTCTAATGAAAGTTATGAACTCTTGCCAATGAGGGATAAACACACAAACAAATCCATACAAACATTTGCATTTGATGTCAAAGTTTATTTGTTTCCTGAAGTTCATTGTGGGTTCCCTGAGTAGCTCATGGATACAAGATTTTAAAATGCAAATGCTAGATTTATTTATTCTCTTAATAAATTATTATTAAGCACCTAGGACTCTGAAGACTTTGAGGATGTGTTGTGACCACATCCTAGAATCTCTTCTCATAGAGATAGCAGTCTGATGTGGGAAATAGATAAGATGTTAGTAAGCAAATAAACAAGTAAATAATTATAACTTGTGAAAAAAGCTATGGAGAAAAAACAAAGCAGGGTGACATACTCTGCTATTACAGGGTATAATAAGAAAGGGCCCACTCAAGAAGCAGAGGCATCCAGGCATCATAATCAGAGGGTATTTAATACAAGAAGTATGTATTTAATACAAGAAGTATGAGAGGTGTCAGAGATTAGGAACACAGGAAATCCTCTGCCACCCCCAGGGCTGGAGGGCAGTGGAAAGAGGTGATGCTAGCAGAGCCCAGAAACTGGTACTGCCTGGAAGCTAAAATCATAGAAGAGTCATTGCTCCATGGAAGTAAGAACTGGAAGTGAGGGCCAATCTACTGGATATGCCAACTGAAATAAAGCAAGAGAGAAAAAAACCCTGGCTTCTCTCCACCTTCCAATATGCTACTAGTGCCTCTCATTGGCCAAATCTAGCCAGAGCCCATTCCCTGTGATTCACAGTGGAATGGAAATGAGCAGGGAGAAATCAGTTGGGTGACTGATATAGGAAGACCTATTCAGAAAGAGTGGTCAACTACAAATACTTTGAAAAACTGAAATTTAAGTTTAAACTAGGGAAATGAGATAACCATCAAGGGAGACATGGAAGGAGAGCATTTCCGGCAAAGAGAATGGAAGTTCCTGAAGTGTTAAAGAGCTCTGCCTTTTGGGGGGTAGCAGGGCCTCATCCAAAGCCAGTCTGGCTGTTCCTGACTATCACATTCTTTAGATAATCAGAGTAGGAGGTTAAACACATGGCCCTTCCACAACCATGTGCCAGGTGGCACACTGCAATGGAAGCAAGCCTCCGATAAGATTTCACCAGTTGTTCAAATGTTTATTAGTGAGCACATAGAAAGAGAGCCATACAACCTGCTCTAGTCTTCAGGGCACCCCACAATACCTTGTCTGAAATGAGAATCCTGAGGTAGAAGCAACAATATTCTGACAGGGCCATCCAGTAAGTAGAGGAACCCAAAGCCAAAGGGAGGTCTAGACCAAGGACATCATTCAGAAAGTTCTGAGGTGTTGGGTCTGCCATATTTTATTTATGCAAAGATGGAGGTGTTAGACAACCTTTCAGTCCCTCATATATCTTGAACATCACTTATTTCATCAATGAAAAATTATTTTTAACATTACTTATGGTAATTAATATGCCTTCTAATACAGATTTAGAAATTGATATTTAAATCACTTGCTGAGGCCATTTCTGGAGCATGGATTCTTTATTAGGGTGATTTCAATATTATCTAACTTCCCCCTGGAGCACAGATGGAAGCCAATCTGCACACTCAGTTAAGAGGCACATCACACTGTTTCTACAGAAATACAGTGAGGTTAATTACAGACAATGCAACCAAGGGGATGAGAGCTGCCCAGTATGGCCAGGGTTTTGCTAGTGAAGAAGGGAGCAGAGTGAGATGAAGCTGCCAAGGTGGGAAGTGGCTAGACACCACAGGTCATCTTAGAGAGTTTGCATGTAACCCAAACTGCATTGAAGGACTTTCAGCAGGGAGGTAACATAATCTGATTTGGTCTTTAAGTGTTCTTGCTGGATGCTTTGTGAAGAATAGATTATAGAGGGGGGAGAATAGAGCCAGGAAATTCTAGGAGCTCACATGGAGGTGATGGCATCAATCCAGCCTGATGGAAGTGCAGGTGGATAGTAATGGAGAGGATGAGCCATACTTTGGAGTTGGAAACACAGGGATGGTGACTGGATGAGAGTGTGCGTTGGTAGCAAGGGAGAGTTTGGAATCAAGGATGACCCTCTGGTTTGGGCCAATGTCCCTGGCTGTGGTATGGCTGATTTTAGTAAGATAGAGGAGACTAAGAAAGAAAAAGATTTGGTGGTAGAGCAGAAAAAGGAGGTATAAGAAATGTCCCACTGAACACTTAAAAACAAGGAACATGAGCTTATCTTATTTATCTGTCTGTTTAGCAGCATGGCCTTGGTGGATGCCCAGAACATACACATATATATACAAGCACTCCAATTCCACATGGTGGCCCAAACCATCAAAGATGGGATAAGCCAACAACATAAGGCATTTTAGACAGAAACAATTTTCCTTTAAGTGGTGAAGGCTTGGGCTTCATTTGGCAGGGTGACACCATTAAGGAACTAAAATCACACGAACTCAAGTGATCAAGTTTGGAGTCTGGATAAGAAGATGTATCCCATGAATTCTCATGTCTCTGAGATGGCCTTCCTTTCCTCTTCAAGGATCCATGAATGTGCCCACTCTTTGCAAATCTGATAGACGACACCATTGCAAGTGTTACTATCCCTGTAGGTAGAGATGGCTACGGTTTCCTCGTCTGTAAAATAAGGGGATTATTCTAGATGACCACAAAGACTTGAAAGTCTCCTTCCAGATTCATCTTATCTTCTATAGTGATTTGCAAATGCCTTTGAGAGAGCCAGCAACACAGCAACATCAGCTATGAGGACCTCTCGGGCTTGGCTTCATGAAATAGAGTGAATAGCACCAGACCTCTAAATTTAACAGAAGTCAGAGAGAAGCAGAAAGAGATCTTTAGCTATGTATCATTTCCAAAGAAGTAGGAAAGTCTTCTTCTTGCTATAATTCAGAAAAATATTCTTCTCTTTTTTTCTGTATTTCTTCAGATCACACAAAGGAAAACAAAAATAGTACACCATGATTTACATAATTTTGGAAGTACAGTAAGAGTTCAAGAAAGAAAAGCCTACTAAGAACATCAAAAGTAAATTAAAATCAAAAAATTACTCATGCTATGTCTCATAACCTAACAACAGATTCCCCAGAGCTATTCACATATTAAATTATATATGGTACCTTTTACCTGAGCAGGGAAACAAGTACAGACCATTACCAAAAGGAAAACTTTACTGTGAGCATATTATGCATATTCATGAAGTCCAAATATTTATATGTTATTGTGTTGCACCCACTAAATCACTAATCTATCCATAGTGAAAATTGTGTCCAACTTGGCCCCGAGCCTCTTGGTAGCCAATATAAAACAAAACACAGAATCAGCCATAAAATACCCATTATGGAAAAGAAAGAGGCATACCATTTTGGAAGAACAACAATAAAACACTTCCTTTATATAGCATGAGGCTGCAGGGAGCAGTGAATAATCCATAGTAACTCTCCCACAGTAGAGGCTTTGACCCTCCATATGGCTGAGTTCTTCACTGAAAGTCAACAGCATCATGTTAAAACACAATTCAAAGGTGTTATACATAAACAATAAATCATGGAACACCACATCAAAAACTAATGATGTACTGTATGGTAACATAACATAATAAAAAAATAACAAATTAAAAAAACACATAATTCAGCGAAGGGCCAGGGCAAAACAGACCTTGGGTGATGCTGCTGCACCCAAGGATAAAGACAAAAGATCTAAAATGCACTGTCTAATATGGGGGCTTTGATCCCCAGGTGACTTGAAATGTCATCTGAATTGAGATTATAAGCCTGAAATACACACCAGATTCCGAAGCCTTTATATGACCAAAAAAGGGAAAATAATCTCTTTAACAATTATTATATGATAGTAACTAATATTTTGGATATATTGTGTTAAATCAAATACATTATTAAAATTAATTTCACCTGACTGTTTATTTTAATGTTTAAGAAAATATGGCTACTGAGATATTTAAAATCGTATAAGTGGCTCCCATTCATGTCTTATGTTACATTACCATTGGACACTGTTGCCCTAGAGGGATGATCCTGACGTTTCACCTTGGATGTGTTCCTTTCTTTCCCTGCCCATCATTCTCCTCCTCTATAAACTGAGGAATCCTATTACCCACCTCCAAGAGCTGAGTATACTGGCTCATATAAAATGCCTAACATATTGTAGGGCTCAAGAAGGTATTCCTTCTCTACTTCTTAGCCTGGAACCTTACCTTTGGGACTGACCTTGCGGAAATGGCAATATTCTGGCTCCTAAGACAGACCAGCTAAAGGATCTGCCTGTGAGCTTCCATCTCTGAGGTCTGGGGCTGTTTTCTCTGTCTTAAGGAAGCACAGTACCTCATGATTTCAGTGTCTCAAGATAGATAACACTAACCCCTGCGGAATAGCCAGCATGATGACAGAGAGAGCCTGTTTATAGAAGAGAGGGGTCAAACACTACTCAAGGACTTTGTTTAAGATTCTTTTTGTAACCACACAGCTCTCTGTTTGGGTTTGCTGCTCTCATTAAATAAATATCTGGAGAGTCTTCAGGGATCATCCCAGATATGTGTGACTAGGGTTTTTAAGATAATGAACCACACTCTTAAGTCAAATTCAGTGGATTCCCCAGTCGGCTCTTAGGAGGTGTGTAAGCATGGTCAGAAGGGGTCAGCAAGGGACGGTGATAAAGTTCTCCCTAACTAGGCCAAGAGTAAAGGACCCTTGTAAAGTTATGTGCAAGATTCCTGCTGACAGGCACCTTGCATAAATTTCTTATGGACAGTGTTTATGTCAGTGAGAAGGCACAGGGAAAAAAAGGACCAAGATACTATGATCTGAAAGAACAGAATTAAAGGGAGTGAGAACATCTTGTTAACTTGAAGTTTGCCCAAGACTCAGCTTCATGTTTTGAGTGAACATGTGCCAATTATTTATGATTAGCACAGAAACATAAATTTGTGTTTTGTTTTAATTTGACGTGCTGAGGATACAGGACTATTGAATATCTAAATTTGACTCTCAGTAAATCTAAGAACTTTCTCTTTTTTTAAATTTTTATTTATTTTTTTAATTTCTTCTCATTGTTCCAGAATTCATTGTTGATGCCCCACACCCAGTGCTCCATGCAATACATGCCCTCCATAATACCTACCACCAGGCTAGATTTCAATTCAAACATTCCTGAAGGGAGACTCAGAGATAAGAGAGCTAGGAAAAAAATACATGGGATAAAAGGACTCTTCTTTTTTAAATTAATGGACTTTTTCAAAGAGTAGTTTTAAGTTTATTAAAAAACTGAACAGAAAGTACTGAGTTCCCATATATTCCCTCCCTACCATGCATAGTTTCCCCTATTTTTGCATTAATGTGGTACATCTAACAATAGTATTACATTATTATTAACTAAAGACCATTGTTCATCTTAGGGTTTACTCTTCATATTGTACATTCTACAGGTTTTGACAAACGCATAAAGTTGTACAAACACCAGTACGATAGCATACAGAACATTTTCACTGTCCTAAAAATTGCCTGTGTTCCACATATTTATACTGCCTTCTCCCATATTCCCAGACCACTGAACTTTTTAATGTCTCTATGGTTTTGCCTCTTTCAGAAAGTTGTATAGGGAGAATCATATGGTAGGCAGGCTTTTCATACTGGCTTCTTTCACTTAACCATGTGCATTTAAAGCTCCTTGAGGAGGACTCCTTTTTAAAACATTAAGAAGGGAGTGCCTTTCAAGAGAGGTGAGGAGAATAAGAACAGATAAAAGACAAATTTTAGGCTGAGCTATTGTTTCTGGTACCCAGTAGCTGAGGCACAAAGGACAAAGTCATTCTGGAAGAGCAAATCCCAAGATAAAAGGAGTAAAGCATGCATGAGGTGAAGGGCAGAGGCACAAATAAACACACACACCATGGGAGAGTAGTGCTGGGGGCCAAGGGGACCTTGAATTTGTCCACAAAAACTAACTTGAAAATGAAGTGAAGTTTGGTCCATTTCCTCCCTGGTAGAGAATGCAACTCAGTGTTCCCACAAGAGGATAGACACAATTTCTTTTGGGGACAGGAATATGATACAACATCATTTAGATCTATTATTCAATTCCATTCCTTATTACTCCATTGTTGTTGTTTTTTTTAAGATTTTATTTATTTGTTTGACAGACAGAGATCACAAGTAGGCAGAGAGTCAGGCTGAGAGAGAGAGGAGGAAGCAGGCTCTCTGCTGAGCAGAGAGCCCGATGCGGGACTTGATCCCAGGACCCTGGGATCATGACCTGAGCCGAAAGCAGAGGCTTTAACCCACTGAGCCACCCAGGTTCCCTTACTCCATTGTTTTTGCAAATAAAGAGTTTTATTTCTTCCTTTTTAATTCCTTCCTTTTCTTCCTTTTATTTCTTTTTCTCACCATATTGCATTGTACAGGAAAATCCAGAGAGATACTCATAGAAATTAACATGGAGGACATTAGGAGAAGGAAAGGAAAAGTGAATTGGGGGAAATCAGAGGGGGAGACAATCCATGAGAGACTGTGGACTCTGAGAAACAAACTGAGGGTTTGGAGGGGAGAGGGGTGGAGGGTTAGGGAAGCCTGGTGGGGGGTATTAAGAAGAGCACGTATTGCATGGAGCACTGGGTGTCGTGCATAAGCAAAGAATGTTGGAACACTGAAAAAAAATTTAATTTATAAATAAATAAAATAAAATATAGGACATCAAAAAAAATTGGCATGATAATTCTAAAATTTATTTGAAAATACAAATGACCTCAATTACCTAAAACAATGTTGAAAAAGAACAAAGTGGGGTAATTTACACTACCTGACTACAATACACACACGCACACACATACATATAGTTATCAAGGCAGTCTAGTACTGATGCAAAGACAGACAAAAAGATCATTTAAAGAGAATAAAGATTCCAGAAATATGTTGTTTTGCTTTTGTCTAGTTTAATTCAATTTCCAATCATTGCTTCAAAAGTATAACTTGACCCCGCAATGGGTCAAACTGATTATTTTTCTGGGCAGTTTTTTTGTTCATTTCTATATTTTTTTAGAGCCACATATCCCAGCTCATTTCTTGAGGGGATCCTCACTGTAATACAAGGGAATGTGTCTTTATATTTTTATTTAAATTAAATTAGCCAACATATAGTACATCAAAAAATCTGTCTTAAAAAAAAAATCTCAAAGCCACAAACCTGAAACAAGAACATTTTTCGGGCAAAATTTAATTCAGAATTTTTTGTGTCAGAACCTTGATTGGGCCAATATCAATAGGAGGCATAAAAAAAGGGGACTTCTGGGCTGGGGATTAGTGCAGCCTATAAGTAGGAAGAGCTATGGGCTCAAGGACTGGATACCTGTCCTACCATCAAAGGGATGTCTATCCTTGAAGGTGGGAGCCCTCAGAGAAGCATCATCAGGTGAACAATGGCATCTTAATTCTTGTTTGAAATTTCCAAAATCACTCAGTGCAAGGTAAATAGAGGATCCAGGAATCTCACCTGACTGGTACACTGTCCATGTTCCCAATCTCTACCGAAGCCTTTGATGCCTACGCCCCCTGACACTCTGTGTGGTCCTTGCCTCAGGGAGCCAGATACACTCAGATCTCTCTGAGCAGCACACTCAAGCAACCATGGACTGTAGGGGCAAAATGTTTTCCAATATTCAACCATTTAGAGTAGTGTCAGGTTAGGCAGAAGAGGCAGGCCATCACACTACACATCACCAGGGAACTAAAATATCCTGTCAAAGTGAGAAAATAAAGTTGATCAGGACTTACCTCAGGGAGAGGGTATATGAAGAGGGTATATAAGGGAACCATGGAGCAAGGAGGTAAGACCCGCTTTCCTCCCAGAATTAGGCATAAGTACCCTAATATCTGCTAAATAAGAAAAATAAATCCACTTACTTGCAGGTCTTTCCTTTGTTGAGTGGACCATGATAGTTTGGGGACAGAGTGGAATTACCAAGGACAACAGAAAAGGAGCTGAGGGTTCCCACCTGGGGTCCCTCCCATCTCCCATCAACCAGTCTTCTTTTTTACATTAACTATGAACAAGGATTTGAAGGAATGCCAGAGTATCCAACCATTCATTTTCCTGGGATTCCTAAATGTCTGTGTGTCTCTGAGTGAAGTCAAGATGCATTTCTCTGAAAGGCCATGCCATCTCATGCAGGCCAGCAGCAACATGAAGTCAACAAATTTACTTCTTCTAGTTCCTCTGTTTGGAATTTTTCTCTTTATTTCTTCCATAGCTGCCTGTCTAAACTCTACCTATCCTTTAAGACCCAACTTAAATGCATCTCCAGCAAGCCTTATCTGGAATTAATTCATACCCTCCTCACATACTCAGAATTACCTGTATAGAGAAACAATGAAAGTATTATGAGACTCTAGAATAAAATACAGCATGATGATATCTCTCAAAGGTAAGTTCATGGACATCAGCAATGCCTTCCTTTTTATGTTTATGTGGGACTCATTCTGAGTACCACAGGCCACACAGAGAAGGTACTAAAGAAATGCTTTTGTACTGTCATTGCTGTTGGTTCAGGAGCTACCTAGATTGTCACCCATCCTCCAAACTCATTCTGCAAGGGAAAAGAGCTCCATGATCTGCATCAGACTCTAAGAAACCAATGTGTGATGTGAGGACTTCCAAGGAAACTTGCCCAAGAGCATGCCTACCACTGGACCAGAGAGTTGATGTTTGACCAGCATTTATCTTTCTTCTAGTAACAGCACACTGGTTTCCCTTTGGGGACTCTCCTACCAACTCTTAATCCAAGTGGTTTCATACATGGCTAAATCTCTACCCCAGTAGTAGAAGTAGGCACATAACCCAGACCTAGCCAGTATTTTATTCCCTTGGACAGAGTGTTCATTTCTGAGATGGCCACAAGACCCAAGCCAGATCAAGGAGATGAAATCTGGGATTTTTTGCTAGAACTCTTGGGGCAAAGGAGCCTTATTTCCATGGTTCCAAAACTCTGAAATGGGAGTGTGGGTCTGCCAGTAGCCATTCTGTCACCTCATGGCTAGAGTCTGCCTCAGAGTAATCCCAACATGAGCTGGAGGAGAAAGCTGACACAGTATGGCAGTTAGATGTAGCCAGATAAAATATAGGAAGCAATATGGAACATACCTGTACTAAAAAAATACTTGTTTGTTATTTCTTTGAAATTCAATTTCCCTGAGTGTTCCATATTTCTCTTTGCTAAATACGGCAACCCAAGCAGCAGGAAACTGTCACAAAGACCAGGTGACAGTTTTTGGTTCTCTTCATTCATCCACATCCCTGAACTTCTCAACTCTTCTCTCTTCTCAACTTCTCAACTCTTCTCAACTCTGCTTAAACTAGTTTGAGCTGGGTTTCTATCCACTTGCAACACAAAATTTCCTCCCTAATGTAGAAGTTCTGCTATTTCAATGATTAACAGTTCCCCTCTCCCCCCCGCAAAAAAAAATCCCTTAGGAAAGAGGTATAGCCAGAAAGATTAACAGCAGCAGCACAAGGACATTGAGCCAGCTGTTTGGGGGCATGAAAGGTGCTCCAATTTGGTAATAATTTATGCCTGGAGAGAGTAGCAAATAAGCCAGGGACAAGGCTACTTAGACTAGGCTGGAAATATTAGGAGACCAAAGTCTGCACTGGACCAGGCGCAAAAGAAAACCTCTATCAGCAACACAGCCAGCTCCATGCATGCCTGCTTATGCTCCCCAAACAGCTCACCTGTAAAGTCTGCACTTCTACCTGAACTTCCAGGCTATTTATAGGAAACAAGAACAGATTCAAATCTCCAGCACAAACCCCAAGTGATGGAAAGAAGCCAAAATGTTCTTGCAATTTGAGGGGGTAGGAAGAAGAAAGGGAGGGGAGAAAGAAGAAAGACTCCTTTCTAAACAGCCTCTGTCACTTGCCACCCCCACCTAGGGGAAGGACAAATGGAGGGCAGCCTGGGTGGGAGAGCAAACAGAAAAGTGTCTCTCTAGCACCTGGAAGCAAGCAATCTGATCCAAGGGCCCCAGAGACAGAGCTTGAGGACAAAGCTTTATGGGGGTGGGGAGGGCAATGGCTTGCACAAATTCCAAAGCCTTCCCCGCCCTGCCTGCCCTGTCTCCAGGCGCCAGCGTGTCATGTCCCTGCAAACAAACAACATGGAGAAGGCTGCCAGGAGAAATGACAAGGGTGTTCGTGAGTTGAGGAGGATTCCGCCAATCAGGTTGCTCAGGGCCATGGAAGATCTTCCTCTTCCTTACTTGGGTACATTAGCCAGAGCTTAATTCAGCAACTTCTGTGTGCCAGGGTATGGGAACAGTGGTCATTTAAATTCACTTAACAATCATTTTCCTGGCTTTCCTGCAAAGCCTTTTGGAAAACTAAGTCAAAGCTGTATCCTCATCCCTTTTTGCAGGATCTCACACAAAACTGAGTTGTAGATATCCTTAAAACACACAGGACATCAGCGACAACGAAGAAAGTTCTCTGCGTCTCTGTCATCACTTCCAGGGCAGGGCCGTCCTGTCTGCAGAAAGCATCTTGGAGTCTTGCAAGTCAACATTGAGAGACCCTTTTATGGGGGGGGGGGGGGTGTAAAGATTTATTTATTTATTTATTTGACAGAGAGAGATATCACAAGTAGGCAGAGAGGCAGGCAGAGGGGGGGAGGAAGTAGGCTCCCTGCTGAACAGAGAGCCCTATGCGGGGCTCGATCCCAGGACCCTGATCATGACCTGAGACAAAGGCAGAGGCTTAACCCACTGAGCCACCCAGGTGCCCCGAGAGACCCTTTTCACGGCAATTCTCTACAATTAACTGTAGCAGAATCAAGTTGTTATTAATCGCTTTCAAAGACTAGAAGCTGTGCTGCTAGAGATGATGCTGAACCCCTGCAAGCAATACAGAAGGCACTGAAGGCTTTTGTTGGTAGGGTGTTTTATTCAAGTTGGGGCAAGTTCAGGAAATGTCACCATTTATTGTTGATTTTGGCATTCTATATGGTCCATACTTGTGTAGTTCTTTGACTTCTCCTTCAAACCAGTAGTAACATCTTGCTGGTTCCCTTGCTAATTATTGAATTACAGAAAATCTTTGACATGCGTTCATTTCATAATGTCTAAGAGCTGTGGCTTTACCCTTTAGCTATGGTGTGGCTGAAGAGAAGCCCAGAATACAGTGCACTTCAGTGTTCACAGATCCTTACCATCAGGACACGTTTTCCTCAAAATTATGAAAAACAAAAGATTTGCTTCTGCATCTTTACAGGGTTATTTCTGTGCCTCTGTCCTCTTAAAGGGAACTCCACTTCCCAGGCTTCCCATCCTCCTCCCATCCCCTCCCTGCCAACCTAGTCAAACAACCCTCTTCTCTACCCTGGCAAAATTAATTTTCTGTAAAAGCTGGTACTCATCCTTATTCACGTGTAACTGAGAGGAGTAATATGTGTCCTCTCGTACAGAGCTTTTCTAACACGTTGCCTGGAAACAAAGTCTTAAGCTTAAGAGAAGAATTTCTACAAGTTGCCATTTCTAGTATAAAATCTCAGACCATTTTTTGACAAAGAATAAAGGATTTTCAGAAGTCCAGAAATTAGGTTTTGTCATTCTATCCAAGTTCTCTCTGCCCCTTCCCCTGCCAAAAAAAAAAAAAAAAAAGTATATTTTGAGTAATAACGCAGGAAATAGCCAGAGTAGGCTATTATCTATGGAACAACTCTAAGCTCTAGAGAATAACTCTGAAGGACAGGGTCCTTGCTGTTAGAACAGTGTTATTTGAGATATAGCAGTCTATCTTCAACAAGTAATCTAACAACAGACACAGGATACACACACTGCATACACATACAATAAAAAAGCTTAGTATCATATATTGGGCCACTGTATTGGGTATTGAGTGTGGAAGATAGGCAGAAGGCAGTACCAACTTTCTGCTGTTATCCCCTCTGGGAAGGAAAGTGCTGGGCTTTCAAAAGACCATGTTGCCTTTCCTACCCTGGGTCATTGGGATCTGTCATCTCCAGTGGCTATATTTGGCTTCAGAGGTTTGGTTTTTTTTTTTTTTTAATTTATTTATTTGACAGACAGAGATCACAAGTAGGCAGAGAAGCAGGCAGAGAGAGAGAGGGGGAAGCAGACTCCCTGCTGAGCAGAGAGCCCGATGTGGGGCTTGATCCCAGGACCCTGAGATCATGACCTGAGCCAAAGGCAGAGGCTTTAACCCACTGAGCCACCCAGGTGCCCAAAGGCTTCAGAGTTTTGACACTAAATGCATGGAAGACAGGACAAGCAACATACCCAAGAATGTGTGCAATGGGAAGGCTTGTTCCAATCAGCAAGCATGTTTGTCCCAGGTGCTTGTCCTGATGTCACTTCCCATTACTATGTGACCTGCCCACTCTCTTTATCTATGGTTGAATTGATGAGATAGGCTTTGGGCTGGGACCAGAAGCCCTCAGAGTGAAGTGGCATGGTGGATCAGACTCACCTCCCACTAAGTTTACATGGGGGAAACTGTATGAAGAAACTCCCAGGGGTCTCAAGATATCTGGGGTCTTAGCTGTGATAAGCTGTAGCCCACAAGAAGTTAGTCACGAATAGTTACCAGATCGCCAAGGCCCATCTCTCCATCTGTTCCCTTCATCTCGCTGTAGACAAGCCAACCCCCCAATCTCAACACCCTAACCTTGTGCAGGGCAATGAGGCCACAAGAAAGAGCCAAGAGTTCCTTCACCTGGAAGTCTGCTTCTGCAACTCTGAAGTCCAAGTGTTAGGGATGACCTGCATTCCAGAATTCACCAGCCAATCCTTCAAAAGAACCTGTGACTAAATGGCAGCCATGTGATTGGATCTTCACCTCTCCACTCTTTCTGCCTTCATTCTTCAACTTCTAAACATGGACAGGGTTTGTCCCACACTTCTAGAGCTCATGTGATTGTACAGTCATTTAAACTACACCCCGTGAATGGAATTGTGTCTCATTCCACCAGAGAGCAGAGAGCAGACCAACAGCTGATTGCTAGGGCTGTTTTCAAAGCCAGAACTAGAACACAGAGTTGGAGGTATTAAGAAGCCTTTTCATCTGGGAACCTCTGTCTCTAGTTCCTACCCTGTTCACCTCACTTCCAAATGAAATAATTTAGAATGATGTATGTTAGAGTGCCTTGAAAATAATAATATGGAACATCTATTATGCATGGGTCAAATGCTTTCCATGAATTGCCATAGTTACTTATTAAAGCTGAAGTTCAGAGTAGTTCAGGAGTTTGCCCACAAACACACAGGTCTGTCAAAGTCTTAAGACCCTGTTTTAATGCTGCGCCAACACAATTCCAACCTATTTACTTGAGACGTTCACTTGTATAGCTGATCGAGTGTTCTCAGCTTTAGTCCTGGCCTCTCTCACGAAACATTCCTTTTTTCTTTCTTTCTTTTTTTTTTTTTTTTAAGATGTTATAGATTTGAGAGAGAGAGAAAACATAAGTGGGGGAAGGTGCAGATTGAGAGACAGACTCCTTGTTGAGCAGAGAGCCCAACTCAAGGACTCAAGTCTCCATCCCCGGACCCTGGGATAATGATCTGAACCCAAGGCAGATTCTTAACCAGCTGAGCCACCCAGGCACCGCTCTCACTAAACATTTCTTAATGAGATTAAAGACAACTCTTCAGTGTCCCCACACAAACTCCTTCATCCGCCTCTGAGCTCAGAAAAAACAATTGCCAACAAAGAGTGAATGACCAAACTATAAGGTGGGTGGCATTGTATGAGTCAAAACAAACAAGGCTCTTGCCCAAAGGGCATTTAGACTCCACTAGCTCTGATGCCTCGAGACTCACTTCCTTTATACACCACCCATTTTATGGAATGTGTCAGACTGCATAAATCCCACCAGTTCTGACTCTTCATTTCCCAACCAGGCTAGAACAGTGGGTGTTTAATTATTATTTGTATTACTTCCTGTATGTCAGCACTTTGATAGATGTTTTCAAATACATGAGCTCACTTAATGAATTAGTATAAATGTGAAATATTAACCCCATTCCACTAATATGAACACTGAGTCCAGCAGAGTTCAAATCTTAGGAATTCTATATTCCTTATTAGAGCCACTAATCAGAGTGCAAAAGACAATGCAAAATCTGGTTTCTTTTCCACCAGGACTGGGGGCGTGACAACATGTATGTCTCAGTGGTTTACCAACCTATTTGACCTGAGTGCCCTTATGGGTTTAGAAGGAAGGTTCTACATTATTGTGGTTCCCTGAACAGGTTGCACAGCATTTCTCTCCTTCTCTAACAAGCTGATGTTACTTCCTCGGGTGATGTCTTGTGGTATATGATAGGGCTGTATCACATATCTTTTAAGTACCTATTATTTCACTACATAAGTCTTAGACTAAGAGGAATTTCAGGGGTCATTTAATAAAATAATAGCATGCATTGAATCTTTGTGGTTTGATAACACTTCATCATTTCTAAGCACTTTTATACGCATTAGAACATTTGATCTTCACCACTTTTAGAAATGGTTCCTACCAAAGATTTGTTTTTTAAAGGATATTATTTATTTATTTGAGAGAGAGTGATTGAGAGAGAGAGAGAGAGCACAAGAGTAGGGGGAAGGGTCAGAGGGAGAAGCAGACTCCCCGCTGAGCAGGAAGCCTGATGCAGGGATCGATCTTGGGACTTCAGGATCATGACTTGAACCAAAGCCAGATGTTTAACTGACTGAGCCACCCAGGTGCTCCCGCATCAAAAATTTTTGTTAGGATTCAATGGGAAAATGCACAAGCACCTAACATTAAGCCTGGCAGATAATATATGTTTCATAAATATCACCTATTATTACTGTTAACACTGAAAGTAGTAGGCAGTGTGGTCCATTTCTTAACAACTGTCAGTGACCTTTAGAGAATGGAGAATCCAGAGTTGACTACTGTGGTCACTCCATCCATCTCATATTTGCTTATGTTGTTTGCTTGCTTCCAGATGATAGGTAAAACTCCTGCTGTTATTTGCCAGTATTCCCTAGTAAGACCTGTGCTGTATTAGAATGAGAAAGCTCTCTCCAACCCTGGGAATTAGGAAGGTCCATTGTCATCACAGTTGACAGATCTGAGAAGTGGATAATGGAATATTGGTCTATAAGCTTTGGAATCTTCATCCAGGAGTTTTATAGAGTTGAATCATAATAGAGATTAGGGTTTTCTGCTGGAATGGACTCTCAAATGGGAACCAGGAGTTAAAGTTTTCATCTTCATGTACTGAGCCAATGAAAATTGGAATCAGGCTGTTAACCTTCCCTGCACGAGTTATTGCTTCTTCAAAATCACCTGCTTCTGCTTTACTCACATACTTTATAAAGATCCAATACATGAAGTTGGAACAGTTTTAGGGGATATGGGCTTAAGGTACTTATTCCCAGTCAGTTTAAATACTTAACCAGTCACAGGGTGAACAAGATCATGGATTAACTTTGGTAGTTAAACCTAAAAGAAGTTCAGGAATGTACTGGGGAGCACAGGCTTGGAAGTCCTGTGCTGCTAACATCCCTGGATAGTTGGGCATTGATCAGGCAGTCTCTCCATCCTAAACACCACCAAGTCCAGTGGCTCCCAGCCTTTGAGGACCCAGAGCACATAGCAGCAGACTTTCCTCAGGGCTCTTCATCTTCCTATCCTCCTGATGGGATTCCAGGATGAACCCAACTTCAAAGTGGGTCATTTGAGTCCAGAATGGAGATGGTGGCTATTACAGGGCATTGGGACTAAATCCAAAATAAATGCACGGTGAGGTAATTACTGAGATGAGACTATTTACCCTGAGACTGTTTTCCTGTAGGTGTGAATGTGAGGTTACTTCTTCAACCCAGGAAGTCAGAGCTTTACTGTTCTCAAATCAAGATTGCTGCCAGGCAAACCTTGAGATAAGAGCCCAAAGCTAGTTAGGTGTTTGGAATTAGACATATATGCAGACTACAAGCAAATGTTCCATTTCTCTACAGAGCAGGAGCACTGAGAGGAAGAGTTACATGCTAATGTTTCTTTCTTCCCCACACAAACACATGCACACATGTACATATGTCTTACCAAATCAAAGGAAATGTTAATATAAGAAACAAATACTGGCTTAAAGAACTTGTGGGAAGGGAGGACTGAGGCTAAAGGACATGGATGAACCTAAAGAAGAACCTGGTCATTCTCCTGACTCACAACCAAGGGCCCCTCCTGCCAGCTGTGACAGTGGAGGTGCAGGGGACAGTGCGATTTTATGGATGGTGTTATGAGTAGAATTGTTCCTGCTCCCCAAATTCATGTGTAGAAGTCCTGACCTTCAATATCTCAGTAGGTGACTTCATTTGGAGATAGGGTCTTCATGGAGGTAATCAAGTTAAAGTGAGGTCATTGGGGAGGATCCTAATCCAATATGGCTGCTGCTCTACTAAAAAGAGGAAATTTGGACACAGAAGCACATATGAAAGGAAGACAATACCTGGGTCATGGAAAGAAGAGACATGGAAAGAAGATGTCATCTACAAGCTAAGGAGAGAAGCTTGGAGCAGATTCTGCCCTCATGGCCTGCAGAAGAAACCAATCCTGCAAACACCTTGATCTTGGAATTCTGGCTTACAGAACTGTGAGACAAACAATTTCTGTTGTTTAAGCCACTCAGTCTTTGGTACTTTTGTTATGGCAGCCATAGCATAGATGGAACTGGAAGTATCTTCCTAGCTGGCAGAAGCCAAGCCTCCTGGGAATTTAAAACATGGACACTCTCTTTATTCTGGTCTGAAGCACAAGCTGCAAACACCAGAGCCTTTATTTGGTGAACAGGCCTCCATGACCAAGTTGTGAAGTATTGGTGCAGAAGGTTTCAAGACCTCCTCTTCAATTTCATTCCCCAATTTGCACTTCTTTCAGCCAGGAATGTAAGTGAATAATGACATCCATACCATTGAAAGCTCTTACTCTTTCACCATAGACCTGTCATATGTTCACCACATATAGATGTTTGAACTTTATTTTCTGACCAACTATGAACTCCCAACCAAAGTTCTCAACACAATGAAATTTAGTGATTCTCTGACCCCATCCTCTCATGAGACAGGTGAGGAAACAGGGACCCAGGCAACAGCATCACCTAGCACAAAAGCTACTCAGCTGGTTGAAAGATCCTGGCCAGATGTCTTAATAGGTTTAATCCTATTCACTACATTGGTTTTCCTTCATGGAAACAATTTTTAATGTGGGAAATCTAATGAAATGTCCCCTTACTCCATATAGCATTCCCTTCATTTACATTTACATAACCACCTCTTTGGTGGTTAAGGGAAAAGATAACGTCTTGCCCTAAATTGAGGAACTTTGAGATCATCTAACTCCTCTACAATATTTATGTCAAGTGGTTTGTCAGTCTCTGATTAAACATTTTCAAAGATGAGAAATTTATTATTTCATTCCAAACAGCTCATATGATGAGAAACTCCCTAAAACTGAACCAAAAACATGCCAGTTTCTAGAAGGCAGGGACTTTTTTTTTTTTCTTTTTTTAAGTCATTTAACTTGAACTGATGCCTGGGGCTTTTGTTTTGCCAAAGTCTCTGTGACAATTACAATGGTGACATTGGTTCAGATGACACTTCCTTTCTCCTGGAGATCACACCATAGCAGAACTCCCTCCAGGTTGGTGGGGCTTGGTGCCTAGATCAGAGGACAATAAAAATGTCCAGGATTTTGGACAGTAAGATTTAAAAAGAGTGACAATGAGTAGTGATTCTAATTTCAAAGACTCCATAAAGCATCTGAGTTGAAAAGCCAGGATTCTTCTACAAAGAGAAGCATAAACTTATTTGAAAGGGGCAAGTAAGGTGGCACTTAGGTCATAGTCCTGGCCTGCTCAAGTCGGTTCATCCTGAATGCTGGAAGCTGCCTCTGCTTCTGGCCACTAGCCCATGACTGAATGCCATAGCAGAAGAGGAAGTGCAAGGCAGGACAATGGATCAGACGATTGTCCGTACATTGTGGGTACTATTCTTCACATGTTTAACAAATAGCTATTGGTGGCTATGCATAGATGAGGTCCTAAATACTTCAAGGGTACCTTGCTGGAAGTCAGGACATCTTGTTTTGAAGTCCCAGCTTTGAGAGCTTGGATGGATCGGTGAATTTCCATGGACACTGTATTGCTCATTGGCATAAGTGAAAAGGCCAAAGTTAGACAGATAATTGTGCTCAAAGATCTCAGAATTCTGTAGGGCTGCATGTCTAAAGAGACCCACTTACACCCATTCCATCCTTTTCCCAGTGAGTGAAACTTCTGGTAGGTGAATTAGAGGAACTGGGTTGGAATAAAATAAAGTTCTTCATTAGGCAAAACTGATTTGGACTGTTACTATTAACAGTAAATATCTGCCACCATATATTGAGTGATTACTAAAATACCGAGCATGCTCATCTCATTTAAACCACTGAAGTTTCTTTGAAGTGGGTGGCAATTGCCATTCCAGTGAGAAAACCAGGGTTTAAAGGCGATAAATAACTTTCCCACAATTACTAGCTGGTAAGTGTGGAGCCAGAATTATCTTCTAGACAGTGCGACTTCTAAGCCAAGTTGCTTACACTTAATGGCACACTTGTGCCATGTTGAAAAAAGGCATATATATATATACACACACACACACACACATATATATGTATATATATATAATATAAACCAATACACACATATATACACACATACATATATACATCATATATATTTGAACATATCTATAAAATCCGCATATACACATCCTTACACATATACACATCCTTAAAATCCCAGAGAAATAATAATGTACTTATAATAATAATAATGTATTTATATATATATATGTTATATATATACATATATAAATATGTTATATATATATACATATATAAATCTTAGATGATATATATAATCTTCCTGTTCAACAAGAACTTATTTTGTGGAATGAAGACCCCTTCTTATTGCTTATGACTGTTGGAAGTCATTCATTCCAAGCATAGATTCTAGAACTGTGAAAAGGAGGGTATAAGTAATAAATTATGAGGGCAACAGATGTCTTCACATTCTCAAAAATACTATTAGACCAATTTTGATACTTAGAATATGCTAGCACCATGTTCTTCTCAGTAAGTACTTTATTCTTAAACTTACAAATACTTTAAAAATGGCAGGGAATAACAAAAAAGAAAGCCATATACCATAAACACATCACCCAGATAACACCTTTGACATTTTCAAAAATAAAAATAATGTGTATGCATGGTTTAAAAGTATAAACATTATGACAGAAGATAGAAAATGAAAAGTGAAAACCTTCCCTCGCTCCCATGTAATTTTCAGACCCTCTCTGCAAAGACAATGGCTATTAGCCAATTTTTTAAAAAATTATTTGGTTATATGCTATTTGCATATGACATGAGACTATACATAGAAAACCCACACACAAAAAAAAAACCTATTAGAGGTCATAAATGAAATGAGTAAAGTGCAAGATGCAAAATTAATAGCCAGAAATTAGTAGTGTATAGTTGCTGATAATGAAGTAGCAGAAAGAGGAATTAAGAAAACAATTCTATTTATAATTGCACCAAAAAGAATAAAATACCTAGTAAAAAACTTAATCAAGGAGTCAAAAGACCTGTACTCTGAAAACTGTAAGACATTGATGACATAAATTGAAGACAACATAAACAAATGGAAAAATATACCATGCTCATGGATTGGAAGAATTAATGTTGTTAAAATGTCCATACTAGTCAAAGCAGTCTACAGGTTCAGTGCAATCTCCAGCAAAATACCAACATTTTTCACAGAATTAGAACAAATAATACTAAAAATTCTATGGAACCACAAAAGACCCCAAATAGCATTAACTCATTAACCAATTTTTAAAAAATCTTTTATACAAAGGGGTACCTACTTCTTACACTAAGCCACATCTTCCTTTTTCATTGGTATATATCTTGGAGACCTAAGACCATTGCAACACATTTAGATCTGACATAATGGTTTTAATGGGGAATTAATACTAATATTAATAAATCAGCAATAATAACAATTCATATTTATTAAGCATTTATGACATGCCACTCACTGTTCTAAGCACTTTCTATGCGTTTATTCATTTAATTCTCTTCAAAACCACATGAAGGTTTTGTTGAGTGTCTTCCATATATCCAACCCCCTCCCCAATCCTCTCTATACTCTGATGAGTGCACCAAAAAGTTGATCTGTAGGTAGAGCATCAAGAGCTCCTTTGCTTCTGGCTTCTAGTTGAACTCATCTACTAGGTGGCACCAGAAGAAATAAGAAGGACCATGAAGACAGAAGTCATGTACTTTGTTCCCTAGTAGTTGGTTTCCCCTAATGATCATCTGGTCATTAAATGATAAAGATCATCCATTCTTGGAGTACAAGCCACAGTATCTGTGTGGTGGTCTTTGCCACAAACCTCTCTGTGCAATTCAGAGGTTGTCCCCTTCTCTCACTGATTCAAGGTTTTAGAGTATCAATGGCTCTCCACTTTGACCAGCCCTACCTTGTCCCTTACAGCTTCCTTTACCCTCTCTACACTTTTGAAAATAGTCATTTCTATTAAACTCTCTTTAAACTACTCAATTGAATAACTAGCTTGTTTCTTGCTGGGAGTCTGATACAAATATGTGCCCTTGTCCCCATTGGACTACTGAATACTGAGGCACAAGAAGGTAAATACCTGTGCAAGGTACACAGCCAGTAAATGCAAGAATCAGGATTCAGTTCATGAACTGATTCCCCAGAGACTGTCCTCTCTCACTCACTACAGAGTAAAGGGACACAACTAAACATATATTCCCCTGGCACTACAGCACTTTCCAGGGTTTTGCTATTTGCTATTTGCTATTTGCATGGTGTTTCTATTAACATCCTTATATGTCAATCTTGGTAAATATATGGAATTATAACCATAGGATACATTCTTAGCAGTGCCAAGTCAAAGAGTATGTATAATTTTTAATTTGAGATGATATTATCAAATTGTTACACTTTAATCAAATTAAATACAATCATATTATGACTCAGTAATTTTACCTTGATATAGATATAGACGTGGATGTAGATGTAGAGAAAATGATATAGAGATGACAGAGATAGAGAAGAGAAAGATGTATCAGAGAAGTCCTCATATATGCTCATAAAGGGATATATTCATGTACATATTCATTGTACCTTTTTTTTTCTATTTTGGCCAAGGTGAGGAATTTGAGGCAAGTGGGGAGTCCAGAACTAGGGTACTGTTAGGTGTAAAACATTGTAGAAACTCACTACAGAAAGAAAGGGAATGAATGAATGAATCAAAGAGAGAAGGAGGCAAGAGATGGAGAAAAATATTGTCAGATTTCCTTCTATAAAAGTATTATCTTTAGTGTTCCTATCTAAAATGTAAGAGAGTGGTCATTTTTCCATACCATTTCCAGCAGTGGATGCTATTGAAATCTAAAAACATTTTTTTTCCCCAAGCTAATGGGAAGTATCAAATTTTTTCCAGTCTGATGATTTGGCTTGCATTTTTCCATTATGAGTGAGGATGAGTTATTCATATCTTTTCCTGTAACTCAAGATGCTATATTCATTGTTGGAAATATCCCTGGCTCTTCAGAGGGTTGGTAGATCCAGCAGGCTGAGTGTTAGGTCAACAGGTCTTCTGTCATCCACAAGCACAGTGACAGTGGCCACACAATCCAGAATGAAAATGAATGTGGGCACCATGGTCACCTCCAAAAGCTCTCTCCAGTTTTGAAGTCACCAGACTTCACCAGACTTAGGGTGACCCCCTACCCTTTCTAAACCAGGAGCCCATCTGGGCTTTGTTAGTAACCCCAGCTGCATGTTCAGAGCATTCCAAACACCTTAAATTCACTGGCACTTAATGTATCAAAAAGTAGGGCTCTCTCTGCTCTGAGTTACTTAATGATATAGGGCTGTTTCCATGAGCGCTTTCTGTTTAGCTGGGCATTTTTTAAACCTTCCCCTCCACCCTGCCTTCA
Source organism: Martes martes (assembly GCF_963455335.1). Lineage (NCBI taxonomy): Eukaryota > Metazoa > Chordata > Mammalia > Carnivora > Mustelidae > Martes > Martes martes. Next base: position 168,824,875 of record NC_137890.1, on the reverse strand, counting down.
TTTTTTTTTTCCCTTTTCTTTTCTTGGAAGAAATTGATCCTTTGCCAAAACTAAATGAAACTCTGGCTCCAAGTTCAACTCAGAATTTACTAGCTGATAAATTGGAAGGGGGGAGTGGGTTGTGAAGGTAGGGGGAGGCTGGTGAGGGGGAGGGAGACTTTCATTTGGGAGCAAGTTCAAACTTGGAATCAAGAGCTATTAAAGTGTCTGATTTGTGCTGAGTCATATGGAGGCAGAAGTCAGGGGATGATGCTGGCTACCTGCCAGCCACACGTGCTGCCCAGGTTGATGAACGAGCCTCCAAAGGAACTACAACAGGATTATAATTTCTCCGACATTTTAAATATATCATTAGAAGCCAAGTGCATGACTCTGAGCAAGCAATCAGCCTGGGCCTCTTGAGTTCATCTATCTGACTGGTGCCTGAGCATCTGTCTTTCTTAGACCCCAGACTCTCATTTAGTTCTTCCCCGAACTTCACTCACTATTACCCTTCCTCCTACCCTCCCTTCCTTCCTCCAACAGAGTAGTCTCTCATTCAATAAAGGATAAGGTGGAGCCGTAGAGAGGACCCCAAGCCTTGAACAGTTCTGAGAGCACAAACTTTCCTAAGAAGATGATGATCATGGTAATGATATTAAATTCATCTAATATCCAAAGCAATCTTATAAAGTAGATAGTAATCTCTATTGATAAAGAATCAAAGCACAAAGAACATAAGCAACTTCTGGCAGGTAACAAAGCTATTGGGTGCAGAGCTGGGATTTGGACCTAGGATGTCTATGCTCTAGCATACAACTTCCGCCCCTCTTTCAAGCACCTCCATCTCAGCTCAGAAGTACTCACAGTACCCCAAAGGGTATATTCTCCTTCCTGTTTCTGAGCCTTGGCACTTGCTGTTCTCAAGGCAGAAAAGGGCCAGCAAAGAGCAGATCATTCTAGGCTTTTTTCTTCCTTCCACATGATTTCCTTGCTCAGAATCTACATTAAAGATCATCCAAACATTCAGTCACTCCCTTCTTTCTCCCAACATTTTATTATGAAAAATGTCAAACATACAGAAAAGTTGACAAAATGGTACAGTGATTCCCTCTGTTCATACCCACCATCTAGATTCTACAATAAGGTTGTTTCATATTTCTTTCTCTCCAGACCTTTATCCATCTACCTGATACATCTGATTTTTTTATTTACTCCACAGCTAGCTGTAGACATTACAACATTTTGCTTGTAAACTTTTCTATGCCCCCTTCTTTTTCACTTTATACAGAGTAAGAATTGTAACCACCAATTACCAAGTGTTTCCTCTGTCAAGCATGGTGTCCAGTAACTCCCATGCATTTCATGATTTGATTCTGATAGTAATCCATGAGGTAAAGTACAATGACCACCTGATTTTACAGGTGAGAAAAACTGAAGCACAGAGAACAAGGCCTACAGCCAACAGTTACTTCACATTCCTATGGGTCATGCATCATGCCAAGGGATTTCCATGAATTATCTCCTTTAATCTTTACAGCAAAGCTACAAGGTAAGCATTATAACCATTGAAGAGACTGACTGACATTTGGAGAGTCAGGTCCAGCAGTGTAAGAGACTTTGGGACCCAGTTTGAATTGAGGAATATGACTCCATTCCCTTCCATTTGCCCTCATCCCTATTGTCATGTCTTTTCATTATTGTGTTTTAATTTTTTGCCTCCACTTCTGTTTCCCATCAGACCATGGCCTCTCACAGACAAGAGTCATGTTTTAGTATTCTTATTCCCACACCCCCAGTCAGATACAAGTAAGTACTTTATAAATGTTTCCTGAATGGATTCATAAACAATGAATAGTCATAATTGAAAGCTCTATGTCTTAGAATCAGTGTGGTAAAACAGTGCTAAGTTTATGACCATTCTAGAAAAAAATAATGGGGAGCTTGAAAGCTAATGTCAGATGCCACCGCTGGTACCCTGGAGCTTTCTTTATACCGGTAGGACCTGCAACTCATCAAAGGCAGCCCACTTCATGCAGTACGGGTGACCTGAAGGATGAGTGGGTAGCGTGGGGGAGCCAAGTGACCTTGGAGCTCAGGTTGGAGCATACACTTGTCCCCTTTGGTTCACAAGGCATTTTTATGTGTGTCTACATGGCAGACACCAGGCTAAAGTCTGGGGAGGGAACATATATAAAACACGCAAGGACCCACTCAAGAATCACACTCTAAACAGGCATAGAAAAGACAAGCACATGGAACCAAAGTTGTGATTGGGCACTTCATGAGAAAAAGACAAACTTAGTTTTAAAGGATTTCCAAAGGGACACATCAGATTCTGGTGTTGGAGGAGACTCCACAATCGCCTGGTCAAGAAATGTCATGTTGGATGGGCACAATTATCAACAAGCAAGAATGTGGCAGAACCGAGAGAGTGAGGATGGGGAAATTTGTTCCATGATGGTCAAATTGCCAAGAAAATTGAAAACAGAGTCAGGAGGGCCACATTAGCCTATATAACATGAGAAAAGAGACAACACTAAGGCCAAAGTCAATCATCATATATATGTATTACCAAAGTAGTGCCATGGATGTAGTGGTTACAAAGAACTCTCTCCCAGGTTGAAGTTCATGCAAGATGCCCATGGCAACAAGATGCCAAAGCTGTCCCACCTGGTATTGAGATGCAATGAAAGGCACAGGGTGGGAAGATAAAAGCTTGGAGGAGCATATCAAATAGTGTGTCCAAGTCACCAAGGATAGACTATACCATGTTCAAAGTTCTTTAATTTGTATCATCTCCTTTGATCCCAATAACAATAGATAGGAGAGTTGCTATTAGCCCCAGTTTGTCAAATGAGGAGACTGACACTAAGAAAGCTTGATGAATCACTGGGGTCACATGGCCTGGGAGAGGCAGAGCTGTTGACTCTAGACCCAGTGTCCTCAGTATGAAATCTCAGTAATGGTACAGGGAGATGGTGGTTTTAGAAATGAACATGTTATGGCACAGGGATAACAATTACTTTTTTTTTTTTTTTTTCCAAATCTGAGTACTTTGCAATCAGTCTAAGTATTAACTGCCTTTACTGGGGTGGTTGAGGGAAATGATCCAAGAATTTTGAAAAGTTAGTCAAACCTGAAATTGGGCAAAACTAGTCCCCCAAATGGAGTTTATTTAAGAGCATCTTCTGATACAGCTTTGCTGTTATAAGGACAGTCTCTGGAACCAAACTGCCTGGGTTTGAATCCCAGTTTGCTGCTTACTGGCTGTGTGACCCTAGGTACATGCCCTTCTGTTCCTCAGCTTCCTTATTTGTATAATAAAGATAATAATGCAGTTGTTGTTAGGATTAAATATTTCATATATTTTAAAAACCTAGATTATGGCCTGGTATGTAATAACTGATAAGAGCAGCTTGATTTGTCATTTATATCCCATTTTACAACTTTTTGTTAGGTTCCACTATATTTCAAAGGTTAGAGGAGAAAACAGGCAGTAACCTCTTCAATCACAGCAACTTCTTCCAAGGCACATCTCTGAAGGCAAGGGAAACAAAGGAAAAATGAAATATTGGGACTTCATCAAGATAAAAAGCTTCTGCACAGCCAAGGAAATAGTCAACTAAACTAAAAGGCAACCTATGGAATGGGAGAAGATATTCACAAATAACATTATATATAAAGGGCTGGTATCAAAGATCTATAAAGAATTTATTAAACTCAACATCCAAGAAACAAATAATCAAGTCAAAAAATGGGCAAGGGCGCCTGGGTGGCTCAGTTGGTTGGACGACTGCCTTCAGCTCAGGTCATGATCCTGGAGTCCTGGGATCAAGTCCCACATCGGGCTCCCTGTTTGGCAGGGAGTCTGCTTCTCCCACTGACCTCTCTCCTCTCATGCTCTCTCTCTCTCTCTCAAATAAATAAGATAAAATCTTTAAAAAAAAAATGGGCAAAAGACACGAACAGACACTTCTCCAAAAAAGACATACAAATGGCTAACAGACACATGAAAAAATGTTCAACATCACTAGCTATCAGGGAAATACAAATCAAAACCACCTTACACCAGTTATAATGGCCAAAATTAACAAGAGAGGGAACAAATGTTGGTGAAGATATGGAGAAAGGGGAACCCTCTTACACTGTTGGTGGGAATGCAAGCTGGTACAGCTACTCTGGAAAAGAGTATGGTGGTTCCTTAAGTTGTTAAAAATAGAGCTACCCTAAGACCCAGCAATTGCACTACTTGGTATTTACCACAAAGATATAGATGTAGTGAAAAGAAGGAGCACCTGCATCCCAATGTTCATAGCAGCAATGTTCACAATAACCAAACTGTGGAAGGAGCTGAGATGTCCTTTAATAGATGAATGGGTAAAGAAGATGTGGTTCATATATACAATGGAATATTACTCAGCGATCAGAAAGGATGAATACCCACTACTTGCAGCGACATAGATGGAACTGGAGGGGATTATACTAAGTGAAGTAAGTCAATCAGAGAAAGACAATTATCACATGGTTTTACTCATATGTGAAATATAAGGAATAGCGCAGAGGACCATAGGGAAAGAAGGGAAAACTGAATGGGAAAAAATCAGAGAGGGAGACAAACCATAAGAAACTGTGGACTCTGGGAAAAAAATTGAGGGTTGCAGAAGGGAGGGGTGGGGGATGGGTTAGCCTAGTGATGGGTATTAAGGAGGGCAGATGTTGCATGGTGCACAGGGTGTTATGCACAACTAATGAATCATCGAACACTATATCCAAAACTAATGATGTACTATATGTTGGATAATTGAACTTAAAAAAAATTAGAAAGATTTCAAAGTTTGGATATCTGTTCAAATGACCTTAAGGACCAGGGTTTATTATAAAGACATGTGGCATGAAAGCCCCGGGAGCTCCACAGCTGCATAGCCAGGCCTCTGAGATACAGAAAATTATTCTTCCCCTTCAGGCTATTGCAGCCATAACTTGTTGGATGACCAAACAGTGTTAATCTGCTTGTCTCCAAGGGAAGAATCTTTGACCTCCTGTTCCTCATTTTTTCCCATTTTCATGTTTCCTTCCTCTGCCAGTTGCAGCAGGTTGAGCAAATTGTACTTTTCAGGCTATTGTCTATTCTCTGTCCTCTTTCTTATTTATTTACTTTTCTCCCCTACTCCTTCCTGTTCTTTTCTGCCCCCATCCCTTAGGCAACCACTCTCATTTGTGTCTAATGTAGATCTTTTGGGTTGTATCTGTTCTTGTGAAACAAGTACATTTTTTAAAATGTGTGTATTTTTTATTTTAAATGGTACTTAGTCATTTATCTTTCTTTTTTGACCTGTCACTGTCTATGAGATCATCCATGTTATTAAATGTTCATGCAGACTGTTCATTCTCAGTGTTGCTTAGTTCTCCATGATATATACCCACCATGTGTTGCCTATCTAATCTCCAATGATGGATTTCAGATTGCCGCCAACTTCCTGTCACCACAAACAATGCTATAATGAACATCCTCAAGCACATCCCCTTATGGGCCTGTGTGAGATGTGTTTGGGAAATATACATAGGCTCATTTTAGTTTGACTAAATTGTATCAGATTGCTCTGCAAAAAAGGCTGCTCATGGCAAAACTCCCAACACCAGTGCATAAATCCACTCTAAACCACTGGCATTCTTCAGCTTTCTAAGTGAATGCATGGCTTCTAGGTCATTCTCTATTTCCAGCATTCTGCTTCTTTCTTGTGCCCTCTGCCTTTATTTCCCACCCAACCCTCCACTGCAGCTAACCTGAAATCAGTTTTTTCCCTAATCTCTCAAACTCTTATTGTGGTTTCTTCCTACTCTTGGTTTCTATCACTTTCTGAAGCAATAGTGTGTCTTCTTGGACTCTTTATCTTTCTATTTCACCTTCAAGTATGCTGATGGTCTTTTAGTCATGACTCAGTCTGGTGCACATCTGTGGGGCCCAGTTCTTCCCTCGGGCCACCTCCTATGACTGCCACTGATTCTGACATCTCTCCCTCGTCCAACTGGATGTCTCCAGGGTGCTAAGGGTCACATGGTATAAACCCTGTTGATATCTAAGGAAGGGAATATCTGTTGCAGATTCTTTCTACAAAGAGAGTATCAATATAATGGGCATTCAGAGTTTCATGGACTGCCCAGCATACACACCAATTTGATATTTTACTAAATTAACCAAAACGTACCAATTTTTATACAAGATAGCTGTAATTATTCAGGTATAACATCAATCTCAAAGGTTATTTTATATGTACACATAGTGGAAAATAAACTCTGAGGTGCCCATTGTTTGTCATGGGTGCCTCTTTTCCTTCTCTTTATATTTTTCCTCTAACCCACACACGTGATATTAGAGAAATGTTGTCTAAATACAAAGCCCATGTTATTCTTGCTGCCTGGAACATTCTTCCTTAACTTCCTTTGTCTTAACTAAAGCAACTCCCTTCTTGACAAGAATTAAATGTCATGTCTCTAAGAAGATCTTTACTTACATCTCCTCTGGGATAAATTCTCCTACTGGATGTCCCCATCCTTTTCCATCACACGCACCACACTCCATTACAGTTAAGTGTTGTTTTGCACTACAAAATATGAGCAACCTGAGAGATGGATTGCATCTGTCCTATTCACTGATGCTCCCTCCCCCCCCCCCAACAAAGTACTTTGTATCTGGTATGTGCTCAAAAAATATTTGGGCAATTTTGTTGAATGATAGAGTGGTGACATCTCCAAGAAACTAAGTTTAAGTCCCAGCTCAGTTGTGAGGTCAAATCATAGTTCCTGTATTATCTCCCTCACAGAGTTTTTATATATTAACATGGTTTTTTAAGTTGTAAATATGACCAAGACATTGGTTGGATAAAGATCATTAGACAACTTTATGTTTATTAAGAAAAATTTAAATGCCAATTATTTGAATAGGAGAGTAAAATAATATTCTGATCCTAACATAATTTCATAAAACAAAGATTATCATCAAAAGGGTATTAAAGATGGAAGATACCCTGGAAATTGTCCTGTCTAGATACTTTGTTTCCCAGAAAGGCAATCAGCTGAGAATCTATGTGACTTGCCACACAGCTATACACCAAGAGAGCTAAGAAAAAGGGTCCTCTATTGCTGTCCCTTACATACCCTGAGGCATGTGCCCTTGTGGAAGGAAGCATTATCTAGCTGCACATGGTCTCTGAATGCTTACAGAGGCCAAGAGGCCTCCTCTTTGGCTTTGGATTCCAGCTTCCCACAAGCCATTATTTCTTAGAATCATAGACTCATCAAATTTTCTAGTTTTTTTTTTTTTTCCCTTGTCTCTGTGCCTCTCACTGACCCAGTTTTTCTCCCTGGCCCATGAAGGAGTAGCAGAAAGATTTTATATACGCATACACACACACACACACATATATATACATATATATATATGTATGTTGAGTCAGAGTCATATATTGAGTCAGAGCTTTTACATGCTTTGATCCAATCGGCACCTTCCTGCCCTCTTAGTCTCATTAGTTGGTTGTGGGGATATCTATGGTATTCAGACACTAGACCTCTAATTCCAAGTTGGTCCCCAACACACACATGGCTTCCTAGTAGGGAAAATTACAATATTTACATTTTTTTCTAGTTGCTAGAGGGATTAGAAGCAATGGCAAAAAATAATCCTAATAAGGAATCCTTTGTCCCCAGCTGTTATAAAACAGGATTTTTCACAAGTATTTACTCTCCCTGCAGAACGAAGCATTGAAGTGCAAAAGTTCACCCCAAGCATGCCCACTGCTTTTCTTTAGACCTTCCAAGAGACACACAAGCCTCTTATTTTTCAGGGCCCATCTGGCTGTAAATCGCAATCGACTTTAATTTATGAAAACAAATGACACCAGGCTACTCCACGACATTTTGAAATGGGAGAATTAGGCAGGGGCAATAAAGCAAGAGTAAAATGAAAACACTCACTCAGACCCCATAGCCGCCCTGGCAATGTCCCAAGCCACACAAGGACCCTGAGTATCCCTATGCCAACAAATTTTGTTCTTGCAAAGTTAGTTATTTGATCATAAGACATGAAATTAACTCTTTGTCACAGAATATGGCAGGAAATTAAACACATCCAAGGCCTTTCCATGTGACTGGAATCACTGTTCCATCTGCTGAGAATTTATCAATGGTGATAACCACAGATAGAGAAAAAAAAAATGGGTCATCAACACTGGCTGATGATGTAGCTGATTATTTAATCCAGTCTCTCGAAGGGGCTAATGGACTTATTTAGTTCCCGAGACTATTGTTCAAGATTTTAGATGCAGAACTCTGATAGATAGAGTCAAGAGGGTGATTCATAGGCATGCAGAAGGAATTGATGTGATTATGACCTCTTCTACATGCATCTTCATTTTCCAGAATTAAGGAGACATGATGTGAATATGCTGTTTTAATTTGAATACCAAAGGAAAGAAGTGAAGAAGGGCTTGACAACGCATCTCTGACTCTAGGTAAGGCAGCTCACCTCTCTGGGTCTCCATTTATGTGGACCCATAGGCTTGATACTTTTGAGTTTTTCAGACAAGAGTAGTAATGAAGGTAAGACACACATAAACACACAACAAGAATATTTGAAACTCTGAGAGACAATCAATTGCCATAGCTTTAAAAACCATTTTCATTTAAAAAAAAAACTATTTTCATTTTAAAAGACTACTTTTGGCATAAACACTTTAGATGGAAGCTGGCAGGGAGCAGAGGGCTATAATCTACTTACTCTAGGATCCACCCTATTGAGAGAAAAGATACAACGTTCAGACTGTTTATTTGAAGAATATACCCAATCACTCTGTAAAAGTAAGACCAGGAGAAAACTGTTGGGCATAAACCTTAAGCTTAATGGGGCTTTCTATTCCACCCACCCAAATCCTGGACTTAAGACCCACCTGTTTGGACAGCTAATCTATGGAATTTGATCTGAATTTGCCTGCCTAGCTTACTTCAAGGACCACAGGCCTGCCTCCATGCTCCAGCACAGCTATAAGGCAGAGAAAGAATAGATTTCCTTCCTTTCCCATCCATACTGAGAGAACCTGCTCAGGGAAATTCACCACATGGAGTTACCACAAGGAGAAGACCCAAAACTATGAACCCGCAATTCCCCTGAGAGAACACAGAAACAATACTAAGTGTCAACTCTGTGTAACATTTAACAGTATCACTCCACCCACTATTAAATGTCCTTTAGTGAAGTTCAGACCCTCACCAGTCAGCTTAGTTACTCCTCCTCCCTTGGGGAGAAGAATATTAGCAGTTGGAGGAATAAGATTGGAAGCATTGTGTTCCTTCTCTACAAGCCAAAGAACAAATGTGAAAAGAGGAATATAATTATCCTTTCTCCCATCTATCAGGAAGGACTTCCTGACCTAGGGGGATTGAAAAAACAAAAACATAATCTGAAAAAAAAAAAAAAAAAAAAAAAAAAAAAAAAAAAAAAACCTTTAGGAAGACCTTCCCTTAGGAAGTTTAAAGACCAGGAGAGAACCAACCATTCTACTCTTGAGGAGAAACCATTCCAAGTGGCACAGAAATCTACATACATTCTTCCTCTTGAAATAGTTCCATTCTGAAACTGCATTCATAGTGAGATATCTCTGATTGATCCCACCCTGCCATCTTCCTGATTGGTCCTGAGGAACAGGCTTATAAAACCCAAGTTCTCTCTCTTATACTGGAAAGTGAAGTGATGATCTAAGGGACCTGTGACATAGAGCCCAAGAGTAGAGTTTTCACCATTAGGGAAAAGATAGAATGTTCCCTAGACTTTCCCAAGCCCGAGGAAGAAATATACAAGCTGTGAATCATTCACTTGAGGACAGCTGATGAAAGCTCAGAGGAACTGAGGGGGAGAATGAGCACAAGAAAAGATTTCCAGAGATAGAGAGAACAATTCTTCAGTGAGCCAGCTTGGAAAAAAACAATTTAAGGAAGGCACATCTTCAGCCTGTCTTTACCATATGTGTACTAACTCACTGTAATCCAGGAGCCAGCTGTGGCTGACTGAAAAACATTTTCCATCACAGATCTCTTGTGGTGAAAAAGAATAAAGTTGAAAATGGATGGCACCAGATTGTATCCATGACTTATCATTTTAGTCTTGTCACCAAGAATCAAAGAGCCCTATTCAGGGAGGCTGGAGCAAAGGAAAAGGCAAATAAATATATCTGATATGAATGAGTTATTTGAGGTCAATCTGGAAAGTTTCTTTAGAGTATATTTTTAAAAATCAGAAAGAAAGAATAATAATCCAGTGATCAGTCATGGCAAAGTTCAAGGATCAAGAATTTAATTTACTAAGCATGTAAGCAGCACATTTTCAGGATGGAATCATACCTCAACAACTTAATATGGATAGAATCCCTTGGGTGGCATACCTTCTCCAAGGGCAATTTTACCCATTACCCTGACTCTAAGAGCTATAGTCAGGCCAAATATGGAAGTCCTCTACTCTTATGACTGTTACATGTTCCTGTATTTTGTAGTATCTGGAAGCAGCTTGCTTTCATGATAGAACTTAGGACAAATTTTCTCTCAGCTTTTGCCTCTTTTCAGATTCTTTCCTTCCCTTTCTTGCTTCAGAAGTTTTGTACTTGCTGACCCTATGCCTAGAATACTATTACTTCAACACTACCTGCCTGATTCCTTCTCACTTTCTAGTCTTGGATGCAATGTCACCTCCTCTAAAAAGTCTTCCCTTATGATCTCATCTAAAGTAAAGACAATCTCCTATTATTTTTCATCCCATTGCTCTATTTGTTTGCATTGTAGTAATTATCAAATTGTCACATTTTGGTAATTATCAGATTACCAAAGAGGAATTCAAACGGAGAATTAAAAAGTATTTTTAACTAAATTAAAATCAAAATTTGTCATATGTCACTAAAGTAGTCCTTAGGAAGAAATATATAGCACCAAATACTTATATTAGAAAAATAAAATGCCCTCCTTAATGCACTTGATGTAACGAGCACTGGGTGTTACATGCAACTGACGACTCACTGAACTCTACCTCCGAAACTAATAATACACTATATGTTAATTAATTGAATTTAAAAAAAGTTTTAGAAAGAAAGAAAAATAAAATAAAATCTCAAATTAGTTACTGCAGTCTCCACCTTAAGAAAATAGGAGAACAAACTAGATCCAAAGTAAATTTTCAAAAAGAAACTATAAAATCAAAGCAGAAATTAATGAAATTGGAAAGAGTAAAATAATAGAAAAGTAAATAAACCAATGAAATAATATGCAGTTCTTTTAGAACATCAATAGAAATTGATCAACAGGAAAAATCAGAGAGAGAGAGGACACAAATGACCAATATCAGGAATGAGAGACAACATTACTATAGATTCTACAGATATGAAGAAGATAGTAGGAGAATACTATATACAACCCCATGCCAGTAATTTGAGAACCTAAATGACATGGATACATTTCTTAAAAGACAAGCTACCAGAGCTTACTCAAGAAGTAGATCACATTAACATGAGTAGCCCAAAATCTAAGAAAGAAATAAAGAAATTGAATTTGTGGTTAAACTCTTCCCAAAAGAAAACTCCAGGTTTAGTCTTCATTAGTGAATTATATTTTAGGCACAAATAACTATATAAACAATCTCAGAAAGGTTAAAAAAAAAAGGGGGGGGGATATCAGGGCTCCTGAGTGACTCAATGGGTTAAACATCTGTCTTAGATGAAGGTCATGATCCCTGCTCAGTGGGGAGTCTGTTTCTACCTTTCTGCTCCTCCCCCAACTTAGGCTCTCTCTCTCTCAAATAAATAAATAAAATCTTTTTAAAAAATAATAAAAAAGGGAAAATATTTTCCAACTCTATTTATAAAGTCAGCATTACCCAGATACAAAAACCATACAAAGACATCAAGGAAAGGAAAATTACAGACTAACAACCATCAGGAACATAAGTGAAAAACTTAGATGTTAGTATATCAGGCCCAATTATATTTATAAAGAAAATGACACGTGATAAAGTAAAAGTCAATGTTAGATTAACATTTGACAGTAAATTGATGTAATTTACTATATTTACAAACTGAAACAAACAACAAAGATTACCCTAATAGATACAGTAAAGCATTTGACAAAATCCAACATCCATTCTTGACCAAAAAATTAAAATAACACACACACACACACACACACACACATCCCTTTTAGCCAACTAGGAGTGGAAGGGAACAGCCTCAAACATACTTAATGGTGAAAGAATAAATATGCTCCCTCTAAAATCAGGTATAAGAAAAAAGGCAGAAGCAAGACTTTATTTATTTATAGAGTACATGATTGCCTACGTAGAAAATCAGATAGAATAAAAAAAAATCAATTGGATTTCTATATCTTAACAATGGACCATTGGAAATTGATATTAAAAACAGTATTTTTGCAAATAAATAAATAAATGAATGAATGAATAAATGGCAGGGGAAAAAACAGTATTTTTGTAATAATACAAACATGAAATACTTACAGATAGTTCTGACAAAAGATATGAAAGTCTTATGCCCTGAAACCTATTCTATAAAACTCCTAGAAGACAACATAGGGGAAAATGTTTGTCAACTTGGATTAGGCAAAGATTTCTCTGGCACTACATCTAAAGCACAATCCAAAAAAGGGAAAAATTTGTACATTGAACTTAATAAAAATTTTAAAAATTCTGTTCTTCAAATGTACCTGTGAAGATAATTAAAAGACAAAGGATAGCCTAGGAGGAAATATTTGCAAACAATATATCTGATAAAGAAGTTGTATCCAGAATTTGTCAGGAACACTCAAAATTCAATTAATAAGAAAGCAAAACATATGGGGAAAAATTGAAACAGACACTCACTCAAGAAAGTATATTTAGCTAATAAGTGCATGAAAAGATGCTTAACATCTTTAGTTATTAGGGAAATGAAAATTAAAGAACAATAAGATATCACACAGATTTATTGGAGTCATGAACATTTAATACGCTGGTTCATACAAGTGTTGCCAAGGATGTGGAGCAATTATAACTCTATTACTGTTAGGAAAGTTAAATGACATAGCCACTTTGAAACACAGTTTCTTAAAAAGTTAAATACACACTTATCATAAGACCCCCAATCCCATTCCAAGGTGAAATAAAAACTATCTTCATACCAAAACAAAACAAAAAATCTTATACATGGACGTCTTGATTTATAATTTCTTCAAACTGGAAATGGCCCAGATGCCCTTCAAGAGGTGAATGGTTAAACAAGATGTGATGTATACTGCACGTATGAGGGTAACAAAAAGGAACTATGGGCTTATATAATTGACATACAGATGAATCTCAAAATAATCATGCTGAATGAAGGAACCCAGACTTCCCTCCCATAAAAGATGCAACGGAGCGCCTGGGTGGCTCAGTGGGTTAAAGCCTCTGCCTCCGGCTCAGGTCATGATCCCGGGGTCCTGGGATCGAGCCCCACATCTGGCTCTCTGCTCAGTGGGGAGCCTGCTTCCCCTTCTCTCTCTCTGCCTGCCTCTGCCTGCTTGTGATCTCTATCTGTTAAATAAATAAATAAAATCTTTAAAAAAAAAAAAAAAAGATGCAACAACCAGGCAGAATATCCAATGCTCTTCTCCCACCAGCCAATGGGATTTAAAAATGATTACTTACTTGTGGAACATAAGGAATAACATGGAGGACATTAGGAGAAGGAAAGGAAAAGTGAATTGGTGGGAAATTGGAGAGGGGAGATGAATCATGAGAGACTGTGGACTTTGAGAAACAAACTGAGGGTTTTAGAAGGCGGGGGGAAGATGGGTGAGCCTGCTGGTGGGTATTAAGGAGGGCACATATTGCATGGAGGGCACTGGGTGTGGTACATAAACAACAAATCTTAGAACACTGAAAAAATAAAAACAAAAATTAAAAAAAGGAAGTGATCTTTGTTTGTCAATATACCCATGGTATGAAACACACAGAAAAGGTCAGATCCATACCACTTGATTGTGCATTCAGACACTAGCTTATTCTCTGGGCTGTATTTTGGGATCATTTCTCAGACAAATGACACTTCTTTGGACACCTACCCCATGCCCCCCACCCCACCCCTGGAACTGCCACTACCACAGTGTAGTTTCCAGAGCTGTGACCCAGAACCAGGAAGGTGTTAGACTCATGCCCCAGGCAGCTCAGGCATTCCACGACACAACCCTTGAAGAACAACTTTGATGCTTTAAGCTGGGAGTGGGGAAAATGTGGCCATCTAAAGATGGCCAATAAAATAGAAAAAATCCTTCCCAGTACTTAGAATACTCCTGCCAGAAACCTCTAAAATCAGATTCTCCAGAAACATAGCCTGGTAACGTGATTCATTCAAGTCTCCCTTTTGCTGAGGATGTGAAGCATGGAGAGCTGCTCTTCCCCAGAGCGAATACAAACACACAGGTGAAGCATGGGTTCACCTCCTTTGGGTATAGGTCTCTACTTTATGTTTCTGTCTTCTGCCTCCATTTTGACCTGTGGGTTCTTTTTCAATAGCTTCTAAAACCAATTTTTATTTCTAATTATATTTCTCAATCTCCCACTTAACTCAAAGATTCCATGGCTGGTTTTCCTGTTAAAACCCCCAACCAAATTCATCCCAAGAGAATTTCTTCTGTGGTCTGCCTCCAGAGCCACCATCTCCCATCCTTATGAGGATGACCCAGCTACCCAACAGCAGGCCTGAGTCTCCCATACACACTCCTTCTCTGTTTTCCTGAGCTGCAGTAGTTGCACATCCTCTGGCATTATGAGAATCCCTAGAACCAACCTACTCTCAGGAATTCTTTCTACCTCTTCCAGACCAAGCTGCATGTAGAGTTACACATTCTTAAAAGGGTCATCACTGACAGGTCTTCTGTTCCCCAGGCTGAGTCTCTGATCTCTACCGTCCCCCTCTAATTCAACTCACTGGCATCACTGCTTGTGTGTGCTGAACTGGGAAGGGGAAGGTGAGAGTAGAAATTTCCAGGCCAGGAGCCATATGTCTGACCAAGGGGGAGAAGGGCATGAATACAGCCTACCAGGACCTCAGAGAGAGTTAACTAACCCCTGAGGAATGAGAAACTTTAGATAGTCCTATGATGTCTCCCTAATGCCAATTTGGCAGTTTGTTTTAGTGCCACCTTCTTATTGAGGAAGGAAGTGATTAGAAAAGAGGTGAAGAAAAGAGAAAGAACAGAGGAAGTGGGGAGAGAATGCAAGATGCTGGCTTTCCTCTTCCTCCCTCCTCCTCCACCCCCTCCCTCTACTTCTCTTTCTCCTCTCCCACCCCCTCCTCTCTCTTCTTCTTTTTCTTTTTCTTCTTCTTTTTCTTCATCATCTCCTCCTCCTCCTCCTCCTTCTCCTCCTTCTTCTTCTTCTCCTTCTCCTCTTCTCCTTCTCCTTCTCCTTCTTCTCCTTCTTCTCCTGCCTTCCTGTGCTGTTCAGTTGAAAACCAAGAGTTCTGAGAAATTTTAGTCATGCCTTTCCAGCTTTGCCCATCACTGGACTCCTTCTGGGTTATCACTGCCAAATATTTGAAAATTTCTGAAAGATTATTTTTTGTGGAAATATGGTCAAAGGTTTCAGGGAAATAGACAAGTTTCCAAGAAGCTGGACTCCAATAAAAGGGTTCAGTGTGAGTGGAAAGGAATTTTTTAAACTAATCTGGTCCTAAGACCTCAGCTATATTCAATAGTGATTAAGCAGTATTTAAGAATTAGGGAGAAAGATGCCAAGGGGTAAAAAAAGTCTTTATTCTAAAGATGAAATAAAGAGATTAAATTTCTGAACAGTTGCTGGAAGACTACACTCTTTTAATACAACTATTCTCCTTCTCTCTTTTTTTTCCTTTTTCTTCCTTTTTAAAATTTTCATTTTAGTAATGAGTAGGGCATGGAAATCCATTCCATTAAACTTCTAGAGAGAAATGGGCAAGAAATCTCAATAATAGGTCCAGGATTCTATTCACTTCTCAGTGACAGTGTAGCCCAAATGGAGGTTAACCTCTTAAGATGAAGTCCAAGGATCCTGAAAACCCATACAAAATGGCAAAGTAATGCACCACCGGTGTTCCCACCTCATTTTCTCCTTGTCCATCTATTCCTCCACTTGTGTCTCTCTTCCCTAAATAAGCAGAACCTATACATTAGCATACAATAAGCACATCTATAAAGATGGACTTCATCACTTTTCCTCTAGTTATTTCACCTCCAGGAATATGATTTTTTTCCTAATATGTAAGATTTCACTCTAGTATGTCCTTTGGACCTGACATACTAAATATCAAATACCCTATTGTTCTAGGTCTTTTCATCCTTACTTGCTTTCAAAACTAAAAGTATGTAAAACCGAGCAAGATTCCTCAGTTAAGGTTTTCAGTGGCTTTCTAACTTTCTTACACCAAGCCCTCTAAAAAGTCACTACAGAGGTAGGGACATAAAAGCACAATTAGAAAAAGTTAGTGGACCTTCAGGAATGTTCAGGGGTCTCTGTGACACTCAGACACAGAATGTCAGAGTTTGGGAGGAGTTCAGGAATTATAGCCCAGCTTCTTCCAATTTCACCAGCTGTGGCATTAGTGAAGGATTGGACACATCGTTTGAATTCTCTGAGCTTTGTTAGTGACAGAGCCAGGTTGGGACCCCAGGTTTTCTAATGCCTTTCTTCCATGAAGCCTTTCTAATCATACTATCTTGCTGTTTGTTCACTCTTGAGTATAATGAGAAATAGAAGTTTTGTTTCCACCTGGGATGAGCAGGGCACCCTGTATTGAAAGTATTCTCAGATCTCACAGCATCAGCTGTGAAGAGTCAAGTTAGCTCCTGAAGCTGGCTAGAATATAGACCCCAAAGCAACCATGGAGTCCATCATCAACTCAGAAACCACCCAGGAGCAGCAAACTTCTTGGGAGAGATCAGCATTGACCATTAGTTCTCTTTCTCTAGAAAACTGTTTTCTCTCTCAAGGACCCCAGCCCCAACACCCAGCCTCAGCTCTGGAAAAGTGAATCTTACTTAAAGAGCACTTGACCTTGCTGAATAAGGATTAGAGAGCTATTCATTCATCATGGAAAATTTCCTAAGCAAAAGGAATGCATTTATCTTAATTCTACCCTTATGTTTATATGATTCTTTTCCTGGGGACTTCTACTCTTAATTGCAAAGAGAGAAAGAGGAAGAAAAGAAAATCCTCAAAGAACATACTTTATAGAGGAGTCAAGATGGCGGAGAAGTAGCAGGCTGAGACGACATCGGGTAGCAGGAGATCAGCTAGATAGCTTATCTAACCATTGTGAACACCTATAAATCCAACGGGAAATCGAAGAGAAGAAGAGCAACAATCCCAGAAACAGAAAATCGATCACTTTCTGAAAGGTAGGACCTGCGGAGAAGTGAATCCAAAGCGACGGGAAGATAGACCCCGGGGGGAGGGGCCGGCACCCGGCAAGCGGCGGAGCGACGGAGCACAAAACCGGGACTTTTAAAAGTCGGCTCCACTGGGAGACATCGCTCCAGAGGCTAAACTGGGGGGAAACCCAGGCGGGGTCAGCATAACCCCAGGACCCGCGGGGTCACAGAAGGACTGGGGGTGTCTGAGTGCCGCAGAGCTCGCAGGTATTAGAGCGGGGAAGCCGGCTATAGCGACAAAGCCGAGGAGTGAGCTCTAAGCCCGGGGTTACCTTGTGCCGGTCGCAGGCTGGGTGGGCTCGGAGCGCGGCCGGAGGCCACGGAGACAAAAGCGACCCGGCGCTTTTCTCCAGCTCCAACAATTGACTGCTTTCCTCGAGGCGCGACCGCAAGCCAGGGAGGCGGGGCTATTGGGCGCTTTGCTCTGAGAGCGCACTGAGGAGCGGAACCCCAAGCTCTCGGCTCCTCTGGGCCGAGAGATTGGGAGGCCGCCATCTTCATTCCCGTCCTCCGGAACTCTACGGAAAGCGCTCAGGGAACAAAAGCTCCCGAAAGCGAACCCGAGCGGATTACTTAGCCCGGCCCCTGGCAAGGGCGGTGCAATTCCGCCTGCGGCAAAGACACTTGAGAATCACTACAACAGGCCCCTCCCCCAGAAGATCAACAAGAAACCATCCAAAACCAACTTCAGTCACCAAGAACAGCGGAATTCCACAGCAGGAGAAAGCAAATCCTACCTGGACAAAATGACAAGGCGGAAAAACTCACCTCAAAAAAAAGAACAAGAGGCCGTACCGAAGGCTGGAGACCTAATCAATACAGACATAGGTAGCATGACAGATCTAGAGTTCAGAATGACAATTCTCAAGGTTCTAGCCGGGCTCGAAAAAGGCATAGAAGATATTAGAGAAACCCTCTCCGGAGAGATAAAAGCCCTTTCTGGAGAAATAAAAGAACTAAAATCTAACCAAGTTGAAATCAAAAAAGCTATTCATGAGGTGCAATCAAAAATGGAAGCTCTCACTGCCAGGATAAATGAGGCAGAAGAAAGAATTAGTGACATAGAAGACCAAATGACAGAGAATAAAGAAGCTGAGCAAAAGAGAGACAAACAACTACTGGAACACGAGGAGAGGATTCGAGAGATAAGTGACACCATAAGACGACACAACATTAGAATAATTGGGATTCCAGAAGAAGAAGAAAGAGAGAGGGGAGCAGAAGGTATATTGGAGACAATTATTGGAGAGAATTTCCCTAATATGGCAAAGGGAACAAACATCAAAATCCAGGAGATGCTAAGAACGCCCCTCAAAATCAATAAAAATAGGTCCACACCTCGTCACCTGATAGTAAAATTTACAAGTCTTAGCGACAAAGAGAAAATCCTGAAAGCAGCCCGGGAAAAGAAGTCTGTAACATACAAGGGTAAAAACATTAGATTGGCAGCGGACCTATCCACAGAGACCTGGCAGGCCAGAAAGAACTGGCATGATATATTCAGAGCACTAAACGAGAAAAACATGCAGCCAAGAATACTATATCCGGCTAGGCTATCATTGAAAATAGAAGGAGAGATAAAGAGCTTCCAGGACAAACAAAAGCTGAAAGAATTTGCAAACACCAAACCAGCTCTACAGGAAATATTGAAAGGGGTCCTCTAAGCAAAGAGAGACCCTAAAAGTAGTAGATCAGAAAGAAACAGAAACAATATACAGTAACAATCATCTTACAGGCAATACAATGGCACTAAATTCATATCTCTCAATAGTTACCCTGAATGTTAATGGGCTCAATGCCCCAATCAAAAGACACAGGGTATCAGAATGGATAAAAAAACAAAACCCATCCATATGCTGCCTACAAGAAACTCATTTTAGACCCGAAGACACCTCCAGATTTAAAGTGAGGGGGTGGAAAACAATGTACCATGCTAATGGACATCAGAAGAAAGCTGGGGTGGCAATCCTTATATCAGATCAATTAGATTTTAAGCCAAAGACTATAATAAGAGATGAGGAAGGACACTATATCATACTCAAAGGGTCTGTCCAACAAGAAGATCTAACAATCTTAAATATCTATGCCCCTAACATGGGAGCAGCCAACTATATAAACCAATTAATAACAAAATCAAAGAAATACATCGACAGTAATACAATAATAGCAGGGGACTTTAACACTCCCCTCACTGAAATGGACAGATCATCTAAGCAAAAGATCAACAAGGAAATAAAGGCCTTAAATGACACACTGGACCAGATGGACATCACAGATATATTCAGAACATTCCATCCCAAAGCAACAGAATATACATTCTTCTCTAGTGCACATGGAACATTCTCCAGAATAGACCACATCCTGGGTCATAAATCAGGTCTCAATCGGTACCAAAAGATCGAGATCATTCCCTGCATATTTTCAGACCACAATGCTCTGAAGCTCGAACTCAATCACAAGAGGAAATTTGGAAAGAATGCAAATACATGGAGACTAAACAGCATCCTTCTAAAAAATGAATGGGTCAACCAGGAAATTAAAGAAGAATTGAAAAAATTCATGGAAACAAATGATAATGAAAACACAACAGTTCAAAATCTGTGGGACACAACAAAGGCAGTCCTGAGAGGAAAATATATAGCAGTGCAAGCCTTTCTCAAGAAACAAGAAAGGTCTCAAATACACAACCTAACCCTACACCTAAAGGAGCTGGAGAGAGAACAACAAAGAAAGCCTAAACCCAGCAGGAGAAGAGAAATCATAAAGATCAGAGCAGAAATCAATGAAATAGAAACTAAAAAAACAATAGAACAAATCAACAAAACTAGGAGCTGGTTCTTTGAAAGAATTAATAAGATTGATAAGCCCCTGGCCAGACTTATCAAAAAGAAAAGAGAAAGGACACAAATAAATAAAATCATGAATGAAAGAGGAGAGATCACAACTAACACCAAAGAAATACAAACAATTATAAGAACATACTACGAGCAACTCTATGGCAACAAATTTGACAACCTGGAAGAAATGGATACATTTCTAGAGATGTATAAACTACCACAACTGAACCAGGAAGAAATAGATAACCTGAACAGACCCATAACCAGTAAGGAGATTGAAACAGTCATCAAAAATCTCCAAACAAACAAAAGTCCAGGACCAGACGGCTTCCCAGGGGAATTCTACCAAACATTTAAAGAAGAATTAATTCCTATTCTCCTGAAACTGTTCCAAAAAATAGAAATGGAAGGAAAACTTCCAAACTCATTCTATGAGGCCAGCATCACCTTGATCCCAAAACCAGACAAGGATCCCACCAAAAAAGAGAATTACAGACCAATATCCTTGATGAACACAGATGCGAAAATTCTCACCAAAATACTGGCCAATAGGATCCAACAGTACATTAAAAGGATTATTCACCACGACCAAGTGGGATTTATTCCAGGGCTGCAAGGTTGGTTCAACATCCGCAAATCCATCAATGTGATACAATACATTAATAAAAGAAAGAGTAAGAACCATATGATACTCTCAATAGATGCTGAAAAAGCGTTTGACAAAGTGCAGCATCCCTTCCTGATTAAAACTCTTCAAAGTGTAGGGATAGAAGGCACATACCTCAACATTATCAAAGCCATCTATGAAAAACCCACCGCAAATATCATTCTCAATGGAGAAAAACTGAAAGCTTTTCCGCTAAGGTCAGGAACACGGCAGGGATGTCCGTTATCACCACTGCTGTTCAATATAGTACTAGAAGTCCTAGCCTCAGCAATCAGACAACAAAAAGAAATTAAAGGCATCCAAATCGGCAAAGAAGAAGTCAAACTATCACTCTTTGCAGATGATATGATACTATATGTGGAAAACCCAAAAGGCTCCACTCCAAAACTGCTAGAACTTATACAGGAATTCAGTAAAGTGTCAGGATATAAAGTCAATGCACAGAAATCAGTCGCATTTCTTTACACTAACAACAAGACAGAAGAAAGAGAAATTGAGGAGTCAGTCCCATTTACAATCGTACCCAAAACCATAAGATACCTAGGAATAAATCTAACCAAAGAGGCAAAGAATCTATACTCAGAAAACTATAAAGTACTCATGAAAGAAATTGAGGAAGACACAAAGAAATGGAAAAATATTCCATGCTCATGGATTGGAAGAACAAATATTGTGAAAATGTCTATTTTACCTAAAGCAATCTACACATTTAATGCAATCCCTATCAAAATCCCATCCATTTTTTTTAAAGAAATAGAACAAATAATCCTAAAATTTATATGGAACCAGAAAAGACCTCGAATAGCCAAAGGAATATTGAAAAAGAAAGCCAAAGTCGGTGGTATCACAATTCCAGACTTCAAGCTCTATTACAAAGCTGTCATCATCAAGACAGTATGGTACTGGCACAAAAACAGACATATAGACCAATGGAACAGAATAGAGAGCCCAGAAATAGACCCTCAACTCTATGGTCAACTAATCTTCGACAAAGCAGGAAAGAATATCCAATGGAAAAAAGACAGCCTCTTCAACAAATGGTGCTGGGAAAATTGGACAGCCACATGCAGAAAAATGAAATTGGACTATTTCCTTACACCACACACGAAAATAGACTCAAAGTGGATGAAGGACCTCAATGTGCGAAAGGAATCTATCAAAATCCTTGAGGAGAATGCAGGCAGCAACCTCTTTGACCTCCACCGCAGCAACTTCTTCCTAGGAACATCGCCAAAGGCAACAGAAGCAAGGGCAAAAATGAACTATTGGGATTTCATCAAGATCAAAAGCTTTTGCACAGCAAAGGAAACAGTTAACAAAACCAAAAGACAACTGACAGAATGGGAGAAGATATTTGCAAACGACATATCAGATAAAGGGCTCGTATCCAAAATCTATAAAGAACTTATCAAACTCAATACCCAAAGAACAAATAATCCAGTCAAGAAATGGGCAGAGGACATGAACAGACATTTCTGCAAGGAAGACATCCAGATGGCCAACAGACACATGAAAAAATGCTCCACATCACTCGGCATCAGGGAAATACAAATCAAAACCACAATGAGATACCACCTCACACCAGTCAGAATGGCTAAAATTAACAAGTCAAGAAATGACAGATGCTGGCGAGGATGCGGAGAGAGGGGAACCCTCCTACACTGTTGGTGGGAATGCAAGCTGGTGCAACCACTCTGGAAAACAGTGTGGAGGTTCCTCAAAAAACTGAAAATAGAGCTACCCTACGACCCAGCAATTGCACTCCTGGGTATATATCCTAAAGATACAAACGTGGTGCTCCGAAGGGGCACGTGCACCCGAATGTTTATAGCAGCAATGTCCACAATAGCCAAACTGTGGAAAGCGCCTAGATGTCCATCAACAGATGAATGGATAAAGAAGATGTGGTATATATACACAATGGAATACTATGCAGCCATCAAAAGACATGAAATCTTGCCATTTGCGACGACGTGGATGGAACTAGAGGGTATCATGCTTAGCGAAATAAGTCAATCGGAGAAATATAACTATCATATGATCTCTTTGATATGAGGAAGTGGAGATGCAAGGTGGGGGGGTTTGGGGGGAGGTAGGAAAAGAAAAAATGAAAAGATGGGATTGGGAGGGAGACAAACCATAAAAGACTCAATCTCAAGAAACAGACTGAGGGTTGCGGGGGGGAAGGGGGATGGGAGAGGGTGGTGGGGAAATGGACATTGGGGAGGGTATGTGCTATGATGAGTGCTGTGAAATGTGTAAACCAGACGATTCACAGACCTGTACCCCTGGGGATAAAAATACATTATATGTTTATTAAAATAAAAAAAATTTAAAAAAAAAAAAAAAAAAAAGAACATACTTTATAGCTCCTTGTACTCAGGTCATGCTGATAAACTAGGCTAGTGAGCAGAGCAATTTACATTTCTATTACCTCAAGCAACCAGGGTTGTGCGGCCAGACCATTTCCTGAGAGTGTTCTCCTTCCTTGAAGGCCCACCCATTCTAGCCCACTAGATTTGCCTTGAAGGTTGTCTGAGGTTTAACACTGCTCCTCAGGACTGGAGCTGAACCCTGGGAAAGGCAGATTGCAGAACTACTGAGGAAAAGACAAGAGAAAATGAGAGTTAACATAAACAACTGGAACTTAAATTATACAAAGAGCAAAAGTTGGCCAGAGAGAATTCTCAGTGCTGGAATATATTTTAAAATCTCCATGAATAGCTTAAGATCTAGATCAAGCCAAGGGCAGAAAAAAATAAAGATAAAGAGACTAAATGAGAGAGATACTTATTTGATTCATTTTCCCATCCATGACTATGCTGAGGTACAGGCTAGAGAGAGACACTTGGTCATTTGTGCAAGGCAAACTGTCTGCAGGTTGTTTTCTCTCTGGTTCACTGTCATCCCTCTTCTTGGTCTTTGTTTCTTCCAGCCCCAAGCACCATAATACATTCACATCCTCAACATGTTTTGTGGCTTAGTCACTTACCAGAACTTCGCTTACCTCTTCAAGCTCAAACTTCTGATCTTTGAATTCAGAGACCTTCTGTCAACATTATTTAGCCCACCCCAGCTTCTCTCTTTTGACCTGTCTACTCCTCAATCTTGCCCCTTGACCAGCTTGGCCCTCAAATCACCCAGAACTAGCTCCAGCCAGAGATAATGAGATAAGCCACACATACCATTTAAGCCCTCAAATTGCCTTAGCTCCATCCCCTCTTCTCTGGGGGATTTAATGACCATACTAGCCCATATTTTATAAATGAAATTCCCATCATCTTCATGGGCAAGACTGCCTTTCTCAGGAATCAAGGCCCAGCCCTCTGGAATTCCCTAAGTCTTCCTTTTTCAAGAATTTGCCAATAGGTAAGGATTTGAAAACAAAATTTGGGACCAAGCCATGAGTGCCTGAAAACTGATGTCACAGGTGACTGGACTGAGTGCTAACAATAACAATGCCATTTCCAACTCCATAATGTCTTTCTATCCTCACAGCCATCCTGTGAAGGGGTATAGGGACATAGTATAGGTTTTTGAGGTCCCAGTTAAGGAAGAACTTGTCTGAGGTGATGCTAATAGCTTTTTGCCTCATCTAGAGTAAAAGTCAACCTCTTTAACATAGGCTACAAGGACATACATGATCTGCTCTGTGTCGTTCTCTCTGACCTCATTTTCCACCACTCTCTGAACTCTTCATTCACTTTCCTACTTTCTCCTAAAGTATAATTTTCAAAACTTTAAAACATTATTTTCATAAAAATATGCAACCACCACATGTCAAATATTTTACTCAACTCATTAAT
Source organism: Martes martes (assembly GCF_963455335.1). Taxonomy (NCBI): domain Eukaryota; kingdom Metazoa; phylum Chordata; class Mammalia; order Carnivora; family Mustelidae; genus Martes; species Martes martes. The sequence continues at coordinate 168,800,117 of NC_137890.1, read as the reverse complement.
TAGTGAGAGAACCTGTTAAGATTTGTTCTGAAGAAAATTTGAAGAACAGACATATATGTATACATAGGCTGTCAGAAATGTTGACGTGAACTTGCTAATAGATCCAAAACTGGTCAATATCATATGAGAAAATGAAATACAACATTTGGATCAATACAACTGGTACATATTTCGTTAGGCTGACCAACAGAAAGAGAGGACTCAAATTATGAAAATCAAGAATGAAAGAAGAAACATCATAGCCAATCTGACATAAATAAAAATATTTATAAAGGATACTATGAACAAGTGTATACCAACAAATTAGGTAACTTACACAAAATAGATAAAGTCCTAGAAAATGACAAATAAAGAAATTTAATCAAGAGATACAAAAAATAGGAATAGAGCTATAACAAGTAAAATAATTGAATTAGTTATTTTAAAACTTAACAGACATTCAAGAAAAATGAATAACAATCCTCAAAACACTTTCAAAAATGCAGTAGAGATTTCTTCTCAACTTGTTATGTAAGACCAGTTTTACTTGATCCTCACACACAAAGACATCACAAGAAAATAATATTGGAATAGACTAATCTCCCATATGTCTATGAATATAGACAACAAAATACTCAACAAAGCACTGGTAAACTGAAGCAAGGAACATATAAAAAGGATTATACACCAAAACCAAGGGTGACTTTTCCTAACAATGCAAGGTTAGTTCAACATCTGAAAATCACTTAATGTAATACACCATCATAGTAGAATAAAAGACAGAGCCATATGGTTATCTCAGTAGAAAGAGAATTAAATAACTGACAAAAATGCAAAACTTTCCATGATAAAAAAAAAAGGCACTTAGCATATCAGAAAGGAACTTCTTTCTTTGTGATAAAGACCACATATGGAAGCCCACAACTATCATACCTAATGGTGAAATGCAACAAAAAGAAATAAAAAGCATCCAAATATTCAAGGAAGAAGTCAAACTTTCACTATTTACAGATAACATGATACTCTATGCAGAAAACCCAAATGACTCCACCAAAAAATTGCTGGAACTGATACACAAATTCAGAAAAGTCACAATACACAAAATCAATGTACAGAAGTCTGTTTCATTTCAATACACAAATAACGAAACAGCAGAAAGAGAAATCAATGAATTGAACCCATTTACAATTGCACCAAAAACCATGAGATACCTAGGGATAAACCTAACCAAAAGGGTAAAAATTCTGTACTCTGAGAACTATAGGACACTTCTGAAAGAAATTGAAGATGACCTTAGGCACAGCAACTTCTTGCTAGACACATCACCAGAGACAAGGGAAACAAAAGCAAAAATGAACTATTTGGACTTCATCAAGATAAAAACTTCTGCACCGGAAAGGAAACAATCAACAAAATTAAAGACAATCTTCAGAATGGGAAAAGATATTTGCAAATGACATATCTGATAAAGGGTTAGTATCCAAAATATATAAAGAAATTATCAAACTCAACACCCAAAAGCAAAATAATCAATTTAAGAAATGAGCAGAAGACAAGAATACACATTTTTTGAAAGAGGACCACAGATGACTAACAGACACATGAAAAGATACTCAACATCACTCATCATCGTGGAAATACAAATCAAAACCATAATGCGGGGCACCTGGGTGGCTCGGTGGGTTAAGCCTCTGCCTTCGGCTCAGGTCATGATCTCAGGGTCCTGGGATCGAGCCCCGCATCGGGCTCTCTGCTCAGCGGGAAGCCTGCTTCTCACTCTCTCTGCCTGCCTCTCTGCCTGCTTGTGATCTCTGTCTGTCAAATAAATAAATAAAATCTTAAAAAAAAAAAAAAAAAACCATAATGCGATATCACCTCAGGCCTGTCAGAATGGCTAAAATTAACAATACAAGAAACCACAGATGTTGGTGAGGATGCAAAGAAAGGAGAACCCTCGTACACTGTTAGTGGGAATGCAAACTGATGCAGCCACTCTGGAAAACGGTATAAAGGTTCCTCGAAAAGCTAAAAATAGAACTACCCTACAACCCAACAATTGTATTACCAATACTTCAGTATTTACCCAAAGGATGAAAAATACTGATTCAAAGGGGCACATGCACCTTATTGTTTATAGCAGCATTATCAACAATAGCCAAATTATAACAGGCACCTGTGTGCCTCGGTTGGTTAAGCATCTGCCTTCAGCTCAGGTTATGATCTCAGGGTCTTGGGATTGAGCCTCACATTGGGCTCCCTGCTCAGTGGGTTGTCTGCTTCTCCCCCTCCCTCTGCTCTTACCTCCTCCCCCATGCTCTCTCTCTTTCTCTCTAAAATAAATAAAATCTTTTTAAAAATAGTCAATTATGGAAAGAGCTCAAATGTCTAATGAATGATAAATGAATAAAGAAGATGTGTGTGTGTGTGTGTGTGTGTGTGTGTGTGTGTGTGTGTAAGTAATGGAATATTACTCAATCATCAAAAAGAATGAAGTCTCACCATTTGTAATGACATGGATGGAGTTAGAGTATATTATGCTAAGTGAAAAAATGTCAGAGAAAGACAAATCCCATATGATTTCACTCACATTTGGAATTTAAGAAACAAAACAGATGAACAAAGGGGAAGGAAAAAAAAAAAGAAGGAGGCGAACCATAAAGGAGACTCTTAACTGTAGAGAACAAACAGAGTTGCTGGAGAAGAGGTGGGCAGGGGAAGGGCTAAAGAGGTGATGGGTGTTAAGAAGGGCACTTTTTGAGGGGGAGACAAACCATGAGACTATGGACTCTGAGAAACAAACTGAGGGTTTTGGAGAGGATGGGGCTCGTGAAGGGTTGGGTGGGCCTGGTGGTGGGTATTAAGGAGGGCACATATTGCATGGAGCGCTGGGTGTGGTGCACAAACAATGAATTTTGGAACACACACACAAAAAATAAATTTAATTAAAAAAGGGCATTTTTTATGATGTGTATTGGGTATTATATATAAGTGATGAATCACATAGACCAGTGGAACAGAGTAGAGAGCCCAGATATGGACCCTCAACTCTATGGTCAAATAATCTTTGACAAAGCGGGAAAAAATATACAGTGGAAAAAAGTCTCTTCAATAAATGGTGCTGGGAAAATTGGACAGCTATATGTAGAAGAATGAAACTTGACCATTCTCTTACACCACACACAAAGATAAACTCTAAATGGATAAAAGACCTCAACGTGAGACAGGAATCCATCAGAATCCTCGAGGAGAACATAGGCAGTAACCTCTTTGATATCAGCCACAGCAACTTCTTTCAAGATATGTCTCCAAAGGCGAAGGAAACAAAAGCGAAAATGAACTTTTGGACTTCATCAAGATCAAAAGCTTCTGCACAGCAAAGGAAACAGTCAACAAAACAAAGAGGCAACCCACAGAATGGGAGAAGATATTTGCAAATGACAGTACAGATAAAAGGCTAATATCCAGGATCTATAAAGAACATCTCAAACTCAACACACACAAAACAGGTAATCATGTCAAAAAATGGGCAGAAGATATGAACAGACACTTCTCCAATGAAGACATACAAATGGCTATCAGACACGTGAAAAAATGTTCACCAAAATTCATTGTTTATGCACCACACCCAGTGCTCCATGCAATACGTGCCCTGCAAAACACCCACCACCAGGCTCACCCCCCTAACCCTCCTTCTTTAACATATAATAGTAAAATATTTAAGAATACATTTGACTTCTTTATGTTCAGTTAGGATATTTTCATTTAAATTCAATTAGCCAGGGCACCTGGGTGGCTCACGGGGTTAAGCCTCTGCCTTCGGCTCGGGTCATGATCTCAGGGTCCTAGGATCGAGCCCCACATTGGGCTCTCTGCTCAGCAGGGAGCCTGCTTCCCCCTCTCTCTCTGCCTACTGTTCTGTCTACTTGTGCTCTTTCTCTCTCTGTCAAATAAATAAATAAAATCTTTAAAAGGGAGTTGAGGGAAATTGGAGGGAAATTGAAGGGGAGGTGAGCCATGAGAGACTACGGACTCTGAAAAACAACCTGAGGGTTTTGAAGGGGCGGGGGGTGGGAGGTTGGGGGAACCAGGTGGTGGGTATTAGGGAGGGCACGTATTGCATGGAGCACTGGGTGTGATGCAAAGACAATGAATACTGTCACGCTGAAAATAAAAAAAATAAAATAAAATAAATAAAATAAAATAAAAATAATAAAATAAAATAAATTCAATTAGCCAACATAAGATGTATAAGACATACACTGATGATTACAAATTGTCATTGAAAGAAAAGAAGGAACATCTAAATAAGTGGACAGATATTTTGTACTCAAGGATCAAATGACTTAATAGTGTTAAGATGATTTTACTCCCCAAATATAAAACTATCCCTATCAAGATACCAGCTGCCTTTTTTTTTCCCCCAGAAGTTGATGGAGCACTGGGTGTGGTGCATAAACAATGAATCTTGGAATACTGAAAAAATAAAATAAAATTTAGAAAAATTTTTTAAAAAAGAAGTGGACAAGCAAATCTTAAAATTCCTGTAGACATTCCAGGGATTCAGAAGAGTTAAAACAATCCTGGAAAGGAAGAACCAAGTTGAAGAACTCACTTCCCAATTTGAAAAATTATTATAAAGCTATAGTAACCAAGAAAATGTGATGCAGGCATAAAGATAGACACATAGATCAATGAAATAGAATTGAGAGTCCATAAATAAGTATACACATCAACTGATGTTCAACAAGGATGCAAAGATAATTCAATGAGGAAGAATAGTCTCTAAAAAATGGTGCAGGAACAACTGGATAAGAAACAAAACAGATAAACACAGACGAAAAAAGGAGAAAGGTAAACCAGGAAACACTCTTTTTTTTTTTTTTTAAGGGCAACTCAGATCACCGTTTATTTATTTTTTTAAAAAAGATTTTATTTATTTATTTGACAGACAGAGATCACAAGTAGGCAGAGAGAGAGAAGAAAGCAGGCTCTCCACGGAGCAGAGAGCCCAATGCGGGGCTCGATCCCAGGATCCTGGGATCATGACCTGAACCGAAGGCAGAGGCTTTAACCCACTGAGCCATCCAGGCGCTCCCCAGGAAACACTCTTAACTATAAAGAACATTCTGATGGTTACCGGAGGGGATAAAGGAGGGAGGATGGGTTAAATAGGTGATGGACGTTAGGGAGGGCAATTGTGATGAGCACTGAATGCTGTATGTAAGTGATGAATCACTAAATCCTACACTGGAAACTAATATTACACTGTATGTTACCTAACTGGAATTTAAATAAAAAATTGAAGAAAAAAGGGCACCTGGGTTGCTCAGTTGGTTAAGTGACTGCCGTTAGCTCAGGTCATGATCTCGGAGTCCCAAGGTTGAGTCCCACATCAGGCTCCCTACTCAGTGGGGAGCCTGCTTCTCCCTCTGACCCTCTCCTTTCTCATGCCCTCTCTCACTCTCTTTCACTCAAATAAATAAAATCTTTTAAAAAAGAAACTTGGAGAAAAAATAATTAATGTAGACCTTTACCACATAATATACACAAAATTAACTCAAAATGAATAATATACCTAAATGTAGGAGCTAAAACAGTAGAAATCTTTGAAGAAAACATAAAAGCAAATCACAGTCTTTGGTCAGGCAGCTGTGTCTTTGATAAAATACCAAAAGCACAAGAAAAAAAGAAAAAATAGACTAATAGGACTTAAAATTAAAAACTATTTTTCTGCCAATAATACCATCAGGAAAGTGAAGACAACCCTCATAGTAGGAGAAAATAATTGCAAGTCATATATTTGATAAAAGACCTCTTCCCAGAATATATAAGGAATTCTTAAAATTCAACAGTGAAAGACAAGTTTAAAAATTGGCAAAGGTTTTAAATAGACATTGCTCCAAGAAAAATATAAAAATGCCCAATAAGTGCATGAAATGATGTTCAACATCATTAGTCATTAGGGAATGCAAATTGAAACCACAAGAAATCACCTCATACCCACTAAAATGGCTATAATCAAAATGATGGATGATATTAAGTGTTGGCAAGGATGTGGAGAAATTGGAACCCTCACACACTGCTAGAGGAAATATAAAATGTGCAGCCACCTTGGAAAATAGTTTGACGTTTCCTCAAAATACTAACCATGGGCCTGTCATAGGACCCAGCAATTCCACTCCTAGGTAGGTACCCCAAAGAAATTAAAACATACATTCAGACAAAAACTGGACTTGACTGTTCATAAAAACATTAGTCACACTATCCCAAAAGTAGAAATAACCCAAATGTCCATCAACTAATGAATAGAAAGAAAAAATGTGATATTTCTATACAATTGAATAATATCTGGGAGTAGATAATGAAGTATTACTACATGTTATAACCCTTCAAATTATGCTAAGTGAAAGAATCCCATTCTAAAAGACCACATGGTGTATGATTATCTTTATATGAAATTTCTGGAATAGGAGAATCTATATTGATGGACAGTAGATTAGAGATTATCTTGGGCTGGTATGGGGGAGAGGGATGATGGAGGGGATGATAGAAGGGAACCTACTAATGAGTATGGGGTTTTCTTTATGAGGTGGACAAAAACTAGATTGTGGTGATATTTGCATAACTCTGTGAACATACTGAGAAAACATTGATTTAAATGGGTGAATTGTATGTTATAAAAATTTATATGTTATAAAAACTCAATAAAGCTGCTGAAAATGTATTATTTGGGGCCACCTTTCCTACAGGGTAGAATTCAGTTATATCTCTACTGGACAAAATTAATTATTTGCTTTAGAAAAGAATCATTTGCATTCCTATCAGTTTTCTACAAGTTGAATTCCATCTTAATGGAATTGTAACTTAGGCAATCAAAATTCTGTCAAAGAGGAATATCTCAGCATAACCAGGTAAGCCCCAGAAAATACCCTCAGTGATGCCCAGGGGCCCTCTGAAAGGATACCCACTAATATCTTGCCCTTTTCCATACCTTGGACTATTTTTCTGTGACATCCCTTTGAAAATCTCCAGCATGTTCCTACCAAAAGCCGTTTCCCAGTTCTATGCTTCCTGCTTCAAGCTTTCTTCATATGTATTTTAACCTGTCTCATTTTCTCTCTTCATTCTGGTCTCTGTTCAACTATTTCTTTCTCAGAGAGAGAGCATCCCTGAAATTCATGTATTAGTTGTTATTGTTATTTAACAAATCATCCCCTAAAGCTGTGACTTTATACAACAAATATTTATCTCAAGTTTTTCTTGGTCAGGAATCTGGGATCAACTTATCTGGGTGGTTCCGGCTTAGCATCTCTCATTCACTTGCAGTCAGGATGTTGGCAGGAAATGCAGTCATATGAAGGTTTGTCTGAGACTGGAGAACCAATTTTCTAGATGGTTCCTTACAGAGATGTTGACCAGAGGCCTCAGTTCCTGGCCACCTGAGCTTCTTTAGCTGCTTGAGTGTCCTCACAACATGACGGCAAATTTCCCCCAGAGCAGACAATTCAACAAAAACAGGAGGAAGATGCAGTGATTTTATTATCCAGCTTCCAAAGTCATACCCCATGACTTGCACCTCAGTCTATTACCTAGGGGCATGGGGAATTAGACTTCTCATTTTGAAGAGAGCATGAAAGAATTTATGGATCTATTTTAAACCCCAAGATGCATCCACACACAGACATATCCTCTTATCAGGTACTCTCTACTGCCTTATTCAATTTTTGTTTTCTTCATAGCATTTGATGATATTACTCATGTGGCAATTATTGACTTTCCCCCTGTAATGTGAGACCTATGGAAACAGGAATTTTGCATTATCCCACACCAAATAACTCAGCACCTAGAATAGTACCAGGCACATAGTAGTTCAATGACTATTTTGTTTCCTAAATATATGAATGTATGGATGAGTTACAGGAATAAAACCAGGCTTAGGGTTATGACTCTTAACCTTGTACATTTCCTATTTTTTTTTTATTTTAGAAGAATTCTAAAGTTGGAATGTAACTCAAATAGTGATTGGGGAAGAGGGAAAAGAGGGGAGCCCTCCCAGTTCTCCATGCAGTCCCTCCAATTAAAACCTCCTCCACTTTTCCATCTTTCCCAAATCCAAGACAAACACTGCTGACCAAAATTTAGGAAAGTCTTTCTCTGCTCCATACACACAAACAAGCCCCTGCCCCATCTTTTAAGAATCAATGTGGGACCGGAATGGGAGGAGATATTTGCAAATGACAGTACAGATAAAAGGTTGATATCCAGGATCTATAAAGAACTCCTCAAACTCAACACACACAAAACAGATAATCATATTAAAAAATGGGCAGAAGATATGAACAGACACTTCTCCAATGAAGACATACAAATGGCTACCAGACACATGAAAAAATGTTCATCATCACTAGCCATCAGGGAGATTCAAATCAAAACCACATTGAGATACCACCTTACACCAGTTAGAATGGCCAAAATTAGCAAGACAGGAAACAACGTGTGTTGGAGAGGATGTGGAGAAAGGGGAACCCTCTTCCACTGTTGGTGGGAATGCAAACTGGTGCAGCCACTTTGGAGAACAGTGTGGAGATTCCTCAGGAAATTAAAAATAGATCTTCCCTATGACCCTGCAATTGCACTGCTGGGTATTTACCCCAAAGATACAGATGTAGTGAAAAGAAGGGCCATCTGTACCCCAATGTTTATAGCAGCAATGGCCACGGTCGCCAAACTGTGGAAAGAACCAAGATGCCCTTCAACGGATGAATGGATAAGGAAGATGTGGTCCATATACACTATGGAGTATTATGCCTCCATCAGAAAGGACGAATACCCAACTTTTGTAGCAACATGGACAGGACTGGAAGAGATTATGCTGAGTGAAATAAGTCAAACAGAGAAAGTCAAGTATCATATGGTTTCACTTATTGGTGGAGCATAACAAATAATATAGAGGACAAGGGTAGATGGAGAGGAGAAGGGAGTTGAGGGAAATTGGAAGGGGAGGTGAACCATGAGAGACTATGGACTCTGAAAAACAACCTGAGGGTTTTGAAGGGGCGGGGTGGGAGGGTGGGGGAACCAGGTGGTGGGTATTAGGGAGGGCACAGATTGCATGGAGCACTGGGTGTGGTGAAAAAACAATGAATACTGTTACGCTGAAAATAAATAAAAAATTAAAAAAAAAAAAGAATCAATGTGGGACTGGGGAATAGGGATGCATCTGTGGGCCCCACATTTTCTCCCCTACCTATAAAGAGTAAGTTGGGAAAGCACTGAAGCAAGCCTGGATCTCAGGGTTGAACACAAACATTACATCTAGGTTTGAGAGTAAGAGGTCTCGAGCATTACCTTGCATATCCATGTTTATTTGTTCAGGATTTAGCAGCATTTCTGAAACCAAATGTTGATGCTCCCTGGCTCTGGAGAATAAGGAAACCCACACACAGTTAAGGAGCAGATTATAATGGGAAGTACACAAGATTGGGAGTGCTCCACTAATTTGCTGAAAGCCTTATTTTCCACAGTTGTAAAATGACAGGTGTGATTGCAGAATGCATACATGTTTCTATTCATGTTCTAATATTTTATGAAGTTCAGAGATGTCTTAAGATCTCTTGACCAGTGTGGGGGCAAGAAGAGTGGCAGTGGCTCAAAGGTGGACGTGGAGATGTTATCTCAGAGATAATGGTGAGTTCACCAAATCTTGGCAGGTGTACATCTCACTGGTCCCCTTGGTGTCCCTTCAATAAAGCTTCTAAATCAAGAACAAAGGAGCCCTGGTCCTCAGGGCAACACCAAACCTTAGGAGCTGCCTCATTAATCCCAGTATCCTGGCTGAAGGGGTGGTGGTAAGGGTGGAATGGGGTCAAAGAATTGATATTCACCCTTTAATTAATTTGCAGGGAGAAAAATATCTTAAAATTTTCCATCCGTATGTCTGCCTCTACTGAGTGGAAGAGCAGTGTCCTCAAAACAATAACCATGATGATAAAGAGGGAAAAAACAGCCACTCTGTTGAAGCTTTGGCTCCAGACAGCTCTCTTCCCTGCAGAAGGAAAGGACATGGGACTGTATCCCTCGGGAATGTCTGAGAAATAATACCCTGGTTAAAGATTTGGTTCCTAGGGTTACCACATTTCAATCAAAGGCTCTTTTAGCAGAAAGGAGGAGGAGGAAGAATAAAAAAGTTATTGAGAGGCAGAATGGGCAAAAGGGCAGAAAATGAGGATTTTTACTCTAGGCCTGTGATACACGCAAGCTGAGAAACGTGAAGGAGTGTCAGGGCTGGGACAGCTCTCAGAGATGTAGTCCAATGCCCTTTTATTTCAGATGGAAAAATGTCAGAGGTTAAAGCCTCCTGTCACGGTCACATTGGTGGGAAGACCATATGAAGGTCAGGAGGCTATTGTTAGAGCTGCAGAGACTGAAAGGGTCTAAAGAACACAAGAGGCAAGCAGAACAAAAGTTGATGGCTTCCACTGATCTCTAGAAGTTGATCAATATTTAGTGACTCTTAGGGAGGGTTAGAGTGAGGATAAGATCTAGGGTGTGCCTGGATTACTGGTATGGGAGACCAGATGCATCAGTGGTTTCATTTGTTAAGATAAGAGACACAGGAGAAGATATGAAACTGTGTTTCCTATTTGAAAAGAAAGTTCAATATCCAATAATCAGTTAGGCTCAGAGCTCAGGAGAAAGGTCCGGTCTGAGGGACAATAGTATGCAGATGATAATGGCAGTCATGGGAATGGAATCAAGGGTACTCTGTGAAAACAAATCTATAGAAGAGGATAGAGAACAGGGCACATGAGAGACACTGGTTCTTGAGAGGCAAGAAAGAAAAAAATCTTGGAGGTGCCAGAGTGGTAGGGAAGGGAAAGGGAGTAGGTGTATGAAGGCCAAAAGCAGCTGACTCCAGCACCCAGGGATTGTGAGCCCAAGTATGCATAGCCAGGCTCCAGGAAATTCTGCTCTTCCCTGCCTATCTTTCATTCCCTGGTCATGATAAGCCAGGAAGATCTCCAATGCCCTGTTTGGTCCTCCTAGGCCTCCCAGTATGATGAAGTTGTACAAAGGCACAACCGACACAAAGTCGTGGTTCCCAGATGTAACTCAGGGTGGATGCCTTTAGCATCAGCCTCCACTCAGAGATTCCCCTGAATGTTCTAGTCACCCCATACACTGAAGGTCTAGTGTACAAATGTGTCTCTTCGGGCCAGGCAGATGCTGCATCAGTATTTACAAAATTGCAACCACCTGAACTGTATCCTGTTAGCTGACTTAGATGGGGGATTACAGAAAAGGTGAGAGGAAAGGGGAAGAAGTGAAATAGTAAGGAAGAGGGGAAAAGGAAGAACAAGGAAAAATCAGTGAAAGCCAACATACAAATGGAAGTCTGTGCTTTCAAAGACTTGATTTCTCTTTGAATTCTGCAAAGTGTCATCTCTAAATAGGCAACAACCTTCTACAACAATGGTGTGAATCAGGACCTCAAATGAGCTCCACAAATTGGTGAACTAGAAGTCAGAGGGTGTAAGAGAAAGAGCACAAGGATAAGAGTCATGGAACTTAAGTTCTACATTTGGTCCTTCCAGCAGTGAGCTGGGGGTCTATGGGGTATCTCTCTTCAAGAAATGTTTTCCCAGGGGCGCCTGGGTGGCTCAGTGGGTTAAAGCCTCTGCCTTCGGCTCAGGTCATGGTCCCAGGGTCGTGGGATCGAGCCCCGCATTGGGCTCTCTGTTCAGCGGGGAGCCGCTTCCCCCCTCTCTCTGTTTGCCTCTCTGCCTACTTGTGATCTCTCTCTGTCAAATAGATAAATGGAATCTTAAAAAAAAAAAAAAGAAGAAGAAGAAGAAGAAGAAGAAGAAGAAGAAGAAGAAGAAGAAGAAGAAGAAGAAGAAGAAGAAGAAAAGAAAAAAAGAAATGTTTTCCCAGCAAGTAGACAGTCAAGGTTCTATGTCAGGTCCTACAGCCAACAGTTACCCATAAGACATCATTCCTACTGAGAAGAAGCTCCTTGATGAAAACACAAGAACACAGTACTGTTAGGAATCAAAATAGGGAGAAAGGGTTTGAATCCTAGGAAAAAAGAAGAGGGTTTTGAAAGATGAACTTGATTTTTACAATATGCAGTACAATATTAAAATATGTAATATGTATTGTATAACGGCAATTTTAGGAGGAGAGGAAGGACATGAACTTGTTAGAGAGCCCTAGCATCCACTTTCACTAAAGGATGGGTACATGAAGGAGGGATGTGGCAGATAAGGCTGGAGGCATGGAATGGACCTGTGCTTGATCAGCTCAGGGTAGGGGAACCACTGAGGGTCTTCTGTTATTTATGAGATTACAACTTACATTTTGTCTCATTAAGATCAAGTCACCTTAGGTGACTTGCTGCTAACCCATGAAGTTGGAGACACAGAACCTGAAAAACTGTTCAGAAAGCTGTTTCAGCTACTTGTCTTCTATGAGCTCTGTTCCTTCATCTACACAAAGGAGGATTGGGGAAAGCTAGTATTGCAGGTTTCCAGTCTCTTCTAATGTTATGCTTCTCACTTTAACTAGATGTAAGGGAAATGGAAGATAACCAGGCAATTCTTAGGAGAGGTGGGTGCCACATTGGATGAAGGGGTTAAAAGAGACCTGAGAAAATTTGCCACTGATTGTATGTGTGTCTATGTTGTTATTTTTAAAGTAATTGAATGCTCCCTAAGATTATCAATAATTCGGTCTCATTTGATTAAAGGCTAATTTATTATTTTTAGGATTCCTTAGGTACAGAGCTATGTCTTATTTATTTTTGACCTGGTCAATGTTTGGGGCTGAGTGGGAGCATCATGCATGTCCCATGAATGAATGCATTCGAAAGTCCTAATGCTAACTATCACAAAAACCAAGCATGAAATATCCAAGTGCTTAGTACTCAGAGTTTGAGATCAAACATCTAGCTCCTTCATGTTTCTTTTGGAAGGTTATTTTCCCTGTTTATCCCAACCATTTTTTGCATTGGTTTCTCTAAGTTCTGGTTTCTCCAAAGCATTTTAAGAATGAGTAGCCATTCTTTTTTTTTTTTTTTAATTTTTTTTATTTTAATAAACATATAATGTATTTTTATCCCCAGGGGTACAGGTCTGTGAATCGTCTGGTTTACACATTTCACAGCACTCATCATAGCACATACCCTCCCCAATGTCCATTTCCCCACCACCCTCTCCCATCCCCCTTCCCCCCCGCAACCCTCAGTCTGTTTCTTGAGATTGAGTCTTTTATGGTTTGTCTCCCTCCCAATCCCATCTTTTCATTTTTTCTTTTCCTACCTCCCCCCAAACCCCCCCACCTTGCATCTCCACTTCCTCATATCAAAGAGATCATATGATAGTTATATTTCTCCGATTGACTTATTTCGCTAAGCATGATACCCTCTAGTTCCATCCACGTCGTCGCAAATGGCAAGATTTCATGTCTTTTGATGGCTGCATAGTATTCCATTGTGTATATATACCACATCTTCTTTATCCATTCATCTGTTGATGGACATCTAGGCGCTTTCCACAGTTTGGCTATTGTGGACATTGCTGCTATAAACATTCGGGTGCACGTGCCCCTTCGGAGCACCACGTTTGTATCTTTAGGATATATACCCAGGAGTGCAATTGCTGGGTCGTAGGGTAGCTCTATTTTCAGTTTTTTGAGGAACCTCCACACTGTTTTCCAGAGTGGTTGCACCAGCTTGCATTCCCACCAACAGTGTAGGAGGGTTCCCCTCTCTCCGCATCCTCGCCAGCATCTGTCATTTCTTGACTTGTTAATTTTAGCCATTCTGACTGGTGTGAGGTGGTATCTCATTGTGGTTTTGATTTGTATTTCCCTGATGCCGAGTGATGTGGAGCATTTTTTCATGTGTCTGTTGGCCATCTGGATGTCTTCCTTGCAGAAATGTCTGTTCATGTCCTCTGCCCATTTCTTGACTGGATTATTTGTTCTTTGGGTATTGAGTTTGATAAGCTCTTTATAGATTTTGGATACGAGCCCTTTATCTGATATGTCGTTTGCAAATATCTTCTCCCATTCTGTCAGTTGTCTTTTGGTTTTGTTAACTGTTTCCTTTGCTGTGCAAAAGCTTTTGATCTTGATGAAATCCCAATAGTTCATTTTTGCCCTTGCTTCTGTTGCCTTTGGCGATGTTCCTAGGAAGAAGTTGCTGCGGTGGAGGTCAAAGAGGTTGCTGCCTGCATTGTCCTCAAGGATTTTGATAGATTCCTTTCGCACATTGAGGTCCTTCATCCACTTTGAGTCTATTTTCGTGTGTGGTGTAAGGAAATAGTCCAATTTCATTTTTCTGCATGTGGCTGTCCAATTTTCCCAGCACCATTTGTTGAAGAGGCTGTCTTTTTTCCATTGGATATTCTTTCCTGCTTTGTCGAAGATTAGTTGACCATAGAGTTGAGGGTCTATTTCTGGGCTCTCTATTCTGTTCCATTGGTCTATATGTCTGTTTTTGTGCCAGTACCATACTGTCTTGATGATGACAGCTTTGTAATAGAGCTTGAAGTCTGGAATTGTGATACCACCGACTTTGGCTTTCTTTTTCAATATTCCTTTGGCTATTCGAGGTCTTTTCTGGTTCCATATAAATTTTAGGATTATTTGTTCTATTTCTTTAAAAAAAATGGATGGGATTTTGATAGGGATTGCATTAAATGTGTAGATTGCTTTAGGTAAAATAGACATTTTCACAATATTTGTTCTTCCAATCCATGAGCATGGAATATTTTTCCATTTCTTTGTGTCTTCCTCAATTTCTTTCATGAGTACTTTATAGTTTTCTGAGTATAGATTCTTTACCTCTTTGGTTAGATTTATTCCTAGGTATCTTATGGTTTTGGGTACGATTGTAAATGGGACTGACTCCTCAATTTCTCTTTCTTCTGTCTTGTTGTTAGTGTAAAGAAATGCGACTGATTTCTGTGCATTGACTTTATATCCTGACACTTTACTGAATTCCTGTATAAGTTCTAGCAGTTTTGGAGTGGAGCCTTTTGGGTTTTCCACATATAGTATCATATCATCTGCAAAGAGTGATAGTTTGACTTCTTCTTTGCCGATTTGGATGCCTTTAATTTCTTTTTGTTGTCTGATTGCTGAGGCTAGGACTTCTAGTACTATATTGAACAGCAGTGGTGATAACGGACATCCCTGCCGTGTTCCTGACCTTAGCGGAAAAGCTTTCAGTTTTTCTCCATTGAGAATGATATTTGCGGTGGGTTTTTCATAGATGGCTTTGATAATGTTGAGGTATGTGCCTTCTATCCCTACACTTTGAAGAGTTTTAATCAGGAAGGGATGCTGCACTTTGTCAAACGCTTTTTCAGCATCTATTGAGAGTATCATATGGTTCTTACTCTTTCTTTTATTAATGTATTGTATCACATTGATGGATTTGCGGATGTTGAACCAACCTTGCAGCCCTGGAATAAATCCCACTTGGTCGTGGTGAATAATCCTTTTAATGTACTGTTGGATCCTATTGGCCAGTATTTTGGTGAGAATTTTCGCATCTGTGTTCATCAAGGATATTGGTCTGTAATTCTCTTTTTTGGTGGGATCCTTGTCTGGTTTTGGGATCAAGGTGATGCTGGCCTCATAGAATGAGTTTGGAAGTTTTCCTTCCATTTCTATTTTTTGGAACAGTTTCAGGAGAATAGGAATTAATTCTTCTTTAAATGTTTGGTAGAATTCCCCTGGGAAGCCGTCTGGTCCTGGACTTTTGTTTGTTTGGAGATTTTTGATGACTGTTTCAATCTCCTTACTGGTTATGGGTCTGTTCAGGTTATCTATTTCTTCCTGGTTCAGTTGTGGTAGTTTATACATCTCTAGAAATGTATCCATTTCTTCCAGGTTGTCAAATTTGTTGCCATAGAGTTGCTCGTAGTATGTTCTTATAATTGTTTGTATTTCTTTGGTGTTGGTTGTGATCTCTCCTCTTTCATTCATGATTTTATTTATTTGCGTCCTTTCTCTTTTCTTTTTGATAAGTCTGGCCAGGGGCTTATCAATCTTATTAATTCTTTCAAAGAACCAGCTCCTAGTTTTGTTGATTTGTTCTATTGTTTTTTTAGTTTCTATTTCATTGATTTCTGCTCTGATCTTTATGATTTCTCTTCTCCTGCTGGGTTTAGGCTTTCTTTGTTGTTCTCTCTCCAGCTCCTTTAGGTGTAGGGTTAGGTTGTGTATTTGAGACCTTTCTTGTTTCTTGAGAAAGGCTTGCACTGCTATATATTTTCCTCTCAGGACTGCCTTTGTTGTGTCCCACAGATTTTGAACTGTTGTGTTTTCATTATCATTTGTTTCCATGAATTTTTTCAATTCTTCTTTAATTTCCTGGTTGACCCATTCATTTTTTAGAAGGATGCTGTTTAGTCTCCATGTATTTGCGTTCTTTCCAAATTTCCTCTTGTGATTGAGTTCGAGCTTCAGAGCATTGTGGTCTGAAAATATGCAGGGAATGATCTCGATCTTTTGGTACCGATTGAGACCTGATTTATGACCCAGGATGTGGTCTATTCTGGAGAATGTTCCATGTGCACTAGAGAAGAATGTATATTCTGTTGCTTTGGGATGGAATGTTCTGAATATATCTGTGATGTCCATCTGGTCCAGTGTGTCATTTAAGGCCTTTATTTCCTTGTTGATCTTTTGCTTAGATGATCTGTCCATTTCAGTGAGGGGAGTGTTAAAGTCCCCTGCTATTATTGTATTACTGTCGATGTATTTCTTTGATTTTGTTATTAATTGGTTTATATAGTTGGCTGCTCCCATGTTAGGGGCATAGATATTTAAGATTGTTAGATCTTCTTGTTGGACAGACCCTTTGAGTATGATATAGTGTCCTTCCTCATCTCTTATTATAGTCTTTGGCTTAAAATCTAATTGATCTGATATAAGGATTGCCACCCCAGCTTTCTTCTGATGTCCATTAGCATGGTACATTGTTTTCCACCCCCTCACTTTAAATCTGGAGGTGTCTTCGGGTCTAAAATGAGTTTCTTGTAGGCAGCATATGGATGGGTTTTGTTTTTTTATCCATTCTGATACCCTGTGTCTTTTGATTGGGGCATTTAGCCCATTAACATTCAGGGTAACTATTGAGAGATATGAATTTAGTGCCATTGTATTGCCTGTAAGATGATTGTTACTGTATATTGTTTCTGTTTCTTTCTGATCTACTACTTTTAGGGTCTCTCTTTGCTTAGAGGACCCCTTTCAATATTTCCTGTAGAGCTGGTTTGGTGTTTGCAAATTCTTTCAGCTTTTGTTTGTCCTGGAAGCTCTTTATCTCTCCTTCTATTTTCAATGATAGCCTAGCCGGATATAGTATTCTTGGCTGCATGTTTTTCTCGTTTAGTGCTCTGAATATATCATGCCAGTTCTTTCTGGCCTGCCAGGTCTCTGTGGATAGGTCCGCTGCCAATCTAATGTTTTTACCCTTGTATGTTACAGACTTCTTTTCCCGGGCTGCTTTCAGGATTTTCTCTTTGTCGCTAAGACTTGTAAATTTTACTATCAGGGGACGAGGTGTGGACCTATTTTTATTGATTTTGAGGGGCGTTCTTAGCATCTCCTGGATTTTGATGTTTGTTCCCTTTGCCATATTAGGGAAATTCTCTCCAATAATTGTCTCCAATATACCTTCTGCTCCCCTCTCTCTTTCTTCTTCTTCTGGAATCCCAATTATTCTAATGTTGTGTCGTCTTATGGTGTCACTTATCTCTCGAATCCTCTCCTCGTGTTCCAGTAGTTGTTTGTCTCTCTTTTGCTCAGCTTCTTTATTCTCTGTCATTTGGTCTTCTATGTCACTAATTCTTTCTTCTGCCTCATTTATCCTGGCAGTGAGAGCTTCCATTTTTGATTGCACCTCATGAATAGCTTTTTTGATTTCAACTTGGTTAGATTTTAGTTCTTTTATTTCTCCAGAAAGGGCTTTTATCTCTCCGGAGAGGGTTTCTCTAATATCTTCTATGCCTTTTTCGAGCCCGGCTAGAACCTTGAGAATTGTCATTCTGAACTCTAGATCTGTCATGCTACCTATGTCTGTATTGATTAGGTCTCCAGCCTTCGGTACGGCCTCTTGTTCTTTTTTTTGAGGTGAGTTTTTCCGCCTTGTCATTTTGTCCAGGTAGGATTTGCTTTCTCCTGCTGTGGAATTCCGCTGTTCTTGGTGACTGAAGTTGGTTTTGGATGGTTTCTTGTTGATCTTCTGGGGGAGGGGCCTGTTGTAGTGATTCTCAAGTGTCTTTGCCGCAGGCGGAATTGCACCGCCCTTGCCAGGGGCCGGGCTAAGTAATCCGCTCGGGTTCGCTTTCGGGAGCTTTTGTTCCCTGAGCGCTTTCCGTAGAGTTCCGGAGGACGGGAATGAAGATGGCGGCCTCCCAATCTCTCGGCCCAGAGGAGCCGAGAGCTTGGGGTTCCGCTCCTCAGTGCGCTCTCAGAGCAAAGCGCCCAATAGCCCCGCCTCCCTGGCTTGCGGTCGCGCCTCGAGGAAAGCAGTCAATTGTTGGAGCTGGAGAAAAGCGCCGGGTCGCTTTTGTCTCCGTGGCCTCCGGCCGCGCTCTGAGCCCACCCAGCCTGCGACCGGCACAAGGTAACCCCGGGCTTAGAGCTCACTCCTCGGCTTTGTCGCTATAGCCGGCTTCCCCGCTCTAATACCTGCGAGCTCTGCGGCACTCAGACACCCCCAGTCCTTCTGTGACCCCGCGGGTCCTGGGGTTATGCTGACCCCGCCTGGGTTTCCCCCCAGTTTAGCCTCTGGAGCGATGTCTCCCAGTGGAGCCGACTTTTAAAAGTCCCGGTTTTGTGCTCCGTCGCTCCGCCGCTTGCCGGGTGCCGGCCCCTCCCCCCGGGGTCTATCTTCCCGTCGCTTTGGATTCACTTCTCCGCAGGTCCTACCTTTCAGAAAGTGATCGATTTTCTGTTTCTGGGATTGTTGCTCTTCTTCTCTTCGATTTCCCGTTGGATTTATAGGTGTTCACAATGGTTAGATAAGCTATCTAGCTGATCTCCTGCTACCCGATGTCGTCTCAGCCTGCTACTTCTCCGCCATCTTGACTCCTCCCCCTTCTGAGTAGCCATTCTTAATGCTAACTACTCAGTTTTTTTAAAATGAAATTTTACACAAAATATGCAGACAAGCACAGAGGTATGCATTGATCTCAAGAAGTTGGGGATTTCCCAATGTATTACCCCCATTATTTTCCACTGTGGTCTCCCAGATGGGTTGGATGGGGCTCAGTATTCTTTGTTTTAATCCACGTCCTGCCCGGCCAGGTCCCAGGAGCTGAGTCCAGTCTGGAACCTCAGATCTGTGGATTGTGGATTTCACCAGCATCCAGTCTTCATCCTTGAAAGCATCTGCTTTGCCAGGGACCCATCCTCTTGGTTTTAGTTCAACAATCTTGCCTGTTTTGGCAGGACCTGCTCCCACCAAGCTTGGACGTAGTGGTGTGTTAGAAGAGGAGGAGGATTAAATTCTTCTCCATGTTACTTCTTGCCCACCCTGAAATAGTCAACTGGACTCTAACACTTGGTTTGGGAAAGAATTTTATCCTGAAGCCATCTGGCGAGACAGAGGAAATATCTTTTTATATTCTGCTCTCTTCAAGAATACTGGGCCAAGATACATTCATGTTTGTCTCACAAACAGGACATGACTGTGGCTTCTGGGGACACCTCACTGTAGGGCAGCGGGGTCAAGAGGAAAAGAGGATGGGAAAGTAGGATGTTACTCTGCCTCTACCCATCACCATCTTGGGGATTTGTCCATAATCCAACTTCTAAAGCTTATTCTTCCACATCAATAAATTGAGGGCGAGACCCACTAACCCACCTCTGATTAGTGAGGTTAAAACAAGAGAGGAGTAGTGAAAATTTGAGGACCACTGACATGGATATCCATCATGATCAACAGAGTCCTCCATGAACAGGCCCTTGACTGAGTTTTACAGGTAGATTTGTTCATCTAGTATAAGACTCTGTGGTCCATCCAAATGATTCCTGTGCAAGTTCAACCCAAAGTGTGCAACACATTCCTCCTGCATCTCGTTTTCTCAACTTTATCATGTCTACAGGACACACTATATTTCACTGCATAACTGCACATCAAATAAAGTGAATTGGAGAAAAGTGACATCTAACCAAACTTTGAGTCCTTGGTCAGGGATGTAAACTGTAGAAAGAAAGAGTCTGGCTAAACAATTTTGTTTAACAACACAGAGTAAAATATGGTAGTACCAATAAAGAATTTGGGTAAATCTTTGGAGCCTCTTGTTCTGAGCCATTCACTTGTAATGAAGACAAACACCCATTAGTGAATCACTCTGGTGGTAAACAAGAGACAAGGTAATGCCTTTGCTTTCACAGCATATGAATGGTTTCTCTGTTGGGACTAGTGGGTGGAAGTTGCTATGGCCCAGGGTACGGTCCTGCCATCCTGAAGATGCTACAATGTCATCTCTATACACTCTTTTTGTAAATTTATGTCTGTTTACATGTATAATCTCTTTTTTCTTTGCAGAAAGCTCATTTTTGTGGATCAAAATTAGTCAACTGGAGTGTCCACTGCATTATCAGTGAGGTATAAGAATGGTCCAGATTGGTATCTGATGTATGGGAAATGGGTAATGACCCTGAGTTGGATAGAATAGGTCTGGTAGCCTGAGGCCCAGGAAACACAAGCATAATATGGATTTTTAATGTCTTTGGTACAGTTCCAAGCAAATGTGTTTTTTTCCACTTTACATCCCAAACTCAGGTAATGAGGGAAAAGTTATTGTAACAGAGACAGAGTTGAAAACAATGAGGTCTGCCAGTCTGACCTCCCATTCTAATCACTTGCCAGACATTCATACAGCCAAGCTGCTATAACACAGCAAAGGAAAGGTCTTAGAATGTCAAATAACTGGAACTAGTCCTGTCACTTCTCATTTTGCTTATGCCTGGCTGTATAACCCAGAGCAACTCACTTATCTCTGGAATTTTCCATCTATAGAGTTATATTGCAGCTAAAAGCCGACCTACCAGAGAGCAAGAGAGCAGATGTCAGCACCTCAGCACCCTGCTGTTGCATTTGGGTTGCTCAGCCTAAGGATGGTGACACATGCCTCTGTCCACAGAGCATAGATGTGTGGCTACCACCTCCTGCTGTGCCTCCAACCCTAAGCCCAGAAATAGCCTTTCTATTCTTTAGTGATTTTTTGTTTGTTTGTTTGTTTGTTTACATATGTTATTTTCTTTGTGGGTTATAAGGATTTGAGGTAAAAGAGGAGGGCTAGTGATCTAGGATCTCCATGGGAACTGGATTTCAGTTATGATTCCAAGCAATTGTTTACACCAGATAGGTGTGGTTAGGCACTGATGAATGAGGAATGGTGTGTCTGGCAAGACAGGAGAGGAGCCAAAGCAGAAAGAGGG
The DNA here is from genome assembly GCF_963455335.1 of Martes martes. Lineage (NCBI taxonomy): Eukaryota > Metazoa > Chordata > Mammalia > Carnivora > Mustelidae > Martes > Martes martes. Next base: position 168,778,670 of record NC_137890.1, on the reverse strand, counting down.
TAACAGAGGAGGACAAGCCCAAGAATGGATCCCCTAAGGGTTCCAAGACCCATGCAGAGGGGTCCAGACTTGCATAGATCCCAACAATTGGTAGCTGGCATGAGGAAATAAATTTACAGGAGGCAGTTGGTCCTTTAGCCCAGGGACTTCCCTTTATGGCCTGGCAACCAAGGTCATGCGGGTTCTCCAGGTGGGGGCATGGAGAGTAGCTGCCCAAGCATGGCTGGCAGACCCCCTCAGATTCTCAAGATTTTACCACTATCCCTGGTATGTTGGCTAGTCCCTGGTATGTTGCTTCACTCCTTCCCCACCTTCTGATTCTCAGAAAAGGGATGCCAGCCTGTCTGCTTTGTCTGGGACAATTCCACCGTGTTTCTGAGAAGTGCTGACCTTCTAGAAGAGGTCTCCAGTCCTCCCCCAGTTCCACCCAGCTACAGAAAGGACATTCATTACCTTCTTGTACCTTGACAACAGAGAGCCCACTCACCTGCTTTGGCAGGAGGAAAGCCATGCTGGCATAGTTCCCCCTCTCTCCTCTTCCACCTCCTCTTAAAATTTACTCAACATAAGCTGGGGCCTATGTTGAAACCATTCTATTCAGAAGTAAGGGGGATGGGTAACTTGTTTCTGAGACCTTGATCTTTCTGAAGATTTCCTCATGTGCTTTTGCTGAGTCATGTCTAATTTTCCTGGTCTCCAGTTGTTCCTCTCAGTCACTACTTCTGCCCTCTTTGTTGGGTCCTTGGGACACAACAGTGTCTCTCAGGAATAGATGCACTGAGACACTGCTACTCCCAGCTCCACACACGCCAGAAACCTCACGAAAGCTACCTGGAAAAGTAGTTGGCCTGTAAGTACTCCTCAGGACACTGCCTAATTTCTCTTTCCTATCCAAGAAATTTTTACATCTGTAGAAAATGATACCCAGTTTTTGTTTTCAAAATTATGTAAAACCAAAAAGTACAAAAGAAGTTAAAATATTCACCATTGAATAACCTGTACCTATAGTAGTTAAAATTTGTTCCTGACAGTTCTCAATATATAAAGATAGGTGTAATTTCACAAAAATGGGATCTTATTACTTTTTAGTTTTTTTAAATCAAAAGTACTGTTTGCTTGAAGGTAAATGAAGAAAAAGACTGTTAGGAAACCAAAGTAATTGGTGAATATCAGAAAAATGTTTCCTGACCACATGGGATCCTAATTCCTAGAAGAACACTCTTTGTTTGGGGTGGAGAGGCAGTGGGGAGGAGTGGCAAACCTTTAAAATTTGGAAATCACTACTTTGTAAAATTCTTTTTGTTTTAGACACTGACTTTTCAGGCCAAAGCTTTCATTTTGCATGTGGTTTTTAAGCTATATTCTTCAGAAATAAAATCAGAAGTCACCAAGTGTTTGAATTATTCTTTACACTCCTGCTTCAAAACTTTTGCATTATTCTTGCTATATAAATAGCACTCAAATTCCTCCTTGCACGGGCATATATATGCAGTGAGGGGGAAACAATGGGAGAGATTCAGAAGATCTGCTCTCTGGAGAAAAACCATTTGAAGGAAGCTAGTATGGCTTTCTGCTTAATTACTCTATTCTCTTAATAACAGTGGTCTAACAACTATCTTTAGTCAGGTTTCTAGAAAATTAGTCTTCCCACTCAAATCTGCCCTATACCATGTGACTAAAAATTAACCCTTATCTTAATGGCATTTATGTATATATGAATGTTCTTATAAAATTGCCTGGAAAGGGTAGTAGGTAGATATCAGAGTAAGTAAGCGTAGTGCTTAAAATCTATGGGCCATCTTTCAGTACAAGTGGTACTGAGTTCAAAACACCATGGCTACACAGGTCCTTCAACCTTTACTCACATCTTTTTCTTAACATTTCAGGAGGTTCAACAATATAGGTCTAAGTTGTAACTAGTATCCTGATCTTCAACATTGGGATGGCTTTAACATCCCAAACTCTCTAGTCTCTCACATTTTGCATGCTGGGGTAGAACTTTCCCTTTAATTCCTTCCATTTTGTCCCTCCATCTTGACCTCTCAATCATCAGTCTCTACCAGTGTGCTCAGGTGGTATCATGAAGCTGTGCTATAAGCAGCATCCTTTCTCTCCCAAGAATGTGCTTGTGCTTTCTCTTAATAGTGGGTCTTAACGGTGGGGAGAAGATGAGCAGACAATATCCAATTTTTCTGTCATAGAAAGAGAAAAGCGGGGAGTCTGTGAACCCATTGTGCTACTGATCTTTGTCTAGTCACACTAGCTTTGTGGCTGAGCTCTTGGGAGAAGTGGTAATAGAAGATGAGTGGCAGATTGTTTGAAACCTTATCATCTCTCTCTTGATTTCTCTGCTCCTGGAGGCAGAGAAGTGTGGGAAATTAAATACGTGGCAGTGGTGCTACTTCATAATTAGTGCTTCCAAATATCAGAAAAAGCAGATTTTCCTAGCATTCACAAGCATGGAAAGGGTCTTTTTAACGTTGTTTTCTGTCTTAGACCAAGGCTTCTTAGCTAATGATTCGGAGTTTGATGTGTGTATGTGTGTGTGTGTGTGTGTGTGTGTGTGTGTGGTGAGGCCTTGGGTACAGAGTGAATGGAGTAAAGAAAAGGAAGAGAACAATAAGAGGAAAAGTGTGCATCAGGTGCTTTTTAAAAAATCAATCAAACAAAAATAGCAAAGGGATGTCTGTGGACAGCTTTGCTGGCTGTGACCAGAACTGAAAAGAAAGGCTCTGCCTGCAGGGGCTGCATAACAACAGAGCTCTGATTGGCCAGACCTGTGCAAAGAATAAACCCATAGCAGGGGCTCTGAGCTGCACTCATGCAGGCAGCTGAACTAGGGCAGGCCCAAGCAGGCTCTGCAAAGACATGCTCTGAATGATCCAGAGTACAGCTGTCGGCTAACAGCAGTTGTGAGTCCTGATAGCATTGTGGTCGTTAGCCCGACACCTAACATTATGGCATACTGCCTCTACTTACTGCTCCTGCCTCCCTGCCTCCCATGGGTTGGACTTGTGTCCTCACAGACCATAAACTATTCAAGACAGGGTCTCAGTAATGGAGGTAATGCAGGCAGAGAATATCTCTGAAAGAAATTGGCTGGGATGGAGCCTGGTTTCTTGTTCCCTATTAAGCATTAATTCATGAGGACATCTATGATTAACAGAAGACTTACTATCTGCTGATAACTGTGGCATATACTTCACCCTATTAATCCATAAGCCCTCACAACAACTTAAGGAGATAGAAACAACTAACCCATTTTCCAGATAAGAAAACTGAGTTAGAGAGAGGCCCAGGAATACATAATCTGTAACTGGGTGAGGCACATGTGGATGCTCCAATATCTGCTGGTTGACAGTAGCTCAGGGTCAACAGAACAATTAAATCGCTTTATATGCAACAAGTCTTCTGACCAACTTTGGTCTGAATTTAAAGTATTAGGATCAGCCAATAGTTCTTATTATTTAAAATAAAATATCAGGAGAAAAGGTAGATAAATCTGAATATTTCTCAATGGGGAGTTCATATTAATAATTGATATGTGATGGAATCACAAATTAAATACTTGCAAGTAGTTTAAAATGAATGAACTGGGTCTACATGCCTTAAAGAACTTAATTTCAAAAACATTGTTGACTGAAAAGATCGGTCATAAAACAATTCATGCAGTATGATATCATTCAGGGAAAAAATGTAAATATACAAACAAGTGTTATTTCTGATACATAAATTTGTAATAAGCTAATAAAAACAATGGCTGGAAGGATACAAATCAAATCCTTGACAGTGATAGCTGAAGAGAAAGAAAGGGGCCTGGAATAAGGAAGAAGAGCAAAGTTTTTTTCAACTTTAACTGTAAAGAGCGTTTACACACACACATACATACACATTTAGAAACTATTTAAGCCTAAGTGACAAATAAATATTTTAAATATGAGCAGGGAGATGTGTGGCTTATCATATTATTCTCTTGACTTTTCTGAATTAAAAAAGAAAAATTGGAGATTCATCTTTCCTGGGAGCATCTTCATTTGTGCCACCCTGCTTGAGTGGGTCTAGAAATTAATCCTGGCTGTTGATCCTGGGAACATCCTGTTGGGCCAGGAGGGATAGTAAGAGATGAAGATGTATGTGCTGTATTGAAATTAAAAGAAAGCAGGAGCAGTCAAAGAGTCCTATATTTCAGAGGGGAAAGGAACTTGCAGAAATCTTAAAGATGTTACTCCATGCTGTCTAAACTCTTCTCCTCCCCTTTCTCTTCTCAGCCTGAAAACAGCCTTTACTAAGCTCCTTCCCTAAACAGAGCTCCAGCCAATCTCAACCATCTATATATGCTAATGTTATTGCTATATTTTTCTAAATATTTCAAAGTAATGCGTGCTTATCTGTGAAAACAGGTTCTCATTCCTTGCACCCCATTTGCCTTCACGACTCAGAAAATGAGGGCAAATAACATCTTAGGTGGAAAGAGAGTAGGGGAACGTTCCAAGCCCACCCTACCCTGCAGTCCAGAGTGGAAGGGAAACTGCCAGTGTGTCCCCAGGGGGAGGATAGAAAGAAGAGAAAAACAGAAAAGGAGGGCAAAAGACTTACATGTCCTTATTTTCCCCTCCCAGGATGACTTCCAAGGCCAAAGGAGGCAAGGTGGAAATTTATGGGTAGGTATGAGGGGAACCGGAGAACATTTGGGGTAGGCACTCTTCCCCGAGCACAGCCTGGAGAAGCTCATGAGCATGTTGGCAGGGCCATACACAAAGCCACAGTCATGGTGGCCCACACAGTAGCTCAGCAGCAGAACATAGAAACGGCTGGATGGGCAAGCCTATAGCAATGCTTTTCAAACTCCCAAAACATAGACCATTGCTGGTGAGCAGTGGACCCAAAAGTTTATAAGTGCTCTAGGGAGAGGCCATGGAGTGCTGAGAGAGTCCCAGGTTAAGAAGGTGCCACATTGCCCTCCCAAAGGCCACTTGAGACCAATGGTCACAAGCAGCCACACCACAGTGGAGACTGGAAGGAGACCAGAGGATAGCATTTGACTCACATCCCCCTTCTTTCCTCCTACCATGAAGTTGCTCTAGTCCCCCTTAACCTCCAAGTGTCATCTGGGAGGAGAAGAATGCCAAACAACTCCAACTCTCTTTGGGATTAGTTATTTTACCCTAGAAACTGAGGGATCATTAAGTGGCAAGGTCGTTTTTCCCCTAGCCAGTACTTTAGAGACTCAGATCAGTCATAGAATAATGGTAAAAGTCACATGAGCCACATTTTCTTTGTATATTTGAATGCACTGTGAATCAATTGGTGCGTGTGATTTATAGTTCAGTTTTGTCCTCAGTAGTGAGAATAAATATGAGATTATGATCAAGTGAGGCACATGGAAGGAAGACCTTTCTAGATCTCTGTAGAAACTTAAATGCTCCATGTTCATTCCATGACCTTTCTAAATATTTAATTCTTGTGAAAACATTAATTTTGTTTGCTTTAGCAAACAAAATTTAATTTTGTTTGTGGCTTAAAAGGCTATGGTGGAAGGTATGGAGTTTCAGTTTAGAATAGGGACTATGATAAGTAGAAAACTAAACAGAATTTTTTTTTTCATGTGTACATGCACACACATATCCACATGCAGAATGCACAAATGAACCAGATGGATGCTCTGACACCAAGCTGCTAGGCAATTACCAGGGCTATAGGATCAACAAAAGTCCAAGTCCAAAATTCAGAAGGCAGTTAATGGGCTTAGCATCTACCATCCCTGGCATCCCTATAATTCTTTGCTGAAATGAAATATAAAATAGGGCCTACAGAAGTTTGGCTCCAAGCAAGTAAGGTTTCCCTCACTTGCCTGGTCCCAGTGGCTCTCCATGGAAGTGACAGCGAGCCCACCCAGATAGGGTAAGTTTTGCAAATGCAAGCATTCCTGCCAGTGATGGGGGTGGAGATGAGACTTCTTGGCTCCTTGCAGCAGGACAGGGAAGAAGGTACCCATTTAGCCCCACCACTTTCTCTGACCTGGGCAGTGGGAGCTCCAGGCAAGCAGATGAGTGCCTTTCTCTGTCCTGACCCATGAGCTGTCCCAAACTGAACTCTGCTTAGCTCAACCCCTGCTGCCCGCCTGCTCCCTGCAGAGTGAGCCTGCCCCTTACTGGCTCAGCCTTCTCTGCCTTATTTGGTTTAAATTACTTCTTTGAACTTTGGTCTCATTATTTTTGGACCATCATTTGGTCTGGAAGATTTTTTTTTTCCACGGTTCCTTCTATTCTCCTTCCTTTCCCTCTCTTGGATGGGCTTCCTGAGGTCTCTTTTTAGTTCCTTTTGGGTGTCTTTTATTATGTTCATGCATCTTAATCTAAGTTGGGTGAAGCTCCAGGAGCATCGTCACCCTGCCCTCTTCTCTGGATGGTGTTTGTTTAGTTGTTTGGGGAGCTCTTCAATGTAAAGGGCTTAGGGAACTCTTCTTTAGCATCTGATGACCCAGTCCATGGAATAGCCTTTTCTAGTTTGATGTGAGAAACCAGGTTCCACTGTCATCTGGTGCTGCCACAACTCACTCCCTGCTCTCAGTGACAAAACCATAGGCCTGGAGTTGCCCTTCAATGGTCACAGATCCCATGGCACTATTTCTCTCTCCCCTAAGAGCAAGAGTTTGCTATGGCATTTGAATTTGTTTGGGTGCATTGAGCTGTAAGTAACAGAAAGCTGTACATCTCAACTGGCTTGAACAATTAAGAAAACAAGTTACTTTTCATAACAAAAGTCCATGAGTAGGTAAGTTCCAGAGTTGGCTAATAGAGGGCTCCATGACATCAGCAAGGCCCAAGTTCTTACCATTCTTCTGGTCTAGCACCCTTGCTGTGTGAGTTGAGTTTGTCCTTGTGCTAACTAACTACTGGTTATAAGGTAGCTACTACAGTCTTTTTCTTTTCTTTTCCTTTCTTTTCTTTAATATTCAGTTAGCCAACATATTAGTTAGCACATCATTAGTTTTTGGTGTAGTGTTCAATGATTCATTATTTGCATATAACACCCGGTGCTTATCACAACACGTGCCCTCCTTAATATCTATCACCCAGCTACACCATCTCCCCACCCCCTCCCTTCTGCAACCCTCAGTTTGTTTCCCAGAGTCCAGAGTCTCTCATGGTTTGTCTCCCTCTCTGATTTCTTCCCATCCAGTTTTCCCTCCCTTCCCGTGTGGTCCTCTGTGCTATTCCTTATGTTCCACATGTAAGTGAAACCATATAATTGTCTTTCCTCTGCTTGACTTATGTCAATTAGCATAATCCACTCCAGTTCCATCCATGTTGCTGCAAATGGTAGGTATTCATCCTTTCATCATATTGTACATATGAACCACATATTCTTTATCCATTCATCTGCTGAAGAACATCACAGCTCCTTCCACATTTTGACTATTGTGGACATTGCTGCTATGGACATTGGGGTGCATGTGGCCCTTCTTTTCACTACATCCATATCTTCGGGGTAAATACCCAGTAGTGCAATTGCTGAATCTTAGGGTAGATCTATCTTTAATGTCTTGAGGAACTTCCATACTGTTTTCCAGAGTAGCTATACCTGCTTTCATTCCCACCAATAGTGTAAGAGGGTTCCCCTTTCTCCACATTCTTGCCAACATCTGTTGTTTTCTGTCTTGTTAATTTTGGCCATTCGAGGTGTTGTAAGGCGGTATCTCACTGTGGTTTTGATTTGTATTTCCCTAATGGCCAGTGATGTTGAACATTTTTTCATGTGTCTGTTAGCCATTTGTATGTCTTCTTTGGAGAAGTGTCTGTCCATGTCTTCAGCCCATTTCTTGACTGGATTATTTGTTTTTTGGGTATTGAGTTTGAGAAGTTCTTTATAGATCTTAGATATCAGCCCTTTATTTGTAATGTCACTTGCAAATATCTTCTTCCATTCTGTGGGTTGCCAGAAAAGATCCTGAATCTCTAGGGGAATGTTGGAAAAGAAAACCAAAGCTGGGATCATCATGATGCCTGACTTCAAGCTAGATTACAAAGCTGTGATCATCAAGACAGCATGGTATTGGCACAAAAACAGACACACAGATCAATGGATCAAAATGAAGAACCCAGAAATGGACCTTCAACTCTATGGTCAACTAATCTTCAACAAATCAGGAAAGAATATCCAATGGAAAAAAGATGGTCTCCTCAATAAATCATGCTGGGAAAATTGGAAAACCACATGCAGAAGATGAAACTGAACCATTCTTTTACACCATAAGCAAAGATAAACTCAAAATGGATGAAAGACCTCAATGCGACACAAAAATCCATCAAAATCCTAGAGGAGAGCATAAGCAGTAAACTCTTCTACATCGGCCACAACAATTTCTTTCAAGACATTTCTCTAAAGGCGAGGGAATCAAAAGCAAAAATGAACTTTTGGGACTTCATTAAGATAAAAAGTTTCTGCACAGCAAAGCAAATAGTCTTACCCACTGCAGTCTTAACCACAATGTCCAACTAACTGTGAGCTTTTGCAAGGTAATTTGTCTTTCAAGACCTTTACGGGGCAGCTGGGTGGCTCAGTGGGTTAAAGCCTCTGCCTTCGGCTCAGGTCATGATCCCAGGGTCCTGGGATAGAACCCGCATCAGGCTCTCTGCTCAGCAGGGAGGCTGCTTCCCTTCCTCTCTCTCTGCTTGCCTCTCTGCCTACTTGTGATCTCTCTCTCTCTCTGTCAAATAAATAAATAAAATCTTTAAAAAAAAAAGATTTTAAAAAAGACCTTTATTTTCTCATCCAAAATAACAATACTATTATTAACTACTTATATAACAATCATTATATGCCAACCAGTCTTCTAAGCCTTCTCATATGTCAATACAACTGCACAACAATGCAGTGAGATAGGTACAATTACCATTCACTTTTTAAAATGAAGAACCTCACAGGCACAGGGTGCCTGTGTAGCTCAGTTGGTTAAGTGTCTGACTCTTGATCTCAGCTCAGGTCTTGATCTCAGAGTCATGCGATTGAACCCCATGTGAGGCTCCACCCTGGTGTGAAGCCTACTTAAGAAAAAAATTGAAAAATTAAAAAATATATAAAATGAGTAAACTGAGCCACAGAAAAGTTAAGTGACACTCTGTAACCACATAGCTACTAAGGAACAAAGCTGTGACCTAACTCTATAGAGTCCTTGACCCTAACCACTCTTTTTCCTGCCTCTTAATGAAATGGTAAGTCAAGGGATGCCTGGGTGGCTCAGTCAGTTAAGCATCCTACTGTCGACTTCGGCTCCAGTCATGATCACAGGATTGTGGCAGAGAGAGAGATCAAGCTCCACTTTGGGCTCTGTGCTTGGACTGGAGTCTGCTTAAGATTCTCTCTCTCTCCCTCTGCCCCTCCTCCCACTTGTGCTCACACACTCTCTCTAAAATAAATAAATAAATCTTAAAAAAGAAAAAGAAAGAAATGGCAAGTTAGTTAAAACAATGCTTACCTACCCATGACCAGAACAAGTTTAAATAAGATAACACAAGTCAAGCATTTACCTGAGTGATAAAAGGCATAAAAAGTGCTCGATGAATACTAGGTAAAAATTCAACAGTCCCTTAAAATGTGTACAGTTCAGCCTAGTGCAGGTTGAGAGAAGGAAAAAGCCCCTTACTGGTTCCCTTGGGCTAAGTCTCCTTCCCCTGTGCCACATCTCCTAGAACCTAAACTAGGTTTGATTTACTTTCAACTCACACCTTACACTTTAATTCTTAACAAACCAAGGCAAAACTTTCAAAAATATAAGGTTATTTGATCTACAGACTCAGTCTGTATCTCTACATTACTGTAACCTTGGGATCTTTCCCAAGTCTTTCCCTGGACATAAGGAAATCCTACATTGCCATCAACCCATACTGGTTTTCATCCTCTTTTGGCAACTGTACAGTCCTATCTTTCAGTGTTTTCTCCTGAAAAAAATCAGGAGATATTTTAAATATAAAGAAAATCATACAGAACAACAAAACATACACATGCACCACCACAGATATTTTTGAAATGTTAATATAATGATAGGTTTCAGGCTTTATAAAACTAAATAAGTAAACCACTAAAAATACAGCTGAAAACCCCCTTTCTCCTCCTTTTTCCCTTCTTTAAAGGTGTGTATCCCATTTGCACTTATTTCTGTGTTTTCAGTACATTTGTCTGCAAAAATATTTGTTATTATTTTGTGAGTGTGGTAACTTTAAAGGTAAATGGTGTCATACTGTACATAAGATTCTGCAACTTGCTTTTTTTAAAGCCAATGTCTATTTTCACTCATTTTGTTTACTCTTGTTTCTTTTTTAAATCTTTATTTTTTTCTCCTTCCCTGCCTTTAGTTGTATTAACAGAGCTGTAGCAATTTTTTACCCCCCTCCTCTGTACCATCACCACCACCTTTTCCCCATGTGATTTCTGGTTTAGAGGTTCAGTTGCATTTCTGCTAGTCTAATCATTACTCACAGATTTGTTTTTGCCTCTCTCTCTCTCTCTCTTTTTTTCTTTTTTTTAGAGAGAGAAAGAAGGTAAGGGGAGGAGGGGCAGGGGGAGGGAGAGAGAGAGAAACTGAAGCAGACTCTGCACTAATTGGGAAGCCCAACTCAGGACTGGATCCCAGGATGCAAAGATCATGACCTGAACTGTAATCAAGGGTTGGACACATAACTAAGTGAGCCACTCAGGCACTCCAGTGACAGATTTTTAATACACATGCTCATACATTTTTCCTGGATCTTAATTTATTTATTATCTCTAGCATCCTCTTACATAAGCCAAGGATGTCAGTATGTTTAACTACTCAATACTTCCACCACCAACAATCTTTGGTGTTTATCATCTCAACTTCCAGCTCTCCCTCCTTTTTTATCACAAAATATATGTTTCCACTGTCAAAATTCATGCACTTACTGAAATACTTTACAACTATTTTTTTCTTCCAATTCTTCCCTCTAATTTCACTTTTCTCCTTCCTGAACTATACAAGGGAGTCTGTGAGCAGTAAATACTCATATTCTTTATGTAGCTGAATGTGTCCTTGTTTTTCCCTCACAACGAAATAGTAAGCTGAGTATGAAATTCTAGACTGGCTTTTTTTTTTCTCCCCTCAGTGCTTTGAAGATATTAACTCATTTGTATTTGGGGGTTTTATGTGGCTGAAGATAATCCCTTTGTCAATCTAATTATTATTCGTTTGTAGGTAAGCAGTCTTTTCTTTCTGGTAGGTTTTAAGATTTATTTTTTATCATTCACATTCTGCAATTTTGCTACAGCATAAATAGATGTAAGTTTATTTTTATTTGTTCTGTTTGTACTTTATGTGAAATTTTAACCTAAGGATTCAAGATTGCAACTCAGAGAATTTATATTATTGTCTGCATTTTTCCCCTAGACCTCCTAATCAGATGTATGCTGGAGGCCCTCAATCCATTTCTATACCTCTTACCTGTCCATCACATGCTTATATGTCTATATGTATAATTTCTCTTTCTCTCTGTATTTTGTTTGTATCGCTGAGCTTTGTTTTCCCATTGTATTAGGGTTCTTCAGAGAGAAAAGCAGTGAGAATCATTCTATACAAATATCTATGATTCTCAGAGAGAATCATAGATATTTGTATACATACATGTCTACCTGGGCCCCAAATCTGACCACCTCCCATGAAGTCTCCTCTCCCAGGTGTGCTTGGCTCTGCTCCGGGCTCCCTGCTTCCCTACCTGCCTTCTACCTTCTCCCAGCACCCAGCTCAACTCTGTCCCATTCCAGTGAAATATGAGCAATCAGCAGAGATGATGAACAAAGCCAAGTGTCACTTCATGGAAACATAAAGGCTGAGACAGAGAAGGAGACATATGGACAGACAGACAGAGAACCACAGACAGATATAGAAATTTCTGACGAAAACAGGGTCTTTAATCATCACCACTCCTTTTGCCAATCAAGTCACCAGTAAGAAACAGATGACATACTCAAATGGGGTAATTCAGGAGAGTCTAATAAAGGGACTGCTTGCAAGGGTGTGGTCAGAGTGAAGGGAAATCATGAAGGAATAGTTCTCAAGAAGTTTTCATGAAGTTTTTCATGAAGGGATAGTTTTCATGAAGTTTTCAAGATCAGAAAGAGCAGGAAGCTGACAACATCCCTAGGTCTAAAGAAGCCAAAAAATGGAAGTAATCAATAGAACTAGCAGAAGATGGCCATGGCCAGGGAAGATGGTTGCCTGGTAGGACTTAAGGCCCTTGATACAGACTCATGGTCCACTGCCAAGCCCTGACCAAGTAAGAAAAGAAACAAGGGGGCAAATACCACACACTCCTTCTTCTCCCACTCTCTAATGTCCTGTTGGTGCTCCTTAGGGGCCATACCCACCTGGAAGCCGGATTGCAGGGTGTTCCTACCACAGTCGTGAAAGGTCAGCCTCTCAGACCATACATGGAAAAGATCAAGCATGGATCTGGATGTGGTAAATAGAGACTGTCCCAAGACTATGTATTTCTCAACTCACTTCCATCTTAAAAAATACATAAATAAGTTATTTTCCTTTTTCATTTCCCAGTCTTTAGCTACTGCCTTTTTGCTCTTCTACTTCATGGGTCATTTCTTTTTTTTTTTTTTAAGATTTTATTTATTTATTTGACAGACAGAGATCACAAGTAGGCAGAGAGGCAGGCAGAGAGAGAGAGGAAAGCGGGCTCCCTGCTGAGCAGAGAGCCCGATGTGGGGCTCGATCCCAGGACCCTGAGATCATGACCTGAGCTGAAGGCAGAGGCTTTAACCCACTGAGCCACCCAGGGACCCCATAGGTCATTTCTTGAAGGAGTAGTCTAAATGCACTGTCTGTGATTTAATCTCATTCACTCCCTTCCATTTACAACTTTGCAAGCCCTGGTGTCTCTCTCCCAGGAGGACTGATTTCCTACTGACCTCTAACCCCAGTCCAAACATTTCAGTTCTTCCTAACTTCTTTGAGACATTCCCTTCCAAAAGCCCCCTCCTCTCTTGGTTTCTGAGAGAGCACTTTATCCCTGTTTTTCTCTTGGGCTGCAGTGACAGGCTGGAGAAGGAGCAGCTCTCTGGACTGAAGAAGCAACACCTAGAGAAGACCATAAGGCTCTGAGAAGTGAGGCCAACAATGGCTGGAGGTGTGGTGGAAGGGTGAGGGTGAAGAACATGCCCTAGCAGGAGAAATAGCTTGTGGGATGACTGCTGCTTCTTGTTCATCATCAGTGGTTGTGCAGTTGGCCACCGAACTCTACAAAGTCAGTCTTCAGAATGGGAAAAGCTGAAGTGATCTAGAAGGAAGGTAAGTTTCCATAGTGAAGACATAGAGAAAACTTGACAGAGGTATCTGTCTAAAAAAAAATACCTAAATCTCAGCCATCCATCAACACCCTGTCTACTTGATATGACCTCTACCCCCAGTCCACTTTTGGTTCCCTTCAGAGCCTTGGCTGGCAGCACCTAGCAGTGTCAGCTGACAGCAGTCGCCTTACAAGACAGCTGGACTATGGAACTCTAAGCAAAGACAGGGCCAGTAGCCGGTCCTATCCTGGCAAGAAGCACCCCATGTTACCCTTTTGTTCCTCTGACAAGTGAGAAGAGAGAAACAGAGTGGAAGGAGAGGAGGTGTTGAAGACTGAGTGGGCAGGTGGAATTCAAAGTCCTTTTTTTTTTTTTCCCCTAAATTAAAGAGACGTATTCTCTGCCAGAGCTTCTGGGCCCTGATACAGCAATAAGTCAAACACCAACATTCATCTCCTTGCAAATGGGATCCACCTCCCCACCTTGGAGCATGGACAGAATGCAGTTGAGACGCCCAGTGGAAAAAGCTGAGTATGGCTGGGCAGATCAGCACAGGCCTTTGCCTCTAGATCCCCTGAGGTCCCTCCCCAGGAGTGCTTGACAAATATGCATGGCTTCAAGGCAGTCCAAGGAATGCAGCTGTCTCAGCCATTCACTACCCAGGCTCAAAACCACCAGGCAGGAAGAGCAGACAGTGAAAATGGGGTAAGATCTGTCTCGGATGAGGTTTGGAAACAGGAGATACCCCTGACTGGGCAGGCGGAATTGATGTGGTCTGGCCTGGGGCAAGGGAATGGGCAGAATGACCTTCCTAGCTCTCGGCCAGCCTGGTGGGTCTATGAAAAGAGACATTTTATTCATTCTCGGGCTCTACCCAAGTGACTCTGAAATATTCCTAGACAGTTGCCAGGAGAGTCAATGGTGGGTAAAACAAAGTTCCAAGAGCCAAGATTCTGGGTTTCAAGCCATTCCCTTCATCTCACCCTTCCATGTGTTTTCCTTTATGTTGGTTTAAGATTCCCCTTTCTGACATACTGTAAGACCCCTGAGACCAGAGGCTCTTTGTTTTCTTGCCTCCTCCTGCAAAGCCCATGGCGGATTGCCTTAAAAAGAGAAATTACTGTTTGACCCAAGTTCATTTCTCTGGGTTACAATTTGTCCGCCACAGGCTACGGAGAGGATGAGCAGATGAGCTGTGGCAGGAATGACGAGGAGGAAAAAACCTGGAATCACGATTACTCATTTATAGTCTTACTATTTGTACGATACTTTGATGCCCACTAAAGAGAAAGAGGGTTAGTTTAAAAAAAAAAAAGAAGAAGAAGAAGAGAAGGAGAAAAAAAGAAAGAAAGAAAGGAAGGAAGGAAGGAAGGAAGGAAGGAAGGAAGGAAGGAGGGAAGGAAGAAAGAAAAAGAAAATGTAGACACATTGCCATCTCAGACCCAGAAAGTCAAATTTCTTACCTAAAAGAAAATCCCATCAAATAGAAAGGCTAAATGGCCCCCAAATCTGATATCTACCCACATTTGCATACATTGGACCCCTGCTGAGACAGCTCTGTGCAGACAGACAGATACGTTGGAGAGATAGTTGGAGTTACTCAGGTAGGGCAAGCCAGAGGGAGTAAATCAGGAAAGCTCTCCTACAGGACAAAGCTTTGAGTATGGGCTTGTGAATGAGGGTAAAGTCCTAACAAGGAGAGGCAAAGTTAGTTCTCTGCAGGTTGTCCTGAACAGAAGACGGAAAACATGGAGGCTGAAGCATGCAGACCAGGACCAAGAAGAATTTTGGGGGAGCCTGAAAATAATGGGAAGTTGGGTATATGGTGAAATTGGGCTGGGGGGAATGAGGAGGTGGTGAGAGGCAGCCCTTAAAGCTCAGATTGAAGAGATTGGATTTAATACAAGGGGAAATACACAGCCAAGTTGAAAATCCATCCAAATATCTGCAAAGGCATGCAAGAAGTTGTGGTCTCTCAAGGAGAATTGTGGGGACTCTGCTAATGCCTGAGGGTTTCCAGTGCAGGCAGATTAAGGGGAGAAAGAGAGACACTTTCTCATAAGAGCTCAGAATCAAGTGGAGGTGGTATTAGCAGCCAGCAAGTAAGGGCTTGTACCTCTAACCAAGCTTTTAAGAGAAATCTTCGCCATCCTAGAAAAGGAACAAAAGCCCCACTCTTTGAGTGGGGATGGATATAAAAGGGCTTGCTTTAACATCTGTGAGTTACATCTGATACCTCAAACATGCAGGAAAGAACACTGGGAAGGAGGGCAGGAGAGGAACATCACTGCATGAATGTCCTTCATTGTACTGGGCACCTAAGACCAAGAGCTGGCATGAGGGCTGGTTCTTGGCATTTGATGGCTGCCCTACACCCACAGCACAGACAAGATATGATGTGGAATGGGCTCTTTCAAAAGTTCATCTTCTCCAGGCTGCTTTAGTTCTACAAATGACTTTTGGGTGTCTGTGTCAAACCAGACAGTTTCTGGTATTGGGAAGCACTAGGATGGATGCTTCTGCCCTAGGAGAGACTCTTGCATTCTAATGGGCCAACAGGAAACTAAACAAGTAAACATACAAATAAGATCGTTTCAATTGGTGCCAAATACTATGATGGAAAGAAAATGTTTAGGCTGAGCAGATAAGGAAGTGGTGTGCTAGTGAGGGACATGCAGTAAAGGGGCTGGAGGCTGGGGTACAGAGGCTTGTCCAAGGAGTCAGTATTTGTGCCGAGGCTGAGGTAGCCATCATGCATAACCAAAGGACCAAAGGCAGAGCCTTCCTGGAAGACAGAGCAGGAAGTGCAAAGACCTTACCTGAGGTCTTTGGATTTATAAAAAGAAAATTAGTAAGAGTCACTGCTAAGTGTTCATTGTTCAAAGAGTGAGGGAAGATGTCATACATATGAAAATGAAGAGTAAAATATCAAATGCTTCAATGGGACTTAACAGAAGTCAAGATAAGAGAGAGACAAACCGAAATGGACAGCTGGTAAGCAGCGTGTTTCCTGTGTGTGCACCTTCCCTAGTTAATTAACTTGTGGTCATGGAGCCTGCAGGAGTGTGATCACCAAGCTCACACCTGAGTGCTGCTCTGGGGGACTGACTTCCAAGACCCTGAGCAGAGGCTAAATACATCTCCAGGAAAGCAGTTTAGAGGTGCAGAGAGAAAAACATGGTGAGCCAGTGCCTGGGGCCTCCCTACTCTTCAGGGTGGTGATCACTGACCATGCTTTCAGGGCCTGTCTTTTCTGCAAGGTGGTTAACGCTTCAGGGAACGTAGCCACGCTCAGTGGCCATTGTGGTCACAACCAAAAGCATGGAGATTTTCTTCATGCCCTCGACCTGTGTTAATATTTCAAATCCAGGAGATAGGGAGATGGCTGGCAATAAACACTGGACTCACTTCTAAGATTTGTGGGCTCCAGTCCTGGCTGTCCCACCAGTTCTCCATATTACTTTCTCTTGGTGCATTTTAATGTACCGTATCAAAGGTCAGGAGTTGGTTTCTAAGGGTTCTCCCAGCTCTGGCAGTCTCATAAAACATGCAAGATTTATAATGGGAACATTAACTACTACATCCAGCATCCAATCAAATGGAGCTAGGAGATCAGATCCTTTGGTTAGGAAAATATTTGGCTGCAACTAATAGACATGTAACCAACAATAGCTTAACCAACAATAGCTTAAGTTAAAGGGGTTTATAATAGAGGCTGCAGTGTTATAACACAGGCTGACTCCTGAGTAGGAAAGAAATAAAGTTGAGTCAGAGGGGACTGGCTATCAACTAATGTACTTGGGGGATCAAAGACACTCAGTGCCTTCCACTTCCTAGCAGTGGAGGAAGAGCAGAGGAAGACAAGGTGGTGTCAATGACGAGTAAGTGGTTTCAACATCAAAAGGAAGGTTCTAGGAGATGAGAGCTCTCTCAGTGTGGTCTTGACAGGGGTTGCTGAGATCCAGTGAGGATGGAGAGGGAACTAATGATCCTTTCTCAGCAGCCCCTAGAGTCACCACCTCCTGATGGCCCTTCCCATCCCCTTTCTGCCTTACCACATCTAGAACATTGAGAGAGAAGAGATGGGAAGCAGTGAGAACATCGGAGCACATCCAGGAGTACAGAGTAAACTGCCTGCAGATGGCAGAGCTGAGAAGTGGAGACTGGTGGAACGGAAATTCAGCACCTCTCAGGAGGCAGTGTTGGGTTGACAAAATTGCAAATGGTCTGGGTACCAGCTGTGAGGAGCAGTAAGAATCTGCTCCACTCTCTGCAGGGATACCAAATAAGCAAACCCAGCTGTTCCCATCCTGCCAAGGGCATCCCTGTGTTCCAAGGACCAGTCTCATCCTGGCTCTAAGGAGCTCTTTAGCTCCTGCCTCTCATGACTTGTCATGACTGCCAAGGGACAATGGGACCATTTAACGTGACTGCCATGTCACAATGGGTTTAAATGGTCATTTCTCCTGTGAATGCCTTTTCTGCTTTCCCTCTTTTGAGATCTTAACTGCCACTGTCCCATCCCTGAAACTGTTGAATGGCACCAATATCACAATTTTTAAGAGATCTCTAAATAATGGCTTTACTTTCAGCAATAGAGTATCGCAAAAATAGAATTATAGAGAGTATAAATTCCATGAGGCCTCATAAGTCATTAGCTCCCTGGAACATAGATATTGTAGGGGCTACATTTTCCTGTTTGTTCACTAGTGATTCTCAATGATAAGATCAAGACCTGGCACATAGTAGGTGCTTAGCAATGACTTTTTTTAATATGAGCAGCTGTGTCAGAGAGCATTTGTGTGTCACTGCAGCATTATACCACACAATATCTCTTTCTGCCAATAATCAATCATCCTGCCAGAGGTCAAGTACTTTGACTATCTCCTGGCTCAAGTGAAATTTCTATCCACCTGAAGTTAGGGTTGATCTATCTGGATCTTCACGGTCCCAATGTCCAGGTACCTTACTACTTATAGAATTTGTCCTGATTCTCCCAGGGCCCTATAGGTTCTCAGGAACCCAGCTTCCCTCCTGGATCTAGAAGACAGCCACTCTTACTTTCTGGGGATCAGAACAGCCAGCTCCTGACTTTTACTCCAGCCCCTTTCTCTCTACCACTTGCTAGTGCTTTGAACAAAGGCTTTGACCATGAGTCATTTATTGAGGCAGAAAGGGGTCAAGGGGAAGAGGAAGCCAAGGTTCCCAGGTCTCCAGTGACAAGACAGTTTAGGAGGAAATGAAGTCCAAGCAAATACCCATCATCTCCCCCTAGCACTCTGCTCCCCCTTTTACTCATGGAAACAAAGTGGATATGAGGTGAAACATCTGTTTTGCTTTGAGAAGACTTCATTTGTCTTTTCTCTTTCTCCTCAGTTTTAACCCTCCCTCTTCCATTCAGAGTCCAGCTGCATCTTCTACACTTATCCTCTCTCCCTGGGGACAACTAGGGCATAGTCTCCTTGAGGGGGATTAACCCATTTATAAATGATCTGGGATGACTTTTTTCTCCTCCTCCTTTGGCTACCATGAGTCTGAACTGAGCTCAGAGCATTACACAATGTCTGCCCACTTTATTGTTCACCAACTACCTGCTTTTGAGAATAAAGCACCTGACCACCACCATGTTGCTCCTGGAGACCAGTGAGGAGCAGAACAAACATGGTCCTTTGGGAGTTTATATTCCAGGGCAGGGGACAGACAAAGGAGAAAACCAATAAATAAATAAGTCATCACAACTTGTGAAAAGTGCTTAAGAAGACAACTAGAAGACAGTGGAAGGTTATAATGGGAGCAGAGACATGTAAGGTAAAGGGAGGCCATGGAAAGTCAGGAAGGTCATTCAAGTCTAGTCTGTAGAGAAGACATTTAAATTGAAATATTTGTAGAAGACACGAAGACGACTGTGGGAAGAAATGAGTGAGCAACTTCTTGCTAGACACGTCTCCAAAGGCAAGGGAACAAAAGCAAAAATGAATTATTGGGATTTGATCAAGATAAAAATCTTCTTCACAACAAAGGGAGCAGTCAACAAAACTAAAAGACAACCTATGGAATGGGAGAAGATATTTGTAAAGGACATATCAGACAAAGAGCTAGTATCCATGATCTATAAAGAACATATCAAACTCAACACCCAAAAACTAAATAATCCATCAAGAAATGGGCAGAAGACATGAACAGATATTTCTCCAAAGAAGACATACAAATGGCCAACAGACACATGAGAAAATGCTCCACATCACTTGGAATCAGGGAAATACAAATCAAAATCACAATGAGATACCACCTCATACTTGTCAGAATGGCTAAAATTAACAAGACAGGCAACAACAAATGTTGGCAAGGATGTGGAGAAAGGAGAACCCTCTTACAGTTTTGGTGGGAATGCAACCTGGTACAGACACTCTAGAAAACAGTATAGAGGTTCTCGAGACATTCATAATAGAGCTACCCTACAACCCAGCAATTGCACTACAGGGTATTTACCCCAGAGATACAAACGTAGTGGTCTGAAGGGGTATCTGCATTCCAATGTTCATAGCAGCAATGTCCATAATAGCCTGACCATTGACAGATGAATGGATAAAGAATATATGTGTATGTATACACACACACACACACACACACACACACATATACATAGACACACACACAATGGAATATTACTCAGCCATCAGAAAGGATGAGTACTTAACAACTTGCATTGATATGGATGGAACTGGAAGGTATTATACTTAGTGAAATAAGTCAGTGAAAGAAAGATAATTATCATATGGTTTCACTCATATTTGGAATATAAGAAACAGGGTAGATCATAGGGGAAGGGAGGGAAAACAGAATAGGAAGTCATCAAAGAGAGAGAAAAACCATGAGAGACTATTGACTCTGGAAAACAAACAGGGTTGCTGGGGGGATCTGTGTGAGGGGAAGGGATAATTGGGTGATGGGCATTAAGGAGGGTACATGATTTGATAAAGACTGGGTGTTATATGCAACTGATGAATTATTGCATCTGAGACTAATTATGTATTATATGTATATGTATTATATGTTGGCTAATTGAATTTAAATTTAAAAAAACGATATGAGTGAAGAGGATTTTAAGGAAAAAGAGTAATGACTTTGAAGGACATAAAAGAGCTTGGGTTATTCTAAGAATTGTATTAAAAAATAAAAATAAAAAGTACATTGACATAAAACTGGTGCCTAGTGAGTGAAACAATGAGCTCAGAAAGGCAGGCAGCCAGGACAGGAGCTTAAGTTTTATGCTAGGTGCCCTGAGAAGTCACTGAAGAGCTCTGAGGGAGGTCATGGTCAGCTTGAGGGAAACACCTAGGGTTGTCCTGGAGTGACTCAGAGACCCATCCTTGCCCCAGCACCAAGCCCCACCCCCATGTCCACTCCCAGCAACCAGAGGGAGTTAAGATCATGCTTACTTATATTAGAGATTCTTTACTCTTCTGATAGTGGCAAAAAAGAGATACAGTTCAAATCAGTCCATTTGGCAACCTCTAAGCAACTGGAAAATTTGGTCAATGGTTAACACTCAGCAAAAATGAGAAGTTTGAAGTATTATTAGAAGCTTCAATGATCCAGCCTCTCCCTGTCCCACATGACTGTGAATAATCTCAAATTTGTTATAGGACAGTACAGGCCTTCTTAGGCCAGAGAATGTTTGCCAGATATTTCTACTCAGGGTGGTTACGAAAAAATAATAATAATAAAATAAAAAATAAAGATATCTAATAACAGCCTAGACCTCTGGGGCCAGAGATTCATATTACACCCAGATGTGCAGAGAAAGTGTGGCTTCTTCATTTCTCTATAACTGATATGATCCTCCCCAGATGACCACATGTGCTGAGAAAAGAAAAAAGTAAATGCAACTCAATTGGGTAATTTCAGTCAGGTGCAATAACTTAAACAATGCTTTTAGGTAAAATGCCCATGTTCTTGGAATTTGACTTTGTAAATCTCCTTCCTCTTCCTTTCCCAGTATGGTTTCTGGGAATAAGAATGAGGGTAGATTATTGTGTCCTCAAAGCAGTGGGAAGAGAAGAGTTTCTTAAATCCACATGGCACCCTCAGGATCCTTGTTGGCCATCATTGTTGAGAAGAACCCTTTAGGAAGACTGTTCTATCCTGGGAAATCTTCTGGCATTGGCTAGCAGAACTCATGACTCAAACTCTCTTTTCAGCCTCTCTCTTTCAGCCCAGGAGCCCTCCCTGGTTGGCCTGTCAGAGCTCCCGCTGTTCTGTGGGTCATGCCAAGGGTCTAACTGGGCTAAAGAACAAGGCTCTTTAGCCCTGTTCCAGAAATCCACTCCCAGGCCTCAGTGAGCTCCTTTTCAGCCTCTTGGCCAACTTCTCATTCCCATGTTTAGGCTGGGATGTCTACATCCTCCTCATTACCATACAGGCACCAAGACAATCTGAGAGAACTAAATCTAGCCCTCTCTTTCCCAAATCATGGGGGAACCAGCAATTTTACTTTGATGTGCATACCCCTAGGCTGGTGCTTTTCAAACAAGCCCCTCTAAGAGTCAAAGGAGATATTTCCCTGCTCTTAAACTCCTTTATCTCCAGATACTTGGGATGTTTACATCCTTTATTATTATTATGTTAAGTTAGTCACCATAGAGTACATCATTAGTTTTTGATGTAGTGTTCCATGATTCATTGTTTGCATATAACACCCAGTGCTCCATGCAATACATGCCCTCTTTAATACCCATCACCAGGCTCACCCATCCCCCCTCCTCTCTAAAACCCTCAGTTTTATTCCCAGAGTCCATACTCTTTCATGGTTCATCTTCCCCTCTAATTCCACCCCCCTTCATTTTTCCCTTTCTTCTCCTAATGTCCTCCATGCTATTCGTTATGTTCCACAAAAGTGAAACTATATGATAATTGTCTTTATCTGTTTAACTTATTTCACTTAGCATAATCTTCTCCAGTTCTATCCATTTTGATGTAAATGTTGGGTATCCATCCTTTCTGATGGCTGAGTAATATTCCATTGTATATATGGACCACATCTTCTTTATCCATTCATCTGCCTAACCAAAGAGGTAAAGGATCTATACTCTACTATAGAACACTTATGAAGGAAATGGAAGAAGACACAAAAAGATGGAAAAACATTCCATGTTCATGGATCTGAAGAATAAACATTATTAAAATGTCTGTGCTGCCCAGAGCAACCTATACTTTCAATGCTGTCCTGATCAAAATACCAATGGCATTTTTCAAAGTGCTGGAAAAACAATCCTAAAATTTGTATGGAACCAGAAAAGACCCTGAATCACCAAGGAAATGTTGAAAAAGAAAAACAAAGCTGGGGTAACACATTGCCTGATTTCAGGCTATATTACAAAGCTGGAATCACCAAGACAGCATGGTACTGGCACAAAAACAGACACATAGATCAATGGAACAAAATAGAAAGCCCAGATATGGGCTTATCTCTATGATTACATAGAGTTGAAATTACAAATGGCTAATCTTCAACAAAGCAGGAAAAAATATCCAATGGAAAAAAGACAGTGTCTTTAGTAAATGGTGCTGGGAAAATTGGGCAGCTATATATGGAAGAATGAAACTTGACCATTCTTTTACACCATACACAAAGATAAACTCTAAATGGATGAAAGACCTCAAAATAAGACAGGAATCCATCAGAATCCTAGAAAACATAGGCACTAAACTTTTTGACATTAGGCATGGCAACTTCTTTAAAGACACATCTCCAAAGGCAAGGAAAATAAAAGCAAAAATGAACTTTTGGGACTTCATCAAGATAAAAAGCTTCTGCACAACAAAGGAAACAGTCAACAAAACAAACAACCCATGGAATGGGAGAAGATATTTGCAAATGACACTACAGAAAAAGGGCTGATATCCAAGATCTATCAAGACCTTCCCAAACTCCACACCCAAAAAACAAATAATCAAGTCAAAAAATGGACAAAAGACATGAACAGACACTTCTCCAAAGAAGACATACAATGGCTAACAGACAGATGAAAAAATGTTCAACATTATTAGCCATCAGGGAAATTCAAATCAAAACCACAATGAAATATCACCTTATATCATTAGATGTAATAATGTTAGAATGGCAAAAATTAACAAGACAAGAAACAGCAAATATTGGAGAGGTTGTGGAGAATGCAAGTTGGTACAGTTGTTGGTGGGAATGCAAGTTGGTACAGCCGCTTTGGATGTTTACATCCTTATCGCCACCCACCATCCCATCTCCAGCTCAGCACCTTCCTTCCCCTCTTTCTCTGCCTTCATTTCTGTTTTTCATAGTCCTTTGAATTGCAAATAAGGGTGGCCTTTGGGAGGGTCATTTTTCTATGCTATATACTCCTTTTCCCCTTGTCATCTATCTTAGGGAAAATACAGGTTTCTTTACTTGTGTCCTCCCTTTTTATCAGCTGTTTGATCTTGGTCCCTGAAGCCTTTTCTTTTATGTGGCAACAATCTCTTTTTCTGTAGGTCCAAATACACTAAATTATGGAGTAAATTATGTTTTGTAAGTACTGGTTCTTGGTTTTCAGTATTCATATAACCATTGACAAAATAGGAAAGATGTATGGTTGCCAAATAGCATAATGCTATAAACTAATAAATTTCAAAGAGACACCATATTTGATAAATGCTGGACTAAAGGTTTGGGAGAGATGTGAAGAAAGAATAAACCCTAAGCCTGGCCCCCAGTGAGCTAGACTAGCCCCCTAGTCTAGGCTAGACTAGAACAAGGAATGCCTCAATGGTTTACTGTGACCAGAATATGGATACAATCTGAAAGTGCAGCACTGGGGCTCTAATATCATGAAAGATGATATTTCCATGCACTAAGAAAAATTACTACCATTAAGACTGAGGTAGCTATAAGTATGATGATAACAAAGGATATCCAAAATATATGGCAAAATAAAAAACTAAGCTAAAGTGCAAAACAGCACATATCATTAGTTACCATTTGCGCACAAGAGGGCTCATCCTCCTTCACTTCTCCCACTCCCCCAGACATACTCTCTGTCTCTCTGTGTACATATTTATATTGTCATGGAATAGCCCTGGAAGGATTCACACATTGACACACCCACACATGCACACATATCAATTTGTACCTTTTTAAAACCACAGACATGCATTTATTCCTATTATTTTCTTATTCTTTATTTATTATTTCTATTAAAATCTAGATGATTAAAAAATGACCCATGGGTAGTAGACATGCAGAGAACAATTGAGTGTCCAAAGAACTCAAGGATTTCAGACACCTCCATAGATTGAAGCATCATCAAAGGCTTCACAGAGGAGGCTAGGGGTGCCTGAATTTGGCAAAAGTGCCCACGATAAGAAAACTTGGTGATCCAGCTGCACAATCAGGGTAGTCTTCAGGCCTAAGCTAAGAATCTGGCACTTGGGGGCTAGTAAATTCAGAGACTTCAGCATCATTTTTGTTGTAAGGGCAAGACCCCAGATTCCAGGCAGGACCAGAAGTAGCTGGGCAGCACCCATGGTCTGCCCAGGCAAACCAAGGCAAGGGGGAAAGGGTGTGGTTAGAAGTTCATGCTCAGAACTAAATCCTTTATGAGGCAATGTAATCAAATCCTACACTTTTCAGAATTACCACTGTTGGTCTGGGCTTTTATAAGAGTTCCAACCTTTTTTATTATTTTTCCAGCATTTTTTTTTCTCCTTTTGCTTTTGGTTTCACAACATACTTTGACCTGCTCCCTGTTTTTTTGAGCCAGTTCATTGTTTCTCTGGAGACACTAAGAAGCAACTGCTCTCTGGATGTGAATTCTTCTCATGGGGTTTCCTCACTGATGACAAGTTGTCTCCCACTTCTGCAGGAAGGGGAGAAACACTATGCATTTTCTTTTTTTTTTTTTTAAGATTTTATTTATTTATTTGACAGACAGAGATCACAAGTAGGCAGAGAGGAAGGCAGAGAGAGAGGAGGAAGCAGGCTCCCTGCGGAGCAGAGAGCCGGATGCGGGGCTCGATTCCAGGACCCTGGGATCATGACCTGAGCTGAAGGCAGAGGCTTTAACCCACTGAGCCACTCAGGCGCCCCAGCACTATGCATTTTCAATGGGACCAGGAAGAGGTCCAGAATGCTGGGGCACTTCAGAGGTCCACAGTGTCTCTGAGTGGCGGTACAACATCCACTATCCAGGTTCTCATAGGTCATTCCTGGCCCAGGGGCATCAGCCTTCTGTGCTGGACAGGGAACCCTTTGATTACCTATCTTAGGCCACACAAAAGGAAGAGGGGAGCCAGTGACTAAGCTAGCTTAGTAGTTCAATCTGGACTACCAAGTCTGGCAATAGTCAGATCTGGACTAATGTCCTGCATCCAATACAGAGCAGCCATTCCCTGAGGCTCCCCATCCTTCCTTTTACTGGAGGAAGGAACTGTAGGCTGCCATTAAATGGTCAGTGAGTTTTTTTATTATTTAAATTCAATTAGTCAACTTATAGTACATCATTAGTTTCAGATGTAGTGTTCAATATTTTATCAGGTGCATATAATACCCAGTGCTCATCACATCACATGAGTTTTACAAAGAGAAATCATGTGAACTAAGCCATCTTCAGTCATTTACAGCTGACCTTCTAAGCAAGCTCACCCTTAATGACAGAGCAGATCATGGGGAAGAAGTTAAAACTGAAGTAGAATGAGTCTTCAGGATTATTTAGCTCAACCTCCTTATTTTTTTTATTAACATATATTGTAGTATTTGTTTCAGGGGTACAGGTCTGTGAATCATCAGTCTTACACAATTCACAGCACTCACCATAGCACATACCCTCCACAATGTCCATCACCCAGCCACCTTATCTCTCCCCCACACTCTCCTTGTTTCCTAAGATTAAGAGTCTCTTATTCAACCCCCTTATTTAACATTTAAGGAAACTCATTCCCAGGGCTAGCAGTGTAATGGCAAGGATCATTACTGGTGGGAACTGGTGAACTCACTTCCACATCAGGACACATGCCATGGGATCAATTCATGTAAGTGTGTCATTTTAAGACTTGAATGCTCAAGAGGGAGTGTCTTAAGACAGAGTCAGGGATTTCAGAAAATGTGAAAGTACTTACATCTATTGGGAAGGAAGAGGTAGAGGAGGTAGCTTTTCTGGTTACTGATGCGTGACACACCACCCCAAAACTTAGTGACTCAAAATAACAACCACACATATTTTGTTTGTGAATCTGAAATGTGGATAGGTCACCATGAGGACAGCTCATTTCTGTTCTACAGGACATCGGCTGAGATAACTGGAAGGTTGGGATCATCTGAAGGCTTGTTTACTCTAATGTCTAGTTAATCACCAGCTGTTGATGCTGGTGATTAACTAGACATCAGTTGGGGCTGGGACCAGAACTCTACATATATCCTCTTCATGTGGATTACTCAGAGCACAATGTCTAGGCTCCTGGGGTGAGTGTGAGGGAGACCCAGGCATAAGTCAAACCATTCTGTATAACCTGGGCCTGAGAGTTACACAGCATAACATATGCCATATTCTATTTTTCACAGCATTCACACAGCCTGGCCCAGCATCAAGGGGAGGGGCCCCAACTTTGGATGAGAGGAATGCCAAATGATTTGCAGACACAGTATAAAACCACCATAGTAGGTCAGTTTTCAATTGACCTGATTTGGCGGTTCTTCCCAACTAATAACCAGGTAGGCCCTAGGTTAAGATGAAAAGGTAGGGGATTCCTTGGGCCAACAGTAACCCCATAATGGAGGAATATCATTTTTAATTCTTCTGGCTTCTGGTATTCCTGAATCCTTCAGCTCAGCCCGGATTATGTAGCTTAGGACACAGCTGTCTCAAGAGTTAAAAAACAAAGAATGATTTTACTCCTGTTCCAGGTTCCTGATGCTACGAATTCAGTGAAGTCCATCACAATATATCAAGTAGCTAGTGAGAGCATCACTGAGGGAGGAACAGATCAGGTGACCACTCACTTTCAACAAACAAGGATAGGGTAGGAATCTCAAGGATCTTAAGAGAGCAAAAGAGAACTCCAGCAAAATGGTCTCTTAATAATCAATAATCACGGGGCGCCTGGGTGGCTCAGTGGGTTAAGCCTCTGCCTTTCGCTCAGGTCATGATCTCAGGGTCCTGGGATCGAGCCCCACATCAGGCTCTCTGCTCAGCAGGGAGCCTGCTTCTCCCCCCACCCCCACCCCCGGCCCCGCCTGCCTCTCTGCCTACTTGTGATCTCTGTCTGTCAAATAAATAAAGAAAATCTTAAAAAAAAAAAAAAAAAATAATAATCAATAATCACACATTGACACACCCACACATGCACACACATCAATTTGTACCTTTATAAAACCGGGTGGGCTTTACCTTCTCTAGCTAGCCATTGGAGATTTTTGTCTCTCTGGTTTAATAAGGCAAGGCGCCCTCTGAAATTTTTAGGCAAAGTGTGACTAGAGAGGACCTAAGTGCTCTCTGTCTCTTCATACCTTTGGTGGGCTTTATAAAGGTCTAGATTTCCCACCAGCCTGCATGCTTCTCTGGGACTGTCTGCCTTTATTAGAACATGAAAATGTGACAGATCAACTTCTTAGTCCCCAGTCACACCACCAGAAAGAAAGAAACCTTGGGACTCAGAGAGTTAAACCACATGGAATGAATAAATTCTGACAAGTGAGGAGGTAGAGGCAAGTCACAGGATAGAAATGGTCTAAAAGGAGGAAAAGAGAAGAAAAAGAAGTACAAGAGCAGGTGAGTTAAAACAAAGGGGGAAAGTCACTAAAAAGGTGGGGATAATTAGTATTAGGAAAACAGTTTAAAGGAGAAGGGGTGCTGAAACTGAACGTGGATAACAAAAACTTACCTTTGGGTAAGGATGAGGAGTTTAATCCCCTACCTAAGAAAACCCACAGACCCACCCTGTGTGCACATTTGCCTTCTAAGGGCCTGATGCTTACTTAGATGGGGACGAGTAGCAGGGGAGGAGTCCTGCTGACTGACAGGAATTCTATTATTTTTCTCTCTCTGTCTCTACACACACACACACACACACATTGCACACACACACTACAGTTTTACTGTTATGTAATTAATTAATTACATATTAATTAATTAATTAATTAATTTACCATTATGTAATTAATTAATACCATTATGTAATTACCAGGCAAAAAATATGTCCTTTAAGTTTTCCTGACTCTGTCTCCTTAGACTGTTGAGGCCCGTCTTCATTTTCCAGTAGACTCAGGGTCAGACCCCTATGATAAATATAAAACCATAATTTAAGTCTTGGGATTCAATAGGACTTTTGGGGCCATTGCCTGGATCCCCCATATAACTCCTCTAATGGGAGAGACTCCCTTGTCTCCTGGAGAATAGACCCCTACAGACGCTGTGCTCAAAGCACATCTCTGAAGATTGATTGGAAATGGAGGACAAAACCAAGAAGTCAATCCATCAGATGCAAACCCTGAAATTCAAAAATGGTAGTGTTGGAGAGGGAAATGGAGAAAGAGATGAAAGAAAGAGAGAGACAGAGGGAGGGAGGAGGGAGGGATAGAGAGAAAAAAGGAAAAGAGGGAGAGAGAAGTATACATGAACATGCCTGCGTGTGTGTGTGCGCACGCGTACAGAAGGATGACAGAGAGAGAAGGGAAGGGAAACAGGAAAAAAGTTGACGTTTGAAAAGTCTTTCCTTATGTTGAGGCCACAGTAAATCAGACGATAATGAAATTCTGCACAGATTAAACACCCAACAGAAAACTTGGAAGAAAATGAGGAATTATATCACAAAACCTCAGTGTCATGTAAATCTCCCTGAACAGGGAAATCAAAATGTTAGCAACAATTACATTCTTCTTATAACAAAATTGGTTCCAAAAATGGAAAGAAAGAATGGAAACACTTTCTGCAAATGATTAAAAGGAGAGCAGGGACTGTGGGGGGCGCTGGGAAGGGAGGGAGGGTCTGGCAGCGATAAATATAGAACGATAATTTAAGAGACAGTAGGAAACGCTTTGTGTGTGTTAATTGGAAATGCATTCTAGAGGCTGCAGTGTGTTCACCATGAATGTCGTGACCTTGGGTTCCTTAAGGGAATGTGGGCTCCACCCTGTCCCCATGGTGAAGGGAAGAAGCAAGAAACCATGTTATTCAATGGATGAAAGAGTTTCCAGTTTATATGGTGGAAGGAACCATTTTGTTTTGTTTTGTTTTTGTTTTTCTGTTTCATTCTTTGGATTAAAGAGAAAAACACTGTGGGATTACAGCAAAGCCATCTTGTTTGCCAAGGAAAGAATCTCAGAGATGGGATAGTTTGAGAACAGCCTCACCCCATGTTGAAGTGACAAGATGGATGCTCTTTGCTGCTCCTGGTCGCCAAAGATCCTGGTTAATCAAATGAGTGTTTGGCCAAGGGACAGGGAGATGTTGGGAACAGGCCTTGGGAAGAGGATTCCTCATGCTTATCTGGGGCAGTTCCTCTTCCTCCGGGGACCTGCTGTTGGCAGTGACAACAGTTCCTGGCTCTGTGTCTCAGAACAAAGGAGAATGGGTCAGACTGGCTCTGGTGAAATGCAGAATTGAGGTCTGTTATGCATTTGGGCTGAAACCCTTGATTTTTGAATGAGCAGAATGGTAAAGGATAATCCTGCACTCAGTTTCTTTTTTTTTTTTTAATTTAATTTTATTTTTTCAGTGTTCCAAGATTCAATGTTTATGCACCACACCCAGTGCTCTATGCAATACGTGCCCTCCTTAGTATCCACCACCAGGCTCACCTAAACTCCCATCCTCCTTCCTCCAAAACCCTCAGTTTGTTTCTCAGAGTCTGCAGTCTCTCCTGGTTCATCTCCCCCTCTGATTTCCCCCAATTCACTTTTCCTTTCCTTTTCCTAATGTCATCCATGTCATTCCTTATGCTCCACAGGTAAGTAAAACCATATGATAATTGACTGTCTTTCCTTGACTTACTTCACTCAGCATAATCTCCTCCAGTCCCATCGATGTTGATACAAAAGTTGGGTATCCATCCTTTCTGATGGAGGCATAATGCTCCATTATATTTATGGACCATGTCTTCTTTATCCATTCGTCTGTTGAAGAACATCTTGGCTCTTTCCACAGTTTGGCAACTGTGGCCATTGCTGGCATGAACATTGGGGTACAGATGGCCCTTCTTTTCACTACATCTGTATCTTTGGGGTAAATACCCAGTAGTGCAATTGCAGGGTCCTAGGGTAGCTCTATTTTTAATTTCTTGAGGAATCTTCACACTGTTTTCCAAAGTGGCTGCACCAACTTGCATTCCCACAAACAGTGTAAGAGGATTCCCCTTTCTCCACATCCTTTCCAACACTTGCTGTTTACTTTCTTGTTAATTTTGGCCATTCTAACTGGTGTAAGGTGGTATCTCAATTTGGTGAATCTAAACCTTCACTCAATTTCTGCCAACTAACTTCTACTCTGTCACTTGTTTTTCAAATTGCCCCCTCCTTCTATCCCTTCACATGCATCTTGCAACACAACCAGGGCATTTAAGAGCTTAGGCCCCAATGATGTCCTGGGGCTATGGTGATGTCCGGATGCAAGGGTGGTACATGGGGAGCATAGCATAAATTTGGTAAGTACCCAGGCTCCCAAGGCACCTAGACCCACCTAATCAGGATCCTGATGGGGTGAGCAGGAAATCTGCATTATTAATAAGCTCCTGGGTAAGTTTCAGGTGGCCAGCCCAACCCCAGTCTCCAGACAAACCCCAGGAGTCACTGAACACCAAACTTTTTACTTACAACTATATAAACTGAGACTCAGAGGGGAAATCACTGCCAAAGGCCACATGCAGGGACTAGAACTCAAGCATGTCACTTCTTAGTACAGAACTTTGACACTAGCCCTGCAACTGCTTCAAAGAGTAAGACCTGACTCCTGTATGCCAGTTAAGTCAGACCTAAGTCTATGTCTAGGAATGCCACACTTGTGATAACTGTGATGGTGGGGAGGATGACTATGGTGACAGCCAAAATTAGCCAACACTTTTATGCATCTGACACTATATGACTTATTTAATCCTCAAAACAATCCCATGTGGTAGGCACAATAATTTGCCCATTTTACAGCTTGGAGAATTGAGGCACAGAGGAGTCAGAGAATATTTGTGAGGCCACACAGCCAGAAGAAAGTGAGATCAGGATTCAAGTCCAGGACTGACAGAAGATGAATTGTTAGCTTCCTCAACACACTTCTGTGGACTTTCATACTTTCCCTTTTTGTCACACAAGACTTTCCCACTGTAAGTCACCTTTCTTGAGCTTTACTCCTTCCCTTATTACCCTCCCTCCCTACTCATAAGTATGAAAGAGGATGACAGAATTATCCTGGAGTTAGGGAGAAACACTCAACAGGAATCCTTTGCCAGGAGGGCCTTTTCAGAGTGGGGCCTGTAGGCCAGGCATACAGCCAATTATTGTCATGCCTTCTTTCCCCCACCCCCGGGTTCCTACAAAATTGAAACCAGGACTCAGATGAGGATCAAAGTAAGCATTAGCTTTGTTCCCCTGCCCCAAATAGAGGGGTTCTGGTTTACTGTGTTGGAGGACGTGACTCAAACCTTCTTTGGTTCAGAAAGTTCCATTGGAAACTTCCTTTCTACCACCCTCTCCCACCCCCCACCAATACAGATACAAGAATCTATTGGGGAATAGTAAAGAAGGAAGAGCTAAATTCTGAGCTAGTTACCATAAGAGGAAGGCCACCAAAAGCAGTGACTTTGGACATGATCTCACTAATCAATGAGTCATTCTCCCTCCTTGCTTTTCAGAAAGAGGGTGCAAGCAGTAAGTGAGGGCTATGGATGGAGGAGCCAGAAGTGTTCTTTTAATTCTTTTTCCTGCTGGAGGATGCAACAGAAGTCCCTTTTCCTCCACAAAAGTACAAAGAGCCAAGTAATGGGTGATGTTACTTTTCCCCAGTCTTGTCTCGGACATACTTTATGATGGTTTCTGTGTCCCAACTAACCCATACATGCAAAGGGTCTTCAAACTCTGTTTCCCCAGTGGAGCTGATTTGCACTGAGTCATTCATACTCTCTCCCATTCTCTTTTGGAGGCCAAGGTAACATTGAATCTTGGATAGAGTAAGCCCAGGCCTATCACCAAGGCATGCAGGCAGTGCCATTGAGCACATATAGATCAGTTAATTTAATTCTGTCCATTGCTCCTGATTAAAATGAGAGTTTAGCACAAAGCATTAGCCCAATGTGACATGACATTATCTTGGCTTTTCTCATTTGCTCAAAATAAGAGCAAGTACCCTCAAGTGGAAAGAGAAATAAAACAGGGAGATGATGGAAGCTCTTAGGGAACATTGAGAATCATCACTGACACTTGAGACCAGAGATCAGTCCATGGAAGGCACTGCTTATCTCCAGGGATACCACATCTGCCTTCCCTGCAGTATGTCCAGCAGGAAGCTCTTAGCATATGACCCGCCTCCGCAGCCCCTTGGGAAATCTGGATCATGAGCATTTGGGATCATTTCATATTTCATAAATGGGCTTAACTCACACTCATGAGGTCAACTGGAAGGCCTACTGGATTTAATTATGCTGGAAAGGGAGGCAGCCAGAAACGCCTCACATGGACAGGAGAGAGGCAGCTGGGAGAGAACGAGAAAGCAAAAGGGAGATGTGATGGGATATGAGTCATGCTACTCAGGATGAGGGGCTGAAACCATGTAGCACCCCAGGGAAACAAAACACCAGTTCCTGAGCCAGATAGAGTCCAAAGGAGATTCTGGTCTCAATCCATTCCCAGGAAGGCTTTGAGAAGCTAGCTGGGTTTACACCACATTGATGAGTGCAAAATAAGCTATGTAAAATTGCATGTGTTCCTGTGCCCAGATCTTAACAGCAAATTGTGGTTAAGCCTCAAAAGGGGTCAATAGACCTGACACCTCTCTCTATCTATTCTTTGTTCCGAGCTCTGAGTCTATAGTATGAGGCTGGCAGGTTTCACACAAAGTTGCCTCAAAGAAAATCTTGATGGGACAAAGATATGAATCTGTGTGAAAGCCCAGAGGAGTAACACTGACAACAAGTCACAGAGATTAAATTAATGAGGGAATGATGAGGACATAGATTCATGGAACAATGGAAGGGACACAGCGACCAGCCCAACACAAGCCATTAAGACAAGCAAGGACTACGGGTGCCTGGGTGGCTCAGTCTGTTAAGTGCCTGCCTTCAGCCCAGGTCTTGATCCCAGGGTCCCAAGATCAACCCCACATCATGCTCCCTGCTCAGCAGAGAGTCTGCTTCTCTCTCTCTCCCTCTGCCACTCCCTTCTCCACTTATGCTCTTTCCCTTTCTCTCAAATAAATAAATTAATTAAATATTTAAAAATATATATTAAGGAGAAAAAAAAAAACAACAACAGGCAAGGACTGGGCTCCTGTCAACTGTGGTGGTAGAGGCTGCTTGTTTTCTCCAGCAACTAGTCTTTCTTCCTTAATAATAAAAATTTTAGCTAACCATATTGCTACCCATAATAAAAATTAATTTTCCAGCCTCCATTGTGATGCATGGTCAAGGGACTAACTTCTCACTAGTAACATGTAAATTCAAGTGTCATGAAGCAGCCCCTTGGAACCTTCCTTGGGAAACAGATGGCCTGCCCATTCTTTATCATCCCTTTCTCCATCTGCTGCCTTAAATATGGATGGCACATCTTGGGCCATGATGACAAGGGTCATATTCCAAGGATGGTGGAGTGATGAGCTCTCTGGAGTCTTGATCCCCAAGAATGTAATGGAGTAAGATTATCACACTGGCCCTAGAAGGCTTATCCTCAAATTTTGTGTTCAGTCTCTATATCAGACAGCCTACCCTGTAATGGGTGACTATATATTTAGGACCAGGTTTGGCTGCAAGTGACAAAAAAAAAATAAAATCATTCATGTAAATGGGGAAGTTGATTTCCTTATTACATTAAGCAAGGTCCACTTCTTGTATTTCAAATCTTTTTTTCTCTTTCTCTAAAAATAAAGATCACTCCACGTATTAAAGTTGAATCTTTTCTCATAAGTAAATTATCCCACTTCAACTACTCCTCTTCAATTGGAAGCCTCCTCTCACTCCTGTGTCTCTTCATTTTCCGCTCAGTATCTGCCCTCCCACCCCTTCCCAGATCCCTTTTGAGTTTGGGAGTGTGGAAGATTCCAGTCAGGGGCTAAAAGTGCCTTAAGTCAAAGCAAAGCTGCAGGAAGCCTATAGAATCAGCCAGATGACTTGAATGCAGGACCAGCAAGACAGCAGAGGGACAGCCTGGCTTCAAACCAGCTCAGTGCCCAGCTCCCTGGACACAACCCTCAAGGCAGGGCAGCCCCAACCAGAGAGAGAGAGAGCAGAAGCGGACTCCAGCACGTGAAAGCCTCCACACTTGAGCAACACTGAAGGCCTAAGGCCAAAATGCAAGCCACCCGCAGCTGCTTCCCAACCCTGATGATTTGGGATCCCCTAACCCCCCATGTTTTTTCATTACCTAACCCAAAGACCTCCCGAGGCAAATAAAGTTCTCTGTGTAGGGTGAAGTTATTGAAGTGAAAAATAATAAACTTTCATGAGTGTGTTTCAGTTTTCACTTGTGTTTATAGCCAAAGGTGTTTTTTATTTTAATAATCGCTGCTGGAACAAGGGCAAGCCACATGCTGCTAACTTGTTAAAGAGATGGGGAGGGAGGGGAGAGAGAAAGAGAGTCTGTGAGGGTCCATGATCAGCTGTAAATTTCTCAACTGCTCTGTTCTAATTCTCCCAGTTTTGAAATCCCACCCTTAAAACCCTAATGATAGATAAAGAGATAAAATATTATCTGGACCATGCTCTGTTGACAGTCTGCCCTGGGCTTATTTAGCCATGACAAGAAACTTTAGTGTGTGTATGCCTGTGTGCGTGCGTGCGTGCGTGTGTGTGTGTGTGTGTTTTAAGAGTGAAACATCCATGTTCTATGGTGCCATTTCATAATGGACAGTGTGTAAAAGGGAAGGAATTTGGAGGAACCAGGCTCCTTCCAGTTGGACATCAACTTGACCGTTGTTTTCAGCTCACTTTTATCTGGCAGAGTTTCTGTTTGCTTTTAAATGTCAGAAAAGGTTAAGAAGACTTTGAAATCTGCAAGACATTTCCTAGACTTCTGGGGGGGGTGGGGGGATGCCCACTTTACAATGGCATAAATCAGTTACCCCTCTCCACTTTCGAAATTACATTTTAGAAGGGACATATCTGAGGAACCAAACCAAAGACAAAATGATTAAAGTAGATGTTCATTTGTGGGCCTGAAGGAGTGAACCTAGAACTATTTAGATGTTCTATTTCTCTCTGTCTTCCTCATCTGTCCTGACTCACATTTTTCCAAATCATGCAGATTCAAGAGAAAATATACTGACTCAGAGGCTCTAACATAACCTTTCCTTGGCCCTAACTCTGAACTATGCTGCAGTAAAAGGTGTCTCAAAGCCCTAAGTGACCACGGAGCCTCCTCAAAGCCTAGAATGGGCTCCAGTTAGCATCATAGGTGTTTAATAAAGACACAAAGACTGAAATACTACTAGCTCTGCCAAGTTTCAGTGCAGTGCAATGGGTGGCAGCTTGCAGACCACCACCAGGGAATAGAGGAAACATACCCTTTGGGGAGTTAACAACTAAATTTATGGTTTCAGGTGCTATTCTGATGTGCTTATGCTTAATCCTGTTAAGAATCCTTCACTTTCCCCAAGGTAGGGACTAACTTCAGGGCTCACAGAGGACTGAAGCCCATTGGACCTGAGAATATCTGTCCATATGGGTGTCTGCAGAGATATCTTTTGTGTACCTGGTCACCAATGGCCATCAGTCCAAGAAGATTGCTACTGAGCTGTCCTGTGCTCCTACCACCTTCTAGTTCAGGCCCAGGGACTCCCTGTGCTGCCATTCGTAGATATAGATCCCATTCTGCTGCCCGTGGGCCAATACTGAGCCCTACAAACATGAGTATGGCATTTTCTGCTGAGACTCACAGCAAAGACATTCCCAACATGAAGTTCTGTCTCAGAAGGAGGACCTTTCCTTCTGGCACCCACCAAAGGCCAAAACCTCAAGATTTTCCTGTCCACTCCCTTCTCTACTTCTGCCTGGGAGGATGTTTGCCAATGGTGGTTCTCCCAGGCATTTTGTACTATGTTTTGCATCTTCTCCTCTCCATTTCCTTAAGGTCACAGGCTTTGTAACTCTATATGGTGATGGACGGTAAGTAGACACTGTGGTGATCATTTTGCAGTGTAAACAAATATTGAATCATTATGTTGTACACCTAAAACTAGTATAATGTTATGTGCCAGTTATACCTCAATACTAAAAAAGACTAAAGCCAAAGATAGCTTTTGTTTCTATTCTCTGACACGAAGTTAGACTACCTTACCCTGAGAACATTCCACCAGGTTGAAAAGGGTATGTGTATGAGCGTGTGTTTGCACATGTGCACATGCATGCACATACACACATAAGTGCCTGGAGGGTGGATGGAGTAAATATCAGAAGTTAAAAGCCAGTTAATATTTTAGAACTCTTCTCCTATGTTTATAAATATCCAAAAAAGAGATGATGAACTTTTAATACCCCTAGCATTGACAGAATGATTTTAGAAAATTATCATTTTTAGCTCTTAGGAAACAATTATGTAATTCATCTGAGTGGTATACATGCTTTGTTTCTCTGAAATTGCCCCTGTGGAGTGATAACACATCCATGTGTTCAGTGACCTGGAGTCAGAACAGAGTTGAAAGGGACCCCTGACTTCCTCATACAAGCCCCAAGAGGACAGCATCAATGACATGCATCCAAAAGTAACCTCTGGAGGACTGCCCACAGGCCTTCTCAGCCCTTTTCTGCGGAGGTCAGTCCACATCACCATCCCAGGAGTAGGAGGTCGTGTGCTCAGGCTGGGTGGTCAACATGGAGAGCAGTAGGAAGAGGGTGTGGTGGTGCTATGACACCAAGGAGTCACCAGTTTTCCAAACATCAAGTCCAGCCCCAAAGCAATAGAGCTAATCTTGCAACTTGGCACCCTGAAAGGGTAAGGCACGAGTCAGAGTAACCTCACAAAGCCATGAGGTGCCAATTTCCACCTCATCCTGGAGTCATAATTCTCCAGGCCTCAGATCACTCAGGCAAAGCTTTTCTGCCAGCCCCAGGCCTCCTCCCACCTCCTTAATTCCAACACAACTCAGGGCTTCTGCCATAGCATGCCAGAGAGTACCCCACAGCCATGGGCTGAGGGCTGCAGCCAGGTAATATATGTTTTACATCTCTGGGCAGAGCAAGGCTTTAAGTGTGTGAATATCATTTTTTAAAGCCAAGAAATTTCATAAACCACTGTCTTATGTTTGGTATCTATTGATTAAGAGTGCAACAGGATTCAAAACTGTATAAATTCAGCATTTCTTTGAAGATGAGTTGTATTTGTTTATCCCAACAGCATCTACTGTATTTTAAAATCATAGTGCGTAGATGTGCAAAGCTGACCATCTATTCAATCTGTGGAAATGTTTTATTCAAAATGCAGATCCCTGGACTCACCTCCGCATCCCCACCCCCAGAAACTTGAGTTCAATGGATTTGAAAGTAGAGTCCTGACATCTGCATTTTAACCCCAAGTGTGTTTTTTAAATGGTGGTCAGCCACTGACCACTCTTGAAAAATACTGTCCCTGGGGACCTATTTAAATCATCTGTGGTGGCTTTTAATAATTTAGCTAAATATGGCTCTCGTTTTCAGCCCTTTAATACTTCATAATAGTTTTGCTCATCATCTGTTCTTAATGTTTTCTGAGGTCTATGAAGGTAACCATGGGAAATACTGGCCTGCTGGCTTGGTCATCAGACTGTGGAGGTGCAGAAGATGGGTTTATAGTGTTTTGTGAGTGTCCATGGAAGCACATGATTTCCAATATCTCTGTCTTTCACTATAAAGGCTTTGAGCCTACAAAGCATGATCTCTAGCCCTGCAAAGAGAAATTGAAGGAGGTTTATGTTACTTCTTATTGGCTTCATACCAGTTTTACAAGCTCAAGTTTGGCCAGAGCTATCCCCTTAATTGTGTGTCTTCCAAATCATACAATCCAGAGATCCATAATTGGGCAGTTGATGTAGTACTAGAAGTTTAGCTGCCCTTCTACAATAAACATGGGGATGACCATGGCGTCACTGTTCTTGGGCTGGGCATAGCACTTGGCTTGTCGGTCCAGGAGTCCAATTAGAGAATACGGATAGTGTCAGAATCCATTTTGTATAAAGGGAAGGAGATTTGTTCCTTTCAATAATACCATGGAATTTCCGACCTGATTATTAAAAGCTCTGATGAGTCAAACCTAGGCTGGGTTCCTGGCTCTGCATAACTCCCACATTCCTTGAGTTTTGGATTCTTCCAGAATTCATCAAGTCTAAGTCATACCCTGACTCTGGTTCTTATGTTATATTGGAGATCTGAGGAGCTTAGCAAGAATCTGTTTCCCTGGACCAAGCTTCCATTTAACTCAGAAAAATGGAGCTCTCAATTTATATTTCCCTTGACAAACAGTGGTTTAACTTACAGGGGTAAAGCGTCTCAGGAACTTGGACAAACTTAAGAGAACTAAATTAGGGGTTAGATAAAATTCAGCCTGCTCCCTTCAGCCAGGTTCTGCCATCTCTAGTTATTATAAACAATTACAATTTTGAAAGTGTTGGGAAAAACACACACACACTGACAATCTCTCCCCAAAGGAGAAGGGGATTATAAGACCATTTTGAGCCTCTGCTCTGCTCAGTGGTGATATGGTGATACGGGACAGTTTGAGCCCTAGACAAGCAAGGACATCTTGTTGCCATTCCACTGAGCCCCTGGGATGAACAGTAAATGGTCCCAACATCTGTCACTTGTCTGGGAAGTCCTATTATGAATGCATAGAGAATCCATAGAATAGTAGGCAATGTCTTTAGCATCTCAATCTACTTCCTTTTCCCACCCTACAAGTGGGAAAGGTGGAGTTTAGCCTACTTTGAAAGCATGTGGGAAATACCTACTTGGTGCTAGGAAATCTTATGTAATATAGGATCTGCCATCCAGAACTAGAAGTCCAAGAGCATCATTTCATGTTTCCTACACTTGCTATGAATGAGGAAATTACTATTCATTTTTTCCCAAAATAGATGAACCAGAGGAGGAGCACTGATTAGCCTTGACACAGCTTCAAATCGAGATATAACCATATGATGTTTTCTGTCATTCTGCAATACTGCAGTAACCATCATGTACCCAAACTTTCCAATTTGAAGAACCTCACTTCCATCCTGGAAAAGCCCTCAGACAGAAACCTTTGAAGACTCCCAAAGGCAAACCAGGCAAAGATGAGAGTATGCCTTTGTCACCTATGACATTGGTCAAATCTGTTTGACTGTCCTTGGTTTCCCCATCTGCACAAAGAAGAAGTCAGAATAGACCACTTCCAAATGAGACATTTTGCAGGTCTGGAAGCTCCCAGCCCTCATGACTCCCTTCCCTGCCTTGCTCTCCCTTTCTTCTCAGCTTCCCCATGCAGGGCTCATACTCTCAGAGGAAAAGAATGAGAATGAACAGTCTGCACTACATAGATAGAGTTTAGCTGTCATTTGAGTGACTGCCTCCTGAGTGGGAGTGGGATGTTTTTTACCTTCTAACAAGGACCCATAGGATTTCAGCATTGGTCCTACTGATAGCAGAAGGGAAGGGGACAGGGAAGAACAGACTTCCCAAATACCATTAGGTCACCCCTCACACCCCAGTGTTCTGTTTTCACGAATAACATGGTCCTAGAAAAGCCTATTTCATAGAAGGGGGAAGGAGCCATAGTTCAGAACCATTAGAAGATAAATAAGGAGAAAAAGACTGATGGGAACTATGGTAAGAGAAGGATTTGAGCCAAAAGGCTCTGTTTAGAATATGCAGGGGGAAAGAGGGGAGAACACAGATAACCAGGAATGGCAGGTATGTACCCAGCAGGTTACCAGTCCTGCAAAACTTGGCTACATGACCACAGGTTCTCCTGCTCTCTCAAATTTCCTCTCAAGCAACCTCTAGGAGCTGCCATCATTGGTCTGTTGGTGGGAAAGGTTGAGCCAACTTGCCTTTGATTAGGCTACACTTAGCAATTTCAGACCCTGGCAGACAGAAGTCAGAAAGGAATAGTGTAGCAGCTCTGACATTTTGAAAATGATAGCATGAACAGCTACCTTGGTGCCCATGACCAGAACCATTGTCAGAGAGAGAAATGCATGAACTATGGTTCATCTCAAATTCCAAGAGGTCATTTGAGGCAAAAGCCATCTCAAGATCCCACCAGCTTTCCATCTAATCTCTCCTTGAGAACCTCCAAGAGCAGGGAACTCATTAATTTGGGGTGTACTTCATTGTTAGACAACAAAAATGATTTCCCTTGAGCTAAGGAAGAAGTTCCCTCTCTGTAACTTGGACCCAGAGAGCCCAGCTCAGTCTTGTGAGGCCACACAGGGGAAAAATATAACTCCCTTCTCTGTGTCAGTTCCTCCCATTTCTGCAAATATAACAAAGTGTAAGCTGCCATCTGCCAAGCCCATGTTCTTCAGGACACTCCCACAATGAAATCTGAAGGACGCCAGCCATTGTAGAAGCAGCAGAAGATCCTCCCATGAAACCATGAGACTCTCCAGTGCCCTTCCATATAGAATGATCCTACCTCAGCCCTTCCCCTCTCCACATATGTTCCCCTAGGGTTTTTCAGCAACTTTTGTCGCCCTTTAAGGCAAGTTTCCATTTTCATCTACATTTCATCTAGGTCAGAGAGAAACATAGAGATTTGGTCTCCAGAACTAGTTACAATGCAAGCGTGTCAGCTTTGATATCTAGGGAACTGAGATTGCCTCTCGGCCTTTGGCTAAGATCAAGTGTAGTATCTGTTCTTATCAGCTTAATAGCTAGGGAATTGGTTTTTAAAAATCCTATTTTTGAGTGTTTAGGTCAGATAGGAGAGCTGAAAGAGATACTCTGTTTACTAACAAGCCCAGGGCTATTTAAAGACCTACTGAGGACCCACAAAGTAAGACCCAGAACCTAAGACAGGCCCTGGACAAGGCCAACATGCCAGGAATATGGGAATGACAAGAAGAGGACCTGAGTGTAACCAAAAGCTTCTCAACAATCAAGAATATAAAAAGTGGGGGGAAAGGAAGTTATCTTTCAGGTCATTCCCTTTATCTTCATGTGTACTTTTTTCCCAGCCCCTTGCCACTGCCTGCAACAGGGACTGGCGTATTTCGGTGCTCCATAAATGTACATTAAATAAATGAATCTTTCATCAAAACCTTGTTAATAGCTCTGGTTTTTTATAATTTAGTCACTTACATGACCAACATTTGTTAAGCACCAACAGTGTTCTAGGCAATGTGTCAGACACCGAAGAGTTTATAAATAAATGGGACATGAGCTCAGAGCTAAAATCCTGGTAGGGTAGGTGAAATATTTACCCAAGCAGCAGTAAGCACATAAGGATGTGATCAAGATTAGATAGGGTGGATGTTAAACATAGGGAAATGTTATAAAGGGTTTTAGCAGAAAGGCTTCATGAGAAAGGACTCACTTCAACTCATTTTACTCTGTTAAACTTGAAGCTTGATATCCCCTCCTCAATTACAAGAACTCAGTCTGATTATTCAAACTAAAATCTTAGACACGACTTTCCAGTCAGAGCTGGAGGGAGAACTTTTCCCATGGAGGGTCCTTGTTTCTGGCTCCTTCTTCACTCCCTGGCAAGACCTCAGTTGGCGCTCCTCTGGACGACCCACCCTATTGTAAACTTCTCCCTGGCAGCTCACCTTCTCCCCGGGCTTGCAACAGGGAATCTCATACCTGGCTGCAGCCAAAAGATTTCAGGAAATGGTGTTTTGGAAACACATCTTTAAAATGAAAACAGATAAATCAGCTGGCAGTGGAGCCAAGGAAAACTCTACTCTTTCTGAAAAGCAAGCAGTTTGTTGGCACTAAAAACCTACCTGCTCTAAGCCACCACCACATCCTCTAATAAATGCACTGGCACACACAAAGACACATGTACACACAGACACTCGGTGAGTGGACTGCAGAATATGTCCTTGAAAACCTGAGAAACTCACTTCCGATGCACTTTGGAGGGACTTGTGGCTGCTAGAGCCACTCCAACCCTTCAAAGCTCTAACCCACCAGGTCTGGGTCACACACCTCCTTCTGGAGAAAGCTTTATGACTTCTTCCTCCACAATGCAGACAATTTAAACCAAGCTGAGTGGAATTTTTGTAAGCATTTCTAAGTTAGATGCACTGTTTAGCAATTGTCGCCTACAAACCCTGAGGATTGTGTTTCTAATGTAGTAAAAAGAAAAATAGAAGATGAGAGTAGAGACCATTTCATCTACTAGGGTGGTATTAGTAAGTTGACCCTCACTTTGGGGAAGGCAGCCACACCTTACCAGAAAATGCCATTTAAATAATAATCCCCTTGCATGGTTGTAATACATTCCAATTTATAAAGTGCTTCCACTTGGCCAAGCCTCTCAACAGACTTGAGTAAATTGGTCGGGACAGTCATCCTCGCCTTGTGCAGATGAGAACACTGATGAGCAGATGATGAGTGTCTTGCTTGAGCACACACACTTGGGAAGGAAGTAACCAACACATCTTCTTGCACTACATCCAGGGCTCTGTCCATCACCATGTGCATTTTGCTTCTGCAAGGGCTTGTGGCTGCTCATAATTTGAACATCAGATAATTCAACAACCTAGTAAAACCCATACCCTCAGAATATATCCTGCATGTAGTTGAGATTCTTGGAATCCCACCTCCAAAAGTGAAAGCACCCCAAATCACAAAATTAAATTACACATGTTGTTTTTTGTTTCTTTTTTTCTTAAGCTTTTATTTATTTATTAGAGAGAGAGAGAGAGAGCATGAGCAGGGAGGGACAGAAGACAACAGACACAGGGCTCCAACCCAGGACCCCAAGATCATGACCTGAGCTCAAAGCAGACTGACAGAGCCACCCAAGCACCCCATTCTTTGAGTTTCTTTAAAGAAACAGGACAAGGGTTTTCCCACTGGAAATTCAGAGCACTCAGAGAACATCCTCTGAATCCTCTTTACATATCCATCCTCTCTCCAGTCTCTGACACTGCTACAGTGGCAACAGAAAAGAGCCTCTCTCTATGCCTATTCTCTCATTTTCACAATCTCTGATTTACCCTCTGCAGTTCTTGCTCTCTCTGTCTGACCCTCCAGGAGGGCACAGACTGGACATCCAAGCTGAGTGGGAAGCCTTGACTAACTCTGGCCTCCCTTGATAAGCTGGAATGACAGACATGACAACGGGGCCCAATTCCAGGAGCATGTTGGCAGGAACACACCACATCACAGACACAGTTCTCCTACACATCACTGGGCCCAGCCTCATCTAACCCCAAAAATCAGACTCATCTTACAGGAGGGAAAGAAATCTGATATTTGCTGAGCTGATAGCACACTAGAGTTATAGTCACTGTCAATATAAGAGACAAGGTGCTGAAACTATCTTCCTATGGGAAGATGAGCAGAGACCCAAGTGGGAAAGCATGAGTATTTACTAAAAGGCAAATGTAGAAATACCCTCAGGGGAAAATGAGCCTCACATGAGGAAGAAAGGGATTAACCCCACAGTGTCCAAGCCCCAGGGAGCCACTGAAGCTGCTAAGAAGAACTCCAGTGACCCATGATCTGCCCCTGCTGCCAGCTCAGGTGAAAGCAGGCCAAGAAGCTGAGTTTGTATTTCTTTAGGATTTGTCCATGAATCCAGAGTTCCCCACGCCCTTTGGCCACCGCTTGTGATTATCTGATTCTCAACCATGTTGTAAGTTCTTTGAAGACAAATTCCAAAACACATTTATAGCCTCAGTATCTGGTACAGTGCCTGGATTCTTAGAAAATAAGAAACAAATAAATAAAAGGGAGATGGGGGTAGGGAAAGAATGTCTCTCATCATTACTATTTCAGCCCCATTAATAAAAGATAGGAAAGCTTCTACCTTTCCGCAGATGTGATCGTCCTTGGTTCCTGTGATTATGAAGCTATATTAGGATTGCCAGTATCTTACAATGAGTTTTTAAAACTTGATCTGTCTTTACTGTAGAATAGATTTGGGAGTCAGTCTCAAGGGAATTATTTGGATTCATAGAGTGAGCCTTGACTGTAGAACTCTAGGAAAGCCATGTGACTGGCTATAAACTTGAAGGCACTGGATGCCTGTTTAGGGATATTATTATCCAGAGTATGATGAGTTATTAGGATGATGGTTTGCCTGTTTATAATCAGATTCATTGTCAGCCCTGCTCTGTCCTGTTGTAT
This sequence comes from Martes martes, assembly GCF_963455335.1. Taxonomy (NCBI): domain Eukaryota; kingdom Metazoa; phylum Chordata; class Mammalia; order Carnivora; family Mustelidae; genus Martes; species Martes martes. The sequence goes on along the minus strand of NC_137890.1, from coordinate 168,733,907 downwards.
GTCATAGGGGGCTAACCCTTGCTTGCTACATTTCCCAAACTCCATTCCAACTGACTTCTGATTAAGGTTGGCCAATTTCTTTCCTGCAGGAAGGAAAAAACCCAGGTACTTCCCCTCATTCCATGCTCTAGGAGCATCACACAACAGCAGCTTAGTTTTCTTTGGGGTCCCACTTCCACCAGGAAGGCTCTTCCTCTATAATTCTAGCTTTCAAACTCGAGTAACCCACCTCCCCTCCCCATCTCTCCAGCCTTAAAGGTAGTGGTAGTATCCTGTTGATCTAGGGCTTGCTTCACTCATATGCCCTTTTAGATCTATTAACCCTACTTTGTACCAGTTTCCCATATTAAGGTTCCTCTCTTAACCTATCTGGCATAGGTTATGTTTTCCTGGATGGACCTTGACCAATACAGCTACCATTTTATATGAACTTTCTCAGCTCCTACTACTCTGCCAAGACCATGAGGAGTTAAAAAACTATATATAAGTGCAATGACCAAGGGTCTTTGGGTTCAACCAACTTCCTAAACTAGATGATAACCTGGCTGGAGGAGCTCAGACAGTGGTGTGCCAGTAACTGTGTAACAAGTTCTCCAAGAGAGAAAATCCCTGATTTATAATGCTTGACACTTTCTGTAGCAAGTCTTCCCACTGTGGCTTACTTAAACCTCCAAAACATCATCACTAAATGTGGAGTTGGAAGGAAACACACAGTGATGGGTCATCTGAGTGGCTTAGTCGGTTAAGCATCTGCCTTCAGCTCAGGTCATGAAACCCAGGGTCTTGCTCGCTGCTCAGCAGGGAGTCTGCTTCTCCCTCTCCCACACCTCCCAACTCATGCTTGCGCTCTCTCACTCTCTCTCTCTCTAATAAATAAAATCTTAGAAAGAAAGCAAGAAAGAAAGGAAGGAAGGAAGGAAGGAAGGAAGGAAGGAAGGAAGGAAGGAAAACAGTGAGGTTGACATGCTACCAGTTCACTAGACATCTGAGGAGAAACAACCATTTGCCCTGAAGCAGCTGAGTGAGAAGGGTATCTAAGCAAGTGTGCAACTGCTCTAAGTAAAAGAGAGAAATTTAGGAGGCTGCAGAGAGTGGAGAGAAGCCCAGGAATGGAGAAACAGCAGGAGAGTTGAAAATCAAATCAGGAAGAAATGTCAAATGGGAACTTGGGGAGTACAGCAGTAAGATTTGTGAGCTATAGTATCTTCCAAGAGAGCTGTGGAATCAACAGGAAAAGACTCCTTGTCATTAATATGTTAGGGAGTTGGGATTATTTGGGAGGTGAATGAAAGAGCTGAGGGAGCTGCCCAAGAAGGATCCAACCACAGGGGGATTACAATGGATCACAGAGAGGTGTTGTTACAAGGGGCCACAGTATATCCATTCCAACAGCATCATTTAACAGATTGGGATACTTGAGCCAGGAAAGGCCACAGCCACTCAAGCAGACAGTGACAGAATCAAGACTAAATCTCAGCTTTCCTGATGAAACCATTCATTCCTTCACTCAATGAATGTGGCTTGACAGTGGAAGCATTACAAGCATGCATTGCAGATGTGGTCCTTGCCTTCAAGGATCTTACTACCTAGTATCAGAAAGAAGGATTATATAGCTTATCAGTTTGTCACTACTTTTTAATATAAGGTCTCTGAAGGAAAATACAGGACACTTGGAGAGAACTTACAGGAAGATCTTATTTAGACTTAGGGGTAGAGGAAGGCATCTCTGAGGAGCTGACACTGAGCTGAGACAGGAATGCAGAAGATGAATCTATTAGGTAAAGGCCAAGGGAAAGAAGTTTCCTGGTAAAGCTACATTACATGCAATGGTTCTAGTTCAGGATTTGAGTTCCCAAATAAATACCATTTATGTAACAGGTCTTATCTTTCATCGCCAGACAGCCCCAAAATATCTTGGGTTAGAAATAAGATGATAAAAGAAATAAGATGATAAAACTTTATCATAATATAATATCTTAAATTAAGGTGCAAGTACAAGAGTATGACTGGCTTTTACCCCTATAATTTGGAATGAAAACTGGAGGGTGCCTTGAGTCTGGGCAGTGCCACCTAGAATGTTTAACCTCTCTCAATCACTATACTCCACAACCCCACACCCAAATGAAGCCCCTGCCTCTCTCTGTGAGGAAAATAGTGGTAAAACAACATATTCTCCAGACCATGTCTTTGTAATTTTACCTGCTGAAACCCATTGGTGATGTCTCTGTGTTTTCCCTGACTGATTGAGGTAGATAACACTCCTGGGGAGCCCACAAGTTCCTGGAACAATGGCCCATTCCTCTCTCTACCTGCAGAGGTGAAAGCTGTGTCCAACCCTTTCTCTTGGTCTTTGGACTCCTGCCCCCAGACACTTGATCTTGATCTTCTGAGGTTGGGAGGTATCAAATCTCACATTTGTTTTCGTGTTGAGTGGGTCCAACATATCAGACTTCTCAGTCAGTCATTCTCTCATTTTACTTTCAAATATCAACTTCAGCCAAGTTTACCTTCAGAGTCTTTCATGACCCCTCCTGCCCTTAACTTGGGACAGAATGAACACCACCACCGCTACACCTCAGACGGACTTGCTACAAAAAATTTGGATCAACTTCATTTCCCTCGTCTCTAAAATGGAGACATACTTTGCGTGGAAGTAGCTGTAAGGAAAAACAAATAACCCACTTGTAAATGCTCTGGATTTCTTCCTGAAACACCATCTGGATAGCCTAATTCTATAATCCCATGGATAAGATTGTGACGTCTTTTGTGAGAAATGCCTGTTACCAAAAGGCCAAAATTCCAGGCCACTAGTATCTTATAACTTTTGACATGTTGCTTGAGTTCCTTCAGACTCAGTTTCTTTCCTTTGCAAAATGGGATAAATAATGCTGTCTAGTCTACTGGCAGCATAGGAACAATTCCTAAAATAATTTTGTGGATTTTAGAAGGAAAGATATCAGGGACATCCAAGTTTTTTGTGATTTTTTTTCTTTATATTGAATTACTTTGACTAGAGGCAGGGGCTTTAAAAGTTCAATTGAGGAAATCAGCAAAGAGGTGCACACAAATCAGTGTGTTTCTTTTCCATGTATGGTATGGCTGTGCACTGTGTTGTCAAGGATAAGCACTTTTTATCAGCATTTTTAAAATGTGCTGATTCTCTTTTTCCTGAGGCTACTGGATGCAAGAGTCTGAAGAAAAGGGAGTTCCTGGTATCTCTGGAGAAGAGCTTATTTCCTTTCCCATGTTCCCCAAACCCACCCAAGATCACTTGTCACTGAGAGGAAGTGCCTTCATGGAGAAACACGGAAGATTGGAATCCTTTGGGATTGTGAGAGCCTTTTCAGGATTTCAGGAAATGGAGATTGTGTGAGACTCAAGGAGGACATACATCCATGTTAGAGAAGAAGGCAAAGTTGGAGAACACGCCCCCAAAAAGAAGAGAGCAATGTGATGCCCTCAGTACCTCACTGTTCTGAAACCAGAAGACACTCACCCTACCCTCTGGGCATTCAACATTCCACTGACAAATTCCCATCTCTGGTTCAGTTAATCAAATGGTCCAGAAACCAGACCTTCCCCAACCCGAATCCATTGGACTTTCTGGTTTTCACGTGAAAGGTATTGATTCAGAAGACCCCAATGGCTCCCTGCTAAACCACTGATTTTTATTAAACACCCTGCCCCAAGGTGTTTGACATGTCCCAGAATTCTGTTCCCTTGTGTCCTTTCCATTTTCTTCACTGTAGGCCTCTCCTCCCTCAAATAAACCCTCACTTGGGTTTAAGACCTTCCTGGAAGATGATTCTATAGCGCTCCTTTCTAGACCTTCCCAACCCTCACTCTCATTCAAATGAGGGAATCACTAAAGGCCTCCTTGTCCTTGCCCCCCAGCAGACCCTCATAAATCCACAGTGAGTTGGGGTTGTTTTTTTAATTAAAGCGTCCAAATAATTAATGATCAACTCCATTTGTGCCATTGAAAACCCAAATGTCACACGGTTGAAAAGACCCAACCAAATAATTCAGTGTACCCTATAAAGCTTTATAAAAAAGCAAAGCCTAAGAGGCCTGCATGACTGGTTTCTGTGCTGTCTGAAAAGCTTGGTTGGGTTTTTGGGCACTTGATTGGATTCCAGGAATAATGTGCCCTGAGCACAAAGGGCTCTTTTGATGTGTCTGTGCCATGGCTCCTCCTTTCCCTCCTCGCTTTACCTGGGATACACATTCTCCTTGTCTCCCAAGTTGGAAAAAATAACCCATGGAGGAGAGGAAAAAACAGCAGAAGGAAACTCAAGCATGGGGGTGGGAGGAAACTGCAGTTCTTAGTCTGAATTTGGTTACTGAAGTCTGATTATTTCACATGGAAGAGAAGAAATGGGAGTTTATACAATGTCCGTAACCAGAAACTGGAGAAGTATGATGAAAAGATGCCTCTTGTTGAGTTGTGGTCTCTTGAGCTATGTGGAATGAATGAATATCCCAGTGACAACCTGCTACTTTCAAAGAGTCAGAAGAACTACAGATTGCCAATCCTGGAAATCAACTGGATTTACATGCTTAATTCAGGCAGACAATCTCATAGTGAGTTCATCTTATGAACTTCTCGTGGGTACTAGAATATTCAAGAAAGATGGAGAGAAAGAAGACAGATCCCTCATGGCTAGAATGCCCTGAGAAAAGTGTCAGAGCTAACTCAAAACCAGTATTAAGCACTGGCCCTTGGAGACAAGGAGTGTGGTCAAGCCCCAAATGTAGGGATGCCCAGACTGGCAGCTTAGGGCAGCACGCTGGTGGTAGAAGTAGACTGCTTGAGGTCTTTCTGGCCTAACTTGAATAGGCTTGTTTTATCCTTCTCATCTTGTTTTCGTTATCTGCAAAAAAGATGAATTTTACTGTGTCAGCTCTGAGATTCTGTTTCAGAAATCTCTCAAACTAGCAACTTAAAAAGAAAATCTACTTAGTCATTTTTAGTTTCAATAATATTCTATAAATCTCTATATAGGGATGGTATACATATAGACTCATTACATTTACTTTAAGCATTTAATATTTTTTGTTAGTTTCAGAGGTAGAATTTAGTAATTCATCTGTTACATATAACACCCAGTGTGCATTACATCAAGGGCCCTCCTTAATGCCCATCACCCAATTATCCCTTCCCCCCAACCCACCTCCCCTCCATCAACCCTTGGTTTATTTCCCAGTATTTGATATTTTATGCTATTAAAAATGGTATGTATTTCTTGATTTTATTTCTTAATGATTTGTTGCTAATATATAGAAATACAACTGATTTTTGTATATTGAATTTGGATACAGTAACCTCATCAAATCCTTTACTAATTCTACTGATTTATCAATAGATTCTCCTGTCTTTTCTTCACCATCAGCTCTCAGCTGGTGAGTTCACAAGGAAGATGTTTGACATACTTGTTAAATTTCCTGGATTGCAAGCAAAAGAAATGATTGGCTAACTTAAATATAAAGAAGGATTTCTCTTAAGGTTATGGAATAGTTCTGTGAGTCACTGGAAAAAATGAACTACCAGACCTCAGAAAAGGACAGGGCCCAGAATAGCATTAGGGAACAAATCAACTGTCTCTTCAGGATGCTCTGTCAGGATGAACTCTGGACTTCTTTTTTGTCACTCCACTTATTCAAATTCCTCAGAGCAAATCTAGTTGTTGCTATTTAGATCCAACCATTTATCACATTGCCAGTTGACTGACAGGTCCACCAAGACTATGTGCACTTCTGGAGGAGTGGTACCCCACAGGAAACTCACCATGGTATTATTGAAGGGAGAATTGATGCTACAGGAAGACAACAAGTGGCCAACATAGGGTATCTAAGTAGATCTTTTGCTGCTCTCGCACCTTAGCAGGTACAAGATTAGCACTTAAATTTGGGGGATGACAGTGATGATGGAGAGAATTCCCAACTCAGACATCCCTATATTCCCATCTAGCCATCAAAATCACTTGGTTCAGTCAATGATCCGTGTTACTCATTTATACATGAAAGTGAATCCTTGGCCGAGCTTTCTTCTCTGGGCTTCACTCAACTTCTTCTACTCACTTAATATGTATTGTGCTGTCAAAATAGGTTTGATTAATAACTGAATGTGTATATGTTCTTTTTTTCTTTCTGGCCTCTATTCTGCCTCTTCCAAAGGGTTGTAGTATATTTATTTTGCTGTGGTTACTGTGGAATAAGAGACCTAGGACTTACTGATACAATCAGTAACTACACTGAATTCCATCTGCTTATTGAACTGCTGACTCTGGGCTTCAGCACACTAAGTGTACAAAAGATGTCTGTGTGTTTCCTAGGTGTTTTTAATCCATAGGAAAATGGATGGAGGTCATAAGGACCAATTTTCTTAAGGACTGAACTGTAGCAAAAATGAAGTGAGGTTAAAAGTCTCTTATCTTTGCCATCACTCATCTCCACCTTTATTTATTGCCCTCTCTGCTTTTCATTAGTATGCAGACAACTGTAGCTGTAGACATTTTCATCCCCACTCCAACTACTGCCCTGATTTCAGTTCCAAGTATGAAACCTAATCTAAACCTTAGAAGAGAAGCAAGAAACTGAAACTTTAAATTTCAGCTTACAGAATCCCCCAGGATGATTCCAGGAATTGAGAAGGGGAGGCCCTGGGAATCAGAAACCAAACTACCACCTCCTCACTCCCCTAAGAGTACCAAAGAATATTTGAAATAAAACTCACAAAATGCAGTTTTGACAACATCTAAACTATGAGAAGAATTGCGAGAGAACATATCCATTCCCTCCCCGCAACTGCTCCTAACTAATCCCAGACAGAAGGAGGTGTCTCTTATTCTTGAAGATCACTTGAAGGACATTTCACAATTTCCTTCAGTCACCTGTTTCAAAATATAAGAAATGGGTGCCAGGAAAATCTTCCTCATATTCAAACACCAGTTCTGCCTTCAATTCAGACCATTTGGATAATTAAAGTATAAAATTTCGGAACTGGAAGAGACTTTAAATACCATTTAGTCTAGAGGTTACAACTGGTGACCCAGGGATTGAGACATATTTTACTAGGGCCATGGAAAGTTTAATTTTTAAATTTTTGAATTAGTTGCCAATACTTAGATATTGAGATATTTCCTTTTTAAAAATTCGTATAACTACAGATCTAGAAAAACCAGAAGATCTGGAAACACTGTGTACCTCAGTCCCATGGCAATGATCAAGTTGGGAACTCCTCTTTAAACTGGTGTCATTAGGGAAAAATAAACTAGGGCTGCAAGGAACCAACCAGGCCTGCTTATCTCATTTACCCTAAGTGACTAGCCCTAATTGGCATTGTGACCCCTGATTTTTGCCGGTGAGAAAACCGAGACCCAGAAAAAATGGTTTCACTGAGGTATCCAGCTCTCAGCACATCATGCCCCTAGCCCAGGGCTTTTCTCCTGTGGAGCACTGCTGGCCTATAGTCATGCTGACCTAAGGCAGCTAAAGATAAAAATTATAGAAGACAGAGAGGTTTCATAATAAAGTCAAAACCTACAGTTTTCATATTTTCTGTCATTTTTTATAGTCCATGGGCCAGCTCAGCAGTAGTATGTCAATACGGGTGTGCCCATGACCATTAAAGTGGGTAACTGCTGACTGTCCAAGGATGGCCAAGGAAAGATCCAATAGAAGGCTTAGGAGACCTCACCCCATTTTCATGTTGAGGACTAGGTGTTGGGGGGGGATGGTTCTCAGTGCTTTGAATTCAGAATAAAAAGAAAAGAAGCAAAGGGATTTGCCCATTTCCAGCCCTAGAGTACAGTCTGGAGAAGAAAAAGAGGATTTGTAGATCATATAAAGGTACTGCAGGGAATTTTACCTATCAAGAAAATAAAAACAAAAATTCCAATCTAGGTGTATGTTTAGGAGAGTCTATTACACTTTAAGGACAATTTGGCAAAAATAAAAATTGAATAGTGTATTTCTCAGATTTCTCAAACTAGCTTTTTGGTATAATATACATACAAGCTAAAAGTTGTTTTAATCTTTTACTCCTTCAGTGACCACTGGGCAGAGTAACAATTTTGTGTTAATCCTTTCCTGCAACAAAAAAGAAAACACTAGGTTAAACATTCAGGCAACACATGTGCAGCCCCAGAGTACCTGATCATTGCGGTCAGTTCAGGTTCTGAATAGGCCAGCTATTGCAAAGACAAAAGAGCTGAAGGATGTAAGTACATAGCAACTACCAACTTTTTAAGCCAAGTATAAACCAATCCTTTGATATGTTTTATGACTGTGAATGTAGCTCAACATAGGAAAAAGTGGCCAAAAGAGGCTTTCCATCTCTTTCCTATAGCTCTTCACCAACCACCAAGTAAGGTTAGAGAAGGAGTCCTCTTCCCAAGAGCAAAGGTGTGACTTAAGCTTGAGATATTTGATTTTAATTGGAGTTTGACGGAGTCTAAATGCCTCTATTTCTACCAAAAACACTCAAAATTGGTGTTCATAGGGGAAAATAGCTTTCCTAGTTGGAAAAGTGATGGGAAAAGACAGCCAAGATTTCTTTCTCAAGGTCAACTGATTTTTAATAAGCTTAGTGGTCTTTGGACATTACAAAACAATTGATTAACAGCCATTCCTTCCCAAAGCTCACTACCTAGAGAGATTGCATTTGCCAGTTGACCACCTTCTCTCCCTCACCTAAATTCCTCCTCTGGAAAATCAGCAATAAATTTTAAGAAAAAAGATTCTGAAGGGGCCAATTCGGTGCCTAGTGGTCTTTAAAAGCCACTTACAGTTGACTTGTCCTCCTTTTTGGTACTGGTTGGACACCAGCAAATCTTCCTAAATGGAAAATTTCTTTCCCCTGATGATGGCAAAAATTTTTCAAAAGAAACAAGGGGAATGACATATTACAAAACACAACACAAAACGGAGATGACATTCAGATCAGGGGAGGAAAGAGGAAGGGCTGAAATAACTGGTTATTAATATGCAAAGCAAATTTAATTAAATTCTTACATCTCTCCTTGAACTAAATTGCATTTAATGGTGATTAAATACATAGATATGGGAAAGAAAACCTTAAAACCTTTTAGAAGAAATTGGAGCATCTCTTTCAAACCTTGGAGTGAGAGAGAATGTTTTTAATCCATACATGCAAAAATACTTATATTTATCTAAAAGAATAATATTTATTCTTTCTTTTTAGTTTTTTACTTAAATTCAATTAATTAACATATAGTATATTATTAGTTTCAGACATAGAGTTCAGTGATTCATTAGTCTTATATAGCACCCAGTGCTCACTATATCACGTGCCCTCCTTAATGTCTAGCACCCAGTTACCCAGTTCCCCCACCCACCTCCCCTCCAGCAACCCTCAGTTTTTTTCCTAGAGATAGGAGTCTCTCATGGTTTATCTCCCTTTCTGATTTCATCTTATTTTATTTTTCCTTTCCTTCCCCTCTGCTCCTCTGTTTTGTTTCTCAAATTCCACATATGAGTGGAAGCATATGATAATCACTTTTCTCTGCTTGACTTATTTTGCTTAGGATAATACCCTCTAGTTCCATCCATGTTGCTGTAAATGACAAGATTTCATTTTTTTGATGGCTGAGTAATATTCCTCTGTGTGTGTGTGTGTGTGTGTGTGTGTACATTTATGTATATACACCACATCTTCTTTATCCATTCATTTGTTGGTGGTTATCTGGGCTCTTTCCATATTTTGGCTATTGTGGTCATTGCTGCTATAAACATTGGGGTGAAGGTGCCCCTTAGGATCACTACATCTGTAACTTTGTGGTAAATACCTAGTAGTGCAATTGCCAGTCATTGGGTAGCTCTATTTTCAACTTTTTGAGGAAACTGCATACTGTTTTCCGGAGTAGCTATACCAGCTTGCATTCCCACCAGGAGTGTAAGAGTGTTCCTATTTCTCTGAATCCTCACCAACATCTGTCATTTCCTGACTTGTTCATTTTAGCCATTCTGACTGGTGCAAGGTAGTATCTCATTGTGGTTTTGATTTGTATTTCACTGATACCAAGGAATGTGGAGCATTTTTTCATGAGTCTGTTGGCCATTTTTATATCTTCTTTGGAGAAATGTCTGTTCATGTCTTCTGCCCATGTCTTGATTGCATTATTTGTTCTTTAGGTGTTGGGCTTGATAAGTTCCTTATAGATTTTGGATACTAGCCCTTTATCTGATAAGACATTTGCAAATACCTTCTGCGTTCTGTCAGTTCTCTTTTGGTTTTGTCAACTATTTCCTTTGCTGTGCAAAAGTTTTTATCTAGATGAAGTCACAATAGTTCATTTTTGCATTTGCTTCCCCTGCCTTTAGAGATGTGTCTAGCAAGAAGTTTATGGTAACAAGTTTAAAGAGGACTGAAACATTCACCTCCATTAAAACAACTGTAAAGCTTATATACAACAAAAGATACTATAAAAATAGGAAAGATAAGCAATGACTAACAGAAGATATTTGCAAACACAAAGCTGACAAAAGATGGGTATCCAGGATATGAAATGGACTCTAAAAATTAATAAGTAAAAATAAAACAACCACCAGAAGGTCTAACATGCATGTCACTGAAGTCCCAGAAGGAAAGAGAAAGATCAGGACAAAAGAAATATTTGAAGAAATAATGTTCAAAAACCTTGCCAAATTTGGTGAAAGACAAATTCAAGCAACTCAACAAACCCCAATCATACTTTTGATAAATTCAAAGAAAGTCCTGCCTATATACATTGTAATCAAATTGCTGAAAGCTACGAATAAAGAACAAACCTTGAAAGCAGGGAGAGAAAAATGGTACATTACACAGAGGAGCACAAAGACTTAAGTGACAACAGATTTCTCATCAGGAACCAGGGAGGTGAAAAGACAGTGGAACAACATCTTTAAAGTGCTAAAAAGGAAAAAAAAAAATCATCAACCCAGAATTTTATATTCAGCAAATATTCTTCAGAAATGAAGGTAAAAATAAAGATATTTTAAGAAAAAGAAAATGTAAGAGAATCATTGTTAGCAAAACTGTACTACAAAAAACTGCTGAAGGAAATTCTTTAGGCTGTAAGAAAATGATGCTAGAGTAAAAGTAAAACTTACATCTTCTGGAAAGCACAGATTATTAAAAATGGAAAATATCAAATATATAATTCCCAGCTCAACCAAAAGGATATAGATAGAGGTAGAGGTAGAAGTAGAGGCAGAGGTAGAGAAAAAGAGAGAGAGAGAGATTATTACAAAAAACTGGTTTATACAATTATAGGTCTGGCTAGAGCAGGTGGTCAAGAGGGAAAGATAATCAGTAGGTGACAACTTCACAGGTTTTGGAGTCTCTGACCTCATGGGAAGCCTAAGCCCTGTTGTAAAGGCCTAACCCCAAATAATAAACCTTTTGATTAATTTAGAGTCAACTAGTTGTAATTAAGGACTTTAATTATATTTACAAAGTTCCTTCACAGCAGCACTTAGATCTGTATTTGACTGAAAAACTGGAGCTCTAGTTCAGCCTACCCAAGGGACACATCAAAAAAGCCATCACATCTAGGTAAATATAAAACACTACTTTCTTTCCTCCTAAGCTCTTTATGATACATGTAGCTGCTTGAACCAAAAAACTGTATATTGGTGGGGTTTTCTTTTTTTTTTTTTAAGATTTTGTTTATTTATTCGACAGAGATCACAAGTAGAGAGGCAGAGAGAGAGAGAAGGTGAAGCAGGCTCCCCTCTGAGCAGAGAGCCCCATGCAGGGCTCGATCCCAGGACCCTGGGATCATGACCTGAGCCAAAGACAGAGGCTTAACCCACTGAGCCATCCAGGCACCCCTGGTGGGGTTTTCAATGTGTAAATGAAATACATATGACAACTATTATACAAAGGATGTTGGGTGTAGAGTAAAAGAAAGTGTTGTCAGTCTCTCTATTTTACATGAGTGGTAATATTAATTCTTAATAGACTGTGGATCTATCTATTTTACAAATATATAAGACAATCACTGAAAATAAACAATAATGTATAACTTTAAGCTAATATTTAAATTAATATGGAATACTAAAAAATAGTCAAATAATCCAAAATAAAGCAGGGAAAGGAGAACAGAGCAACAAAAACCAAATGGTCATATAATAAAATAGTCAACCTAAATTCAACCAGATCACTGATCACATTAAATGTTAATGGTCTAAGCATTAAAAGGGAGAGATTGCCAGAGTTGATATAAAAAAAAAGACTCAACTACACGCCTGCAACAGGCACACTGTGAATATGAAAATGCATATAGTTTGAAAGTAATAGATGAAAAATGTGTACCACACAAGCAGTAAAGTATAAGGAGAGTGCAATAATTATATAAATTCAGATTTTTAAAATATACTTTATCACAAAGTATAATAATCAAGGGTTGCCTGGGTGGTTCAGTGGGTTAAGTGTCTGACTTCAGCTCAGGTCATGATCCTGGGGCTCTGGGATCCATCCCATATTGGATTCCCTGCTCAGTGGGGAGCCTGCTTCTCCCTCTGCCACTCCCCCTGCTCATTTTCTCTCCCTCTCTCTCTCTCTCTCAAGTAAATAAAATCTTTTTTTTAAGAAGAGTATAATCAAAGATGAATTTTTAAGAGGCAATTCACCAGGAAGATAATAATTATAAATATGTTTGCACCTAATAATAAATCTGCATGAATTATTAAAAAAAAAGACAATTCCATAATCATAGCAGGTGTTAACACTCTTCTCTCATCAATGATAAAAACAATTAGAAGACATAAACATCACTATTAACACCTCAGTTTGTTTCCCAGAGTTAGGAGTCTCTTATGGTTTGTCCTTCTCTCTGATTTTATCTTATTTTATTTTTCTTTCCCTTCCCCTATGCTCCTTTGTTTTGTTTCTTAAATTCCACATATGAGTGAAATCATATGATAATCGTTTTTCTCTGATTGACTTATTTTGCTTTGCATAATACTCTCTAGTTCCATCCATGCTGCTGCAAATGGCAAGATTCCATCCTTTTTGATGGCTGAGTAGTATTCGTGTGTGTGTGTGTGTGTGTGTGTGTGTGTGTGTGTGTGTACGCACGCACACATGTGTATCACATCTTCTTTATCTGTTCATCTGTTGATGGACATCTGGGTTCTTTCCATGTTTTGGTTGTTGTGGACATTACCGCTATCAGCATTGGAATACAGGTGCTTCTTTGAATCACTATGTTTGCATTTGGGGGGTAGATACCTAGTAGTGCAATTGCCTGGCTGTAGAATAGCTCTATTTTCAACTTTTTGAGAAACCTCCGTACTGTTTTCCAGAGTGGCTGTCCCAGTTCCTTTTAAACACAGATAATACATCCACCAGGCTAGACTATATTCTGTGCTATAAAACGAGTGTCAGTGAGTTCAAAAGGACTGAAATCATGTGTATCATATCCTATGATCACAAGAGAATGAATCAATAATAAAATATCTAGGAAAATCTGATTATTTGAACATTAAATGGTAAACATTTAAATAATTATGAGTCAAATATAAAATCACAAAGGAAATTGGAAAATACTTTGAACTGAATGATAAATAAAATACAACATGAAAATTTAGAAGATGTAATAAAGTAGGGCTCAGAGGAAAAAACATAGATTTAAGTGCAAAAAAAGAGAGGCCAGAAAACAATTACCTAATCTACTTTAGCAAGCTCTAACAAGAAGAGTAAAGTAAGTCCAAAGTAGAAAGAATGAAATAAAGATAAGAATAGAAATCAATGAAAGTGAAAATTGTTTATAAAGAAAATAAAAAAGCCAAAAGCTGGTTCTTCGAAGAACAAAACAAAATCAATCAATCCCTAGTTAAACTCACAAGAAAGAGAAAACATGTCACCACTGTCAGGAATTTAAAAAATGCATTATCACCACAAATTCTACCGACATTAAAAAAATAAGTGAACTTTGAAAGAACTTTATACCATCATAGTTTACAACTAAGATGAAAAGAATAATTCTTGAAAAATACAACTTATTAAAATTGATAAGGAAATAAACAGAAATTATAAGTTGCCATATTTGGAACAGGTTTAATATATTATCAAAAACCTCCCCAAAATGTAAACGATAGATAAGGGGCAAAATACATGAGCAGACAATTCACAAAAGAAGGCATCTGAGTGGTTGCTCATTCTATAAAATGCTGCTTGATCTCAGCAAGAATTAAGAAAATGTAAACTACAACTATATGAGGAAATGTTTCACTTATCAAATGGGCAAAAATTAGAAGTCTGACAGTACCAAGTACTGGTGAGAAAACAAAGAACAACAGAAACTCTTCTAAACTTCTGGTGGATATGCAAATGGGTACAAGTACTTTAGAGGACAATTTGGCAGCATCTAAAGTTGACAAGGCAGATACCCAATAAGCGGCAACCCCTCTCCCCAGACACCCCTAGGGAAACTCACACGTGAGCACAGGAAACACGTGTAAGGATATTCATGCAAATATCACTTGTAGTAGATAATGTTAGAAACAAATTAAATGTATATCAAGAAGAGAATGGATAAAAAATACATTTTGATATATTTGTATATGGAATTCTAAACAGCACTTAATATGAGAAAACTAGAGTTATATGTTCAATATGAAAAATATCAAAAAGTTAAGCAAAGAAACCAAGTGGCAGAAGGATACACAAATGACGCCATTTATTGAACACTCAAGACGTGCCTGGCGGGCTAAGTTGGTTAATCACAGATCTTGGTTTCCACTCCAGTCATGATCTCAGGTTCTTAAGATTAAGCCTTGTGTCTGCTGCACATTGGGCCCAGAGCCTGCTTAAGATTCTCTCTCTGTCTCTCCCTTTGTACCTCCCCACTCTAAAATAAATAAATAAATAAATAAATAAATAAATCTTGTTAAAAATTAACACTGGGTGGGGAGCCTGGGTGGCTCAGTGGGTTAAGCCTCTGTCTTCAGCTCAGGTCATGATCTCAAGGTCCTGGGATTGAGCCCCACGTCGGGCTCTCTGCTCATCGGGGAGCCTGCTTCTCCCTCTGTCTCTGCCTGCCTCTCTGCCTACTTGTGATCTCTCTCTGTCAAATAAATAAATAAAATCTTTAAATAAAAAAAAATTAACACTGGGGATGCCTGGTGGCTCACTTGTTAAGGATCTGCCTTCAGCTCAGGTCATGATTCCAGGGTCCTGGAATGGAGCCTTGCAGAATCAGGCTCCCTGCTCAAAGGAAGCCTGTTTCTCCCTCTCCCACTCCCCCTGCTTGTGTTTCCTCTCTCACCCTCTCTGTCAAATAAATAAAATCTTTATAAAAAAATAAAAGTGAAAAATAACATTCAATACATGAAAACAATGCTATGTGATTTTAAGATTACACAGAGAGAGAGAGTAGATATGTAAAAGCAGCAATGGGAATGATAAATACCCAAAGCAAATACTGCTGTCTCTACTGACAAATAGAGGGATTAGGATCAGGGATTCAAGCCTATTTGTAACATTTTCTTTTTCAGCTGCTTGGCGCATACAAGGGTATTCACTAGGGTATGCAGTGCACCTTTATGTATGTCTGAACTATTCCGTAATTTAAAAAATTAAGAAGGAACTGTAGTCCCAAGTATGGCTGCTTGGCAAAAGACTCAAACTTCAGTCATAATGAGGGAACAGACGCCCTTGCTGAATGTCCTCAACTGTTTTGACTTCTGGAGGGGCGGGCCATGATTACAGCTGCGATTAGGTGACTCACCATAATTATGTTTTGTTGAAATTGAATTTATTGAAGCGTGAATCATTCTGTCCAAGTCCTACCTAATTGCTGCAACACCGCGGATGGGAAGGATGGTGGAGGAGTTTTCAGTAGAGGTCATTATAGAATGAATGTGCGCGTGTGTGCGAGTGCATGCGCATGCACGCCTGCACACACTCCCCACCGCACTCACCCTGCAGAGAGCCTGGAGCGCTGCCTCCTCCTCTGTGATGATGTGAGGTTAGCAGGCAATGTCTACAGATTTCACTGGTTTCTTCTGCCTCCCACCCCCTACTCAAATTTATAAGCAACTCGCTGTTTGGTGATTTGGCTCCCTGGGGGTCTCTGTGCCCCAGACCAGAACTCCAGGTGGGTGTTGTCTGTTTTCTCAAAGCTGCCAACTGACAGATTTTATACCCATTCTCTCAGCTCAGAATCACACCTCCCCCAAGCCCATTGCTCTGCTACACCACCACCACCACCCCGCCCGCCAATGCCTGCTGCCCGGCTCAACAGGAATCTTAGGGGTACGCCAGGAGCTGTGACCCTTCTGCAGAGCTATGATTTAAATCATCATGGTTGCTCTGCGGAGGTAAACAGCAACCCAGAATGTGGTGGGAACCCCTGGAGTCTCCCTCTCTCCAATCATGTGCAGGGAGTAGTGGGAATGGGGACAACTTTGGGCTCTTACACACTGGGTCATCCATGGTCTCCCACAAGCAGAAAGCTCAGAACTTTTCTCCTGACTCCTCCAACTGTGAAGACAGGGGGACTTCATTTCTTTTTTAATTTAATTTTTTTCAGTGTTTCAAAATTCATTGTTTATGCACCACACCCAGTGCTCCATGCAATAGGTGCCCTCCATAAAACCCACCACAAGGCTCACCCAAACCTCCACCCCCTTCCCCTCCAAAAACCTCAGTTTGTTTCTCAGAGTCCACAGTCTCTCATGGTTTGTCTCCCCCTCCAATTTCCCCCAACTCACTTCTCCTCTCCATCTCCCAATGTCTTCTGTGTTATTCCTTATGCTCCACAAGTAAGTGAAACCATATAATTGACTCTCTCTGCTTGACTTATTTCATTTAGCATAATCTTTTCCAGTCCTGTCCATGTTGATACAAAAGTTGGGTATTTAGCCTTTCTGATGGAAGCATAATACTCCATAATATATATGGACCATATCTTCTTTATCCATTCATCCGTTGAAGGGCATCTTGGTTCTTTCCACAGTTTGGTGACTGTGGCCATTGCTGCTATGAACATTGGAGTACAGATGGCCCTTCTTTTCACTCCATCTGTATCTTTGCGGTAAATACCCAGTAGTGCAATTGCAGGGTCATAGGGTAGCTCTATATTTAATTTCTTAAGAGATCTCCACACTGTTTCAGACCAATATCCCTGATGAATATGGATGCTAATATTCTCAACAAGATCCTAGCTAATAGGATCCAACAGTACATTAAAAAGATTATCCACCATGACCAGGTGGTATTTATTCATGGGATGCAAGGGTTGTTCAACATTCCCAAATCAATCAATGTAATAGAACGAATCAATAAGCAAAAAGAGAACAATCACCTGATCCTCTCAATTGATTCAGAAAAAGCATTTGACAAGATACAGCATCTGTTCCTGATTAAAATACTTCAAAGTATAAGGATAGAGGGAACATTCCTCAAAATCATAAAATCTATATGAAAAACCCATCCTCAGTGGGGAAAAGCTGACAGCCTTTCCTTTGAAATCACAAACACAACAAGGATGCCCACTCTCACCACTCTTGTTCAGCATAGTATTAGAAGTCCTAGCAACAGCAATCAGACAACAAAGAGAAACAAAAGGTATCCAAATTGGCAATGAAGAAGTCAAACTCTCTTCACAGATGACATGATACTTTATATGGAAAACCCAAAAGACTCCACCCCCAAACTATTAGAACTCATACAACAATTCAGTAATGTGGCAGGATACAAAATCAATGTACAGAAATCAGTTGCTTTCTTATACACTAACAATGAAAATACAGAAAGGGAAATTAGAGAATTGATTCCATTTACTATAGCACCAAGAACCATAAGATACCTGGGAATAAACCTAACCAAAGAGGTAAAGGATCTGTACTCAAGAAACTACCGAACACTCATGAAAGAAATTGAAGAAGACACAAAAAGATGGAAGACCATTCCATGCTCATGGATCGGAAGAATAAACATTGTTAAAATGTCTATACTGCCTAGAACAATCTATATTTTCAATACCATTCCGATCAAAATTCCACCAGCATTTTTCAAAGAGCTGGAGCAAACAATCCTAAAATTTGTATGGAACCAGAAGAGACCCCAAATTGCTAAGAAAATGTTGAAAAAGAAAAACAGAACTCAGGGCATCATGTTGCCTGATTTCAAGCTTTACTACAAAGCTGTGATCACCAAGACAGCATGGCACTGGTGTAAAAACAGACACATAGACCTGTGGAACAGAGTAGAGAGCCCAGATATGGACCCTCAACTCTATGGTCAAATAATCTTTGACAAAGCAGGAAAAAATATACAGTGGAAAGAAGACAGTCTCTTCAATAAATGGTGCTGGGAAAATAGGACAGCTATATGTAGAAGAATGAAACTTGACCATTCTCTTACACCATACACAAAGATAAACTTGAAATGGACAAAAGACTTCAACGTGAAGCAGGACTCCATCAGAATCATAGAGGAGAACATAGGCAGTAACCTCTTCGATATCAGCCACAGCAGCTTCTTTCAAGATATGTCTTCAAAGGCAAAGGAAACAAAAGCAAAAATGAATTTTGGGGACTGCATCAAGATTAAAAGCTTCTGCACAGCAAAGGAAACAGTCAACAAAACAAAGAGGCAACCCATGGAATGGGAGAAGATAT
Source organism: Martes martes (assembly GCF_963455335.1). NCBI lineage: Eukaryota > Metazoa > Chordata > Mammalia > Carnivora > Mustelidae > Martes > Martes martes. The sequence continues at coordinate 168,715,274 of NC_137890.1, read as the reverse complement.
TTGCAGATGACACTACAGACAAAAGGCTGATATCCAGTATCTATAAAGAACTTCTCAAACTCAACACACACAAAACAGATAATCACGTTAAAAAATGGGCAGAAGACATGAACAGACACTTCTCCAAAGAAGACATACAAATGGCTAACAGACACATGAAAAAATGTTCATTATCATTAGCCATCAGGGAGATTTAAATCAAAACCACATTGAGATATCACCTTACACCAGTTAGAATGGCCAAAATTAACAAGACAGTAAACAACATGTATTGGAAAGAATGTGGAGAAAGGGGAACGCTCTTACACTGTCAGTGGGAATGCAAGCTGATGTAGCCTCCATGCCATTCTTAAACACAGTAGTGAAACTGGCATTTCAAAAATCTATTGGCTTTTTTTTTTAATCTTTAATTTCCACTTATTAGAGTCAACTCTTGAAAACTAAGTCCTCCGGGGACAAGATAATATTTTAAACCCAGGTTGACAAGCTCTTGAGAGAACTGACTGAGTGGTAACAGACACAAGGACCTCTGGGTGTAGACTCATAGTAGACATTTAAAGAATTGGAGAGGCCATAAGGAGTGGAGACACAGTCAGAGACAGGTTCCCCCACTTCCTCACTTCCTATTTGTCCCAGAAAAAAGTCTGTGCTCTTGTCCTTTTCCTACTGGTTTGTTGCCTCTGAAACACTGCAGACTCAGAGCTGGCAGATGAGCTGCAACTCCAGAGATTCCTGCAGATGTGAATGTCACAGTGTCAAGTGCTTGTGATCCAGATCATTTTACAAAAAAGGCAATTGAGACTTCAGTGACTACATGACTTGTCTCTGGTTACATGATGAGACAGTATCAGGACCAGTAGTAAAACTCAGAAATAGGGTCTGAGAGAATTAACAGCCTTGAGCAGCTAAAGGAAAGGTCATAGGTCCAGTCCTCTGACTTTCTGTGTTTTAAGGGTCCATTTTTGTTCAGTAGTGACACAGAAATACCCTTCCCACAAAATCATAGAAGTGTGGCATGGTAAGAGAAACATGGAGTGTGTGGTCACAAACTCCACATTCCAGGTCCAGCTCTGAGACTCGTGACCTGTGCTATTTTGGGCAAGTCCTTTCAGTTCAAACCTCAGCTTCCTCAACGGTCAATTGAAAAAACACCATAAAACCTTTTTCATTCACGTGTTTTGAGCATGAGATAAAATATCACATTTGAAAGCATTCCTCACAGTTTCTGGTCCTAGCACACATTCATCAAGTTGTGTGGGCTTCAAGAATGCTTTCTCATTCCATTTTGATCACAGGAGGAGAATTTGGGACCCTTGGGGAACTTAGTTTGATTTTCCACCCCAGATGGATCACTGTATTCTTGCCTTCTTTCTTAATTCACAACACTTATAATTGTGTCTTCTATTCCTGTGACCTTTTCCCAACCTCTTAGTTTGGTATCATTTTCCAGCCTAACAAATGCATTAGCAAGTTTATCATCCAGAATGCAAGTGATGGTAACAGTCACTTCTGCCTCTGAGTTTTCTGGAAACCCACTTATCATACCCCAGCTTTGTCCTCTCCCAGGTGGACCCTTGTTCATTGGAAAGAAATATGTGCAGTCAGCTGTGCAGCCATTCCCACATATACCTAAGATCTGAGTCCTGTTTTTCATATACTATCAGTTAAAATTCTTGCTGTCCTGGTGCTCATTTTTTTTAATTTAAATTCAATTAGCCAACAACATATAGTACATAATTAGTCTCAGGTGTAGTGTTCAGCAGTTAATCGGTTGTGTATAAAACCCAGGGCTCATCACATCACATGCCTTCCTTAATGCCCATCACCCAATTACACCATCTCTCCACTCACCTCCCATCCAGAAACCCTCGGTTTGTTTCCTAGAGTTAAGAGTCTCTCATGGTTTCTCTCTCTCTCTCATGACTTCCCATTCGGTTTTCCCTCCCTTCCCCCATGATCTCCTGTGCTTTTTCCTATATTCCACAAATGAGTGAAACCATATGATAATTATCTTTCTCTCATTGACTTTATTTCCTCACCATAATACCCTCTAGGTCCATCCACGTTGATGCAAATTGTAGATATTCATCCTTCCTGATGGCTGAGTAATATTCCATCTTCTTTGTCCATTCATCTGTCAATGGATGTGCAGGCTCTTTCCACAGTTTGGCTATTATGGACTTTGCTGCTGTGAACATTGGGATGCAGATGACCCTTCAGATCACTGCATTCATATCTTTTGGATAAATACCCAGTAGTGTGATTGCTGGGTTGTAACTATTTTCAACTTTTTGAGGGAACTTTTTACTGCTTCTCAGATTGTACCAGGTTGCATTACTGTTTTTCAGAGTGTACCAGTTTGCATTACCACCAACATTATAGGAAGGTTCCCCTTTTTTGCATCTTCGCCAACATTTGTTGTTTCCTGTCTTGTTAATTTTAGTCATACTGACTGGTGTAAGGTGGTATCTCATTGTGGTTTTGATTTGTATTTCCCTGATGCCAAGGGATGTGGAGCATTTTTTCATATGTCTTTTGGCCATTTATACGTCTTCTGGTGCTCACTTCTTGATAGTTATTCCATCTTAACCAACATATGACTTTCTAGTTCTCCCATCCTTTCTCTGATACTCTTTGATTTCTTTGGTTCCTCTTCTTAACTTCACTGATTATCCACAGCATTACTCAGGTTCAGTGCATATCCCTCTGCTTTAATCTCTGTAACTAGGATGATGGCAACCTTACTCCTTTTCCCTCTTTGAAGAGGAACTTGGGCATAAAATGACATCTCAAGGATGAATTCAATCGAGGAATTCTATCAAGTCTTATTTAAGTAGTCATTTTAAAGTGATGACTGAGTCTCCTAACCTGCAAAGCTTAGAACTGCATATTAACAACACAGAAATATCATCAAATGCTCTCTCTATATAAAAGATTTCATGGAGGAGCGCCTGGGTGGCTCAGTGGGTTAAAGCCTCTGCCTTCGGCTTAGGTCATGATCCCAGGGTCATGGAATCGAGCCCCGCATCAGGCTTTCTGCTCAGCGGGGAGTCTGCTTCCCTTCCTCTCTCTGCCTGCCTCTCTGCCTACTTGTGATCTCTGTCTGTCAAATAAATAAATAAAATCTTAAAAAAAAAGATTTTATGGAAATCCACAGATTTGGGGAGTGATAAAGGTCTAATATGAATGTTTTGTCACCACTATTAAAATTAAAGAAGCATAATTCCATGTTTCTGTAAAAAAGATAAAGGAAATCCCAAGGAACAGAAAGGAATAAGAATCTAAAGGAAATAAAAAGTCAGGAATGGAGTTGAGCATCAAAATTCAACTCACTGAGATTTTATCTATACCTTGTACCGTACTATGTTCTTCTCTTAGAAAGTGAAATAAGGATTTAGGACAGCTTCATCTATTTATATGATTTATTTGCGTTTTTAAACAAACACAAGAATACATACGACTCCAAAACAAATACGCACTGATGTTACTTCAAGGCACCATCTCTGCATATCATCATCACCTTATTCCCTTTCTCTTTCTCTAGCATTGACACCTCAGTCTACCCTATACCAGGTTTGTCACTTGGAAGCATCTTCTCTCTCCTTCACCCCCTACTCCATATCTACTCCCTCTTTCTAAACCCTGCCAATACCACAGCGTGTAGCCAGACATGACCATAGTAGATTCTGACGTGATTGGTGTGTTGTTGCCATACAACAAGTTTAACCTAAGATAATCCAATCCACTGCCATAAAGAAACAGTAAGTTCCTGTCCCTACTTTTCATCATTAAAATTGGTCTAAACAAATTAGACTGGTGAAACCCTTTGTTCCCAACTTCTTGCCAAAGGACATGTAGACTCAGCAGTTTTCTTGGACTTCAACTTCCCCCTAGCTCCATAGTTCTTACCCTCCTTTCCATGCCTTTACCACCAGATGCCTGATGAAGACTCCACTATCCTTGTGCCCCCTTCCTCCTTGCTTATTATCCTCTGTAATCTAGCATATTTAGATTTAGATCCAGAGAAACTGAACCACATATTCACCACTTATGGGTCTCACCTCAAACCAGCCAATAGTCATTAATATGTTACTGCATGCAAACAGGAGACAAAGTACGGGCTTTTAATCTAAATATTTAAGACACTGGTTCTTGGTCAATACAAAATCTCTTTACCTTATGAGGACAGGCAATTGAGCAAACATGGGGTGAAAGGAAATAGCTTGAGGAAGTTTTGGTCCATATTTTGGGGAAAAGACTGCTGAAACTATCACCAGGCTATCTGGGAATTTATAGTTATCTGTACCAGAGACTTGTGTTCCAGAAGACTAGGCATGGATATCTGTGTACCTATCAACATGTGTATGCAGACAAGCACTCCAGGGAGACAGGGGATTGGGCAGCTGGCTGAATTTACTGAGACATCTTGAACTATTTTTTGAATGTTTGTATTTGGCAAATAAATGCATTATCCCCCAAGCACCTTTTCCCCTCAATTAAAACCCATGTGTATTGGAGAGGAAATTTAACCCTTATGTTCCTGATTCACTTACACTTAACCCATCAAAATCCAACGTGGTGGGAACTGTTAGATGTCCATGAGCCTTCTGAACCTTGTGTAATAAACCACTTGGAGCTGTCTTTTCTTTGAATCTCAGAAACCACAGTGAGGAACTATTTTCAGTGGCTTTAGTTGGGGGAGCAACTCAAAACATTTTGATTTTGCCCTCAGATTTCACCACAACCAAAAAATTCTAACTTTGGCCAAACACACTGCAACACCTTATATTTAGTTCTTGCCAACAACCTGAAATCCAGAGACACCATTTTGTGAAAAATCAATGAAAATGGACTGAGATCCAATTCCAACTACGTGCTAAGTACCCTGTGGATCTCTGGCACTGGGTCCAAATGTCCCCACCAGTGGCTAACCTCACCCTCCTCTGGATCTCTGAGTGGTTTTGTTTCCCTCTGCTCCAGGCTAAATGTATAGGACATACTGTTCATTTGTAAAGAGTAGTGGAGAACAATGGAAAAGAGGGAATTTAAGGAAATAGAATCCTGTAAAGGCAAACAGAGCATAATAACATATACACTGAGGACATGGATTATGGGGACATTTACAGAATATAACCAAAATCCACACAGTCCCTATATTCACCCAGAGTTCTATCTCTAGATGACTTCAAGTCTCACATGGAAATTAAGATCTCTTCCAGCCAACTCATTTACCTACCTCAGTCAGCGGCGGATGAAAGAAGAGTCATGGCTAATATGCAAGCAATTATTATCCAAATCTGGCTTTCAATTTCTCTGTAATCATCATAAGTAAATTCAAACATATAATCCCTATTTTGCCTGGCCCTGAATCTCACCAATATGTGGGAGACTGAAACAGAGAATAATTTGTTTCTAGCCCACCTGCCCTGGGTTTCTTGCCCAACTGGTTACATGGTAGGGGAAGAAGCCAGGTGGTCCCAACCTGGTCACAGATACCCTGTTCACAGGTAATCAGAAGGGAGTTGTTCTACTGCAGTGCAAGTCGGGCCTTAGAATTTCCTGACTCGTGCCTACCACATTTCCAACCTGGTGTTTCATTAAGATCTGAATGCTCATAAACATCATTCCTGGAGCTCGCATTTCCCCCATGCCCCTCACAGCACAGTGTGCCTTTCCCTTGAGTCTCACAACTCACAACATATGGAGGAGAAAAGAAGGGCATAATGGTGTTTTCCTTTCTATTGAGATCACAGTGTTATTTATGCTTCTTCATTTGATCCAGAACCCTACTCTGGGTTACCTAGCTATTAAACATTCACTAATTTCAAGACTCACGGAAGGACCATTTCCAATGGAACAGTGGTTTTTATTGTTTCTCCCTGGTCTCTGAGCAACTTGGTGCCACCAAAAGAGGAAGGCCTGAGGTTTCTCATGTCAGTTCAGCCCCAAAATGGGAGGAAAAAAAATATTTTAAAATCCAGAAAAATAAATACAAATTAGAGCAAGGAAGGAGATTTCTGAGTTGGAAGGGACTACCTATCTGACTAGAATAAAAAGGGGAGAATGCGGTGAGGCCAAGTACATGACTTCCCACCACAGTGTCCCTGGCAGGAGATATTCAGTCCAAACTACAACCAGCCAAGGCAGTTGCCCCAGGAGAAACACTTAAGGCTTTGAAATCAGATTGACCTGGGTTCAAATCACAACTCTGCCTTTTACTACCTGTATTACTCACTTTATGAATATTAAAATGATAATACCTTCTTCATAGGGTTATCATGAAGATTGAATGGTCTATGTATTTAAAGTGTCCTATGGAGAGCTGACATGGAGGGGAAGGGAATGAGATGGTAGCCACAAATTTTTCAGCTCACACACCTTGCTGTTTTTCCAGGAATTTTCTTTTTTTTATTTAAATTCAATTAGCCAACATATAGTATGTCATTATTTTCGGATGTAGCATTCAATGATTCATCAGTTGCATATAACACCAGTGCTCATCACATCATGTGCCTTCCTTAATGCCCATCACCCAGTTTCTTCACCCCCTACCGACCTCCCCTTCTGCAACCCTCAGTTTGTTTCTCAGAGTCAAGAGTCTCTCATGATTTGTCTCCCAGGAATTTTCATTGATTTCCCTTTCAAGTTAAAGATTGAAAGGTACTGGGGGGAGGAGTCAAGATGGCGGAGAAGTAGCAGGCTGAGACGACATCGGGTAGCAGGAGATCAGCTAGATAGCTTATCTAACCATTGTGAACACCTCTAAATCCAACGGGAAATCAAAGAGAAGAAGAGCAACAATCCCAGAAACAGAAAATCGATCACTTTCTGAAAGGTAGGACCTGCGGAGAAGTGAATCCAAAGCGACGGGAAGATAGACCCCGGGGGGAGGGGCCGGCACCCGGCAAGCGGCGGAGCGACGGAGCACAAAATCGGGACTTTTAAAAGTCGGCTCCACTGGGAGACATCGCTCCAGAGGCTAAACTGGGGGGAAACCCAGGCGGGGTCAGCATAACCCCAGGACCCGCGGGGTCACAGAAGGACTGGGGATGTCTGAGTGCCGCAGAGCTCGCAGGTATTAGAGCGGGGAAGCCGGCTATAGCGACAAAGCCGAGGAGTGAGCTCTAAGCCCGGGGTTACCTTGTGCCGGTCGCAGGCTGGGTGGGCTCGGAGCGCGGCCGGAGGCCACGGAGACAAAAGCGACCCGGCGCTTTTCTCCAGCTCCAACAATTGACTGCTTTCCTCGAGGCGCGACCGCAAGCCAGGGAGGCGGGGCTATTGGGCGCTTTGCTCTGAGAGTGCACTGAGGAGCGGAACCCCAAGCTCTCGGCTCCTCCGGGCCGAGAGATTGGGAGGCCGCCATCTTCATTCCCGTCCTCCGGAACTCTACGGAAAGCGCTCAGGGAACAAAAGCTCCCGAAAGCGAACCCGAGCGGATTACTTAGCCTGACCCCTGGCAAGGGCGGTGCAATTCCGCCTGCGGCAAAGACACTTGAGAATCACTACAACAGGCCCCTCCCCCAAGAAGATCAACAAGAAACCATCCAAAACCAACTTCAGTCACCAAGAACAGCGGAATTCCACAGCAGGAGAAAGCAAATCCTACCTGGACAAAATGACAAGGCGGAAAAACTCACCTCAAAAAAAAGAACAAGAGGCCGTACCGAAGGCTGGAGACCTAATCAATACAGACATAGGTAGCATGACAGATCTAGAGTTCAGAATGACAATTCTCAAGGTTCTAGCCGGGCTCGAAAAAGGCATAGAAGATATTAGAGAAACCCTCTCCGGAGAGATAAAAGCCCTTTCTGGAGAAATAAAAGAACTAAAATCTAACCAAGTTGAAATCAAAAAAGCTATTCATGAGGTGCAATCAAAAATGGAAGCTCTCACTGCCAGGATAAATGAGGCAGAAGAAAGAATTAGTGACATAGAAGACCAAATGACAGAGAATAAAGAAGCTGAGCAAAAGAGAGACAAACAACTACTGGAACACGAGGAGAGGATTCGAGAGATAAGTGACACCATAAGACGACACAACATTAGAATAATTGGGATTCCAGAAGAAGAAGAAAGAGAGAGGGGAGCAGAAGGTATATTGGAGACAATTATTGGAGAGAATTTCCCTAATATGGCAAAGGGAACAAACATCAAAATCCAGGAGATGCTAAGAACGCCCCTCAAAATCAATAAAAATAGGTCCACACCTCGTCCCCTGATAGTAAAATTTACAAGTCTTAGCGACAAAGAGAAAATCCTGAAAGCAGCCCGGGAAAAGAAGTCTGTAACATACAAGGGTAAAAACATTAGATTGGCAGCGGACCTATCCACAGAGACCTGGCAGGCCAGAAAGAACTGGCATGATATATTCAGAGCACTAAACGAGAAAAACATGCAGCCAAGAATACTATATCCGGCTAGGCTATCATTGAAAATAGAAGGAGAGATAAAGAGCTTCCAGGACAAACAAAAGCTGAAAGAATTTGCAAACACCAAACCAGCTCTACAGGAAATATTGAAAGGGGTCCTCTAAGCAAAGAGAGACCCTAAAAGTAGTAGATCAGAAAGAAACAGAAACAATATACAGTAACAATCATCTTACAGGCAATACAATGGCACTAAATTCATATCTCTCAATAGTTACCCTGAATGTTAATGGGCTCAATGCCCCAATCAAAAGACACAGGGTATCAGAATGGATAAAAAAACAAAACCCATCCATATGCTGCCTACAAGAAACTCATTTTAGACCCGAAGACACCTCCAGATTTAAAGTGAGGGGGTGGAAAACAATGTACCATGCTAATGGACATCAGAAGAAAGCTGGGGTGGCAATCCTTATATCAGATCAATTAGATTTTAAGCCAAAGACTATAATAAGAGATGAGGAAGGACACTATATCATACTCAAAGGGTCTGTCCAACAAGAAGATCTAACAATCTTAAATATCTATGCCCCTAACATGGGAGCAGCCAACTATATAAACCAATTAATAACAAAATCAAAGAAATACATCGACAGTAATACAATAATAGCAGGGGACTTTAACACTCCCCTCACTGAAATGGACAGATCATCTAAGCAAAAGATCAACAAGGAAATAAAGGCCTTAAATGACACACTGGACCAGATGGACATCACAGATATATTCAGAACATTCCATCCCAAAGCAACAGAATATACATTCTTCTCTAGTGCACATGGAACATTCTCCAGAATAGACCACATCCTGGGTCATAAATCAGGTCTCAATCGGTACCAAAAGATCGAGATCATTCCCTGCATATTTTCAGACCACAATGCTCTGAAGCTCGAACTCAATCACAAGAGGAAATTTGGAAAGAACGCAAATACATGGAGACTAAACAGCATCCTTCTAAAAAATGAATGGGTCAACCAGGAAATTAAAGAAGAATTGAAAAAATTCATGGAAACAAATGATAATGAAAACACAACAGTTCAAAATCTGTGGGACACAACAAAGGCAGTCCTGAGAGGAAAATATATAGCAGTGCAAGCCTTTCTCAAGAAACAAGAAAGGTCTCAAATACACAACCTAACCCTACACCTAAAGGAGCTGGAGAGAGAACAACAAAGAAAGCCTAAACCCAGCAGGAGAAGAGAAATCATAAAGATCAGAGCAGAAATCAATGAAATAGAAACTAAAAAAACAATAGAACAAATCAACAAAACTAGGAGCTGGTTCTTTGAAAGAATTAATAAGATTGATAAGCCCCTGGCCAGACTTATCAAAAAGAAAAGAGAAAGGACGCAAATAAATAAAATCATGAATGAAAGAGGAGAGATCACAACTAACACCAAAGAACTACAAACAATTATAAGAACATACTACGAGCAACTCTATGGCAACAAATTTGACAACCTGGAAGAAATGGATACATTTCTAGAGATGTATAAACTACCACAACTGAACCAGGAAGAAATAGATAACCTGAACAGACCCATAACCAGTAAGGAGATTGAAACAGTCATCAAAAATCTCCAAACAAACAAAAGTCCAGGACCAGACGGCTTCCCAGGGGAATTCTACCAAACATTTAAAGAAGAATTAATTCCTATTCTCCTGAAACTGTTCCAAAAAATAGAAATGGAAGGAAAACTTCCAAACTCATTCTATGAGGCCAGCATCACCTTGATCCCAAAACCAGACAAGGATCCCACCAAAAAAGAGAATTACAGACCAATATCCTTGATGAACACAGATGCGAAAATTCTCACCAAAATACTGGCCAATAGGATCCAACAGTACATTAAAAGGATTATTCACCACGACCAAGTGGGATTTATTCCAGGGCTGCAAGGTTGGTTCAACATCCGCAAATCCATCAATGTGATACAATACATTAATAAAAGAAAGAGTAAGAACCATATGATACTCTCAATAGATGCTGAAAAAGCATTTGACAAAGTGCAGCATCCCTTCCTGATTAAAACTCTTCAAAGTGTAGGGATAGAAGGCACATACCTCAATATTATCAAAGCCATCTATGAAAAACCCACCGCAAATATCATTTTCAATGGAGAAAAACTGAAAGCTTTTCCGCTAAGGTCAGGAACACGGCAGGGATGTCCGTTATCACCACTGCTGTTCAACATAGTACTAGAAGTCCTAGCCTCAGCAATCAGACAACAAAAAGAAATTAAAGGCATCCAAATCGGCAAAGAAGAAGTCAAACTATCACTCTTTGCAGATGATATGATACTATATGTGGAAAACCCAAAAGGCTCCACTCCAAAACTGCTAGAACTTATACAGGAATTCAGTAAAGTGTCAGGATATAAAGTCAATGCACAGAAATCAGTCGCATTTCTTTACACTAACAACAAGACAGAAGAAAGAGAAATTGAGGAGTCAGTCCCATTTACAATCGTACCCAAAACCATAAGATACCTAGGAATAAATCTAACCAAAGAGGCAAAGAATCTATACTCAGAAAACTATAAAGTACTCATGAAAGAAATTGAGGAAGACACAAAGAAATGGAAAAATATTCCATGCTCATGGATTGGAAGAACAAATATTGTGAAAATGTCTATTTTACCTAAAGCAATCTACACATTTAATGCAATCCCTATCAAAATCCCATCCATTTTTTTTAAAGAAATAGAACAAATAATCCTAAAATTTATATGGAACCAGAAAAGACCTCGAATAGCCAAAGGAATATTGAAAAAGAAAGCCAAAGTCGGTGGTATCACAATTCCAGACTTCAAGCTCTATTACAAAGCTGTCATCATCAAGACAGTATGGTACTGGCACAAAAACAGACATATAGACCAATGGAACAGAATAGAGAGCCCAGAAATAGACCCTCAACTCTATGGTCAACTAATCTTCGACAAAGCAGGAAAGAATATCCAATGGAAAAAAGACAGCCTCTTCAACAAATGGTGCTGGGAAAATTGGACAGCCACATGCAGAAAAATGAAATTGGACTATTTCCTTACACCACACACGAAAATAGACTCAAAGTGGATGAAGGACCTCAATGTGCGAAAGGAATCTATCAAAATCCTTGAGGAGAATGCAGGCAGCAACCTCTTTGACCTCCACCGCAGCAACTTCTTCCTAGGAACATCGCCAAAGGCAACAGAAGCAAGGGCAAAAATGAACTATTGGGATTTCATCAAGATCAAAAGCTTTTGCACAGCAAAGGAAACAGTTAACAAAACCAAAAGACAACTGACAGAATGGGAGAAGATATTTGCAAACGACATATCAGATAAAGGGCTCGTATCCAAAATCTATAAAGAACTTATCAAACTCAATACCCAAAGAACAAATAATCCAGTCAAGAAATGGGCAGAGGACATGAACAGACATTTCTGCAAGGAAGACATCCAGATGGCCAACAGACACATGAAAAAATGCTCCACATCACTCGGCATCAGGGAAATACAAATCAAAACCACAATGAGATACCACCTCACACCAGTCAGAATGGCTAAAATTAACAAGTCAAGAAATGACAGATGCTGGCGAGGATGCGGAGAGAGGGGAACCCTCCTACACTGTTGGTGGGAATGCAAGCTGGTGCAACCACTCTGGAAAACGGTGTGGAGGTTCCTCAAAAAACTGAAAATAGAGCTACCCTACGACCCAGCAATTGCACTCCTGGGTATATATCCTAAAGATACAAACGTGGTGCTCCGAAGGGGCACGTGCACCCGAATGTTTATAGCAGCAATGTCCACAATAGCCAAACTGTGGAAAGCGCCTAGATGTCCATCAACAGATGAATGGATAAAGAAGATGTGGTATATATACACAATGGAATACTATGCAGCCATCAAAAGACATGAAATCTTGCCATTTGCGACGACGTGGATGGAACTAGAGGGTATCATGCTTAGCGAAATAAGTCAATCGGAGAAATATAACTATCATATGATCTCTTTGATATGAGGAAGTGGAGATGCAAGGTGGGGGGGTTTGGGGGGAGGTAGGAAAAGAAAAAATGAAAAGATGGGATTGGGAGGGAGACAAACCATAAAAGACTCAATCTCAAGAAACAGACTGAGGGTTGCGGGGGGGAAGGGGGATGGGAGAGGGTGGTGGGGAAATGGACATTGGGGAGGGTATGTGCTATGATGAGTGCTGTGAAATGTGTAAACCAGACGATTCACAGACTTGTACCCCTGGGGATAAAAATACATTATATGTTTATTAAAATAAAAAAATTAAAAAAAAAAAAAAGATTGAAAGGTACTGTTAAAATTCAAACATGTTGCTTAGAAGAAATAACAGTCATCTTTTTCAGTGATTGTCATCTTGATACATATTAGTAGTCAGACTAAATTTCTGATGCTATAAGGATGTGGGATAGGTAAATTTTAATGTCTAGAAGGAAAGGGGAAAATATTAGAACATGGTATGCTTGTGTTAAGACAAATGGAAATATATTAAATTTTTAAGGGTTTATTAGGGCAAAAATCAGTTCTCATTGGGCAACCAGAAATGGTTGGGAGAACTTCACCAACAGGAGCTACGGAAAAGACTTTTATAGAGAAGACACAGAAGCAAAGTAAGGAAATTATTTGATTGTCTATAATTTATGCATTATTTGGGAAAGCCTTGTTTGTTGTTTATGATTATTTATCCTTATGTTTCAATTTCTTAGACATTGCTGGCTTAGGTTTTGCTTTGCTTACATGGGCTACTAAGGTATTAAAGCCACCTCAGTCTATGGCCTCCCTGTTTAATTAATTTAACACTGGGAAAACAAATCTAAGTGGGCACTAATTTTTGAGATTCCAGGATGTCAGGATGCCAAAAGCAAGCGGAGACCTAGAGCAAAGGAAAATGGCAGAAGGAATAAGAATCTCTGCATAAGGATAAATTTCAATTTTGCCTGAGAGCCCAGGGTCAAATCCTGCCACCATAATTTATGCTTATATCACTACTATACCACTGCCCCTAGGTCTGCAGTTGTCTTCTTATGCAACTCTGACTGGAATCTAGTTTCCTCATCAGGTCTCTTGCAGCAATGTACATAGTAAGAGTAGAATAAATGTAGCTGGATGATCTAAGACCCCAACAGGTGTTCTAGACATCCATGGATCAATAGACAACATCCCCATCCCACCTCAAGCAGGGTCTTCATATTATTCTTTTATGACAAATATAGAGCAGTAACATTCCTGCTCAGAAACCCTAGGCCAGTCACAGAATATAAAATATTGGTCGAATTTCACCACCTAAATGATGCACATTGTCACACATACCTGCCTCATCAAGAAGGAGATAAGAGTCCATGGGCTCTAACAGCACAAGGAAATTAAAGGGTTTGAGTAAGTGGTAACTTAGTGACTGCTTTCTGGAACCCAATAACCTTGCAGACCACATCAAAGCTCCTCTCCTACTGGGCCAGAAGTTTTCTACCCACAGGCACATTGGTTTTATGAGAAAGATTATTTGATGGAAGACCCACACATTTCATAACGGTCTTCAGTTTTGTGAAGAATTGCTTTACAGAAGATGGTATCAAGCTATTCTTCACATCTGCTGAGGACAAAAGGAGTATTCTGAGACTGACTACAGAAATGAACCTATTTTAAATGGCCAGCATAAAGCTCTGGAAAAGAGGAATAGTGTGCTGTCATATGGATTTTAGTTGTATGTTTTTCTTTCTTCTTTCTTATAAGACCTGATCTTCTGTGAGATAGAAGACTAGGGGAAGAAAATTCTTCATCTAGTCCTCCTAAAAAGAATGCTGATTTGAAAAAGGTTTTCCTTAGAGTATAGTAAGGTTATTGGATTAAACAGTGGGTATGAGGGCTGCAAGAAAATGTTGAAACTTGGACCATATTGGTGTCTCAAAGACTCAAAAGATCTCTTGACCAAAATTGTTTCTTTATTTCCTTTTGACTTACAGGTATCAAAGGAAAAATTTTATTTATTTGAAACTTAGATAGGTTTCAACTGACCACTGATACTGCATTATGTCAAAGCCTGACTACTGTTCTAGGGTGAGCTAATGATTTACCATTCACCCATACTGCATTCCATTTTCTACCATCTGTGCCCTGTCCACTGATGGGATATTAAAAATAGGGGTGCAAGGCAATGTCACCAAAATGGTAGAATAAGAACTTCCCAAAAAAATCCCTTCCATAAAATCAGCCCCCAAAATTGCTGCAAAAACTGTCAGAATCAAATTTTTTCAGAACTCTGGAAATTAATCACAAGTTTGTAACAACCCAGTAACTTATTCAAGAAAAACAACTGAATCTCAGTAAGAGCAACAACTCTTAGCCTTGTCCCATCCCCACTCCCCAGCTTAGTGGGAGCCTTGAGAAATACCCTGCATTCCTGGTACCTGACAGGGCAGAATGAAGTTGGAGCACTCTCAGAGACTCATTCCCAAAGAATAATAATTATTTGACCTTCTCCTGATTCTCTGGTAGACCACACTCAAGAAACTACATTTCACTCAAAAGTCTCTTCACCTGCCTCAGAACTTGCATAATAATGAAAGCCTTTGGGGGTAGAGCCATTTGTAGAAATCATTTAACAGCTAGTGTTTCAATATGGGCTAGAGAACATGGGGGAAAACAATAGGCCAACCAAAATGCTTAGAAGAAGCTAGACAGTGAGTTGTCTACAGGTCCTTGGAAAATCTAGAAGATAACACACTATGCACACAGTTATACACAGTCTCACGAAAGACCTGAGTTGGCCCTGGCTGACACTGAGGCTCTGTTCAAGCAGGAAATCAGTGAAAATGACCCAAATATCCATCAGTTATTGGATGGACAGATAGATGTGGTATATCCATATGATGGAATATTGTTCATTCATAAAAAAGGAATGAATTAGTGATACATACTACAACATGAATGGCCCTTGAAAATATTATGCTGAGTGAAAGAAGAAAAACAAAAGGCCATATATTGTATGATTCCATTCATACAAAGAACTGTCCAGAATAGACAAATCCATAGAGACAGAAAATTGAGTTAGGTGCCAGGGGCTGGGGGAAGGAGACAACTGACAGCTCCTGGGTGTGGGTTTCTTTTTGAGATGATGGAAATGAAATGTTCTGGAACTGGATAATGATTATGATTGCACAACCTTGTGAATATACTAAAAACCACTCAATTATATGCTTTAAAATGGTGAGTTCTATGTTATATGAAATTTTATGTGAATTATATCTCAGTGTTTTTAATGTGAATGTGAGAGAGATTGGGGTGTTTCTTCTCCCCTCTTCTACCTTTCAGTTAGGCCTCTCTGGCACCAGGCATGTTCTTCTTTGTCTAAATTTCCCACTAGGCAGTCCTTCTTCCAGGGCTCCATCTCACACCAGGCACCAAGAGCATTATTTCTTCTCTGTGCTCCTTGATACAAAACTGGTAATGGTTTCCCACTCTTGACATTCTAGACTGGGTGCCCCAAATTCTGTGTTTCCTTAACTTTTCTGACACTACCAGAAGACAGACCATCTCCATGACTTTTGTTTTCTTGGGGGGACTTGACTGATGTACAGGTGTTGCTAACTGACAATGAAGTGATGTTCTTTGAAGCTCTGATACGCTGGAATGTGCTCCAGTAGAGGGTGGATAAGACAATAGGATAAAGAATGCAGAGGTTTTCCAATGTCCTATGCTCAGCCCCATTGGCATCCCTGTCTCTACCATCTTGGGAAATCTGACCTCCCACAGTGTCTTCAGCTGTCACCTCAGTTTGGAATTTGTCTCTAATTTGATTCCTGGCTTTTAAACTAACCTTTCTAATGGTACCATGAAGGTTTCCTCATGAATGTCTTTTAGATCTCTCAAGTCAGTATGTGCACTTGCCAATTTCATCCACCCTTTTACTCCAATTAGACGCACTATCTTCAAGTCCACCCTTTCTCATTGTCTAAACAGACCTGAAATCCCACTTACATTTTAAAGATACTTAGGAGTATTAGGTCTTCAGTTCCCCTGAGTTCATCACTTTATATTCCTACTTCCAAATATCCTCTCTAGGACCAGTTTCTTCTTTATAGGACATTCTCCTACATATCTGCAATGCCATGATCACTCTCAAGAAACTTAACATTGATGCCATAATACTATGTAAGATACAAGAAATACTCAAATTTTCCCAAGTATCCTGACAATGTCTTTAATGGTTAATTATTTTTAATCAAAAGTCAAATCTAATAAAATAGATTATAATTATGTGTCATGTCTTTTTATTCTTTGTGAACAACTCCTTCACTTTTTTTCCTTATCTTTCACTGAGAGTGAATTTTTGCAACACCCAAAGTCCCACAGACTTGGACTTTCCTGATTGTTTTCTCATGTTTAAATTCTGAATAGACATATTTGGCAAGGATATAGTGTAAATGGCATTGGGTCTTTCTTTGTGCATCACATCAGGAAGCAATAATGTAAGATTATCCCATTACGGGTAATGCTATTTGATTACTGGTTAAGAGATATCTAACAGATTTACTTCAGAGTAGAAATAACTTTTTTTTAATTAGTAAATAACTTGTGAGGTTAAACTTTAAAATGGTATGAATATCTTGTTATTCAAGAATCTTTCACCAAAAAATTTTAGAATCCATTGCTGATACTTGCCTGAATTAATCATTACCTCAATGGTGACAAAATGGTCATTTTCTGTCATTACTTCTACATTCCCTTACCATTCTTCTGTAAAGAACCCCTCTTCACTCTCTCATCTCCTTTTGTCTTGTGTGCTTGCTTGTTTTTAAATATCATTTTTAATTCAGTGTAATAAAATATATTATTATCATTGTTCTTGGGATGCTCAATGTTTCCCTAATTTAGCCAGTGGAAAGTTCTTCAAGCTAGCTCCTGTGTTCACTTGTGCTCCAGGGGAGGGTGGATAAGTTTTTGGTTTTGTTTGTTTGTTTGTTTGTTTGCTTCAATCCTATCCCTCTTCTGAAATGTCTATTTTTTTTAATGTTTTATTTCTTTTCAGCGTAACAGTATTCATTGTTTTTTCACCACACCCAGTGCTCCATGCAATCCGTGCCCTCCCTAGTACCCACCACCTGGTTCCCCCAACCTCCCACCCCCCGCCCCCAACCCTCAGGTTGTTTTTCAGAGTCCATAGTCTCTCATGGTTCACCTCCCCTTCCAATTTCCCTCAACTCCCTTCTCCTCTCCATCTACCCTTGTCCTCCATATTGTTTGTTATGCTCCACAAATAAGTGAAACCATATGATACTTGACTCTCTCTGCTTGACTTATTCCACTCAGCATAATCTCTTCCAGTCCCGTCCATGTTGCTACAAAAGTTGGGTATTCATCCTTTCTGATGGAGGCATAATACTCCATAGTGTATATGGACCACATCTTCCTTATCCATTCATCCGTTGAAGGGCATCTTGGTTCTTTCCACAGTTTGGCGACCGTGGCCATTACTGCTATAAACATTGGGGTACAGATGGCCCTTCTTTTCACTACATCTGTATCCTTGGGGTAAATACCCAGTAGTACAATTGCAGGGTCATAGGGAAGCTCTATTTTTAATTTCTTGAGGAATGTTCATCATCACTAGCCATCAGGGAGATTCAAATTAAAGTTTTTTGTTTTTTAACACTCTCTTGCTTTCAGGGACAGTAAGATACTCCAGATTCAACTTGTACTTTTCTTTCCTGATACCCCATTCAACAGAACTAAGAAATATGTGTTGAAATCATGAGTCATTCTGATACTTTCAAATCCAGCACAGAGAGCTCCTCATCTCCTCCTGTCCCACATTTGTATCTCCCTTCTCTCGTGATAAAACCTGGTTCCTAACAACACCTGGTGTTAACTCATTTGTTCTACCCTGTAATTCTCACAAAGTAGTTGGGAATTGTGATGCCAGTATCACAACCAACAGCAAACCTACCAAGTAAAGCCTAAATTTCTTTATAATTCTTTTTTGCCTTTAGACTGTATCCCACTAGGCATATGCAGCCAGTTTTGTGTTCAATTAGTTAGGATGATCCTTTCTTTCTGTAGGGGTCTGCTATCAACTGGTTGTACAATAGGGTTCATTTGTTTCTTTTTGTCCAAATTAGGGGACTGGGCTCTTGTTTATTAAACTTTATTTTTGAATATACATAATGTTATGATGGTTTGAAAGTAAAAACTATATGAGAAGGCAAACTCAGAAAAGTGTCACTATTTCCTCATCCCTCTACCTTTTTCTCATTCCTACCCTACACGTGTCATGGAAGCAACTATTTCATTAACTTCTGGTTTACGCTTCCCAAGTTTCTTTTTACAAAAACATGTATGTGTGTTCTTCCTTCCTATTTCTTCTCCTCTACATGTGTCCTCTTTTTTACTTTGTAGTTTTTATTTAAAATCTGTCTTAGAAATAACTGAATAATTAATAGAGATCTTCCCCCATTCTTTTTGTAGTCAAATAGTTACTCCAATGTGTGGATGTACCACAGTTTATTTAACCATTATGTCCTATACTGGCACGCAGGTTGTTTCTGTGATTTTATTCCCATAAATCACAGTTTGATGAATAATTTTGTGCATATGCTTTTTGCTTGCTTGTTTGTTTTGGAGGTTCAGCTTCAGGGCAAAGTTCTGGAGGATCAGATTGCTGTCCAAGGGTTAATGTTGCCCAGAGAATTGTTTAGCTATTGCCATAACTTCTTCCCAATGGATTATATCAGCAATGTATGTACTTGGCTTATGGGTTAAACAGTCTCTCCCTTAAAATTCATATACTGAAGCCCTAATCCCCAGTACCTCAGAATGTGACTATATTTGGAGATAGGGCCTTTAAAGTGGTATGTACGTGAAAATAAGGCCAGTAAGGTGACCCCTCATCCAATCTGATTGGTGTCATAGAAGAGGAAATTTGGACACACAGAATTATACCAGGGATGTGCTTGCTCAGAGGAAAGGCCATGTGAGGACACAGTGAGAAGGCAGCCATCTGCAAGCCAAGGACGGAGACCTCAGAAGCAACCAAACCTGCCAAAAACTTGATCTTGGGTTTCTAGCCTTCAGAATGGTGAGAAAATACACTTCTGTGTGTCAGTCACCCAGTCTGCGGTAGTTTTTAATGGCAGTCCCAGCATACAACACAGCCTGTTTCTCCACTGCCTCGCCAGCCATGGATGGTCCAACTTGTGAGTTTTTTCATTTTGATCTGTGAAAAAAAGTAAAGTTTTAATCAGCATTGTTTTTATTCTGAGTGCAGTTGAGCATCTTTTCATGTGTTTGAAGATCATTTTCTTATTTTTGCAGAAAGGAGTGATTTGAGGTTTTTTTCTCAATTTTTAAAAACATTTTAGGTATTAGGAAGATAGTCATTTATTTCTGACACATCACGTTGCAAACATTTTCTTCCAGTGATCCACTTTTCTTTTGATTTTGCTTACTTTTTGCCATGCAATTTTTTCTTACTTTTATGTAGTAGAAATTATCGACCTTTTTTTTTTCTTTTTTTTTTTGCATGTGGAGTTTGAGTCACATTTAGAAAGCTTTTTTTCCCACACACATGTTACAAAACCATTCATCTGTGTTTTCTTCCAGTACGGGTGTGATTGTTTGTTTTGTATTTTTTTAAGATTTTATTTATTTATTTGAGAGTGAGTGAGTGAGACAGAACATGAGTGGGGAGGAGAGGGAGAAGCAGGTTCCCCACTAGCAGGAAACCCAATGAGGAGCTCAATTCCAGGACCCTGGGATCATGACTGAGCCTAAGGCAGACACTTAATGAACTGAGCCACCCAGGTACCCCTTATTTTGTACTTTTTACATTGAGATTTCGCATCCTTTTAGTTTATGACACATGGCATAAAGTGTCAATCCAGTTTTATCTTTTCTCCAATGGCTACCCAGCTGTTCCAGCATTATTAATTAAAGAGTCCACTTTTCTCCAGTTATTTGAAATGTCACCTTTACCAAATAATACATTTTTGTGCATCCTTGAATCCATTTCTGGACTTTCTTTTTGGTTTCTTTGGTCTCTCTGTTCATATACCCATACTTCCCTGTATTAACCAACAACCTGTTGGAATATGTTTTACTAACAGGTAAGATCATTTTCCCTCATTGCTTCCTCCTCCTCCCTGCCCAAAGTTTCCTAACTCTTGTGTGTTTATTTTTTGACATGACTTTAGAATCAATTTAACTATTTCAAAAAAAAAAAAATCTTGTTGGCATTTTTCTTGCAATTGGTTTAAATTTATATACTGACTTGAGAAGAACTAATATCTGAATGATGTTGAGTAGTTCTCTCTAAAAACAATGGATGCTTTTTTAGTTTTTCAAGCCTACTTTCATGTCTTTCAGGAGCATCTTAAAATTTCCTTGTTTAGATTTTACTTTTTTTTTTTTTTCATTTGAGCACAGTTGACAACTGATGTTGCATTAGATTCAGGTAAATAACATAGTAATTCAACATCTCTATACGTGTGTTGTGCTTCCCACAAGTGTAGCTGCCACCTGTCCCTAGACAACACTACCACACTACCACTGACAATATGCCCTGTGATGGATGTTTCATCCTCATGACCTATTCATTCTATGACTGGAAGCCCGAATCTCCCACTCCCCTTCAGCCATTTTACCATCCCTCCAACCCCAAGAAGATATATGTATACATGTATATATGTGTATGCACACACACGCGCACACACACACACACACACACACACACACACACACAGGAATATTACTTGGCCATAAAAAAGGATGAGACCTTGCCATTTGCAACAACACAGGTGGACCTAGAAAGTATAATTCTAAGTGAAGTAAGTCAGACTGAGAAAGACAAATACTATATAATTTTACTTACATGTGGAATCTAAAATACATATTTAAGATTCACCTTATTGTTGCAACTACAAACAAGTTTTTCCTCTTATGTTGTATTCTATAATTAGCTATATATATACATATGAAGGTAATGGATTTTCATAAGTCAATTTTATATCTTACTATCTTACTAAATTCCTTCTCTAATTTCCATTTGTTTAATCACTAATTCTTGGGTTTTCAAGATTCACTATCATTTCACCTACTTACATAGTTTTTCTTCTTGAATTTGTATACCTTTATCTCATGGCATTGATCAACAGCTCCAATACAGTGTTAAATAGTAATAGAGAGAGGGGACATCTTTACCTTATTTCTAGTCTTGGTTGGAGGGCTTCTTATGCTTCCCAATTAAATAAGATGCTAAGTTTAGGACATATACATACATATATACACAAATCATATGTGTGTGTCTGTGTATGTGTCCATATATGAAATTGTGTAAAGAAAGTATCCATTAATTCCCATTTTATTGAGTGACTTTTTCAGGACTGGGTTTTAAATGTTGAAAATCTTTCAGCACCCATGGAGATAATGTGATTTTTCTCCTTAAATCTATTAATAAGGTAAATTATATTAATAGATTTCTTCATATTGCAGCTCCTTGCATTCCTGAAATTTAGTATTGATGTTTTATCAATGGTGAAATAGTATTGATGGTTTGAGATTCTTTTTGCTAAAATTTTACTTAATTTTTGTATCTGTATTTATAAAGCAAATTTCTCTAGGCTACACTATGTTATTATTATTACTGCTATTATTAATCTTTATTAGGTTTAGATACCAATGCTAAACTTACTTCTTAAAAAGAATTTGGAAATTCTCCTTCATTTTCTACACTGTGAAACAATTTATGGAATAATTTACAGAGCATGAATATTATCTGATCTTTGAAGGTTTGTAGAATTCTCCTGTGCAAACATCTGGCTCTGGTACTTCAATATAATCATTTGATAACTTTCTCCATCTTTTTTCCACTCCAAAGAGCCGTCTGTCTGAGCTTTCTATATCAAAATGGGGTCTGTTTTCATAAATTACATTTTTATAGAGAATAATCAATTTCATAGTTTCTGAATGTATTTGCACAATTTTGCCCAAGTCATCTACTTACGATTTATTTTCATTGTTACGATGGTTGTTTCCTCTAGTGAAACAACCTTATTTTATGTGTTCGTGCTTTCCTTCTTTTCTTGATGGGTTGGCTATTGGTGTGTCTATTCACTTTTTTCCCCCAAACAACCAGAATTTTAATTTATTTGTTAGCTCTACTTTTTTTACTCTTTTCTCCCACATTATTTTCTTCTTTTATCTTTATTATTCCCTCCCTTGTGCTTTCTTTTGACTTATCTTTTGATTTTTCTATATTTTTAGTTAGAAATTAAATACTTTTTTTTTACCAATTTAAGTATTTAAGACCACGATTTTTCCACAGATTATTCCTTTTATTATGCCTCACCAATTCAGATTTTTCAATCTAATTTTTTATTTTTTTTAATTCTGTAATTTTTGTTCACCTATAATAGGAACTGAATAGTTGTTTAATATTAATTATTATTGTTCAAATTCCAGGTAGAAGGACCTTTTTAAATTTTGTTATTAATTTCTACTTTGTGGCACCTACTGGAACTTTCTTTGTGACCCATCATGTGGACCATTTTTGTGAACACCATGCTAATGCTTTGAGAAAAGAGAATATTCTCTATATCACCAAGGCTTGAGATTTGCTATATAGCCATATGCTCACCTTATTAATTATGTCAATTAGCTCTTTATACCCTATTTATTTTACTGTTTCCATTTTTCTGGAATATCTTTGTTAATCCCTTGATGCTTAGCCCTTCTGGGCCACTTTGTTTTAAGAGTGTCTTATATATCTCATAGAATTAAGTTTTTTTGTGAGTCAATTATAACATATTTACTGAGGGTATTTTGCAATTTATTAATAAGCTTACTAATAAATTATGATATCACTGAGATAATTTATTAATATGACTGACGTACTTGGTCTCAACTCACATTTTGTATAAAATTGTCTATATGTTTTTCCTTTTTCTTCATGTGGTTTGTTTTCTGGACCCATTTTATATTTGTTTTAGTGTTTAGGAAGGTTCATATTTTCATTGCAGTGGTTAGCTTTTCACCAAGACCTATCATAATGCCTTTAATCCATTTGTTCTTATTTAGCCTCTGCTTATTGGTCTGTCTTCTTTAAGTAATATCCTTCACTCCCACCCTTTATCTATGCAACAATGTATTGGCTCAGCTCAGAATATTTAACAGTTATACTGTCCTTCTACTCCTGCCCCATCCTTGTGTAGCTACAGATTTACACCTAAATATACCTGATGCTCAACCTCAGTCCACTTGCCAAAGTTTCCTGGTCCTGTTCCCGTTTTGATTGAATAATGTTCACCCTCTAGTAGATCCCCTTTAGAACAATATCCAGTGATCTCTGAGCTTTTGCATATAGAACACTGCTTGTCACAGTCTTCATCCTTGGAAATGAGCTCATCTAGAGAGAAAATATTCCTACTGTACTTCCTTTAGTTTCTTGAAAGTGCAGCTCCATTGTTCTCTTATTTTATATGAGAAGTCTGCTGCTTACTTGATCTTCTTTCCTATGTAAGGGATTTGGTCTTTTTGCCTGGAGTCCTAGAGGATTTTTTTCTTTAATTAAGTCTGATGGTTTCCTGGTATATGTCTTAGTCTCCACCATTCCAGGTTAATTTTCCTAGGAGCACAGAGGGGCCTTTAAACATGCGGATTCAAGTCTTCTTTTAACTTTGTAAATTTGTCTTAGCTCACAGTGTGAAATAGTTGTTTTCCACTGGTATGTTTTTCCTATGCAGACTCTTCTGGGCCTGTCTTCAACCAATTATATTCTCTGTGTTCTTTTTTGCTTCATTCCTTGTTTGTCATCCCCTTGCAGACTCTCCTCAGTCTCTCTTAGATTTTCAGTGACATTTATAGTCCCATGAGTACCTTGTAACTTAGCTTTTATTTTTAAGATGATTTGGGGTTTTCCTCCATTTCTTTCCTGAATTCATTCAACTCTCACCTCACATGTTCCCTGAGTTTTTGTCTATGTCTCTTCTAAACCTTGAAACTTCTGATTTAAGATGTCAGCTTTATATTTCCAGATTTCTTATTTTAGGATATTTAATGGAGTTTGGGTCTTATGTCCAAGTTTTCTTCTGCTTTGTGTTTGATTGATAGGAGCATTTGCATCTGCTGAAATGTTTGGATGCTCATATTTTGTTTCCTTATTAGCCTTGTATTGGTGTTGTTTGAGATTGTCTATTCATTGTTAAGAGTTCATATATGGTTATATGTAAGCACCTTTATGTATTTGGGTGACTGACAATGTTTCTTAGTTCAAGAGCACCCTCTTCTGTTGGTACTGAAAAGTGTAGATTCTTTAATTAATGCACTTTCTAGGAGGAGGGATTGGTATATCTCCTGATTTTTGAGGTTCTCTTTTGTTTAGCAGAATACCCTCACATCCTTATTTCCTTTCACTAACAAGCTTCCAAAAGCACCCCTGCCCAGTGGCCTCTTCTCCTCCAGAAGTGATTCCTTTCCCACACTGCCAACCCTTGTCCCATGAAATGCCAAGGCCTTCCTTTCAATTCCCCAACTACCTGGTCTCAGAGTCGTTCTCCTTAGTTTTCATTCAAGTGCAAACTTCTCTTTGGGGGTCATTTTATCTGTGGTTCTGGTACACCAAAGCCCCCAGACCCCTCTCTTCTTTACCATATTTTATCTGGTTCTTTGTTCCCAATGATGTGGTCTACAGTTGACAGTCTTGGACCTGGGAGCTTACTCTCTGACCATAACATAATTTGAAGTTGGAAATTCTCTCTCCTTCTTATGAGGGGTGTGTGTGTGTGTGTGTGTGTGTGTGTATTTGAGAGGGACAGACAGACAAATAGAGAAAGAATCTGGAAATCTTTATTGACTCAGGGAATTCTTAAAACTGTTTTGACCATAAGAAAACTAATTTTTTAGGATTACTAATAAAGCCTTATTAAAATCAAGTCCTTTGGTTTTTGAGCCAGTTTTACCACTAATGCTCTATGTGGCCTTGGACAAATCATTTAAATCTGGATGCCAGTTTTCTTTTAGTGAAAGAATATCTGCAAGCATCTTTCTATTGATATTCGATGAACTTTAGACTCCATTCCTCTTACCATCCTTGGCTCCCCTTTCCACTTTATGCATGCAAATGAAATTAACGTGTATCTTACAACTCAGTCCTTAGCATCACAAAGAAAACTATTGGGTATAAACTGAGTCTTAACATAAATTTGTTTCCCTGCCTGGTTTAAAAAGAACTCAGATCTCTGTTCATTCAATTTGCAGCCCTCTCAGGGTGAGGGTTTAGCTGGGAGCTGCCACGTGTCTGCTCTGTTCTTTAACAAGGTCAGCATGTTCCTCTCAAGCACACACAGTCTTCACCAAGTCCAAGCAGAAGCCACGACCACCTCTCCCCCATGCTCCTCTAGGCTCAGGCTTCTGCCTTTAAGCCAGACCCTATCTCCACTCCTACAGGAGATCATAATTTTAAATAAACCAAAATACTGAAAGCACAGAGAAATTGCAAGGGTCAATGTGAAAACATACTGCATTACCATAGCCACTCTTGCTCAATAATACAAATTTATGTAGTGTTCTCAGTTTTCATATGGCTACAATAATAATATATACCCCCCACTCATGGCAGCCTAAGAGACAACATCACAGGTGATTCATCCCAGAAGGGCCCTCCAGGTCACCCTGGCAATGCCCTTGCTTCCCACCAAAAAGGCCCTCACCTATTATAAACAGATGCAAGTATTGAATGGGTAAAGAGATCCTCCTATTTTTAAGCTGTCAGAGTCAAATGTTGAGTCTGCCCCCTCAGTCACCTGCTCACTGGTTTCCAACACTTTGACATTCAGGAAGCCAAGCAGAAATAGACTTCCTTTAACAGCATCTAATCTCCAACTCTATTCATTCCAAAACTATATGCACTGTCATTTGTAGGCTTTCTATCTCTGCATCTGTGTCTGGGGCACTGGCCGCAATGGTGACAACAATAGCAGGTCAGCACAAACATACACACATGCATGTGCATGCACAAGCACACATGGGTATATACCTGACACACACAAAGACATGAACACACACGTGAACCCATGTAGTTAGTTATGTTAGAGAAAAAGGGAAGATATGTTGAACTGAAACATCCTGAGGCAAAAGACTGGGAAACCAGAGGCCAGAAAGAATAGACTTGTAGCCCCCAGAGCACCTCAAAAGATCACAGAGCTTCTTCATCTACTCCAACTGTTTTTACCAATTCATTCCAGAGGTCAGGAAGTCTCTTTTCAGTTATCACCTTTTGTCAGACTCTCTCTGGCCAAGCTCTTTGAATAAGAAAACAGAACAACATTCAGACAGGAATCTGACCCTTATTCTGGTGCTTAGAATCCTTCACTGGCTTCTCATTTCTAAGGTCAGCTAAGCTAAGACATGTCAGCACACAGCTACTTTACCAAGGGGACTGTGCCAAGTGTGATGAGAAGTTAGAGGAGGAACTCAGGGGATGGAGAAATTCCTTCCAGCTAGAGACAGAGGGCAAACTCCACTGAGGGGTTTTTTGTTTTGTGTTTTTTGTTTTTAAAATTTTTTTTTTAAATTTTTTCGTTTGAGAGAGAGCACGCCAGAGAGAACAGGATCAGGGGTAAGGGGGAGGGGCAGAGAGAGAGGGAGAAGCAGACTCCCCTCTGAGCAGGGAGCCTGGGGGCTCAATCTCAGGACCCCAGGATTGTGACCTGAGCTAAAGGCAGACAGTTAACCATTTGAGCCATTCAGGTGCCCTGAG
The DNA here is from genome assembly GCF_963455335.1 of Martes martes. NCBI lineage: Eukaryota > Metazoa > Chordata > Mammalia > Carnivora > Mustelidae > Martes > Martes martes. The sequence goes on along the minus strand of NC_137890.1, from coordinate 168,688,092 downwards.
AAGTTAATGTCTTACCAAGCACTGACATAGAGATATAAAAACCACCGGGACCAATTTCTAGGAAATTCCTACGAAGCATGCCTGGAAAACAGTGAATGATTAAATTGGGCTACAATGAAGCTTGCATCTGGGAGGGAACAGGAGATATTCACTGTCAGAAAGGTGGGTTAGGGTCATGTCAGGGAGCATCTGGAAAGTCTCTTTCCTAAGGACATTTCCTAAGGCTTCTTGTGACCTGTTTGGCCTCAGATCTTCCCTAATGTCTCCAGGTTTGATATCCAGAGTAGTCATCGTATACCACAAGCATCATAATATTGATGCATCGAAATTTGTAGCTTTTAGAATACACTTTTTTGAAGTAGAAGACAAAAATAACAACAAAAAAAAAGATTCACCTTTGACAGTAGTTTGGCTGATGTGTCTTATCTAACCTTGGGTCAGTTATTCCATAAGCATCATGTGGCCCAAAGTGTTTTCCAGCCCTGAAGAAATAGAGCTAGCCCAGTTGAAGATGGACGTGCTCATTTCCACGTGGGGTTGGAAGAGCAGGAAGATCCCTATGGAAAGAGAAATAATATAGGCAGAGTAAAACATTGCAAGCCAGTGTACTTGTAGAAGTAGTTAAGTCCACTCATGAACTTAGAAATAGTTTGAATTAAAACTGGAATCAGTGGGACACCTGGGTGGCTCAGTCTTTAAGCATCTGCCTTCAGCTCAGATCATGATCCCAGGGTCCTGAGATGGAGCCCCCAGCTGGGCTCCCTGTTCAGCAGGAAGCCTGCTTCTCCCTCTTCCACTCCCCCTGCTTGTGTTCCCTCTCCCACTGTGTCTCTTTCTCTGTCAAATAAATAAATTTTAAAAACTTAAAAAAAAAACAGAATTAGTTGGAAATGAGTAGGAGATCTAGCATTACATAATAGTCAACATCACCAACTCAAGTGACAGGAAGAAAATGAAACAATCAGGGCTCAAATCCACATCTAACTGTGCAAACTGAGCAGTTAGGTTATCTCTCCAAGGCTCTGTATCTTTTTCTGTGAAAGGGAGATACCAAGAGTAGGTACTTAAGAGTACTTTGAGGATTACATGTGGTAATAGACACAGAGTTCTTAACATCATCCCTGGCACATAGATAGGGCTCAATCAATATTCAATGACTGTTGTTAAGCAAATAAATATTCAATAAATATTAGTAAGGAAAAATGGAACCCCCATAAGTATAGTCAACTGATACTTGACACAGGAGCAAAAACAATTCAATAAAGCAAAGTTAGTATCTTCAACAAAGGATGTTAGAACAACTAGACACCCATGCAGAAAAATGAATCTAGACACAGATTTTTACAGCCTTTGCAAAAAAAAAAAAAAAAAAAACTAAAAATGAATCATAGAACTAAATGCAAGGCGGAAAGCCATAAAATTCCTAAAAGGTAACATAGGAAAGAAGCCTAATGACTTTGGGATGGGGATGCCTTTTTAGACACAGCACCAAAAGGCACAATCCAGGAAAGAAATAATTGATAAACTGAACTTTACTAGAATTAAAAATATCTGCTCTGCAAAACACAACATCAAGAGAATTAGAAGACAAGCCACACACCTGAAAAACATGTTTGCAAAAGACATACCTGATAAAGGATTGTTCTCCAAAATATGCAAAGAACTCTTAAACCTCAACAATAAGAAAGCAAACAAACTGATTTTTCAAATGAGCCAAGGACTTTAACAGACACCTCGTCTGTTATATATACAGATGGTAAATAAGCATATGAAAAGATACTCTATATCATATGTCATCTGGGAAATGCAAATTAAAACTACAATGAGAAACCATTACATACCTAATTAGAATGGCTGGAATACAGACTGACAGCACCAAATGCTGACGAAGATATGGGGCAACAGGAATCCTCATCATTGCTGGTGAGAATGCAAAATGGTACAGCCACTTTGCAATATAGTGTGGCCGTCTAAATGTACTCTTATACATTCTAGCAGTCACACTCCTTGATATTCACCCACGGAGGTGGAAACTTGTGTCCACACAAAAGACTGCACACGGATGTTTATAGCACCTTTGTTCATAATTGCCAGAACTCAAAGGAAACCAAGATGGCCTTCAGTAGGTAAATGGATAAATGAACTGTGGCACCTCCAGACAATGGAATATTATTCTGTCTCAAAAGAAATGAGCTATCAAGTCATGAAAAGGACGCATGGAGGCAATTTAAATGCATATTACTATGTGAAAGTAGCCAATGTGAAAAAGCTCCATACTGTATGTATGTATGTATGTCCAACATACATATGATATTCTAGAAAAGGCAAAATTATGGAAACAATAAAAAGATCTGCATTTGTTAAGGGTGGGGAAGGGACATGAATAAGCAGAACACAAAGGATTTTTAGGGCAGTGAAAGTTCTTTGTAAGATATTATAATGGTGGATACAAGTCGTTATACTTTTGTCCAAATCCACAGAATGCACAATATCAACACTGAACCCAAAGCTGAACTATGGACTTTGGGTGATTTGAGTGTCAATGTAGGTTCATCCTCAGTAAAGAAATGTGCCTTTCCAGTAAGTGGTATTGACAAGGGGGAGGCTCTGCATGTGTGGGGACAGGGAGTCTGTGGGGAATTTCTATACCTACCTCTCAATTTTTCTATAAGCCTAAAACAACTCTAAAAAAATCAGTGTGTATCAATTGAGAGATAAAGACGATGTGAGATAGATATATATCTGTGTATAATGGAATTACTCAGCCACAAAAATAATGAGATTTTTGCCATTTGTGACAACATGCATGGAACTAGAGGGTATTATGCTAAGTGAAATAAGTGAGACAGAGAAAGGCAAACTGTATGATTTCCCTTGTGTGTGGAATCTAAAAAACAAGCAAATGAACATACTAACAAACACAGAAACAGAACCATAAATGCAGAGAACAAACTGGTTGCCAGACAGGAGGGAGATGGGTAAGAGAGTTGGATAAAAAAAATTAAAGAGGATGAAGAGGTAAAAACTTCCAGTTATAAAGGAAATGAGTCGTGGGGACAATCAATAATACTGTAAGACTGGGGCACCTGGGTGGCTCAGTGGGTTAAGCCCTCTGCCTTCGGCTCAGGTCATGATCTCAGGGTCCTGGGAACGAGCCCTGCATCGGGCTCTCTGCTCGGCAGGGAGGCTGCTTCCCTTCCTCTCTCTCTGTCTGCCTCTCTGCCTACTTGTGATCTCTGTCAAATAAATAAAATCTTTAAAAAAAATAAATAATACTGTAAGACTGTGCTATGGTGACACATGGTGACTACATTCATGGTGAGCAGAGTGATGTGTAGCATTGTCAAACCATCATGTTGTATACCTGGCACTAACATAACACTGTATATCAACTATACATCAATAAAAAGTCTTAATTTAAAAAAAGTAACATGCTGAAAAAATAAAGAGAAAAAAGGAAAAAGAGAACGTATAGATACTATTCTGCATGGCTCATTTTTCTGATCTGGGTAAGGATAGCGGTTTAGAAAAGAAAAAAAGGGGGCACCTGGGTGGCTCAATCTGTCAAGTGTCTGCCTTCAGCTCAGGTCATGATCCTGGGGTCCTGGGATGGAGCCCCACATGGGGCTCCCAGCTCAGCAGGGAGTCTGCTTGTCCCTCTCCTTCTGCTCATCCCCCTGGCTCATGCTCTCTCTCCCTCTCTCTCTCTCTCAAATAAATAAGTAAAATCTAGAAAGAAAGAAAGAAAGAAAGAAAGAAAGAAAGAAAGAAAGAAAGAAAGAAAGAAAGAAAAGTGAAGCCCACGAAAACAATGAAATATCCTTAAGTTGGTGGAACTGGAGAAGACGGGGGTGGGGCCAAAGGAAAGACTTCTGTATCATGGTCCAGACTCTGACATGACATGTCTCCAATCCTCGGGTTTTTTTAACTTTAGAACTGCCACATTGATTGAACTGACTGGCTTCTGATATCCTTCAGTTCTTTGACTTCCTCTGAGATCATGACAATGGGGGCTAACCATGTCTAAAGACCCTTGAAAACCAACGTTATGTGGTTCTGAAGGAAAAGTTTGGTTACAGCCCTACAGTTGAGGCAGGAAACTGAACTAGAGACTGAACTAGATCCAGATAGACATTCTTTCCAGCCCAAGACTCAGTGCTTCTGGATGGATTGAGGTTATGTTTCTTTCAAGAAGGTCAGGCACAGCAGAGGCCTTCCATAGAGAGTAGAGAGTCTACCTCTAATGGGAGTGACCACTCCTCACTCTTCCCCTATCTTCATCAGCCAAGTCAAATCACAGAGAATAAAAGACCTTAAAACTGCCTCTCTCTTTCTCCTCATTTCTCATTTCCAGGGATGCCCAGAAAGCAATATAATGTTCTTCCACGGTCCTAGAAATTACAGTTCTCATCTTCTTCCCTAGGTGCATGGAAATCTGTTTGGAGCTCTTATCTTAAAAACCTTGCAAGGGATCCACAGTGGTGATTCACAATTGTGCTCAATGTGCTTTAGTCTCATAAACTGAGAGATTGTCCAGGAGTAAATTGCTCAGAGCCTTAGGCCTGATACAGCCACCCCGTACTTAAACCATCTGGTCTAATCCCCTTGGCTAACACGCTCTCCTGCTCCAGGGAATGCAGGCAGGACTCCCTCCTGTGCAAGTCCCAACATTATCCATGATTTCAGTCTCGTCCTAAAGAGGCTTTGAGAGACCATCCTCTTAAACTACAGACATTTAGAGCCTATTTCTCTTCCCTCATCCAGAGAAACTAAAGCCATCTCTGGCATTTAGAGAAAATATTCTCAAATAATATCACATCAACTGAAGCAAATCCCTTCTATCCACTGCCCCATCCGGGGCCTACCATCCCTGACTGGGGGATCTTTCTGGCACCAGTGAGATGGATTCCCAGTACTTTGACTCAGAATCCCACCCCTGACCCAGGCAACAACTTGGGACCTGTATTTTCCAGACTTGGAGTTGACAAGAGAAATTGAGCTATATTAAGTCCGGGTTACCCGTGGGGGCATATAAGGTGAGCCCAACCAGTGGCCTCCCCAAGGAGGAGGAGTTTAGAAGTCCCCTAGGAGGACTATCTGGTGGCTTCCCTGATGCCAATGCTCTTTTTAAAACCGCTCAGCAAATGCTGGCAGTTTGGAGGGGTCATGTGGCTTCTCAGATCCCTAGTCTGGAGGGTTCATGTCTCATTTATACTTCCTGGAAAGTGTCAGGAGCTATTTCCAAATAGGCAACTGGTGGGGAAAGAGAGATGTCAAGGGCAGCATGACCACAGTCTCTCAGCCTGAGACCTCGTGAGGTATGCAGCACTAGGATGTCACTGGTGACAGGGGGGCTCCTGGGTGGCTCAGTCAGTTGAGCCTCTGACTTTCGCTCAGGTCATGATCTTCTCCCTCTCCCTCTCCTTCTATCTCCCCCACCCCATTCATGCTGCTCTCTCTCTGTCTCAAATAAATAAATAAAATCTTAAAAAAAAAAAAAAAAAGGGTGGTTCATCTGCCACTTCTTCTGGACACAGGCTGAGGGAGCATCCAGCCTGCCGACTGTTGCAGCCTCCTGAGGACCACACCTTCCAGGCAAGGTCTTCAGGAGTCCCCTCTCTTCATCGTGGTACCAGCTTCAAGCTTCCTTTCTGCCCAGCTTCATACAGACTTAATGATGAACTTTCCCTTCAAATGTAATGTGCTATTGTCTCTGGACTGTCTGAGAAGGAATCGAGATTTATAGAGCATGGTCAGCTAGGACGGACCAAGCCCAGGATGCCACCTGCAACAGCTGAATTCAGAGCTGTCACAAGGTCCAAAGATCCGATGGTCTACATGCCACTGAGGTGTAGGACCATGGCCAGGGAGAGTGTCTTAGTCCATTCAGGCTGCTGTAACAAATCAGCACAGATGGGATGGCTTATAAACAACCAGCAGTGATTTCTCGGTGTTCTGGAGATTCAAAGTCCAAGATCAAGATCCTGACATGGTCAGGTTCTGGTGAAGATCCTTCTCCAGGTTACAGACCACTGATTTCTTGTGGTGGCCTCACAGGGTAGAAGCAGCAAGGGAGTTCTCTGGGACCTATTTATAAGAGCAATAATCCCATTCATGAGGGCTTCACCCTATGACCTAATCACGTCCCAAAGGCCCAACTTTATAATACAATCACATTGGGCATTAGGATTTCAACATTTGAATTTTGAGGGATGCAAACATTCATCGTGGTAGGTGAATAATTAAAGATGGGGGATTGGAGCCCAATCTAGGGAATATAGTTATCAAGCACACCAAAGGGCAAACATTTTATTTACATAGATATTTAGCCCTTACAATAAATCTATGGAGCAGGAATTAGGACATGTCAGGAAACATGTTGAAATGGATTAAGAAGTTTGCCCAAGGTCACAGCTAATGAGTGTCAGAGACTCGATCTGACCCCAGGATGGTCAGATGGTCCCAAAGCCCATGGTCTTCTCCTGACATCAGTAAAGCCGACTTCCAGCAACACCAAAGTGAGAAGGTGAGTTCTCAGGGTTCTGCAGCATTCAGAAAGTGTATGCTATAAAGTCTAAAAGGAAGATCTACATTGGATGGGAGGGTAGATCAGAGGTTCTCAGACACGGATGATTTTACTATTCTCTTCCCAAGGAGATATTTAGCAACATCTGAGGACATTTTCAATTGTCACAGCTTGGGAGGTGCTACTGGCAGCTAGTGCAGAAAGCCCAGAGATTCTGTTAAACATCTTGTTGTGCTCAGGAAAGCCCCTGCAATACAGAATTATCTGGTCCAAAATGTCAGTAGTATGGAGGATAAGAAACTCTAGGCAAGGTGATCGTAGGTGTCTTCCAACTCCAGAACTAAATGAGGCTCCTTAATTTTCTTTCCCTCTAGCTGCATAGATGGAATTGAATTCTGCAATTTTGCATTTTTCAAGGCAAAGCCAGGGAGGGAACAAGAATACCATACCCATATCATCAGACCCATTTAAACACTGAGTTTCTGGCATGCCCAAGGCCCCAAAGAAATGTAAAAATATTCCCTCTACCTCCTAAAGACTTGGCCATTAAGTGCCCTCAGTGAATCTGCACCCCTGTGAAATCCAGCTAGGTAGAACTTCACAGGGGCTTCGTACGGGCAACAGGGGATTCTAGAAAAATCCAGAGGTGAGGGTGGAAAGGAGTAGAAACCCACCAGCTCAGTTCAATCCATCATTTCAATGAATGCCCAATTGGTAAAAGCTAATTCTCTGGAAGGCCGATTTGCTGAAAGCAAATTCCCAGAAAGCCAGTTCTTAGAAAGATAAATTTGCCAAATTACCAATTCACTAATTTTTCCAAATTCACATGTTATGATACTTATTGGAAATGTTTATCCCCTGAATTCCAGTGTGGAATAGGGCAATCTCTTTGGCATATTATAATTTTTAAGTGGAAATTATTCCACTTAAAAATTATAATATCATTATGATTTCTTTTGAATGGTTTTGTTATGGAATTGAATTTTAAATTATACATTAATGACATCTGAAATTCTGCTTTATTTTGCTTGCAGTTTAAAGTTAACTTATTTTCATTTTAATTTAATTAAGATTTTACATTGACTTGCCAGCAGTTTGTAGAAAGGTGCAAGAAGAAGAGGCACACCAAAACAGTAGAAGGGCTTTGAAGATGACCAGGAGAGATTTGTCACACTATTCATGTGTCAAAAACCAGGCCTATAGTCAAGGAAGAATCAATTCAGAAGCAGCAAAGCAATCATTTTGCATTTTAAAATGTGGTCACTAAGGACTGGAAATAGTAAATCAAGGAAGATTGGCTATCTGCAAAATACTAAAAATGCAAGAAGATTGGCAAAAACCCAAATTGGCATTTAAAAGTATCTTTCTAGGGGTGTCTGGGTGGCTCAGTTGGTTAAGCGTCTGATTCTTGGTTTCTGCCCAGGTCATGATCTCATGGGTCATGGGTTCTAGTCCGGCATCAGCCTCCATGCTCAGCAGGGAGTGTGCCTGAGATTTTCTCTCTCCCTCTCCCTCTGTCCCTCCCACTCATGTGTTCTCTCACTCACTCTCTCATTTTCTCTCTTCCTAAAATAAATAATAAATCTTTATTTTTTTAATTATGTTAAGTTAGCCACCATACAGTACATCATTAGTTTTTGATGTAGTGTTCAATGATTCATTAGTTGTGTATAACACCCTGTGGTATGTACCCCAAAGATACAGATATAGTGAAAAATAAGAGGAACAGACACCCCAATGTTCATAGCAGCAATGTCCAGAGTAGGTAAATCTTTAATAAAATAATAAAATAAAATAAAAATATTCTTTGAGTTGCTTAGCTGATTTGCCAAAAAGGGACAACGTTACTTACCATAAGACACGGTTTATTTCTGTATAGAACAGCTATAAAATCAAGAGACTTATTTTGCCTTATGTGTGGGTTTTAACCACTGCTAAATTCTATTATGCCACAATGTTATTTTCCATTTCTCTAAACATCAAGCACTTTTCAGTGATGTTCATATATTCCTTAATTTTTGTACTCCTGGCAATTTGACACTTATATTTATTCTATTTATATTCAAAAGCACTCAAAAATATTTAAAGCATTAAATTTAAATTTAAACTGAATCTTCAATATCAAAAAAATCCAAAATTTAATTTGAAATTAAGAAGCATGCAAGATGAATCAGTTTTAAACTAAATTAAACTAGAATTTATATTCCAAAGCATACAAAGAAAATCAAAAGTAGCCACTAGTTAAAACAGTTACACATAAATATTAGCATAAACTGAAAAGTTCCCATGTGAAATGCTGAAATAGCATTACTAATTATAAAATATGTTTCTTTATGTAGCATCATTTGTAGCAAAAATGAGACATTTATATTAATTTTAAGATATTCCCATTAAAGTAGCTAAACATTCTAGTCAAATATTACACACTATCCAGTAAAAGTGGGAAAAGGGAGTAAGTTTCAGGATGAAGGCCTCAGGGTAGCAGGGCAGGCTGTGGTTTTTCTCTTCTCCTTAGAGGCTGCAATCTGCCTTGGGGTGAGGGCCAGGGAGCTGAGTCACCCCAATAACTTTCACTCCCAGTGGACTGCAGTGTAGATGGCTACGCAAAGATCCAGAGGCTTAAGACATGTTCCCATCTAGCAAAACAAGCCTCTTCCTTGTGAACGAAACCTAATGCATTAATTATTCAAAACTACTAAGCTTCACTGATATAAGTGATCATTACTATGTAACCCACGTCTATACAGCCTAAAATTATTCTAGAACTTACCGCTGCCCCACACCAATAGCCCTGTTAGACAAAAAGAGTGATACCTTACCATAATTTCTTCTTTACTAGTGGGAAAGCTCCAGTACTGAGAGATGAGGTGACCTATTCAAATTCACACCACTAATCAGTGGCAGATCTTAGAGGTTATTTATCTGTGCTGCCCAAGGTGGTAGCCACTTTCCACACAATGAAGTGTCAGTTAATTAAAATTGAGAAAATTTATAAGTCACTTCCTTGGACTCACAAGCCACATTTTGAGTGTTCGATACCCACAGGGGCTAGAGGCTACCATACTGGCAGGCTCAGATAAAGGGCACTTCTAACACCATGGAAAGTTCTATACCAGAGCACTAAATCTTTGCACTCCAGGGAAGCAGCAGAAGCATCACCTAGGAGCTTATTAGAAATGCAGAATCTGGGATGCCTGGGTGGCTCAGTGGGTTAAGCTTCTGCCTTCAGCTCAGGTCATGATCTCAGGGTCCTGGGATCAAACCCAGCATCGGGCTCTCTGCTCAGCAGGGAGCCTGCTTCCCTCTCTCTCTCTTCCTGCCTCTCTGCCTGCTTGTGATCTCTC